>NC_133025.1:27812857-28443571 GCF_048771995.1 Taeniopygia guttata | reverse complement strand
CACTCTTCTGCTATTGCTCTTCTATAAAAATATTTCAAATAATATTCTTCCAAATGTACTATCTTAAAATAACTGGTGGTAGATAGCTAATTGCTTCTTTTTAGTATAGATTACAAAACCATTTTTAGGTGTCCTTAAAATGCTCATCCTCAGCAGCTTTGTTTATCTTACAGATCTTAACAGGGTGACAGTTTTTTCCTGTAGCTGTAGAAGGCAATTTAAAAAAATTACTACACTGCTCCTTCTTTATAGAAAAAGGTGTAAAGTGGAGGATTTAATCACTTTTAATGTAGATGACCTTATTTCTTGTGTCTATGCTGGTATCTGTAAAACATATCCTAGCAGGAATAAGCTGAGGAAATAGTACATGTAAAGAAAGCAATATTTTTTAAGTTGAAGAATTGTACAGGTTTGAGAAATGACATTCCATCACTGTCAGGCTAACCCTGACCCTGCTGTGCATTCAGACAGACAAAATGTGTGCTTATGCCTGCATTTAATGGATGTGACAGGTAATGCAGCAAGTAAAGAGTTGCAGAAATTGTGGCAGTAGCATGTGATAAAAGCATGTGAAACATTTAACCAACCCACTTAGAAAATGTGGGTCACAGTGGCTTGAAGAAATACCACAGTTACTAATATGAGAAGTTTCCTGTCTGATGAATAGGAGGCTCCAGAGAATCAAAAGCAACTCTGAGGTTTTAAGTTCATGAAAGGCAATGGCTATAAGCCTACATCAAGATAAGCCGATCCATGAAAATTCAATTTTATCAATATCCGGTTAAAGAGAATTAGAAGGCATCCAAATTTAGATACTGCATCAAGCTCAGTGCAGTGCAGCAAAAACTGTCACTTGGTTGCAGGAGTTGCATTATTTTCATTGCTTATGTGGAGGCAGAGGACTTAGATGTGTTCTGTTGAAAGAACAGATGTGGCTATGAAAGAAGGAGGGTCCCAAAATAGAACCAAAAGGCTCTGTGGTATACTGTGAAGTTCCAAGGCACTAAATTGTATTTTTAGAGTGGGATAGAACCATGTCTGCTTAATTGAAGAATCAGTGGTTTATATCTGAAAATTATGAGCCTTTTGGTTGTACAAGTTTGTACTGATGTTCAAATGCTCAAGAAAGGAAGAGAAACTAAAGGAGGATACAGTTCTACAAAAGACCTCACTTCAGATGTATTTGATGTGTGAATTTGATTAGGTGGCAAAGAGCCATCTGCCCACGAAGCCTGGAGCCATGCAAGTGCATATAAAATGAAACGACTGAGCAGCATATGGCAGTTAGGAGAGATGAGAACATGCAGTACTTGGATGCACTGCTTTTGAGTTCATGAACCATGTATCTGGAATGAATAATTGTAGTCCTTGAAATTATGTTCTTTCCAAGAAAGTTTTTGAAAATTTGTCAGCTAGGTTTATTTTCATTTGCTGCAGCATAACATTTTAAAGAGTTTTTTTACTGTGGGAGGCTTTCACAGGAAAAGCTTAACTGAGGAAACTTGGTTAATTAAAATCTGGAGTTCTGTAGCAAGGGTGGATTCTCTGTGAGTCCCAAGCCTGTGGCATCCCAGGGAATGCAGGGCCCCAGGGCCTTATTCATGTTCATATTCATATTCATATCTGCTGGAAAATGTCCAGAATTCTCTTCATTCACTGCAAAATTTAGGTCAAGGCCATGGTTAAGTACTTGAGTTCAGGACAAAGTAACCCTTGAAAAACTTTCACCCATTTTTACTTTTATGTTAGGATGGTGGATTTTGTACTGTATTGCACACCTTTGAAATGGAAAACTGGTTGACAGGAATGTACTTGGCTCTCTTGATCTGAATGTGGTAGGAGCACTGCACACAGATTACTTTGCACCTTTAATAAAGGGGCAAGGAGTAATTATTTTAACAGCATTGTCTGGATGCAATTTCACTGCTTCCAGGGGATGGGAGCCAGTGGAGAAGGAAAGAAGGCAAGCAGGGCAAAGGATGAGTAAGCCCAATATCCATCCAGAATAAGTGTCTATCAGTTATGCTAAACATTTTCATATTTCCTTCTACATATTCTCCTCTTCACTGTACTTTAGATCAGAGTTTATGTGGGTTAAATTTATGTACTTGTCTGGAGTACGTAGATGTAATATGTCTAACTGCACAGACTTCATTTCAGTCACATAGAAGTATAAAATGGATTATATTAATGCAAATGAGGTTCACTACATCTTCATGTTGTCTTCATGCTTTAACTGTCTTTTCCTGGGGCACAATGATACCTGTCTGTTAGAAGAACTATTTTTTGTAAACTTTCTACATAGATAGATTCTAACATGGGAAACTTGAATGTAGACAACACGGTGGATTTGTGGAAATTAAGATAATCTATTCTGGGTAGAAAAGGAAGGAGAGATTCAGATGTGACAAGAAAAAAAATATGAAAAATGGCAGGTGAGACTGAGAATTTTGGTATAGTAGAGTTCAGCATCAGAATAAGGGACAAAAGGGTACAAAGTAGGTTGACAAAAAGAACACATACATGCCTGCAGCATTAATTCCCCTCTATTTAAAGAAGGCTTTTATAGGAAATGAGTGACTTTGCATATTACAGTGAAGGTTTGTTTTTCACATTCAACTCTGAACTCAGTTATCTGATTTTTCTCAGGTGCTAGACTTCAGAGCAACATGGTAAGCATGGATGCAACTCAGCATTTTTTTGAAAAATAAAATCACAAATGACTTCTCAGTCTATCATTTGTGTGACCAGTTATTGTTTCAGAGTGCTTTAGCCAATAACTAACTTAAAAGATCTAATGATGTATCCGAAAACTGGTGTCTCTTAAACCCACTTCACTGATGTCCTGTCCCTCCTTCCCCCATGGCATTGTACTATTCAGAGTTTTCTCCAGTTTTTCCAGCTGTTGGGATGACACAATCCTCCTGTCTATCTTCACAAGTGATATGATTTTTGTTGAGGGTTTTTTTCCTTTTTCATAACTTGCTATTGGTTCTTCTACCAATAATGAACATTTCCTCCCTAGATTTCTGACTCTCAGAGGTATAGATGTCTGTTCTGTGATTTTTTTTTTTTTTTTGGTGTGATATCCAGTTTGCAGACCAGCTTCAGGATGTCTCATTGTAACTATACTTTCCCTGCAAGATGCTTTTTTTAAAAGGCAACATTGCTTTCCAGCTATGCCCTTCAATTAGTTATTTGGTTCAATTACTTTTCCATTTGTATTGTCATCGACTAAATTTAGTGTTTAAAGGCCTAGCCTTCCAACTGAAGGAGATTTTACTTGTTCATATTTTTCCTTCAGTAAGTCATGTGAGTTGTTCTGTTATCTTCCATCTTACCTAACTCATCTAATTTTAATTAATCAGAAAAATAGAAAATGTTTTAAAATGGAAACAACCCTAGCAAGCTGAAGTGAACAACTAATAAAAAAGTTCATCTTATGTTTTGTTCTAAAATTACTTGTATTAATAATGAATAAGGCACAAGAATTTAATTCCAAAATCTGCTGACTGGGCACTTTCCTGACATCTCTGTTTCTCTCTCCTCCTGCTATAAGGAACCATTTGGTATAGCTCCTTCACATAATATGAATGAGTGAAATTGAATTCACTGAGATTATTACAATATATGTGGCCACTATTAAATGAACTGTAGCAAAACCAGCAATGAATCACACAGGTTAATGTTTGCTGCCACATTTGTTGATAGATATGTCATACTTGGGCTTCAGCTTATGAGAGAGGCCAAGAAACTATATTTCAAATGTCTAGACATATTCCTTTGGAGACTATTCAAGTATGAGTTTCATACATGCCTCCAGTCTAAGTGATAAGTGCATTATTCATTCATAAGTGGTTTTAAAATATGTATTTTGTACCACAGTATTATGATTGGCAGTACTTTTTTATGTATCTATCTTAAAAGGCTTATTAGATGTCCCATTGCGGTTTTTTTTCTTTTTACCCTCCTCCTTTTTAAGGGTTTCAGTGTTCATTGTGGGAATCTGCTGATGTTTGGCAGAAGATACTTTAGAACTGTATCTTCAGTTCTAAAATAGAAAGCAGTGTGGTGAGGAATCTCTGTAATATTTGTACACGACTTCAAAAGTCATGGTTCAAAGATACTGTCTTAAGCTTATGCATTTCATCTATTTCATCTATTGTATTGCAATTCACATAGAAACAAAAATAAGCTCAATGCCCCTTTTAGTAAAAACAAGATAACCAGCAGATGGTTATTCCATATTTTGATTTATCTTTCTATAGATCTATAGTAAGGCTGTTTTCCAAATGTTCACATTCCTGACTAGCACTACTACTGCTGAATAGTGGTTTAGGGAAACCACATTTCAACTTAAATTTCAGTTACAGGAGGAGCCTTAGTAGATTCTTATCATTTACATGGCATGAGGAGTTTGTTAACAAATAGGAAAGCAAAAAAGCCACCTGGCTGAGGAGAAATGCCAGATAACTGGTTGTTCACTCGTACTGATTTCCCAGCCTACTTTCTCATCCAGAGACAGTAGCTCATGTGTCACTTAGTAAAATTGTCGTTGATACCATTAATTTTCAAATAGAGTCACAATAGAGCTGAAGTAGTGAGGAAATGAGAAGTTGGAGCTCATGGGAAGTGGGTAAGAGCAAAACAGGCAGTTCTTTAAAAAAGCAGTGATAAAGGCATTATTGCCGACTACTTTAAAGTGGAATAAAACTAGGAGCGAGCTGAGAGCCCAGCTTATGAAATCTTCAACGATGCTTAAAAAAGAGGGGTGGAACCTTGATCAGCTTGCTAAGTGTAATTAGCACAAGAATACAGAACCAAAATCAAAAGATCAGCCAATCAATCAAAAAACAATTATGTGTGTTGTGTAAAGATTGAAAAACAAGGAGTATGTTAATAAGGTAAAACCAAGGAGCAAATTGATCCACACTTCAACAGGAGTCTTTAGTGCAGCAGCTGGAAAGGCTGAGGTGTTTCATCCTTGGCAGAATGGGCCCTTGCTATCAAAGCCAACTGCAATGCTAGTAACAACCCATCCGAGTGAAAGCTAGGAAAGAAAGGGGTAAGGAATGCTTCAGTTGGTTAGATGCTGTTAAAGAGGTTGGGGCTTGCAGAGTACATAGAGAACCTAAGCAATTTTAGGAGCTGTCAATTATAATTTGCATTTACAAGTATACATGCAGATTCTGATTTTAAAAAGTGGGAGCTGAGGAATTTCAGGCTAGTGATTTAAAAAAAAAACAGGAACAAAATGATCAAGCAAAGATGTGAGATATAAAACAAAATTAATATAGACTCTAATCAATCTAATGCCTTTCTGTACAAGGTTGTAGCTCTTACATGTTAAAGAGAGTGGTAGATGTCATTTATCTTGACTTTGTTAGGATTTGTGCTATTGTGATATAGTAACAATATAAATGCTACTACTGCAACCCAAGTGAAAACTTTGGGGGAAAATTGCTTTTAGCACTTTGCAAACAAAGTGATGTGATATACTGAGTGGGGTTCTGCAGAGATGTGTCATGATTGAGATACTGTTTTATAGTCTCTTTAAAACCTTGGATGGTGGAATGGAAAATATGCTTGTGAAAACTTGTGAATAATGAACATCATAGGACACCAGCTGTCTTGGCTTTTCATCTGATACTGCTGAATATTGAATGGGCATAAGAATAGCTCTTCCTTTCCTGATTGTTCCTGAGCTAATCTGTTACCTCCAATGACCTCTGCCAGTGCCTTCTGCTCACCCCGTGCTTCCATGCTGGCATAGGCTGCATCAGCTGAACTGATCTGTGCTCAAGGCTTATATGTCTTTGTCCTATAGGGACAATAGCAAGATGATTGATAGCTATACAGAATACTTTAATAAAGGTTTTCCAGATAAAAATGAGACTGAAACCCCTAAATCTGGTTTTGCACATCTGACCATTTTTTTTTCTCTGTGATCTAATTGTTCAGGAGATTCTGTATCTCTGTTCCACAGAATGGTAGCACAGATGTTTGGTTCATGAACACTTTAACATTTCAGAAAGTGAGCCTTTAAAGCTGGGTGAGGTAAGTTGCTTAGGTTTGTGGTGGGGGCAGGGGGTGGTTGTTTGGGAGGAGTGTTTTGTTTGTGGTTTTTTTTGGTTTTATCTTCAAAGTTGTTGTCTAGAAAAACAGGGCTCTCTTTTCCTTGGAGGCAAGTTATAAGATCTTCAGAGGTCATAATTGTCCTCTGTCTTTCAAGGCTATGTTAAAGCCTAGGGCCTTAGACTGTATTTCCCACAATCCCAAAAAGTTCCATTATGCCTCTAGCTGTGATGCTCCTCTAAGTATCAATAACCTGCCATCACTATAAATACCACATTTATAAAACACTTCAGTGTTCTTAGCTTGAGGACAACCCTCTCTTTGCCTGGGTTTATGTTCCTTTACAGCAGGCCGCTGGTGCTCTGGTGAAGTATTTGGGGAAGACATCTGTTGCCAATGTAGTAAATGCCAAAGCTGAAATCCATACTTTCAGGGCCTGATTGTGTTAAGCCCCTTCAGTCTGTCAACATGCAGTTTATCAGCATGTGAGAGAAAGAAAAAATGAGAAAAAAACACTTGAGCACAACTATGTGACAGAACTGAAAAAAAGAGAGCTCATTAATTATGTTCTTACATTTTAAAACTTTTCTTTAGTTGGAAAGAGAGTCTTGTGTGGGATCATCATTTAAAGAGGAGGCAACTGCAAGCAATTTCCATTAGATACCAAGAGACAGTAAACCTAGGTGAAGTGCTGGACATGTTCATTACATTTCTTATCTGATTGTGTGACACTACCAAGCCCTGCTCACTCGCAACCCAGACACTCCCATTATGTACAGAATCATGGTGCTAAATAACAATGTGCTAGGATGAAAAGAGTAAATGCTTTAACTGTTTTGCAGCCCTCCATGTGTTTTCAGAGAAAAAAGATGAAAATTTCTTGATCCTGCTTACAATTGTTATGGAAACATATTATAAGATTGGTTTTTCTCAAATATGAAAATGGATTTTATATGTTATAAAAATATAGGTTTTATTTTTGTTGTTAATTACACTTAGACATAGTCATGAAATAGCTATGCTTGTGTTAAAATGCCTGCTTGGATGGGATAACATCCAATGAACATAGGATGAGGACACCTACTGCAGATATGCCAACTATCAGCACTCACCATCTGAAGACAGTGCGGGCCAAGGCCCAGACTGGAAGTGATAAGGAGAAGGAGCCAAAACCACAGCCAAGAAACATGCATGCTCCAAAAAAGCAGATCTCAAGCAGGGGTCATGTAAAATAGTTCCCGGAGTATGTAAATTAGTTTATGGATATGCATAAGGGTCTATGAATATACAAGAGGTTGGTGTAAGGGAAAAGGTATTTAAGGGATATCCCCAAAGGTAACAGTGTGGTCTTGGCTGAGTGCCAAGATGCACCCGGCCATAATAACCTTTGCTCTGTGGTCCTCGTCTCCTACTCTCCTTTATTAAACTTTTTACATTTTCACAGGAGAGTGAACGTGTTTTTCACATAATTATAGTCACGTTGCATGGGAACGTAGGCACACTGCTGGCTGGATTAGAGAAAGAGGCAGACAAGAGCAAAGCATCCGTGTTACAGTTTCTCCCTAAGTGTGCTAACTTGCGACTATTTTAGAAATTTGGATGAGAATGTGTTCGTGCTTTTCCTCATTTTTATAACTCTGAAAGTACCGGTCGTTTTGCTTTGTTTCGCTTCTAGTAAATTCTTCTTTTGCTTGTCCTTTATTTATTTCCACAGGGATGATTTTACTGCGCTGTATCCCTTTTCTCCCTTTGCCTCAATCTGAGCTCTGCCCCCATTCAGCGCTTCTCCACCTCCCTGCCTGGAGGCAGCGCCCGTCATTATCACCTCTCCTTCCCTAGCACAGAAGCTCCGTGACACACAGTTTCCCGCTTAGAGGCAGGCTGTTCCCTCCGGCTTCTGTGTATTTACGGCCCTCTTTGGCAGCAGCGCTCCGGGGTTAGCTGAAGATGCGGGGAGGGAGCCCGAGGCGCGGTGTCCGAGTGCCGGGGCAGAGCCGCGGGCGGGCGCAGGGCACGGGCCGCGTTCCAGCGCCTGGCTCCCCACAGGATGCTCCCCACACACCACAGCTCGCTGATGGGCCACACAGCCCCTCCGAGAGGTGAGGTGATCCCAAACCGGGTGCAGGCCTTGTTGACGGGTCTCATGAGACCAGCCCAGCTGCCTATTTTTTACAGTTTTCAGTGATCGCTTATACTTCAGTGATACCAGAAGTTAGGTGACTGTTTTGGAATAGAAACTGCACATACTGAGGCACCTTAGTGGCCATGATGTTTTCTTGAGAATTAATTCTTTTAGTTTACTGTTCAATTTGACCCAGGGCATAGTTAGGTCTAGGCATGACTATTAACTCAAAAGCAAGAACTGCAGAGTTTACTTCTTACAGAGCTACTGAGCTCCTTAGAGAAGTACCAGTTCATTTTGATTTCACGGTAGAACACATTTTCTTTCCCAAATGAACTCGGTTTTGAATCTGCCAGGCCTTTTCCAGATGATAGGCAAATGCACCTAACAATGCAGATAACAATTACCCACAAAAAGACCAGCTAATATGCTGCCTCCCAAGCAATGTTGCTTCTATTCCTCACCTCCTCAGAGAGAGTGAGAAAGATTAAAACATACTGCAATTTCACCCAGGTGTCCTACTCCATACTGATATTACCCAAGACAACAAGAAATAAAACAGGAAATGCTGAATATGCACTTCTGAGTGATGAATGCCCTGGAGCAACAGAAACACAAGGCAGTTCCCCCAGGAGAGGAGTAGGATTAATGATCTTGATTGTTTTATAATGATCTCTGGTATGTTTTTCCTGTCATAAGGGGGGAAAAAAGCTATTTGCTGCAAAAAAAAAAAAAAACACCCAAAAAAGACCCTGTACTGCCTACCTTGTGCTAAAAGACAAGGGCACGAAGTATAAATAACTCAGTGAGAGAATAAGTACAGAAAGAGTCTTCCATAGTTTCACTAAGGAATGTGTTTGTGACAGTTTAGGAAAAGAAGTTTAAAATCCCACCAAAACAAATTCACATTTAATTTGAAGGAATTCTCACGTATATTTCATTTCACAAATGCATAGACTGTGTCTCCAGATGAGAAATGAAAAGCAAACTAAAGAACTCAAAAAGAGTAGGAAGTAGCTTATGTTACCTTATAAAAATATATTCTCTTTAAAGTAGAAAAAATGTGGTCAACACATTCTTCTCCAGGAATGGTTCATGCTGCTCTTAATCTTGTACAAATGTAGGCTGCCACCAAATATGGCACTGTCTTCATGTCCCTACTCCCATGTGTGTTCCTGTTCTTTTCCTTGCCACACATCAAGGGGTTATGGAACTTCAGGGTGAATCGGCCTCCCTGATCCAACAGAAAATAAACAGGTTTTTAGTAGGGTAGTTAGCTTTGGGGTTGCCCAAGGGATCTGAGCTGGAGATAGGTGGGGAGGATGGGGAAGAAACTGGTGGGTATGTGGGGGTGACCTCAGTGCTTCCATCAGCTTTAGCTGGAGCAGTATTTTTGACTGCACTCTTAGGCAGCTTCAAAACTGGAAAAGCACACAGGGAGAGTTCTCTATCAATATGCTGCTGGACCAGCAGTAAAGATTTGGGGGAGGAGGAGGTGACAATAAATGTGATGGAAGAGGCAGAATTCTGAAAGGTTGAATGCTAAAGCATATGGGATATTTGAAGAATGGGAAATCTCTAGCTGAGCTCTTTTAGAAGAACAGAAGGAACCAGGCTCATGCATCTTCCATTATCTAGTGACTGATGAGAGTTCTTACTGAAAAAATTAAAATCTCCTTCAGGTTCTGTAGGCAACAAGGTTCAACCAAAAATACTGTTTCCTCAGTTGCTTCTGTTCAGATATTTGCTATTACTCACAATCTGGTGCATGATGTGCTATGAACGGTGGAGGCAGCATAAAATGCCATGCTGAATAATTGATCACCACCCCTCCAGGCTACGTCTATGGATGAATGCATATGCTGGTTAGGATGACTGTGTCCCTAGTTAATGCTCTTAATTGACAAACTGATCTGAATGAAAGTAGTATTCTTAAAGACATTTATATCAGAAGGTCTTTTTACAGTTTCTCTTTGTGTGTGTTTTTCTGATTAAATGCAGACACTTTTTGGGCCTTTAATTGTAGAGACATTTAGAAATTATGTAATTTTTAAACAGTAGTGTAAATCTTGATCACACAAAATCAGTGGAAAACCCCCTGTTCACCTTCCCACTGTACTTCTTTGTCCAACGTCTGTTGCTACCGAGTGGTTATAATTCCCTCATCTTCTTAACAGGAATTAGGGGATGAAATAAAAGCCAATATATCAAGTCCCTGTATCTCATTCACAAAGGCACAACAAAACAGTAAAGAGACAGAAGGCTAGATGAGAGTGTTGCTGAACTCTGTATATGGTAGAGATTTCCCACCTTTAAGTCAATTCTAGAAATTTCTTGGCCTTTCACAAGAATCACAGTAGGATAAAAAATTTTATCTGAAAATAGCTCTGAGTCCTAAACAACTAAAAATTTTAATGCAGCTGATGTTATGCATATGTTGCCTTCTGAAATTTACTTCATCTTCTGGAAGAAGAGAAAAAAAATCAAAGGAAAATTTTAAAAAGCAAAGAAAACAACAACAAAAACCCTGAAGGAGTTAAGAGAGTTGGAAAAAGGGCAGAATTAGTACCAAAAGATGTTACTGTATGGGAGCTCTCCTCTCATCTTTTTGCATCATCTCAGTTTTCTCAGTGTTGCATCTTCTGGAGTGCAGAGGGTCTGGCTCTTAGTGGCCTTAGGCCATTCTCTTACCTGTTCACCTTCGGGACAATAATGGTTATTTGAAGGCAACTGCCTAGATTTTCTCCCCATGCGTGACTGTTCACACAGTCACATCCAAGCTTGGTTATGTTTGTTTTATATTTATTATGATAAGCTGATTTACTGTTTTCTATATAAATAGTTTAACATGACCTTGTAAGTCTAGAGTTAACATGATTAAAATCATTCATATTTCATCATTAATAGTTTTTTTCTGTCTTTTTCAAGACATTTTTACTTTTCTCTCAGGTAAGAACTTTCTCCAAAGTATACGGGTGTGTCCAGATATCATGTGTGTTACCCTCTGCATTTCAGGAATATTAATAAGGATATAAGGGCCAAGGAGAATGTTAGAAATTATGAATGTTAGAAAGTAGCAAATTTAAGATCCCCTTGTTAGTCTTTTTTCATCTGTATTCTGCACTGAAGCAGATGGAGAACCCATGGAGGAACAATACATGCTGATACTGCATAATTCACTTTGCACAGGGGACTGAGTCAAGGTCACCTGGCATCTCATGATTTTTGGGTGGCTGACTTTGCTACTCACATAACAGACTTTCTACGTAGGTTTCTTGTATCTTAAAAAAAACCCAAGAAACAACAACAAACATTTTAAAGAAGATACAACATATGTGCACATAACGTGGGACACATATGTATATGTGTCCCACATTATAGACAGGTGTACTTTTCCAGATCCAGCTGTGCTGGGTGAAGAGTTATTCTCCCTACAGCTCATAGTCACCCACCCCTTCCCCAGGAAATGCTCCTGCTGCCTGGTACCCACTGGCTGAACCTGCTGTCCACCTTCAAGGTTGGAATGAAATTGTTCCAGGATAGACAGGGTGAGCAGGAGGCTTCATTCACCTGCTTCATTCAGGTTGAAATGGCTAGAGGAAAGTAAGGCTTCCCAGGAGGTTCATAACTCTCTCATCAGACCCTGAGAAATGCTACCCATGAACTGATTCTTTCTGACACGGGGATAAAATTGTGCCAGTGTGCTGTTTGCAAAGAGGCATTTCCAGAGTGCTCTTCTGCCAACACCTTAGCAGCCCAAACATAAGGACAGTGGACATTTTGTTCTCTCCCTAAAGCTATATTAGATGCTCTTGTGACAGAGAAAAGGCCTTTCCCTGGAAAATACAACAAACTTTATATACATTGTACATCTTCTTAAATAAAGAGAATGATTTTTGAGGGCAAAAAAGAACAAAAATCGAAGCAAACCAGTCTGCATTCTCTGCTTTGATCAGGAGGTTGAACCAGAAACCTCTTGACATCCTTGTAACTTGAATTATCCTGTGATTTTTTTTTTTTTTAAGTAAAAAATAAAGAGCTGTAGCTGGTTATAGCTGTCACTAATGTTATCAATTGAATGCAATTAATTCATACTTTGGGAACGGTTCCATTACAGCTGAGACAATAGGATGACAGGTTGTTCACAGAGGGATGGTTTCCACTCTGACAGTCTCTCTAGTTCTTCTAACTGTTCACATGGTCCAAAAAATTTTCGGATCTGTTGGCTGAGCTGTTAGAAAACTACCTCATGAGCTGACCTGGCTCACCCATGCATCAGACAGTGAAAAAAATGGGAAAAGGTGGGGCCACCCAGCCAGAAATAAACCTGCAAAAGCAGGGCCTTAGCTTCTAGCATTAGCAAGTTGTGAGATAGTACAGTTTTATTCTTGTAAGTTAATGTGTATGCATCTACTCACTCTCTGGGTCAGTTCTCCCATTATCATGTTTAATTATTTAATATAGCATCTGATCCTTTAGGACTGCAACCCCGTGATGTAAGCTGGTCCCTGTGCCTCTGTCTTGCAATGTACAGGTTGAGAGCTCAGGTTGTGAGTGCCAGGAATCAAGTCATGTCTCTGTGAAGTACCACTTACGTCTCTGCTATTAAATAAGTGATAAACTACAAAGAGCTTTTCACTTCCCAGTAAGTTGCCTGTTTGGAGACTTTTCTGTCTTTTGATCATAGGTCAGATTCATCCTTTTTGTTGTTGGAACAATTTGGTTTTCTTGACTGATTTTCAGTGCAACCTCCAATGCTATCCTTTTGCTGAGGTTACCTATATTTATGTTGCTGGCTTGTGTGCAATGAAGCCTAGAAAGAACAGGCCAGTTCTCTCCTCCCTGCCTCTGGTTGCAAGTTCCTGCTGTTTCCAATCAAATAGCTGTGGCCTGAGCTGGACTAGCTCGCAGATCAGAGCAGAGAAAATGAACTCTGCAGTAAACCCAGCAGAGAGGTTACAGTCAGCCTGGCAAGATGATCCAGCTCCCCATGCCCTGCCCTGTCCCTAAGGCAGCCAATGCATGACCGAGACAGGAGCAGACCACTGGGCAGGGAAAGGGAATGCTCCCTTGAGTGGCAGCCTACAATTAGCTTACAAAAGGGGATTGTGAAACGGCATGATTAGTTACTGTCTGCTCTTCAGAAGTACTTGCATTAAATTTTCTCTTCGGGTGATTTTGCACACAGAAATATTCTGTGAGAAATTTCCTGTGAAGCTGCAGAGCCGGTAAGACACTCTATCATAACTTCTTTGTCAAACAAATGTAGCAGGAAAGAATGATTATTTAAAAATAGTATTTCATTTGGCAGAGAACAAAACCAAGCCAGAGAATATTTTATACTCCATCAGTTAAATATTTACAATAGTAAAGTGAAGTGGTTGTTTTCTTTTTAGCTTTTGGCAACAAGTGCAATGATGAGCTACACATGAAGTCAGTGTGAATGAATAACAGTATTTTTAAGAAGCTGTCGGAGGCTTATCTCACAGCTGGCATCTATTAATACAGTGAGTGATTTCTAACATAGATAGACTCCAAATTTAACACTATCCATTAACGAAGACTGTGGAGTGCTATAATTATATCAGAATACTTTGGCTGTCAATAAACAAGTCACTATTTATATATGTATTCACAGCCATTAATGCAGCTTTCAAAACAGATAAGCTCTAAATTTGGGGAGTTTTGATACAACTTGTAATATACATCATTTAACATAATAAAAAAAACCCCCAACAATTTGTCTATTATTTCCACATCAGCAATTTTTGTGGAAACTGACCAGTTTGATGTGGCTCTTTTTTCTAGCAAAGTTTTCATGTTAATATGTCCTTTCCCCATGACTTCTCAGGCTTCTCAGAAGTGGCACAATTATTCCAGACTCAGCAGGAATAAATTCCAAATTATCCTCCTGCCTGTTTTTGTACACCCACGGAAAATAACTTCCCTGCGGTTATTCTCAGAAGACTTGAGATTCCATCTGCTTACTTCATTTCAGGTGGAAAAGGAAACCCAAAGAAGATAAAACTGACAAGTCTGCATCCATTTAAATCTCTTCAAAATCCAGAGTGAGTGCTTGGATTTAAGCAGAGTCACTGAAGATTTACAGTGGCAGGCAGACAAGAACTTAGAGAACTCCAGGGCTGAGTTAGGAACACATGTAAACAACCTCAAAACAAGTTTAAAGAAGAATGAACTTGTGCCCACAGTATATTTCAGTGTAAACACATAAAGCTATCTTGAAGTGCAGTCTGTGAATCAATTCAGGCAGTAAATTTGACCCTGTCAACTACCAAAAGAAGGGTTCTCAAGACGTCTCACTGAGGGAATATAGCAGACTAAGGTCCAGTGATCAGCTCCTAGTTGAGCATCAAACCAGGCTGGAGTAAGGGAGAATGTTGCCATGATTCTGAGAATTTGTGTGTTGTGAAGACAGCTGCAAAAAATTCAAAAAACCTAGTGTATTACTACTGTTACAGCTGCTCTGATTCTTATGCCTCTGTTTGATTTCAAACACAAAGAATGACTCTGAAATCACATCTGTATAAAATATTTCATGTGCAACAGGAAAGGAGATACAGTTGCTACCCTCTGTATAATATTCTTTGGTTTTTTTAAAAAAAGTATCTACTAATGGAACTTAGAAGCTGGTACTTTTTTCCAAAAAAATAAAAAACTAATCTGATATACTTTGTACATAAAATATCTTGGATTATGGAACACTCATGTAATCCCTAAATGTGTAGGAGGTCTGAAATGGAGGTCTCCAGTACTATAGGAGGCCAACATTACAAACGTGTGAAGTAGGCAATGCTGGCACAGTGCTGGGCTCTCCTTGATATGCATTTTCCACTCCCACTGTCCCTGGAGGGGACATGAACCTGTAACTCTATACCTAAGGGAGACTTGGGGTTGAAACTGAGGTCTCAGCACTATGGGTGGCCCAGACCAGAAAGATATGGAGAGAGCAATGTTGGTGCAGTGCATGTTCTCCTTGCCTTGCCTTTTTCAGACCCAGAATCCCTGGGACTGTTTTCTTTGTGGTTCTCTGAACCCCAACCCTACCCCTTTAAAGGCAGCTTGAGGTTGAGGCCAATGTACCAGGTCCTATGAGTGGCCCAGATTAGAAAATGTGGAAGGAGCAGTGTAGGTGCAGTGTCCTGCTCACCATGGTATCCCTTTTCAAGCTTCAGTGTCTGTGGAGCTGTATGCCTGCTGGTTGTCTGAACCCCAACCCTAAACTTAATTGTTTAGGTTGAACCTTGGAGTTTAGGTTGAAGGTTCCAAGTTCCATGGGTGGCCCAGGTAAGAATGATTCCTTCAGGAAGAAGGAATATTTCTGTAATGCTGTGTTCTCCCTGGGATGCCTTTTCCAGGCGCAATGTCCCTGGAGCTGTAGGCTCTGGGTCTTTCTGAACCTTCTTCCATGCTAATTAAAACTGAAACATACCACACAGTAAAAGTAAAGTTTCACCCAGACCATCTCCTGGAACTTATTGTGTCTCTTGCTTTTAATTCCCTGGCTTTCTCACTGTCCAGGTACAGCTGTGACATGCTCATGTGATCACTGATGTTCCTGCTGTTCATCTTTATATGGGTAACATTAGCTTTACAATACTTCCATCTTTAATAACACTGGAAACAGACATTTTAAGGTTGCGTCTGAACTCAGAGGTTTTGTATAGCAACACCATTCATCAGCACATCTAAGACACTGTGATTCAACTAGCCAGAAATAATTCTTCCAAGCTCTTTACTGAGGACTTCATACTGAAATGGCAGCATGCTGTTACAGATCATCCTAACTATGCCTACTATGACAACCCTTTCTTATAACTTTTGAACATCAGAAAAAGCTTATATAATCTGTAAAATCATCACCACAGGTGAATTATTTTTTTTCTCCCAGTTCCAGACTTTCAGTGTACTGTAAGGAACAGAGAGTACTGGTGTGATTTCAGTATGTGTCCTCATATAGAGATCTGAGACAATGATTCAAAACTTCTTTGCTTTGTACATATCAAAGTTCAAGATCCTTTTGTGTGGATTGTAGGATGCATCACCAAGGATGTGTCATAGGCTGCATCACCTATCCTTCAAGTACAGCACTTTTTCTGACAATTTACTGATAAAATGCTTTAACTAATTTTAAAAATAGAAAGCATAAAAACCTAAACCAGTCACTTCAGAAATGTGTAATTTGCCAGTCTTTTATCCCACATCTCTGCTAGAATCATACAACCATTAAGGTTGGAAAAGACCTCCAAGATCATCAAGTCCAGCCATCACCTAGCATCACAACAAATTCACCACCAACCCATGTCCTCAAGAGCCGTATCCACATGGGCTTTTTGAAAATTTTTAGGATGGCGATCCTACCACTTTCCTGAGTAGGCTGTTCGAATGTTTGACAACCATGTCTATGAAGAAATTTCTCCAAATATCTATTCTAAACCTTCCTCTTCCCTGTTGCAACTTGAGGCCATTTCCTCTTGCTCCATTTCTTGATACAGGAGGGACAAGGCTGAGCCCCCCACATCACCACAGCCTCCTTTGAGGCAGTTGTAGAGTGTGATAAGTTTTCCCCGAGCCTCCTTTTCTCCAGGAAAAACACCTCCAGCTCCCTCAGCTGCCTCTCATTTTAGTTGAGTTTCAGACTCTTCACCAGCTGTATGGACACACTCCAGACCCTCAATGTCCTTGTTCTAGTGAGGGGCCCAGAACTGGACACAGTGCTCGAGGTGTGGCTTCACCAGTGCTGAGTACAGGGGTGAAATCACTGCCCTGGTCCTGCTGGCCACACCATTCCTGATACAGGCCAGATGCCATTGGTCTTCTTGGCCACCTGAGCACACACTGGCTCATGTTCAGCTGGTGCCAACCAGCACCCCCAGGTTCTTTTCCTATGAGCAGCTTTCCACCCACTCTTCCCTCAGCTTGCAGCACTGCTTGAGGTTGTTGTGACCCAAGAGCAGGACAAGAACTTTGCCTTGTTGAGTCTTATCCAACTGGCCTTGGCCTGTTGATCCAGCCTGTGCTGATCCCTTGGCAGGGCCTTCTTACCCTCCAGTAGATCAACACTTCCACTGAGCTTTGTGTCATCTGCAAACTGACTGAGAATGCATTTGATCCGCTCGTCCAGATCATCAATTAAGATATTAACCAATGAAGATATTAAACTGGACTGTGCCCAGTACTGAGCCCTGGAGAACCCCACTGGTGACTGGCCACCAGCTGGATGCAGCTCCACTCACCATCACTCTCTGGGCCTGGCCATCCAGCCAGCTTTTTTACCCAGCACCTATCCACACCATGGGAAGCCAGTTTCCCCAGGAGAACGCAGTGGGAAATGGTGTCAAATGCTTTACTAAAAGTTTAGGTAGACAACATCTGCAGCCCAAGACCTGGCTGCATGTTTTTGTGGAGCTCTGTCTGGACTGCCAAATCCTTTCTGGTGCATGCAGGGGATGCAACTTTTTTTCCTTATTTTGTTCAATAATGTGAGAACATAGGAGCATTCAAACTTTCCCTAGTTTTAAATCTCCTGAAATGTCACATGTAAGCCTCATATGGAGGACATACATTGATGGTATGGTATTAGCAACTGCTATGGAAGCTGCTATTAGCAATAAGCAGGTGCAGATTTACACTGTAGTGTATATATGCATCTCTGTATAGATGTAGCTATACACCTATACCTGGAGATAAGTGTCATGCTTCCTCACTCACTGATTTGCATGATCAGCTCAGCTGGGCAGAAGCAACTGGGGGCACTGGTCTCATCTGTTAATAGCTCTCCCTGACTACACACATGATTATCACCTGGTCTCCAATGCCACTCTTGTAAGCATGTCTGTGCCTGCCTGCTGGTCAACTGATGATCAGTCTCTTTGACTGGTGTTAGTTCACCCAGTAATGCAGAGCAGCTGATCAGTAGACCTGGCTTAACTTGTATCTCCCTTTGCCTTGATATGTAGCAGCACAAAGCACAGTGCCCAGTGATTAATCTGGCTCAAAACTTCAAGTGTTTTATAGCTGAGCCAAGATTCTGCATTTATATCCTCAGGTTTTGTGAGGTATTATGGCACCTTTATTGCGTCTTACTGGTAAAATATTCACATGTAAAATTCTCAGACAAAAATCAATGTTAAATTGGAGTCAATATTAAGAATGTGTATCACTAATTTAATTGAAAATAATCCTGGAAGATACTAGCTGCAGCCACTGATGGCTACTCTTATCAAAATTAGGCTCAGCGTTTTCCCAGATTTGGTCATATCTGCAACCAACGAACTGAATGTCAGGTCCTTAATGAACACTACCAATGAGACTACAAGTAAATGCTTATTATTGCACTGAAGTCTGCTAGATATTTTATTTTTGTGAGTTTATATCTCAAATGTAAGAATGCTTTGAATTGTAAACTAAATAGTCTGTTTTGTTTCTATACTGTCCTTTGATCAATGGATTACAAAATCGTTAAGACGTACAAATCTAAAAACCTCTTTGTATTTGTATTTTTATTGGTCTTAATAAAGCAAGCAGTTTGTTGGCAATTACAAACTGTTTATTTTAACTAAGCCTATATTCAGTCATGCATATCAAGATAATCTGATGATTGAAGACTTCTGTATGTCCATCCCTTGTCCCAGTTAAGACAACCGAAAAATCCCAGTGCTATGTCCATTAGCAGCATGCTAAATAGAACTTCAGCTCATGTCATATTACTCTTTGAAGCTGTATCACTCTTTGATTACTACAGTGTCTAAAATAAAAATCATAAGGATGATACTTACTGTGGAACCCAATCTATTCTATAGCTTCCAAGATTATAAATTATGTAGATTTGTTTTGGAAGATTGGCTTATCAATAATGATAGCATTAATGAAAATAATATCCTTCTGCTTTATAATGGGCTTTCTTCCATGTCTTGTCAACTGTCCTTCCTCATACCTAAGAAAAAGCCTCCAAACATCAAGAATTTCACATTCCAAATTCTATTTAAAAAATTTATTATCAATGCTATTTTAAATGCTTGTTTTTGAAGCATTCCACATTTTCTCTGCCTTGAGTGTTACAGTGCTCTTTATTCTTTAACACTAGTCCAAAGAGCTCACTCAATATACTTAATTGCTCTGTTCTGCCAGAATATCTCATCCTGGCAAATATCAAGCTGGTATTTAATTTAAATTTACACAACAGAAACCATTACGATTTGAACTCCCTTCACTCAACTCTCATCACACAAACCCACATTTGTACCCCAGTGCCAATGCACAACCTTCTCACAACACCGTTTGAAATTAAGGGATAGTTAGCTTCAGGACATGCTATGAAACTGTAATCCATTTTACAGCTACAACTTCAATAAAGCTCAGTTTGGCAGACTAGAGAGATTATGATTCATGCTTTAATTTTATCTGTCAGGTGCTGTTGCAGTGCTATTCTGGCTAGTGTCCCAGGCAGACTCCTAAGAAGACAGAACAAACAGCTCTTAGAATACACACAATTTTTAGACTTTGAAGCTTCATGACTTCTCTTGTATTTGACCTCCTGAAGTTACCAAATGAAGACAAAGTCAATCCATTTTTTCCTGACACTTTTTTATGGAGCTGCTTCTTTCCTATGTCTGCTATACAGTTAGTTATTTTCTAGTTACACAGGGACAGTCTTACCTGGAGTTACCTACAGTTTGAATGGCTTGCATAAAGGTGTGGTGGTTAACCCAAGCACAGTATCTACTTTGTTCTACTGCACATTAATGAGAGACATGGCTAAAGAGTTTCAGATACATGTCTCTCTTTTTAACTGTGCAATAGTTTTTTCCCAACAAATAAATGCAGTTATAGGATTTTTTTCTTTCAAATAGTTCCAGTACATCTAAAATGCCTGAACTTGTTTAAAATCTTCTTACATGTGCAGCTAACAAATATTCTGTTGTTAATAGATGAGCTAGTATCTCACATTATTAATTACTTTATCTGCTTAAGTACTTCCTCAAAGATAAGGGAAATGCCTTTACTATATATTCTACTGATACAATAAAAAGGACATTTAACTCTTCATTCTTAGCAATATTTATCAAGGTTTATATGAAAATGGTAGTAGCTATATAGATTTGGTGAGAACAAATTGGGACATTAGAGTTGTCTGGAATACTACAGAATTTGCAATTAATTAAAAATTGAAGATTCTAGATAGTTTTTTCATATATCCAGTCTTCAGGAAAGAGCAGTTCTTCTCTGAAATATATAATATAATAGATTATGTATAAATACTTTATTCTGGAAAAGATACATTAAGGCAATGAATGTCCTTATTTATTTTGAAAGTGGTAATGAACAAACTTAGACAAAGATCTGGCTGGTATGTTTGAAAACCTAAATCAGAAACTGTCACTCAAAGATGACTTAAAGCTTGTGCTAACACTGCCTTGATCTCAGGGTTTCTTTGAAGATCTCTTCGTAGGACTGTAAGAGAGCATTCTGAGGGTTAGTCAAGTGTGTGTAACAGCTACAGGAGATGATAACTCTGACTCAGAATTAATCATCAAAGATGAGGGTTTGCAGGTACCCATCAGGATGATTGAGTCCAACTCCTGGCCCTGCACAGGACACCCCAAGAATCACACCAGGTGTCTGAGAATGTTGCCCAAACACTTCTTGCACTCTGTCAGGCTGGTGCTGTGACCACTTCTCTGGGGAGCCAGTTCCAGTGCCCAAACACCCTCTGGGTGGAGAACCTTTTCCTAATACCCAACCTAAACTTCACCTGACACAACCTCAAGTCCTGTCACCACAGAGCAGAGATCAGTGTCTGCCCCTCCTCTTCCCTTCACAGGGAAGTTGCAAACCGCAATGAAGTCTCTCCTCAGTCTCCTCTTCTCCAGGCTGAACAGACCAAGTGACCTCAGCCAGTCCACAAAAGGCTTCCCCTCAAGGCCCTTCAGCATCTTGGTAGTCCTCCTTTGGACACTCTCAGGTAGCTTTATATTTTTCTTGCATTGTGGCACCCACAACTGCCCCCAGAACTCAAGGTGAGGCGTCCCCAGTGCAGAGCAGAGTGGGACAATCCCCTCCTTTGTCCTGGCTGGTGATGCAGCATCTCAGAACATTGTTGGCCCTCCTGGCTGCCAGGGCACACTGTTGACTCATATTCAACTTGTAACAAAATTTGTCATTTTTCAAACTCCCTTTCGTGTAATTATGTGTCCTTTTTTTAAATAATAGCCCGAGGGCAGCAGTTTAGCTTGGGAGTAGAGTTTTGCATCAATGATGTGCCTTTGCAGCATTAGCCATGCAGTCTCACAGTCATTTGCTGGCTTGACAGCCCTCCTCAAACCCCGTGGAGTAGCTGCTTTGTGAAGAAGTCATCTCTTCCAAGTGTTCAACTTCCAGTGATGGTGATCTGTGATGATCATCTTGCTAATTGCAGTATTTTTTCCCATGGCATTTTTAAATGTTTGAGTCATCTTAAAAATAGCAGCACTGCAAGGTTCAATAGTCTTTTATTTTGATATGTTTTTCTTGAATTTTGAAGAATTTGAAGAATCTCCTACTTGAGCAGTTACCTAACAGGAGGCATCAACACTGATCCATGTCAACTGACAGGCTCCTCTGGGAGATTTCTGCTTCTTCCAGCCCTAGATCACCAGTGCAGTAGGCTCACTGTAAACAGTGCTCTAAACCTACAGGAAAAGCCTGAGGGTACACTCCACATTAATTAAAGAACTTATTTTTTCTTTCTTTCTTTCTCTCATTAATATACTCATTTTGAAATTAGTTTTTCAAATTTCTTTTAAAAAAGAAGCTCTGTAAAACACTTCTATGCAACACTGAGTCCACACAGTCCAGCCCTGCACATGGCTACAGTATAGGTCCAAGCAAAAGAATGGGAAGAGAGGCAAAAGGATAGGAAGAGGGATAAAAGGGTGGTAAGATGTAGCGCATGGTTATTTAGGGATATTGGCATTGCAATAACCTTAGCACAGTGGCAAGGAAATTGTCTTCTCCTCAGGGAAGAGACTCCACCACCTGGACTTGATTTTGGATCCACACAGTCATGTTCTATTGACTGGATCTGAACCCTGTTCTTTTTTTTTTCTTCCTTTTTGTTTTTTGAATTCTATATTTTGTATTCAATTTAATTAAAAGTAGGAGGGAAAAAAAACGAACAAAAAATGGAAATATAACACTGGAACTGAAGGCAGAAGATACTGCTATAGATTATGTCATGCAGGGGAAAAGCTTTGGCAAACTGAGACCAAGCAATAATTCCAAGCCAAAAAAGAAAAGTGAGATCTCTCACCAGCACTCCTGCATGCTGGGCTTCTACGACATTCATCATTATCTTCCTTACCTAGAATAATATAGAAATTGGGTAAAAAAGGTCTCTTATGGAGACCTCAGAATATTTCATAATGAAAATGTAGTGAGCTGATATGGAATACCTTTCAAGAAAAATTTGCAATTCTTTTGAATGTTTAAGTACCCATGTCTCTGTATGCATGTATATATAATTATAAGCAGTGAAAAATACTTTTTACTACACATAGAAAATGTATTCTTCCCAAAGACTAAGCATCTTTGTGTGTTTTTTTTTCTGACAGAAGGTTGGTTTATTCATTCATTACTTCTATTACATCTGAAAAAATCAGTACATCTGCAATATCTTTTTTTCCTACTTATCCCACAATGCAGACACATTCACCCTTTTCCCATCATTAGTCAGAGATAATGCCTGTAAGTCAAATTATGATTGCAGAATAAATCTGAAGGAATTAATGAAAGAGATTTACAGTGAGAAAAATTGAACAGCACTTTTGATCCAAAGGCAGCTTGTGGTACTTGTGAATCCAGCCATTGCAGTAGGTGTTTGTGTGCTATCTTGAAACAATGTTGGAGCACTAAACTAAGCATGGAATTGGCTTAGAGGCTTTAGTTCCAGTATTTTATTTTTTCTCCGACAGCCTTTACTAAGTGCTAGGTAGGACCAAGAAGCTATGTGACTTTCAGCCATATTCCCTAATCAGTTTCAGAATGTTTTAAATATTGCTGTAAACTGTGAAATCTCTTTTGGGCTGCTGTTCTTCCTTTGGCACTAATTCCCTGGGAAGCCTGCCATCTGTGTGACACAAAAATAGGACAGTCAACCTTTTGTCAAATTTTAACACTTTAAAACAACTTACAAAAAGGAGAGCATCAGTGAGTGATAATCAAGCAAGAGAAGAGTGAGACACGACAGAAAAGGAACCTGAAGGATGGAACAGGCAGAATTAGTAGTACAGAAGACCTGTAGAAAGACAAATCTCAGACATAGACAAGGAGGAAAAGAAAATGGGAAGAAGAATGAAGGAATACATAAAGAGGAGGAGAAAAAACATAACCAGGAAGATGACAAATAGCAGAAAAGGAATGAGGGAGCAGATTAAGAGGGATCAAGGCACATGATGAAATCAAGGAGCACACATGAACAGATAGCATTGAGAGCAGGATTTTTTTCTCTCCTATAGCCCCAAGGGAGCTTGGCTTGCTAATTGAGGTATCTATGTGTTCACCCCTGTAATCAGCTAGATCTTATGCTGATGTCAGGAAAAAGTGGCAGCAGAGATTTCTTTCTGTTTAAAGGAGCCTCAGCAATACATACCTATTCCTCCTCAGGAAACTGGCTTTGCCCAAATAAATCCCCCCAATTCACCTTGATGGGAGCAGATAGGGAAAGATTCAGCCCCAAATTTAAATAGTTGATAAGGGTAGCTTCACTTGAGTTTCTTTAACCCTGCAGATCCAAATTCACAGATGCTAGTGAGACTTGTCTCCCTCTGGTTCCTTTATAGATGGTTCAAAGAAAATCCAGCTTTACCACTTTGAACTATTTGCTCTGGAGGAGCCATTCTTTCACCATTTGTTGGGTTGAAAACTTCCACTGGTTCCTCAAGTCCAGACAAAAGGTGTGAACACCTTTCCAGTGTCTGAAGTCATCACCTGGCATACCTTCAGTTTAGCATTCACAGGCAGTTTTTATCAAACCTCTTCTATATGAGGTATGCTAGAATTAAGCATCAGTGTTATTTATTAAAATTCTGACTTGTCCAAAATAAATTTTCTTCAGTCTAAAAAGCTGTCATGTGTGCCACCAAATCCTAGCAAAAGGATCAGAAATATTTAGTGAATGTTGAGAATACGCTTTCATTCTTACCAGTGATCCTTCACATCTTGGATTACCTTAGGGAGGGGCTAAATGGAAAAAGTAGGGAAACTTCTACTATAATTGTTTTCTGTCATGAAGCAGAGGATTTAAAGAAACTATAGAGTTGAACAACTTTAAAATTAATTATAAAATCTGAAAGGATACAGGCTGGGCCCAAACTAGAAGAGTGAATGACAAGTAAGCAGTTACTGAAATAATTACTTGAAAATTACCAGGTACCTGAAAGTAAGTGGTTTGATAATTTCATTCCAGTTCACAGAGGACAAATATGAAAAAAAACCCCATTATGATCAGATTTTTTATTGATCTTATACATGCAACTACTGCTGCTGTGCTGTAACCTGCAAGAGTTCTGTGTACAAGACTCTGTCTTATGAATTTGCAGCCAAATTTGTACAAGCATACAGTCAAATTATGACCCTAGAAAGACTCCTGGACTTAATTACCACCATGTTACTCAAGGTTCATGACAGCATATCCCTGCTGATGTCAGAGCCACTCTGTGTGAAACCTGAAGGATATGCTGATGAATCAACTCGCGTAAGTGCTATAATTCCCTAAAAAATATACAATATGTTTAGATCAGACTTGTACATGCAAGGAAGTGAAAACTCTTTTAAAACAGCTTTTAGGCTCTCTGATGTTATGAAGTATTTTAGATGTGGTCCCTCTCTGTTCTGGCCCTTTCTAAAGCAGAATTTCACTCTCCTGCCTCCACACCCTAGTAAGAGGAGCATGAGTAGTCAGTGGGCTGCTCCCGAGGCTGAGCAAACATAGGCTGGAGGGGCAGTGCTTGCTGTCACCAATCTTATTGTCTTTATTATAGAGTCTGGAAGCAGCTTTCACTTTTCACTGTCTCTGATTTTCAAATTTTCCCCACCCTAGTATCACATAGAAACCCAGCCAGGATTCAGGCCTTACTATACCTAGCATGTCAAAAAACCCCTTGCCAGTCAAATTCCCATTAATTGATTTAATTGTGTTAATTTTATTATACCAGCGCAACCCAAGCAAAACAGATACACTGTGCTGGAATAACATGCATTTGCTCTAGTACAATTTTATACTTATGTGCTATTCCTTTTCATGAATAGGGATTAAAATGTGGTTTATCTACAACATAATGATAATCATCTTTATGGAGAGTTTTTTAAGCTCAAGCAGTGACAAAGTGATTACTTAATTGCTCAAGATGCTGATAATGCAGCAACTGGCACAAGTTTGCTGTGCACAGTGATGGTTCAAGTATTGACTAAATGGCAAGTCTTTGTATGGATTTACACAGCACTAGCTTGTTCTTAATAACCTTGTATGTGAA
Source organism: Taeniopygia guttata (assembly GCF_048771995.1). Lineage (NCBI taxonomy): Eukaryota > Metazoa > Chordata > Aves > Passeriformes > Estrildidae > Taeniopygia > Taeniopygia guttata. The sequence goes on along the minus strand of NC_133025.1, from coordinate 28,417,846 downwards.
CACCTTTTTTTAGGAACAACTGTAATTTTCTCTGTAGTAAGAATTTTTACACAATAGGTACTTAAAAATTGGTACCATCCTCTTTCACATCTTCTTTATTATGAATAAACTTTTAGCTGAGAAGTCATGAATGCCAGAACATTTATACCATACACTGAAATATATAACTTCCACTAGCTATCAGCATATATAATTTTTTATATCATAATCATACTATGAGCATTTTCCTTGTACAATTTTAAGATAATAAGACACCAAACACTAACTAGAGAGTGATGGCTGATGTAGAAAGATACAATTATATTGCCCATCCCTTCTGTCTCAAAAATGTGTTTACTTAAGCTCAGCTGAATTAAAACAGGGGGCAAATAATTGCTCTGGAAGAACTGTACCAGACAAAGTCAAAATTTAAGGATATTTAAAATTATAGTTCATTCATCCCTTTTCTTTCCCAGAAACATTTTTTAAAAGACTGCTAATACTGATGCCATCAATTTTGTCATTCAACGTTTCTAGATCATGTGCCATACAAACATTTAGCAAAGACAGATGAGTTTTCTGGGTTTACATGAATACCACTGGATGACAAAGTATCTGAGTATGGAATTTTTTACTTTTTCAGTTTACCAAAGTCCCCCTGAATCTCTTCAGTATCTGACTATTACACACACCTCTTACATAGGCTTTCCAGCATTGCTGCTAAGTAATGCCTTCCATCACTGTTTCAGTTGCAGAGATGACATGGGATGGCTTGATGCTGTCAGCGGTCTCCTCTTGTGTTCCTATTTGAGGAGAGAACAAGGATGCAAGGAAAATAGTATTTTTTTCCTTTTCAGGATTATTGAAGAATAAGACCCACACTTGCACAGACCCATGGCCACTGTGACCTGCACCATGACCCATACACCTGAACTTTTGAATGTACCATTCAAATCACATTTCAGCTCCCAAAATAAGGATTAGTTGGAGCTCAGGGGAAACAAGCCCAATGCTGCTGGGAAAACATGGTTATTTTTAGTCATGGTCATTTGGGTGATGACCTTGAAGCAGAAGGTCTGGAACATAACAGCCAGAAAGATTACTCTTTTGTTAGGGATAACATTTATGGATGGCAGTTGCATTTCCTCCTCCTGATTATACATGGTCTTCCCCAAGAATGGTTCCTGAGGGATTAAAACATATCTAGGCACTTTGTAACCACCAGTGGAAGTTTTGTTTCCCACAGTTGGTATGGAGAAAGTAGGCTGTGACAGGGGAAAGGTCAAGAGAAAGCAGTCATATCAAAATAATTACTTTCCAAAAGTGGGGAAATAATGTTTGTTTATACAGTGACTGAGTGTGCTGTGGAAAAGGGCACAAGGAGACAGGTTTCTCTACTGCTTTCCATCAAGAGATTTCTACATAAGGTCAGGTTCAAGCACAGGTGGGACACCTCATATAATTCTGTAATTTTAAACATCCACTTCTGGACTACTGGTGTAAAGTACTCTTTATAGTCAATGGAAAGAAATAGTCCCCATAAGTGAGACAATTGTATTCCTGTCTTAGCATCAGATCAATCACCTTCAGCATGAGCTTGTTTCTCCTGCTGAGAGCTGGGTCTGGGCTCCTAGTCCATGTAGATGTCTAACTAAATGCAAATGAGCCCAGGCCAGATGTCTGTGTGTGGCATGCCGCATCCTCAGATGTGCAATCCGTACATTTTATTCATAATTTACAGAAGACTGCATGAGAAGCCTAAAGAGATAAGGCAGAAAGAAATTGCAGTAGGGAAAGGAAAGGAAAGGTGAGGCAAATATAGAAAGAGAACCATAAGGTGAGGAAAACGGCAGTAGTGGAAGGTGGATGTGAATGCAGAAGGAATTCAGGATAAATGGCCAGACACAAGTAAATCCTACACAGGTTTCCAATTGCTGACACACAGCATTCCTAGAGAGACAGAGAAAACTGTGAATCTTGTAAAAGTGTTAGTTCATTTGCATAAATGCTACATCCCAGTTAAGGGGTCTTTAATTGCTTCCCTAATGTGTCAAGTGCTTTACCTACATTTTCCCTCTCTATTCTAGTATTTCTAGCTGAAATTTATCTTGACAACTTTGCCTTCAAAATCAGAAAGTTTCTCTGTTGTCTACTTGCTTAATTTTCAAACATGTCTGTGTCTTCATACACTTCAATAAAACTAGAAATTTGAGCATATTTTGTTCTCGAAATCCCATAATTTCTTGGCAATGCAGCAGTAATAGCTTTGGCACTGAGATGCTGACCGGTGACCGGTATCATTTTATTGTCTGCTTGCATTCTGCTCTCTACCTGTGTCTAGCTGCTGTCTTTGTTACGCTCCTAGGACATGTGCTCTTTGTTCTATTTGCACAGCACCCTGCAAAATGGCATCCTAGTCTGTGACTGGACTCTGGTGCACTCTGATAATAGAGGTGATAAACACCCGTGTCCTGTCTGAGGTTGCTATGGTGCATGAGAACCACGCTGTACTTGCAAGCTTTTAAGTGCAAAAGTAGGACCCTGCGCACGGGGACAAGGCAACACCATTCTCCTGGTTTTGTACTGGTACCCATGGTGTTCTCCCATGGCCTCAGGCCAACGGGATGCTTTAGACCAAGACTTCTAAGCAGAAGTTCGCACTCAGCTTATTCGCGTTTGTTTCTTACTGTAAAGCACTGCCCGGAGCAATTTCTGTGGGAAGAAGCACAAGACGATCTAGACGCTGCAACCTTGGGCGATAACACGGGCGGCTTTAACGGAAGGGCCTGCAGGCCGGCGGCAGTCACTCACACTGCCGCTCTGCCCATCCCGCACCGCCTCCCCGCCGGGGCCGCCCCCCGGCGCGGTACCGCCCCCGCTCCGCCCGCCGCCCCCAGCAGCCCCCGCGTTGCCCCGGCCCCGCCGCCGCTCGCAGCGCCCGAGCCGCCGGCGGAGCGAAGGTGCCGCCGTGCGCGGCCCGCCGGGCGCCGCGGCCTGCGGGCGCGCTGGTTGGCGGCGGGGGGACACGTGAGCGGGGAGGCGGCGGCGGCGGCAGCGGGAGTTTCCCCGACAGCTGGAGGTTGCGGCGGCGGCTCCTCCTCCCCGGGTCCCCGCTAGAGCCCGGAGACCCCCCGCGCTCCTCCTTATTGACAAACGCACAAAGGGCCGCGCCGGGGCCGGGCCGGGACGCGTCTGGAGCCGGCATGGGAGACAAGAAGAGCCCGACCAGGTAGGGGCAGCGGCGGCGCTTTCTCGTTCCCCCGGGCCCTCCGGGGGCGCGGGGCCGGCGGCGGGGGCGCCCCGGGGGCGGCGGGCGCGTCGCGGCCGGTGCTGCCCCTGGCGCGCGTGTGTCTCCGCAGGCCGAAGCGGCAGCCGAAACCCTCCTCGGACGAGGGGTACTGGGACTGCAGCGTCTGCACCTTCCGCAACAGCGCCGAGGCCTTCAAGTGCTTGATGTGCGACGTGAGGAAGGGCACCTCCACACGGTGGGTCGCCGGCGGAGGGGGAGCGGGGCCGGCGGGGGAGCGGCTGTGCGGCCGTGACAGGAATCGGGGCCGGGGGAGCCGCGGTGCATCCCCAGGGTGAGAGGGAGGGCGGCCGTGACAGGAATCGGGTCTCGTTTCTCAGGAGTGGGGGCGGGAACACACAGCCTCCCCCGGCCGCGGCTCCTCGGTGAACCTGACCCAGCGCTGCGCCGGCGTGTGTAGAAACAGAAATAATAAATACCAGGAAGGGCATAATTGCCTGCACAGCCTAACCCTGGAGATACTGTGCCCTCTCACGAACAAGAACTGTCCTCTAGGGTGTGCCTGCTAAGACAGTCACCCTTTAAAATTTTTTTAAATTTATTTTAATTTTTTTTTTTGTGAGTTTAACTTTGCTTCATACATAACCCCTTTGTTTGATTATTATTGATAGCATTATTTTAATTTGCTTTTCATCACAGAGCATCACCATGCAGGTTTCCGAGGACTATAGGGGGTGGATTATAACCCTTCAGTGTTCAGGAGAAATTTTTAGCTGAATTGCGCTTTATGGAATTGTCTCCGTGTGTACCCGTGACTTCCCAGGAGGACCTTTCCTCTGTACACCACTCACAAAGCTTGCGGTGGATTAACTGGTTCCTGGACCTGCCGGTGGCCTAAACATGTGTGCTTGGGGAATGGAGGCGTTTTACAAACGAACTTGAGTGCACTTGTAGCTATGCATGCTAATAGAAGGTTGCTCAGGAATCCTTTCTTACCATTACCATACCTATGGGTTAATCCCATCAGCAAGAGAAGTCTAAATGGCAATCAAGTTGCAATCCTATCAAAAGCCGCAATTACATTGTAGATATTGGTCAAAGCAGGGATGAGTATGACTTGCAATAAATGTTACATGATTGAAATCATAAGTGCAAGGTTGGGTCCAATTACTTGATAAAAATGATTATTCTTTATTTCTGGAGCTAGTTTCCCTGACTTCTGAAAACCAGAATGAATATTGGAAGGACTTCTCATAACTTCAGTTGTGAATATTAGTTGAATGTTTTTGTTTGCTTGTTTTTTAACAAAGAAAATCAGTAAGGTAAATGTGACAAGAGGGAATTGCATCTGTCACATATATTATGGTTTCCTGTTACAACAATGGCATTCTGTTTATATCACAGAGAGATGTGTACAGATTGGTATTGTTCAGCAAAATAAGACTGATGAATTAATGCAAAGGCTTTAAAAACATAATGCAAAAATCCTCTAACATCCAATCAGTTTGATAAGAAAAGTCAGTTTAAAATTATGTTTTATTGCTTTGGAAGCTCAGCTGGATAAAAGCATTGAAACTTAAAAACAAAAATTTTGTTTTCTTCTGAGAAACAAATGTTTTCATTGTCTTCTGGTTTCCCTACTTGAATATTTAATATTTTAAATAATTTTTCAACAAAGTGTCTTTTTTCTTTCTTTAGTTTCCACTTTCTCCCTGACAGTGACCTGGTATGCAAACTGTAGTCGATAGGTTGATTTTTTTTTTCCCTCTACTTAAACTGTGTAACAATGTGTCCCTGAATAGATTTATGGGACTTGTTTTCCCTGTAAGGTTTAGATGGGTTGCATCTTCATATTGCAAAATCCGAGTTTTACACATGGCATGAGGTAGATAAAAGTTGAAGTTTTAGGCCAGGCAGCTTTTGTCTCCAGTTCTGATATATGATTTGAGCCAGTAAGTAGACCTTTGTGTCCCTGAAGGGAATCATTAGGGTGCCAAAGAAACACAAAAGGCCATCTGGGTGGTTGGTTTTTTTTTTTTTTTGGTGTGTTTTTTGGTTGGTTTTTTTTTTTTTTTTTTTTTTTTTCCCTAAGGACCTCTGGAGTCCAAGTGGCCAAATTATTACCTTGGTAAAGCATTTGTTGGTGTTGCCTATAGGACAAAATGGTTTTCATCAACATGGGGCGGGATAACGGTGCTACCATGTTTTGATGTCACTGAGAATGCATTATTTATTTATTTTAGTCTTCCATTTTGAAGCTTGATGTTAGATTAGGTGATGCATCAGCATGGTTGTTGCTGTGCAATGATTCTTGCTTAAAGCCTTTAACTGTGGCTTTTTTTACTGATAAGAGCTTTGTCTATAAGACGTTGTAAAATGCTACCTTTATTTTAAATTCAGAGCAATCTCTTTCTTTTTGTTGAAATGTGTACCTGATTCTGCATGTTAAAACTTCATTAAATGTGACCAAAGTTGCAGGTGGAAAAACAGGCAATTGTATTGAAGCTAAGTGGGTTTGAAGGCCACTGGAAATCAGGTGCAAAGTTGATTAAAGCTTTTTTTATTTTAATACTGATTGTGCACATTTGCTTTTCCAGAAATATTTTTGGGTATGGGTAGGTTTTGTGGGTGTTTTCACTGTTGAATAATTTCTTCTCTCTGAAAGAGTTATCTTTTGTGCCAGAGGCCAGAAGTGGATTATGTTCTTTAGTAATTGATATAATTGTTAAGATTAGTGCAAATTTTTACAATTTCTTTATTATATTTTATTTCTAGACTGAATTTTCAAAGTAGATTAGATTATGGAGTTAAATTAACTTTTTGTCTATGGCAGTATTGCATTGAATGGTTAAACTGGGCTGTCCTTGGAGGGGGATGTCCCAAGGGAAATCCTGGATGCTGCAGGAAGTGCTGTAACTGATTCCCAAGGTGGCACTCTCTGGTCTAAAAGCAGTGCCCCAGCATGGTGCCAGCTAGATGTGCCACAAGTCGGATGTAAAACTAAGATCCTATCTGCCAGATGGATATCCCTCTATCTTTTACCCTACAGCTATTGCCAGATGTTAGTTTGGTAATCTCACTGAGGATCTAAACTCTCCATGTACACACAGCTTTAGTATTTACTTTCTAACCTAAATTGTGCTGTTTTGTTGCTTGGGTACTGAGAAATTACTATGTTCCCCTGGATAGGAGACTGCACTGAGTATAGTAATTTTCTATGTGCGACCTTTAAGACATTTTGAAATCTTTCTAGATGAAAGATGTTATATAGATGTAAGGAACATAGGACTGTAATAATTACTGCTTTCTTGAACAAATCTCCTGCTGAAGTTCGTTAGAAGCACAAGTAAGGAATACTGAATAGAACCCTAATGTACTGTATTATAGAGGGAACTAGTAGCAACTTCTGTATTTAGATTGCCTAGTAGTTTCCATTATAAAGAAATTGTATGACCTTTTTGAGGAGGCTTGTTGTTTGCAAAAGCCATTGTAATTTGGCAAGAGAAAAAGTCTTCAGGCTAAATAAGTGGTCTGATTTCCTTGCCCCATGAAATTATTTAAGTTTTGCTGAGACTAAATGACTTGAAAATCTTCATTGGTCCTCTATCACTCACGCTGTACAGAAAAGTCTTTGCTAAACAACTGAAAAAGCCCAGACTAGAACTGTTAAAACCAACAGGGGCAATGATGGTATGCTGAAAACACAGAAGGGAATTATATGGCTCCTGAGGAGGTTATAAATGGGGTTGTGAATTTGGGTTGACTCTCACAATTACTGCTTTGTCAAAAGACAGTTGCTCCACTGGCAAGCTACCATTTCTTTCTTCTGTTCTTCATGGCACCATCTACCAATACTGGCTGACTTTGAAAAATTGGGCTGGATCTTTGGACAGACCCTATTGCAGCGAGCATTTTCTCCCAGTTTGTCTGTCCTTCAGTAGATGTTTGGATTTTGGTTTCCTTGTCAGCCAACACCATTAGTCACTGTAATTTAGATGTGTTGTAAAGCTGAAGATTAAGAGTTTGTGTTGCTGGGAAGAAGTACACAAGAGGATTGGCATTCCCTCTAAAGGAGTGCATGTTTCCTACTATCTGCTGCCTTCTAGGAGGCTGCATTACTGCCCTGTTGTCACCTCTCTGCTTCAGCTTCCTCAGATATGTTATTAAAGCTCTTGTTATTCAGTTAGCAATAGCATCCAGATTTAAAATTACCCGTCACTTTGATTTCCTTCATGTGTTTTTTATGCATGTGGTCTGATCTCTAGTTGCAGGATCCTATTTTTTTCCATGCTGTTACAAACCACTTCTCCTTTCAATGTGAATGATGAGTATCCAGGGCAGTATAGTGAGAGCTACAGGAGGAACTGCAAATACTGGCTTTTTAAACTTTGAAGTGCTTGTAATGATACTCTACTGTGTAAACAAAGCAAAAAAAGGATGCAGGGACATGCAATCAATTTCTCCTTTTCAGACTTGATAACATTCTGTGTTTTTTAAATTAGGGAAAGGAGCTGCAAGTGTGGCCCTTTAAGGATAAAGGATGTTTTCACTAATAGTGAAAACTATTTTCACTAATAGTGAAAACTCTCTTGGCTAGTAGTAGGGAAAGATTTGTTATACAGACATGTATTTTATGATTGTTATGGTTTTATTTTATTTTTTAGAACTACTTTCATTACTTGCTTTGAATGAAAAAAAAAAAAGTCATATCAATGAATCTGCGTCTTAGTGCAGACTGTTCAAGCTCTTTTTTTTTTCACCTGGGAAAAGGGAGAATAAGGAGATGAGACAGGTACAAATGACTTCTGTGAAGTTTTGTGGGTTTTTACTTTTTTTTTGTTTTTGTTTTAATTTGGATTTAATTTGTTTGTAACACAGGTTGAGTGAGCTCTTATATGCAATATAATTTATAAAATAGTCTCTGAAATGTATAGCCAGAATGAGAAAGTCATGTTTAGTAAGGATGAATTTTTGTGGATTTGGGATCTATACTTCTTAATGTCCTTTACTGCTGAAATAGAGATAGTATATAACCAGACAAATGGGGGCATGGCTTCTGCATTCTATGATCTATTGATCTTCATCACTAAATCATTCCTTTTCTCATGGGCTAAGGTATGAAAAGCCAAATTTAAATCCCACCAGACACCTCAGAGTGTGAGATATAAGGGCCTGGGATAGAATCTTTGTATATTTCCTTGGTATTTTGTCGATGTTCCTTGACTATGCCTGAGAGTTTGGCCCGCTAATGTATTTTATAAACATATCTGATAATCTCCTAAATATGAGATACAGGTCTCTGCTTGGAACTGCTATGAGTTTGTTTTGTGCTTTAAGACTCATAAATAAAATGTTTAATTTTTTAACTTGGATATCAAGGTCATTTTTCTTCAGAAAACATGTGCAATGTGTTTAGTCATGTACCATCTGGATGTTTATAAGCACAAATCAGTTACATTTAATCAAATCTGGTATTTGTATTTTTGTTGAAATGCAGTACTGCTGAGGACAGAGAATTGGTACTTCTCTTGTATATCTGGTTTAACATGTATGTTTCACAACAGCTTGTTAAGGACTCTTCTGCCTTCCAGAATGCAGCCTCTGTGTGTGCACATGCGCGTGCGTGTCGGGGGGAAGGTTGGGAAGGAGAAAAAGAGGAAGAACTGCCTGTCATGCTGATTTTACAATACATGACTGAATCAAGCTCAACAGACTGAAGAGCTGTTCGTTACTTGTAGTAGTTTAGAGAAGGAAATATTTGCTGAAATGAAGTGAGTGGAAAAGTCATACAGTGGCAAAATATGGATTGTATATAACAAGTTTTATGGTTTAGAGTTAAATTATGAAGAGGAGCAAGAATAAATAGTTCTTTTGCTCTGGCGATAGCCGTTGAGTAATCCAGTCATTCTGGACTTCCAGTCTTATTTTTAAAAACAATTTTTAAAAGTAACCTTTACAATTATTTAGGAATTTATTTAGGAATTATTTTCCCTGAAAAATATAGTGAAACTTAAGAATTCTGCACCCATCAATTTCAATGTTGTTATAAACCAATGAATTAGTTTTTGATTGGGTGGCTCTGTTAGGTGCTCCTCACGGGTGGAGTTTGTATGGGCAATAGAGAACGCAATGGGCACCCAACCAAAAGAAAATCAAGTCTGTATTTTAGAAAGGAGCAGGAAGAATGTTGTTGACTTTTTCTTTAAGGTTAAGTCTCATGTTAAATCTTTGTAGTTTTGAACCTGACAGGTGTTTTAATTTGTTACTCTAGGAAGCTCATAAAAATTGCAATCTACTTGATCCACCGCAGTCTGGTATCCTTTTTTATCTTGTTACTTAAGTAGGGCTTTTTTTCGTGTCGTTGTGGGGTCTGCTGTGCTTTGTGCTGTCTTTTTTGGAATTCATAATTTTAACTTTGAGTCACCTTCATGCAGGATTGTCTTGTCAGATAGTTCTCACCATCTCTCAGCTTTATTCTTGTTCTATTCCTTATACTTTTGTCCAAATTATAATTAAAAATGTTGAATAATATCCCTGTAGAACCTCACTATAAATGCCACCCCACAGATAAATGTAAATATATCTACAGCTGGTTGTTGGGAACTATTAAGCAAGCAAACTTAAATTTTGAACTTCCTTATGCACAACTTTGTCCTCATCATAGTTTAGCTTAAGTGGGAGAATATATTTTTTACTGTGTTACAAGTTAAGACTTGGCAATGTGTATTTCTTTTCTCCTAGTCAGCAGGGCTACTAGTCCATTAAAGAAAGAAACTAGACTGTCAAGCCAATTGGCTTTATCCTTTAATTCTCCCAATTCTTAAATAATTTCTTTCTAGTATCTTCCTGAAGTTGAATTAGATTGAAGTTTTTATTTACCCATTTTAGGATTTTTCCCACTTTTTTTTCCTTCTGCAGTACTTGATGACTTCTTTCACCTTTCCTGTATTTGCTAAACATCTTTTTCTGAGGGTGAATTTCATTAGAGGCTGTTGACTGCCATAAATAACATTCAGTGGTCTGTTTCTTTTGTTCTAGCTTGAACTCATACTCCCTTGTTTAATTTGGTTCTATGGAGTTAAACTTTTGTGTGGATACTGAAGCAAAGAAGACTTTATGCCATCTGGTATTTGCTTTCTTTCCAGGATTAAGTACTTCACTTTGGGGCATAAGTAGTGTGTGTTTTGATATATGTAGCTTTGCTTGCTGGTTTTTGTTTTGGTTTTTTTGGGTTTTTTTTGGTGTAATTGTCATCTTTGTTTTTAGTGCCACCAGTGGTATTCTTATTCTATGTGAGTTTTATAGGGAAAATTGTCTGTCCTAGACTAAAAACCACTAGGATTTGAATCAACACCTAAAATAAGATTAACTATGTTAAAAGAGAAGATTAGCTGGTAAAAAGAAAGCTCTTGTATCACTTGTAAAGTGATGAAAATTTGCATTTTCTGCCCCTTTTTGTCCAATTTCTCCTTGATTGTGTGACAGCTCACTGTGCCTGTTCCTGTTTAAAACTTGATAGGAATATCTGTATTTTTCATCTTGAAAATCAGGTTAGAATGAACAGTATGCTTTGCAGAACATCCTTGGAGTATCAAATGATGTCTTCTTGGCTCATACAGTCAGCTACAAGATACTTTTGAAGTAGACGAGTTAGAACAAAATACTAAGTGTTCAATTTTTATATTTTCATGCAGTGGCTTATCCTGGTTTAAGTAGGACAGAGAGATCCTGAGGATTGTCTGTTCTCTGAAATGCATTCCACTGGTATGTGGTATGCTGATGTAGAGCAGGCTTGAACTTGGAGAGTTCAGCTGCAGAATGTTGTTGGGAAGCTTTTGGCTGGCAAACTTTCCATCAAAAGTCAGATTGAAGAATATAAGATATGACCATGATTTCTGCTACAAGTTTTTTCTTGTTTTCTTAGGAATTGAGGGGTGGGGACAAAACAAGCAATTGAAGATTTTTCTATTCTAACTTACTGAAGATTTGGAACTTGTCTTTAAACTTTTCCAAAATGCTTGACTGTACTTTCACCTGTACCATATAGCTCATATGACAGTGCCTAGTGGAAAAAAATTGTGTGAATGAGTAGGAGTTTGAAAATTCACTGTGGGAATAGGGTTGCCAGCTCTAAAAGCTGAAAAAAGTTGTTTTGGCACATGCTGTGAAAGGAAAGTTATTTGTTATGTCTATTATTGAAATCTGTGATTAGGGTCATGCACTAGAAATTCTGTAATTGAATAAGAAGGATAAAAGAGAATGTGACAATTCATTCTGTGGCGTCTTTTTAGAATAATATACATCTTAATGAAGAACATTATGAAGACTTGATTTTATAGGGAAAGTGTGTAGCCTTTTCCTCTACTTAAGGTGGACATCTTTGTGGGGCTGGCTCTGAATGGAAGAAGTTCTAGATTGTTGCCAGCTTCTGGGAAGATGATACCTGCAGTGCAGAACAAATATGATAGGTCAGAAGCAAGCTCCTTCCAGTTTGGTAAAACTAGCTGTGCCAAGGATTGGCCCTGTTCAGTGCAACAGTGACTGCTGCTGCATCATTGTGATCCTCATATTTTGCATGCTTTTTTGCATAGGTGTAAGAGTTTCACAGTTTCTGTAGGAAAGGGTCAGAGGAGCAGTGTGAAGGATCCAGTCCTTTGTGGGATTGGCATTTGGAAGAGGTCACTTCCCCGTGAATCCAAAGGATCTTGGGGTCTAGGAGACTGTAACCACTCCTTTTTCTGTAGACTCCCAAATACTGCCTCCTCATAGGGTGTTTGGAGGACATTGAGCTTCCTGACCCCTGCTCATATGTAGCTCATTGTCATCTAGGAAGCATAAATTAGTTGATACCAATATGTTTCTCAAGCAGGGTATTTTCAATATTGCTGTCACACTGAGCATTGGTGCACCACAGCTTGTGGCATATGGGGAAGAATTCTAACAACAATATGCAGGAGGTTGGAGCCTTTTAACTGGTTGCTGGAGAAGTAATGTTTGATGGCTACTTTGAAAACTATCCATGAAGATGAACTTTGTCTTTCTGAAGGTACTGATACAGAGATTTCTTAGAGCAGGCTGTTGTGCAGTGTACCAGTTGTCTTCAGGAGACTTGCTGGACTCATCTGTTAAATGCCATCTGGAAAATAGGGCATTCCCTTTAAGGGAATTATTAAATAGGGACACTGCCTCAAGGGGTAGTTTCCTGCACATTTTTACAGTGACTGATAAAACCATATGGTTCATGTGAGTCTATTCTAATTGAATCAGCTTTTATTGAAAGATGGAATTGTTAGAAATGCACTGAATGGATAAATTCCAAGTAAATGATTCATACTGTAAAACAGCTAGGAATATGAAAGCACAAATCAGAGCTGCCTGAAAGTTAGAACTCAAATATACATAGGATGTGTAGCAATTGCATTGCTAGTCTGCTATATGCAGATGGATCTATATCATGTTTTCTCATAAACACCACTAGCTCCATCGTTTGCACTATCATAATTATTCACTTGCATTATTTGTGGAGGCAGTGAAATGGCCTGTTAGCACTCTAGCATATGACAGAAGTAATGGTAATGAGAAAAAATAATTTTGGATAGCAAAGTGTTGAAGGTGCATTTAATCATGAGCTGTTTCAATGTAGCAATAAAGACTAGCTTCTCACAAGATGGCTTTTTGTGGTGATTAGTGAGGGCATATTCATGTGACACAGCAAGCTAAATGTAGTTTAATCTGATAGGTTTTATTCTATGAATAGCTTAATAGAGTACTGATGATTGAGGGAGAGTGAGCTGATCTGTGTCAGAATCCAAAGACTGCTTCTCCTGGTAGTGATTTAATTTAATTGCTAGCAACTTGTACTTGCATTACAAGAACCTGGCAGTAGGAAATATTTTTTACTTTTCACAAGACTTAAACTGTTAAAAATCAGCAATGACTTCACAACATGAGCTGCTTGCTTCTGTGTAGAACACAGTTTGCAAGATTTAACTAGCCACAGAATTTGCAATACCACTTAGTATACACAGTGTCCCTGAGAATTTCCTGTTCGCTTTAAATAATATCACTGATGTGCTTAATTGTCACTGATGTAAGGCTTTTTTATTAGGAGGTAATCTGTGGCTTACTGGAACTTGGTCTCGAAAACCAGCAATAATAATGGAACAAAGGTTTGTGCTGGATTTATATGAAGTTGAAAAAGCAACTTGTTATGCAGTATTGTTTGGCAGAACCTAAAAGCTCTTGTACAAAGTGCTGCAGAAAGCGATTGTGGAGTTGGATATGATAGTCAGTAAAAAGTTAAATGTAATTTTAAAAAGCAAATTTTGGCTTTTGTATAATTTTTAAAATTTATGTGTCAAATCCAGACAAAAATGTTAAGTTAGTTGAAAAATTGCCTGATAGAAGAAAATAAAGTCTGAAACGCTGTAGCTACTAGTCAGCAAATATATGGAAGGATATACTAAAACCTGTTGTGCGTTTTGTGTGTACAAATGCTTAACAATTCTATAATATTTGGGAATTAGTGTTTTACATTTGACAAAAATAGTCCCTCTACTATTGTAGTTTAAAAAACATTGCATACTTTTAAGTGTTTGCTGTCAAACTAACACTTGAAAATTTTATTGTCTTGAAGCACAAAGAAAGATCAGTAAAAAAACAGGGAATTTTTGCTTGGTTTCTGTGCAGCCTGATTGCATATACTTATACCTTAATGGTACAGATTTAAGCATAAACTGGAATGAACAAACTAAAATGTAACAGTTAAGCTTTTGCCTTCTTACTTGGAGGTTTAATAAGACTGCCACTCTCTGTGTCAAATTGGTTGTTGATTGCCAGCATTATTACTTTAGGACAGCTACTGCAGTGCCTTAATACATGTATGCATGTCTTGGTTGTAGTTATTTTTTTCTGTATTATAAGGAATTCAGGTAACAATTTCTTGTTTCCTGAATTCTTTATAATAACTAGGAAATTCTTTATAAACCCAGGAAATTCTTTTGCGTTTTAAACCTTGGTGACATTATGATGCAAAATTTAATTTGGTCCTGTTTATTTTATTTAACACTGTTAGTACTATTTCAATGTCTATACAAATGTAGGCCTCAACCTTCCAACATTTTTTGTCAATTCCTAGCTTGAGAAGAAGATCAGTCTCTTTGAAGTTAAGCTTTTCAGAGGCAGAGGTTAGCTCAAAGCAGGGAAGAGTCAGCTGTATATGCTACATTTTTAGGTGAATGTTTAGATGACGTTGTTTACATTTTTTTGGTCCATAAAATGAGTTACATTTTGAGGAAAAAGACTCTGGAAGGGACATAGATGCAAAAATCACTAGTGTCAGTGTACCTGTTTTGTAGAAAGACTTTTTCAGTCAGATAAAGAGTGAAAACATGTCTGAGGAATTGGAAATGCTAATTGCTTTCTTGATTAGTAACTTGCTATCAGTATATGGGGCTGAGAGAAGGGAGGTAACCCTCAAAAAAACCTGGCTAATGGATGGGAGAAAAGTTTATTGACTTTTTAAGAAGGTTTACTTCAAGGTAATGTGTTACTTGTTGCAGAAACTGAATTTGAAATATCTTTATTTCGTTCTGGAGCCATCTAGATGTTCTGCCATCTAAATCGACATCATTGATCCATCATGGAAAGTCACATTCCAAAGCTGCTGGTTGCAACCTGTTCTGTGATATGATGAGTGAGAAGCTAAGCGCTATTACAAAGTTATTAGAGTTAGATCTTTGCATAATTAATGTCTTTGTGAAAATGCAAGGGAAGCTTCATACTCTAATATTGCTGCAATACTCACCTATAGATGTGCCCTGTAAAAGTTACTGAAATAAATGCTGTAAGAATTGGTCAAAACATTCATATCTATGTGAAGGTGTTCTACTATGTTGCAGGAATATTCATACCTTAGAAAAATGTTCTGCTTAAAACCACTTTTTCACATCCTTCAATTTGTTTAAAAAGCTGCTTACTGTAAAATCATGCCTCTTTGTCTCCCTGTATATATCTGCTTGCTCTCAAGATTAGGAACAACCTTTTATTTTTAAATTAGTTGCTCTAGTGTTAAGAGATATTTGAGAATGTGGACCTTAGAGAAATGAGGACATATGGTGGAGGAGGTTTTAGTAGAGACTAGCTAGAATATGTTGAGGAAGTAGAAAGTATGTGAAGATAAGCTTTTCTTGACATCCCAGTAATGACTGGAAAAATGGAAATTAAGAGTATTACTGTGGATATCAGATTTCTATTAGCCTCTTGAGACATTAATATTTAGGATATATGTGAGTGGAAAATGATCTTCAAATAAATTATAAGGTATTTAAAGTCTGTACATTTGTATTGCAAGATGACCCAGTGTAGTCATGAAAGAACAGAGCAGAATTTGAATGATTCCACTTTGTTCTCAACAAGATTTTAATGCCCTTAACTGTATTCTGTTTAGATTTTGAAAAGATATGTATGAAACAAACCTCAGCAAATCAGGATTTTTATCAGGGTTTGGAATGTTTATAAGGCATTTGTGAAATCATTGCTGGATGAGGGAGTAGCAAAAGCTGATGGAGGAGGAATACTAGTATAAGAATAATGCTGGAATTCCATTTGAAAAAATATTAACTGAGTCAGCTCAGTTAGAAACTAAGGAGCAGATAGCAAGGAGATAAAGTCTGCAGAGCATGCATGAGAGAGGGATACAGTCATCTATTTACAGAGGTTGCTTTTTAAGGAATTGTCCTTCATAAGTAGTAAATGAAGAGGAAGGTGGGATTCAGGAACACTTAAGTGGTTAATTGGAGGAGCTGACTGACTTTCTCTGAAGCCCAGTGCATAGTTCTAGGTATTTTTTCCTGCAAACTGGTTGACCTTCTTCTTTTATGCTTTGCACAAAGTACTGATTTGGGAGTGCCTGACTTTGATTTTAGAGTTTCTACTACGTTAGTCAGAACTGTGACAAGTGTTCTAGGTTTAATCCATAATGCATCAGGATACCCTGTGTTTGCAATGCAGTTTTTAGAATGATCACCAAGAGTTTCCCAAGGAGACATCGTAGAAAAAGTCATATGTGGAAACTGTAAAGGGAAAAACATTTCTGTGTTGTACTGGTTCTGTTCATTAGTAGCCAGCTTCATGAGTTTGACCAAAGATGACATATATAGATTATTTAATACTTGTGAGACCTTTTGACTATAGCAATTTTGCTAGTTCCTGTAAAACCTCAGAGAGTAAAATTCAGGGCGCTAATTGACTAGACTACAGGCTTCCAAAGAATGAGTCCTGTCATGCCATGCTGGTAGGACAGAAAGAAACTGATGTTTAGAAATATGCTGAATTCACTGCCTAAGCCCTGTGCAGTGAGGGCCTAAAAGCAGCAAGAAGTTGAGTAGAAGATATGTGAACTTGCATTAGCTTGGAAGCATTTATTCTGCCCTCCTGAATCACCTGAAAGGGAAAAATAAGTTTTAAGATTTTTCATTTTTGAGGAAAGGAGTCTAAGACCAAGGGTAAGATGAAATCAGTCAGGTTTCTGTTCCAGATATTTTTAACTTGTCTTTCTTGAGGAATTAATCTGCTGTTTTGAACAAAAAGTCCATGTCTTCTTACAGGGAAGATAACTGTAGATAAATGGTACTGCTTAAGGATTATGAGTGTCTTTGAATAAAACCTCTTTAAGTCTCTGAAGCTAGATTTGGTTTGGTGGTGGGGGTTTTTTTCTAAGAAGTGGAGAAAAGGATGAAATTTATTGGCAAAGTTGGAATTTTGAAATGTACGATCTGCTATGTAGATTCTAGATTAAAAAACGTGAAAAAATATGAAGAAATGCTACAGGCTTTGTTTTTCTTGGGAACTTTTCTTTTTCTGGGAAGGAAAACATGGCAGGAGATAAGATATTGCTGATCTGTCTTGAACTGTTCTGATGAATAGACAATTCCAGGTCTATAATAGTTATCCCTTGTTTGATAATATCATAATGATAATTTCCAACCTAAATGACTGATTCTTTGATTCCATTATATTACTCTCATTGAATTCTGCTGTCATTTAAAAGGTAACTGATTAGTATTTGGAAGAGAAATTTGAGTCCACAAATCCAGAATAAATCAATGCCATCTTGGCCAGCTAGGACATCACATCCTTCTGTAGGAACAGTGTTTCACAGACAATTTTAGGAATTGGTTTAATAGGAAACCAGAAAGTAAGAGGAATTTGTGATTAAAATTATATCAGATTTTTGATAACTAAATAAAACTGGACTAGATTATTCTCTAGTTATTGGAGGAAAAACTTGGCAAGTAAGTTGACCAGAGCCCAGTAGCAGACTTAAGTATCAGGCCTAATCTGCTATTTTAAATTTTTAGATAAGTTATGTGTGTCCTTAGCTTTAGAAAACAGATAATTTGCCACTTGAGACAGGATAAGGCTAAGCCTCTGGCAAGAGCTGTTGGCCTGAACTGAAGCCAGGAGGTGGTAGGACTTGAGGAAAGGGAAGGAAAGGATCACATTAAAATGGAAGCTTTTCTTCCATTTTAAGTATAATGGAAGGATATTCTGAATCCAGGTTTTCTGTTGAAGAACATATTTCAGCTTGATTGAATGTTGAGGTGATAGCATTTTCTTAATCTAGATCCATGTGTTTCATTTGGGAAATTTAAATTTTAATATTTCTGCAGTAGTAAAATATAAAAAATGGGAGGTAGAGGTTTAGGAAAGAGTGTGCCTTTGAGTAAGTTGCCCATTTTTCAGGATGTCTGAAGCCTCTAAACTGCATGTTATGGATGACAATACACTTCCCTCAACAGGTTGGAAAAAGCACTGGGATTTAATTAAAGCATCTAGATTTCTGTATAGAAAAGTATAGGTTATATTCTGACATCTGTGGATAATGGGAGGATATGGGGTATATGATTCTTTGTGGACCACTTTAAGTCCAGAATGGCTCCCACTAAATCAAAGCTAATGTGTTGGCTGCTCTGTTGGACTGTTGATGTCTGTGCTTTCAGCAATTTCAATTGCTTGGTGGCTCTGTGTGCTACTTGGCAGCCTTACTTGGCTGACTTGGCAGCCTTATTTGGCTGACTCTGGACATTCAAGATATGTGGTACCACATGGACAAATCGACTCCCAATTTTACATGCAGGGGTACCTCTTGCTAACACAGGACTCTCTTGCGATGTAGGTAGATTTTGGGTTGGCTCATCAAAAGCCATCACAGTTGGCCCCATCGTGCTCCTTGTTGCCAGACTGCAGCAAATGAGCCCTAAAGCTGATTGACAGATAAGTAGTTCAGGTCTGTCAGAATTGGAGCTTATACTCTGAGTAGTGCAAAAGACATTAGATGCTTTGTGGACTTGTGATGGCTGCAGAAGCAGAATTGTGCAAATGTAGTTGTGCTCTATAGGAATTAAATTCAGCTAAACAGCAATATACTTCAACATTAAGCCACTTTTGTTGTCTGCGTGTTTGATGCCCAACTCAGGCAGCTTGAGTTTACTGTACTTCTGGTGTCTGTGTTGGTCCATCAGTATTGTATAGATATTTTTTGTTTATTTTGGTTCTCAAATGGATCTGCTTTGCTGTAATGAGACCAAGTTACTCATTATATCAAATTAGTTGGAATACTATTTACGTAAGTTATTGGTGAATATTAGATGAGAGAAATCAAGGAAGCATGTACTGCGGTGAGATGTCCAAAATTATTTATGTGCAGGAAAGTACTGTGTTGAGCTCTGGATCATTGCTCAGGGCAACAGTTCCAGATATCATGTGATTTTCTTGAGTATTTTTCATCTCTAGGCATGTAAATTTCTGTGCTATAAAGATTTTTTTTTTTAAGAATGTCAGCAGTGAACACCAGGTCATCCTTCAGAGTATTAAATATTTTCTTCCTTTGAGAGTGTCAGTACTGAATGAGTTGCTGCACACAAATGTTAAAGCAAAGGCAAGTTTTTGCAGCCTCTATAAATATGCTTTCTAAACCAGCAGCTAGATCAAACCTGATAAGATAAAATGTGGCTACATCCTGCAACAAGAACGCTAGAGTTAAAATTATTACATCCTTGTTTTTGAGCATTTATGAGAATTTAAGGGAAGACAAAACTTTATCTTCGTGTGTTTGTCTTAATGACTGTTGGCTGCTTAAGGACCAAAAATGTTAGTTTTCCTATTTTTTTAAAAGGAGACTATGAAGTGCATATCAAGTAGGACCGTGAAAACAACATTGGAATTAGATAACTAATAAAAATGTAATGGATGAGATTGGAATAGAAGTGTAGGTAGAAGTATGACTGATGTCAACTTAGAAGAAAGATAACACTGTCTAGAAAGGAAAACTAGGTAGTAGAGAAGGGGAGTGCAGTATTCAGAGATGCACTGTTTAGAGATCTCTTGGAAGCTCATTAAAACAGTTTCTTGGTATGGCTACAGTGCTTAAACCATAAAGTTCACCTCTGGAAAGAATTGCTAGCGCTTGTCTTCTGTCATAGTGTATACCTTTCTTAGTGTTCTCCTTTAAATTACTAAAGTGGAATTATTAGGCAAAATTACAAAGCTTTTAAGGGCTGACTAAATAATAGGTATTGTTTTTATGAACATTTCTGCTTGTAGTTCTGTATTGTTCAGTTGTGGTGGTCCAGTAGTGGTCCAGTGATAGAGGCAAAAATGCTTCTAATCTTAATGCAGAAGATTATAGAGCTTCTTTCTAAACACCAGTTAGCTCAGGTGCTCTTGAATATTCTTAGAGCAAATTACTATAAAGAGAAACAAAAGGCCATGTTAACATCATATCTACTTAATCTGCAGCAGTGTATTGCAAGGAGTCTTTTAACTGGTTTAGAAAATGAGTAATTTAAAATGTTGTATTTTGTTACAGGGATAGTTTCTCTTACTTTTATCTTCTCTGAAATAGCCTTTTTTTATTAATTTATTCATGCTTGAATGACATGATTCAGCTACCACTAAGCAGGAACAATTCTATCAGGTTCAAGCTTCATGGGTGTAGTAGAATTATCTTCTGACACTTGTGTGGCTTATGAAGTGCTTGGCTGCAGTTCATTAGCCCCTTTTGAGTACCTGGTGAAAAATAATTGAGGACTTGAAAGGCATTCCTAGTGTTGAGAGATGAATTACATTTTTTGTCAATGTTTTTAATATAGGAACCTTGAATTGAAGCCTTGTTTAATAAATCAGAACGTAAGAAAGCAGATAATAAAATTTAGAACAGAGCTGTAAGTGATAGCTATAGAAAAAATTGACAACAAAACATACAGATGTTTAATGGAAGTATTCTCTTGTCACAGCAAAGCCACATCGAACCTCTTGATTAATTTTTAGTGCATCTTCCAAAATTATTTCTCTGTGTTTTTTTGTTTTTTGTTTTTTGTTTTTTTTTTTGTCTTTACTGACTTCTGCTTCTTGTTGCAAGAATTTATTTTCAGTCTCATTTGTTTTATGGTATTACGAAAAAAGTTCTAAGTCTAGGACTTAGAATTAAGCTTAATTTCCCATCTGTACTCTAACAGAAATTATCTAGTTTGCCCTGAGGAACTGAAATGGTTAGAAATTCAGATCTTACTTGGCTAAGACTTTTTCCTCTCTCTACCCCTTTCTAACAAGTCTCCATAATCATGATGAAACAATTCATTGTGTGTCATGTTCAGTAGTGTCTTAGTTCATAAGTAACATGTCCGATCATTCTCTCAGGTCACTGTGTAGTAATGATGGGATTGTCACTTGACTGTCATGACAAACTGTATCCCTGTCTCCTGGAGCAGCCTTCAATTCAAGACAGCTCATCAGTTTTCTTTATATATCACAACTGTTTTCCACCTGAAATAAGCTTGTGCATCAATTACACCTTGGTGGTTCTTGTTCTGTTATGAATACTGTGACAAAAGGTTGAGAAATATCTGAGGCAAGTTTTCTTAAAAATGTCTTACGTACTGTGTTAGCCTACACATTTGTAGTCTATTGAGACCATTTGAGGAGTTCACTGTGGGCTCACTGCAGTGTGTGCTCTGCAAGGTTCTAGTACTATCAGCTGGGTAGTTTTCACTAAAGGGATTTGTTCCTGTTCTTCGTCCCTCCATGAGTCAGCTCAGTTCATCAGTGGGTAAGGGGTAGTCTAGTTTTTATCCCAAAGTTCTATTGTGTTGACAACTTATTGATAGTATTTATTTAAATTTATTTTAATTCATTAAGAGCTTATTGGGAAGACTCATGAAATTTCAGCTGATTTATATTAGTTGTCTTTCCTACACTTTATGAATTCTTGTAATTTGGCTTTCAGTCTAATGATTGCAATAGTTCGTTACTGAAAATATAACTTGTTAATGGGAGCTGCCTTGATTTCCTGCACTTGTTATTTTTCTCATTTCTTCACCCAAGCAAGAAGTGCCAGTGGTGTGATCCTGTGGGTTGGGATAACTAGGTTTGTGTGTGAACTGATAGCTTCTGTTGTTTTAATAACAGTTTTGTATTTTCAGAGTATCACAGTGCATATAATTTGTGCTTTTTCTATTTTAAAAAACTTAACATCAGAATCCAACTAACAAAACCCAAGAGCTTGGCATGGTAAGCATTCTTTTGGGGAAGAAATTTACATCTTCAAAGCCTTAATAACAGAAACTTTTTTGTATATCATGACTTGAAATTTCTTAATTCCAAAACTGCATAACAAGTAAATACACTTGCAATGGAATGAATAAAATGTTTCATTTCAAACTAGAATCATTGTATTCCAATACGAAACAGAATAAAAATTAATCCATTTCAAAACAATATTTTGGAAAATGTAAAAATAATAAACTGTTGAAACTCTTTTGCCTGCTGTTGGTCTTTTCACACTGGTTTTTAGTTTGGATCAAAACTTGGAAATGAAACCTGCACTGTGTATACTGATGGAATGTGGTCTTATGTGTCTGTTGCCAGCTTCCAAAGTAAATGTGTTCTGACAGCTATATCCTACTAATATTAATTAGCAGTGTATTTTTTTCCAGTGAACAACATGATAAAAATGATACACAACAGGATTTTTTATTGCCTCCAATAAATTTGTTTGAGCTGAAAACACTTAAGTTTTACTCTGTAAGACCAACAATGGCTTTAGCTCTGATAACCTCAAAGGTCAGCTTTTTCCTTTCTGTGATAAGGATTGTCTACTTCTGTATTGGAGTAGACCATTTCAACATTTGAAGGGGCTGGGAGGGGTGGTAGTGTAATTTCTGGAAGAATTGTCTTTTGGAGCTCACTCTGAGCTCTCTGTCTGGATATGACAGCTGCGAGAAGAGGGTTCATTGCAAATATGGTCTCTAAATGCTGTAAAATATAAAAAAAAGAGAACCTCATTTGTTGATAATGCAAGTAAAGTGAAACAAAAGGCTATAATGGGTTTAAATTTTATATGCTGTCTTAATGAAGTATTACCAGCAAAATATGTTTAAACAAATTTTTTTTTACAGTGATGGTTAATATTAATAACTGAAGTGTAGATGGTTTAAGACTTGGAAAGTCTAAGCATTATGCATGTCTATATATATGTGCACACAGGAAACCTCGACCTGTCTCTCAGCTGGTTGCACAACAGGTTCCTCAGCAATTTGTGCCCCCTACACAATCAAAGAAAGAGAAAAAAGACAAAGTAGAAAAGGAAAAAAGTGAAAAGGAAACAACAAGCAAAAAGAACAGTCATAAGAAAACCAGGTAAAAAATTTAGAAACTTTTGCAGTATTCATAAAATGTAATTTACAAACAAAAATAAGGAAGTGTTCATTGATTTTACTGCTTTTTAAATGCTGTGGCAAATAGGTTATATATTGGTGTGACGTTTTATTGGTTTAGGCTGTGTATAAAATACAAAGAAAACCTGCAGTGTGTACTTGTGGCCGGAAGATGGAGATCAGCTGAACAGAGAAAAAAAGACTGATTTTAAGGGTTATTTAGTATATTGTTTTAAGGGTTTATAGAAGTATTTTTCATACCATACAAAACTGTTGATAGGTAAATTGATGATACTAATCTCTGGAAAAAAGAGGGGATGGGAGTGATTAGTTTTCATGCAAAACAATAGTGGGAGGAGAGAGAACCAGTACCAGACTACAGATGAGTACGGGAAATAACTTAGTTATTGGTGGCCTTGTAGAACCCTTCAGCTTTGAAAGGCTGAACAAGGGCATAAATTAATGTGACAGGATAAGGTATGTCAATTACCTAGTGATAGAACTCCCTATGCCACATCTGGGATGCTGAAGGACTCTTAGAAGAGAAAACATGAAATATTGTAGTATAGACAAGGAGTTGTAAAAGCCTTGATCATGCTGTAAGGAAAGAGGGTGCAAACTGCTAAACAAAAGCAGCAGGTTTAGCCTCTAATTCATCATAATCCAAGTATAACGTTATTGTAGCAAGAAAGCAAGAATGCTGTGTCAAAAAAGCTGAAAAGTGTATAAGACATGTAGTCTAAGCAAATGTGAGAGGAACTATTGATTTTTTTTTTTTTAAGCACTCTCAAATAGCCCAGCCAAGAAATATCCTCTGGGATTAGTTATGCAGAGAAGTAGCAGATGGTTCTGTTGTGCCTGAAATAGGATCATTAGGATCAGAACAAGGGAGGGACTGAGAGTCAGTAGAGAGCAGTCATTAGGAAAGTCATGGTTAGGATTAAGGACACTGAGGTGTTATTTCCTTTCCTTTATTTCTTTTTTAAATACTCAAATTTACAAGCTTACCTCATGCAGCTGAAGTACTTCAGTTATGAAGCATTTGATGTTAGCATAGTGAGCTTTAGTTAAGCCAATTATAAATTGGAATACTAATGAGTAAATTGCAATAATACAGTAAAAATGAAAGTGAGATAGGGAAAGAGTTTGAAAATTTTGAAAAACAACTAAAATAAAATATTGGACCAAAATACCAGTATGACCTTGCAATTAAGAATTGATTTTTATTTTATTGCTTCAAATAAAATTCAAAATTTTTCCAAGAATTGTTTCACTAGGTACAATAGTAAGTTAAGAATGCTTGATTAGTTTAGGCAGATTTCTTCAGTATTCTTTAAGAAAAGGATATCCTTTTCTTTTTGCCTTAAAATGTGTATATTATTACTGGAAACAACTATAAAAATCTTCATCCACACTCAGTATAATTAATAAGCTCCAAGTACACAGCACTTGCTCAAGTTGATAATTCTGAAGTTTTCACTCTATTCCCATGAAGCATATCAGCAGATTTTCAGTTTCTTCTGAGTTGCTTCAGTCATGCTGCTTAGGCCTCAGGGGAGCATGATGTCAAAGCCTGAGTTCTAGTGGAGAAAAGACATCAGTTGTTTCAGCTGAAGTGAATGAGAACCAATTCTACTTCAAGCAAAGTTGATGGTAGGGTAAAGGTTAGAGCTTTGCTGTTAATCATACCTGTAAATGTGTCATTTTATCACAGCTTGAGCCAGTGGTCGCAGTGGAGTCAGTTAAATGCACAAACCGTGCTGTTCATAACTGCTCGTATGAATTCAGCTGTCTGGTACAAGTTTTTCATGGTGATCATGGGAAAGGACTAAATTGAAAGTATTTTATGCTTGTCACTAGCAAAAATATGATGGCAAAACATAATTCTTTTTGTTGTGAAAAATCAAACAATTGAAAGGTTGAATGAAGATACTTACTCTGTCAACGTTATGTATCATTCATCTCTGCATAATTTAAAACAGAGCCTATACCAGGAATACCAGAGTTATACTGCAAACATAAAGTCCAGTTCAAATAGTATACTAGTGGTCCTAATGAGGTTTTGAAATGAGGTAACACCTGCTGCAAGTTAACACTGTCTGTGCTGTTGAATTCAAAAGACAGACACCAACATCTTCATTACTGAACATCATTTTCTACTTAGAATTGTTGCTTCAGGCTGCTGCAGAGATGGATGTTTCCCTGGATCAAATTTATAACTTTGCATAGTCACAATAAAGAAAGAATTATGTTTTAAAAGTAAAAACCTTCACATGTTGCTGCATAGTGACATTATTGAAAATGTCAACTTCTAAATAGTTTTAGGAGATGGTAATGTGTCAACTATTCCAATGTAAAACATACTAGGAAACACTCCGCTGTTAATATTTCTGGTACTTAGTTTTCCTACATATTATGTGTTGCAAAAAGAAGTCTTACATACATATTAGTTCCCCTGAGCTCCTAAAAAGTAGGAGAGAGACAAGGTAATAAGATGGTGTGTGTGCTTTTAATATGATCATTTGCTTTATTTAGGCCAAGGTTGAAAAATGTGGATCGGAGTAGTGCTCAGCATTTGGAAGTTACCGTTGGAGATCTGACAGTCATTATTACAGACTTTAAGGAGAAAACTAAGTCACCACCTGCTTCCAGTGCTGCTTCTGCAGATCAACACAGTCAGAGTGGTTCTAGCTCTGACAACACAGAGAGGGGAATGTCCAGATCATCTTCACCCAGAGGAGAAGCGTCGTCACTGAATGGGGAATCTCATTAAAGTTTATTTCCTCCAGTTTCATTAGTCTCTTCAAAACATGCAAATACGTAAGTTCTGTCACCACATTTTCATGACAGATTAGTCATGCATAATTAATATGTTGACTAGAACATGATGCAGTTTAAAAAAAAGAAAATAAGTGCAGTGATAGAATCAGTAACAGCATGAAGCTGAGTCAGGGGAGGTTTAGGTTAGATACCACTAAAGGTTTCTCACTCAGAGGGTGGCTGGGCACTGGAACAGGCTCTCCAGGAAGTGGTCACAGCACCAGCCTGACAGAGCTCAAGAAGTATTTGGACAACACTCTCAGGCGCATGGTGTGACCCTTGGGGTTGTCCTGTGCAGGGCCAGAATTTGGACTCGATGATCCTTTTGGGTCCCTTCCAACTCAGCATATTTTGTGATTCTATAATAATTTAAATGCTATCTACAAATGCTTATGAAGCATCTTCAGACCAACTTTTTAATCCACATGTATAAGGGTGCCATGAAAATGTGGTTTGAATGTTCATTATGCAGTGTTATTGCTATGTCCATTTTCACTTTTAGTTTAGCAAATTCTAACACAACTCTTGGAATCTCTACTATTGGCATGTACTGAATTTAAATTTTTATAACATAGTTCAAGCTGCCTAAATATGTATTATTTGAGAATTGTGAAACATAGTTATATGTATGCAAGTCAAAGATCAACTTAATCAATTATTGCTGCAACAGAATTTTCATAATAATTATCTTCTTAAAAACACCTGCTGGTACTTGGTGTGGTTAAATAGGAAAAATGTTATTAAAGAAAACATTTGTATGGATTTTTGCCAATGTTTGACACATTTTACTAGATTACTGTTACTGAATTATGTTGATGGTTTTACCAATATTTTTTGACACTTAAAACACTTATTGTAATGTTTACAAGCAAAATAGAAAACACATTCTAAGCATTGATTAGTTAACCTTGCAATTCAGGTAAAGTACTGCATTGTCGCTGTACACTGGTATTTTGTGTTGCGTAACAAATACTGAACCTCAGATGGTGATGCATTTGGCAAAAACTATTTGGAAATATGAAAGTTTGGAAAAGCTCTATAAAAAGAACAGATCTGCAGTTCTTGTTTCTGCTTGTTTCCTTGCCCCAGATTTTTCTAGTGTCACATAGTCACTTATTTCAGTACAAGAATATCAGATGTTGCACAAGAATAAGGAAATAACAATACTATTATTTTTTTGTTCTTGAATCAATTTATTTAATATTGAATTGGCCTGTTATAATATATTATGTCATAAATCATTTGAAAAATACTCAGTATCCTACTTTATGGCATAAGCTGTCAACATTTACGCACTTAGCAATATACTGATAAAGAGCAGAGCTATTTACAATACCATCTGGTATTATGTAAAATTACCAATAAAATATTTTTGTGAATACAGATTTTGCATTTTTGTTTACAACCAATAAGTGTTTTGATACATACATACAATTCATGTATAGATTTTAAATTATATATTCTGGTTCAGTACAAAAGTCCATTTAGCTCCTTTTAGTGAGGTAGGGCACTTACATTCCCATGAGCCTTTTCTTTTTCATTCAAAGTAAATATATTTTTAAGACTATGTGAAAGTTGGATGGACCTTCTTGGTAGTGAATCCAGCCCCAAGTTATTACCCACATATGATATGTCTTCTTGACAGCTTAAAATAATGGATTTTTGTAGCCCCTGACAATTGTGATGTTTGGTGGTTTCTTGTAGTAATGTATTTTTCTGTTTTTAATGCAGTACTTCTACAGGCACAATGGTACTGTTCTATTTTGTAAGATGCTAGTTGTGAACTACAGTTAGTTGCATAAAATGAGAGTCTGATGTGATATCTGAGAACATACATACCTCATTCCTTGGTGTTGCTGTTTAAACTTTTTAGACATCAAATGTTAATTATAGGCTGTTTCAGATGGATAACTACTGACCTGTTTATTATGTATTCTGCTTTATCTTACTAAAAATAGGATGTCTGTTCCTTGCTGTTACCTGGCCAAATTTAGTATCTGTAAAACATGCTTTTTAAGGTTCTTAAATGTTTTTGGGGCCGGGCTAGTGTTCTGAATAACACACGCTAGCTTTTAAAAGAAAAAAATATATGCTTCTCAACTTTATTTTTTTATATTTTATTTTTAGGTGGGACTATTTGCAGACTGTACTGATGTAATGGATTACAAAATAGCTGAAACTGTTTAAAGCAAGCAGTTTAAAGATATAAAACTTCTTGCAATGAGATTTACTGAAAAGTGTTTCTAATTTGAAACGTAATGAATGCTAACACAATTCAGAATTTCTTGCAAAGAAACAGTAATCTATTACCAGTAATTCACTAAATGGGAAATGTATTTTTATTTAAGTTCATGTGAATAAACCACCCAGCATTGCCAACAAAAGGACTCTATCTTCAGAATTAAGTAGCTATTTGGTTTGAAAGGAGAGATGGAGTAGATTTTACTATGATTCAACTGTCTCTAGAAAATAATCTCAAAAATGTGGTACAAGTATGGTTATGAAAAATAATGCAGAAAGTCTCACTGTTCATTATGGAACAAGACGCTTAAGAGCAATTTCTACTACATGTGCTACAGAAGTCAGCTAGGATCTTAAAAGCTATGGTGGTTTTAACTGAACAATTAGGTTGCCATTGTTTTATTGCAATGATGCTTGTTTTAGCATTAAGCAAAGTTAAGTTTTTGCCTGTTTGATGATTAAAAGAATATGACAATACTGACAGCAGAGTAGACAAATTCTAAGCAAAATACTGCATTTGAATCTGTTCATAATATAATTTAAATGAACTTCACTTTCATAATTTCTAAATAATTTTGACTTGTAGTAATCCTGAGTCCTTTTTTCTAACTGTAAATATATTTAAAAACATCTTTACTCCATTTATAAAAAGTGAAAATTTAATGTTGTAATGTGTTCTGATTAGCTATTTTTCTCTGTGATTGCTCTCTGCATAAGAATTGTTATTTGTTAAATCTATATATGCATCAGTCTTCAACAGCCATACATCCTGGGATGTTCATGAAATGGTGGCCCCACAAGGACAACAAGTGTGATAGTGTTCCATGTAAATGAGTTCCTTTATGTGCTGATTGATTGTCTGGTTTCAGAAAGGAAAAGGGGGGAGAAATGGGGGAAAATGAAGTATAAATAGTTCATTTATAAAGTGTACAGTAATTCAGTCTCTTACCTCCCTTACTTTGCTATTAATTATAGGTGGTATAAGAAAAAGAACAAATATACAGTTGACTGATCTCTTTTTTCATGAATTTAAATCTACATATTGGAGATAAAAATTCTTCTACTTAGTAGCAGGTTGAATTATACCATATAAAATCTTGATTCCAACAAAGGAGGTAGTAATAAATAAATGACATTTCAAAATTTAAAATTCTTGCTATTAAGAGTCAATAATTAAGAATATGACTGAAGTTTTAACCTATTATGTGTTTAGATATTTGATGTTTTAGAGCATAGATTGTAAAATCTCAAAAACGGTTTGATTTCATAATTCGTGCACTTAACATTTTTTTTAATATTATGAATAGCACATTTTCAAGTAGCCATGTGAGACAGTACTTTCTAAAATTTGTTCAATTGGTTCACTGTAGTGATTAGGCAGGTCTTGTAAACTTCACACCTTTCATCCTAAATTCTTTACTTTTTTCCTCTCCTGTCTCAAAAACCTGACAGTTTCCTATGTTTTGCTGATGGATTTTACTTTGTTAATAGGATTGATTTGGCATGAAACTGTCTATTGTGTACTTTTTATCCAGGGTTCTTTAACTATATCTGTTTGGGGTTTTTTTCCTGTGACATGCCTTTATTTGGCTCTTCTCCCTCCTAGGGAGTTTGGGTATAATTCATTCAAAATCAGAAACTGTAGGGAAATAGAAAGGCATTTACATTTAATTTCTCCAAAGGCAACAGCAAGTGCTATACTTATAGTAAATTTAGCCTGTGCTTACTCAGGAATAAGGTAAAAAAGATAAAAACTAATGCTGGTTTTGGCTAGTGGACCAGTCAGTGAAATATGGCATTTTGAAAATGCATACTTCTATCTCAATGTTAAGATTTTTGGTGTGCTGGAAACACAGCTTGAGCTTTCAGAGGTTTTCTTAACCTGAAATTATGACCCAACTTATGTCAGAGCAGTCTCAGTTTGAAAGGTTATAACTTCAAACTAGCAAAAACTGTACAGTAAAATCAGTCAAACCATAGAGGTTCAGATGGTTTTCTTTTGTGCTGTTAAAGTTTTAAAAAGAGGAGAAACTGTTAAAAGAGACTTAGAAGACTTGTCTAAGACCACAATATCTTGAGCTTAGCTTGACATCTAAAGAACCTATGTTTTAACAAGAATTAACAGGATTTAGCCACTAATTAAACTTCAAAAATTGCTTCATAAGTTAATTACAAATTAGCGGTCTATGGAAATTATTATAACTTCCTTTCTAGAATGGAGTAAATGGTACAACAGCAACGGAAAACTGCATGCTTGCTGGAAAGTACTATTATCCAACAGCAAGTGATGTTTACATGATTTTGCTAAAAGACATAAGACATTATGCCAAAAGATCTGATATATCTGTGGACAAGGCTTAAACTGTACCATTAGATTCAAAGAGTGAAAGAAAATGCAGTGAAAAAAACAAATTCGTTCCAGAACCTAGAGTCTCAGTAAGGCTGGAGCTTATTACAGCCTCTATTTAAGTGTGTTGGTAAAAATTAATAAAAACAAACTACCACCGAATCACACCAATGTATTCAATCCTAATCTGGCCCCTTTTATTATGGGAGACAGATAAAAATCATCAGAATGAACTTGCTCTGTCTGCTAATGGTAGATGTTAAGAGCAGACAGTTTAATGGGCACAGGAAGTTTTAGGTGTACTTTTAAGAATTTAAACATGGAAGATGAAGGGCAAAAGCATATTCCATAGCTTGTAATGGTTATTATTAAAAATGATTACAAGAGATTGCTGTCCCATATGGGGTTTTGTAAAAGACAAAATTGTAGCCTTATCTAATCACTCTTTGTTCCATATGCTCAAAAAGAAAATTACCACAAGAAAAAAATATTGTTCAGTAACAATATTCTGAAAAGTAGTTCCAGAATTTTAATTATTTTCTAGAAAGTATGGCATATCTTGGCAGATGGAGGACTATTTGAGCAGGACTGTGTTTTCAGGATCTAGGCCACCTGGAAAAGTGTAGTCTTGGTTATACTGTTTCCTGTCATGGTTTAACCCCAGCTGGCAATAAGTACCATGCAGGCCTTTATGCATTCTCCTTCTGTGCAGTGGGGGAGAGAATTCGAAGAGTAAGAGTCAGGAAACTCGTGGGTTGGGATAAAGACAGTTTAACAGGTAGAGCAAAAGCTGCACATGCAAGCAAAGCAGAACATTGACCACTTCCCATGGGCAGGCAGGTGTTCAGCCATCCCCAGGAAAGCAGAGATCCATCACAGGTAACAGTGACGGGAGCAGACAAACACCATCCCTCCAAACATTCTCCTCTTCCTTCTCCTTCCCCCAGGTCTGTGTGCTGAGCACACCACACGGTCTGGGATATCCCTGTGGTCAGCTGGGGTCAGCTGTCCTGGCTGTGTCCCCTCACAATTCCTTGTGCACTCCCAGCCTCCTCACTGGTGGGGACAGTAGGAGAAGTAGAAAAGGCCTTGACTCTGTGTGACCTCTGCTCAGCAACAGCTGAACTATCTCTGTGTTATCAACAGTGTTTCCAGCACTAATCTAAAACAGCCCCATGCCAGCTACTGTGAAGAAATTAACTATCCCAGCCAAAACCAGCACATCTGTGTATAAATACTGATCTTGGTCAAAGCAATGTGAAAGTGCTTCCTCAAGCTTTTAAGACATGTAGCTGTAGACCAATGGAACTCTTTACAGTGGAGTTACTGAGAAGATACCCGAGGAAAGGAGACTGTTAATGTATTTTTTGATAACTTACTAACCACATGCATGTAATTTTCCTCTTCTGTATGAAGAAGCAAAAGGATGCAGAAAAAGGAAATAAATGTAACCCAGGCTAATGAAATGTGGCTCATGAGCCTCTTCCCAAGATTACTAGAGTCTACAAAGTGCAAATTCTGTTTGGTTCAAAGATAGTCCCAGGTATTTGTCACTAAAGAAGGATGGAGTTGTTTAATCATTTCACATCTGTTAAGACAAGTGAGGGGTTAGTTCTACTTTCTGAATACTCACTTTGTGAACATAGAGATCAAATTTTCTATTTATATGCATCCAATATATAGCTGTCCTCCATGAATAATCTATTTCAAGCTGATTCTTCTTTGCACAGAATAAATAAAAATGCTTCAATGTCAAGCCTGGTTCCTGATGGCACAGATCTCTGAGCAGGAAAGTCTGGCATCTGACTGATCATCTCTTTCTGTAACAGCCTTCAGCTATGAATTAATCTGGGCAAGGGAAATCTCTTCAGGTTACATGTATTATCGTTACTCCCACCTCTGAAGGAAACACATTCTGATTCCTGGTATCTTCTTCTCCCTTTTATTTCTCTTAAGTACGTTTATAGTCTTAAGTAGATGCAGTGAGTTTGAAATAACTTCTTATGCCTGCTTTTTTAGTGGGGAATTTGACTGCTGTTCCCAGTTCTTGAACTATATTTTGGTTTTAAGATCAGCATGGTCATACAGAATTATGGTATGTGGGAGCTTGGAGGTCAATTTCAATGTTGTCACTGTTGTCTTTGTTTCTATATAATTGGCTACCTAAAGAGTTTCTTGCTGAGCATACTTACACTGATTCTGTACCATTCAAGCACTCTGTCTGAGGTACCTGGCATTCTGGGATGCCAATTATCTGTGCTTCTGCAAATGGTATTATTCCATGCTGGGGGGCTTCCAAATGTGGCAAAATAAGCAGAATTCTTTCCAGCTGATGGAGGCAAATGTTGCCAAGTAAAATGCTTTTAGTCCCCACTGGAGAAGGAGATCTGAGGAGCGTGTACAGATTCTGAGTGCTTTCTCTGCTTTCCTACGGAAACTCCTAGTAGGAAGCTTCTGTTTCTAAAATGTCAAACACCTTCAAAAACCCTCAGTCCAACAAAAAACCAGAGTAATAGGGGGGGAAGGAAGAACAAAGAAACTGTATTTTCAGAATAATCCCTTGAAGAGCCATATAATGGCTTCTTTGTCTTTTTTGTCTGTTTAGTGTTCCTTTCTCTGTGTACTGTATTGGAAGTAGGCAACACAGGCTTCTTAGAGATATGTCTTGCTTTGTAATTCTTGATGGCTGTTGGTTGAATGACAATTGGCCTAAAGATGTAGGGTTTTGTGAATTAAATAGTAAATGCCATGAATGTTTCACTCTTGCATACAAGTTATTTATTGAAAGGGTGGAAGTTTAGATGAAAAAGTTAGGAACAAAATTAATTCCTCTCATACAATTAGCTACTACACAATTTTAAAGGGTCTAATTCCTGGACTGCTAAAAAAAGGATAGCTTTATGTTGCAAGGGTGATATGAACCTAGAGTAGAATGGATGTGGCTTCTGAAGAGTTTTGTGGCCAGTAATTCATATGGCTGTTTTCAGTGATTATTCCACATCTTAACCTGTTAATCTTGAAGTGTTGTTAGAGCATCCTCACAAACAAATCAAAACTACCAACAGTACTGTCAGATACTCTTAAAATTTACTAAGTGCCTTACACAGAGCATCACTGAGGCAATGATTCAATTGCAAGGAAGTTTGATAAAAGATTTACTCCTCTGGTTGAAGTTACAGGTTGTCAGTTGTAACCAAGGTTATGTTCCTGGTTATACGCATTAGAATCTTACATTTTATTGCTGATATGAGTAGCTAATAAAAAACAGTCCAGAAAAATTTGAGGCTTTCAATTTGTAAAACATCCATTGTTTGGAGGAGATTTTTCTTCTAGCCAATTGTGATGGTCTGCTGGAATATCACAGAAGTGAATAAAACTTGTGAGTATTTCTGGATGCTTTCACATTTCTCTGTTTCTCAGTCAAGGACAGTATTACCTTTCTTGGGAAGGGGTACCTAAGTTGGTTTTTCTCATAGGGATTATGTTTATCCAAGTAATTTTTTAAGGGTTTTATTATTAGAAAAAGGGCTTGTTATTTTGAAAATAAAGATCTTACCTGCCAGGTGTCTTCCCCAAAATGAGTAAGTGCCTTTTCTGTTCTGACTCTTAGAAGTATTTACTTTGTCAGATTGAATCTGAATGTTCTGGATAAACCAACTATTAAGTACCAAGTGTTACCAATGGCTTGAAATCCTTTCACTGAAACAACAAGAGACAGATTGTAAGCCACTTGAATTGTTTTGAGACCTGATGTTATCAGAAGTTTTATAACTGCTACGAGTAGTGTACTTCTAAGAACTATGTAACTTTTCAGGAACTTGATATTGATAGGAAATAAATATTTATTAGAAGAAGTATATTAAATAAATATTTATTTACCAATTTGAGTAAGAGAAAATGTTACACCATGGGGGCAACTGCTGTTAGCAGTCCTGACAACTTAATGAAAAGTAAAACTGAGACCCTGGACTCTAACCATAAAAAAGGGGTAGTATTTGGTGAGAGATTGGGACTGTGAATCTTGTGTCCACATTCTAATAAAGTAATTTCTCCTACCTAAGTTTTTACCAATTCTCAAGCAGAAAATAAAGCGTGAACAGATATCAGTAAGAGGCCCTCTGGTTTAATTGGTGCTGCTTCCTATCTCTAGTGGATTTTTTTTAAACTTTTTTTTTAAACTTTGCTCAGGACTGGTACAGCTGAAAGTATATTTTCCCTTCATTCTTAAGCCTAGACTTTGAATGGAGTTTCTCTGAGACACTTTTGTAGTGAAATCGTATTCCCTACAAACATTGAAGACAAAAATAAACATCTCTGTGAATGAAAGATCTTGTGTGGTTGTAATTTTTTAATATACACAAATTTAATTTAAAAAAGACAAACGTAGTATATTGATCTATTTAAAAGGTCTCTGTGTAGCACTCAGAAAGTACAATTTGCATCATGAGATGCTTCAAATTTTCTGTCTGATAAACTATTTTCAATTCCA
Source organism: Taeniopygia guttata (assembly GCF_048771995.1). Classification (NCBI taxonomy): domain Eukaryota; kingdom Metazoa; phylum Chordata; class Aves; order Passeriformes; family Estrildidae; genus Taeniopygia; species Taeniopygia guttata. The sequence continues at coordinate 28,383,008 of NC_133025.1, read as the reverse complement.
TCATACTACTCCTTTAAAGATGACCATACATTAACCCATTGGGATACTGCCTCCAATTGACCTCCCCCTGACCTCAGTTCAAAGACTATATTAAACAATTTAAAATTCTGAAAGCTTGGCAGAAAAGCTGAGGGGAATTGCCTGGAAAGAAAGAAAGAAACAGAAGGAATCACAGTGCAAAGACTATTTTTTTTCCTATGATAAATATTACACAATTAATGATAATAAAATGGAAAAGTGTACATCCCTACAGTTTTTTCACATTGATGATATATTGTTGGTTTCAGAGGAGCATAAATAGATGTTTTTGAGGCCTAGAATAGTGACACACATTGAAATGCCTTTCCCAGGAATAAATGAATACTTCTTACCTGCGAACAATCTAAGGAAGTATTTTTGGTGAAAACTGATGTAAGTGGACTACAATCTTGACTGGCATTGGTGGTGCTTAGGGTGTGTTATGATAGAATGGTAAATAAAATTATTAAATTGTTCAGAACGCCTCTCTGAATGTACTATTTGTACTGTCCAGGAGAAAGTGCAAGAAATACAAGTGGGCAGTTTGGAGATAAATAGCAGACTTTGGGAATTTGATCTCAAAATGCCAAGAAGCCTCTGCTAATTTATGAGCAGAGATGATTCATTACTGCTTTTGGTTATGATGGAAGTTGAGATATTCCTTGGAGTACTGCTTCTGAAGCAAGAAACTTTGAAAGCATCCATGCTTGCAAATTAAAGTAACCAATGAGGTAAGAAACTTGAGAAGGGGACTTTGTCTAAGCCTTCATCTCATTGTATATAAAAACTACTTTGCTACTGAAGCAGGTTATAAAACAGTGGTCTGTTTGGGTTCTCTCAATTTTTCTTCAATTCTACAGTTCCCGTGTTCAGTTCTCTGAATTGTTTATTATTTGTGTTGCTTTGCAGCATGAGGCAAAGGCCCTACCAAGGCATTCTTGAAAGAAGCTGATTCTCTTGTAAAGCCTGTTGGAGTTTCCCATTTGTGTAGCCGGTAATTGAAGTGTTGGCCATGAGTATAGGACCTCATCCCTGCTCCAAGGAGGCAACATGTGAGGCTGATACCTCCTTGGGGGCAGAATGCTTTAAATGCCACCCAGTCATTACTGGGCATAGATCTCCAAGTGCAGGCAGCAAGTGTGGGGAAACTGTTGACGTAACTACCAAATTTGGTACTAGCAGAAATCCTGACTAAATTGGCATCAGATACCAGAATAGGGCTATTGTCACTAATTAAAAGGGTCTAATTTAGTCTTGCTTATGCATCTATTTTGCAAGAACAGAAGGGATTCAAAAGAGGAGAGCAAACTGTTAAGCTCTTCTATCACCCTTTTATTCATTTGTCTCTGCTATTGACTGTTCAGCAAGACTGCTACACAATTATGGGTCTGAAGATGAAAACAAATTTCTTAAATTCCACACAAATGTTTTGGCAGCCATGGGAGATCACAGCATTCCCCTGCAGATATGGGCCTGGTGCCTGGAGTTAGTTAGGACAGTGTCCAATTTTTTTTTACCCTTTCTTGTCCTGAAAAAAAAAAAAAAAGAGTAAAAGCTTAATTTGTAAAGTTACAGACTGAAGATAGGCAAAGGAAGGCTGAGTTATGCGTACGTACCATCCTGAGTTAGCAGAACTTCGAATTATTTTGGGTCTTTCAGGCTCAAAAGTTCAGCGCTACACGATATCCCAACTGTCTCTGCTGCCACTTGTGCAGCGGAATGGTCCGAGAGCAATCCAATTGACACCATAGAGAAGGCAATGTAATGGCTGCACACCCCAGGGCAGCACAGGGCAGACTGCCTGCTCACAGTAGTTATTTGCATGAGCTTCGGACATGGCCATGGCTGTCTCCAAGTGTGAGAGTGCTGGGTGCTTTAGGCACTTGTTTGTGACCCCAGCTGACCACGGTGTTAAAAGAAGGAGTTAGTAAAAAGGGCAATATTAGTGTCTTATCTCTTCCTGATAATTCAAGTACTAAGTGCTTTAAACTACCACATTTGACTGCTTTTGAAGCAGTCATGGTTTTGAATTTGTATTTATGAAAGTTGAGCAACCCTTAGAGAAAAAGATGTAGAAAGACAAACAGTAGGAATTTATTTCTCTATCTCTGACATTGTCTCTACATGGCTTACATGTAAAAGTCTACTTGAAGGGGGAGTAAAACCAGGGTACAGATGAACAAAATAAAAAGGTAAATAAATTGGCAAAGTCAGTCAATGATTTACCTGGTTTGACTGATGGACCACTTTCCAAAACACCTCCTTACTGAAATGGTAAATAAATCTGTTGTCTTTTTCACTCAGAATAGCAGCTACTGGCTGCAGTGTATCATCTGGCTTGCATTGCTAAATGGCTCTCAGAGACTTCATAACTCTTCTATGCCTCTGTTTCCACTTACAAGGACAGCTGGCAGTTGGCTAATTTTTTTTTCATTTTAGCTGTTTGCTGAATATAGTTTTGCTTTCCAAGACATGCAGCCTTTTTTTGATTTGAAATAATAATAAAATGCATGAAATTTTTACATCAAATATAAAATAAAAGGAGTGGTTTTTTTGTTTGTGGTCTGATTATTTACTGGGCGAATGCATTCATTTTAAAGATCTTAAAAAAGGTGAATAGGATAATGTACTTAGTACAAATAGTATAAATTCACTGTGTGGAATCTGCACTGTTACTGTGAAATGGAAAAGGTAAAAAATACCTTAGCTGCTTTCAGATTATTTGATACATTTCATCTTAAAAAATGAACTTTCAAGGCATAATACAAAGTTACTGTTGTGCATGGTTACTGCTAGTAAGTATTTTTTCTATTTGAGATAAAATATATTATAGAAATTTAAAAACCTTGATCTAGGTATCAGGACTCAAAACACCCGATTCTGTAGCAAACAACATCAGGACACAATAAGGACTTTTAAACTTAAGTATAGTTATGTATAAATAAACAAGTAAACACCAGCTCTTCATGCCATATTTCTATATTTATTGTGTATGGTATGTATTCGAGTAAGTACATATGTTTGCTTTGACTCTTTGCAAAAGTACTTTAAACACAAATCATACAATCACAGAATGGTTTGGGTTGGAAGGGACCTTAAAGGTCATCTAGTTCCAATCCCGCTGCCATAGGCAGAGATACCTTCCTCTAAACAGACCAGGTTGCTCAAAGCCCCATCCAACCTGGCTTTGAAAACTTTTAGGGATGGGACATCCACAGCTTCTCTGTGCAACTTGTTCTGGTGTTCTGCATCTTGATAGCAAAATTTTTCTTTCTTATATCTAACCTAAACCTACCTTCTTTCAGATTAAGGCCATTCCCCCTTGTCTTACCAATTACTTGCGTAAGGAGTCCTTCTCCAGCTCTCTTTTTGGCCCCTTTAGGTACTGGGGGCAGCAGTTAGGTCTCCCCAGAGCCTTCTTTTCTCCCAGCTGAACAAGCCCAGCTCTTCACAGGAGAGATCCTCCAGCCCTCAGGTCATCTTTATGGCCCTCCTCTAGACTCTGCCAGCAGGTCCATGTCCTCCTTATGCTGGGGATACCAGAGCTGGATGCTGTACTACAGGTGGGGTCTAATGAGAGTGCAGCAGAGGGGCAGAATCCCCTCCCTTGCTCTGCTGGCCACGCTGCTTTCATGCAGCTCAGGACCCGTTTGGCTTTCTGGGCTGTGAGCACACATTGCTGGGTCACATTGAGCTTCTTGTCAGCCTCTGGTTTAGAAACAAGGATATCATGTGAGATCTTTCAAATGTTTTGCACAAGTATTTTGCAGGTATATGGCATCTGCATCCATCAACATTCTAAGCCCACTGCAGGTCACCAAATTTGTCAGGCACAATTTGCCCTTAGTAAAGCCATATTGGCTGTCACCTATCTCCTCTTTATTATAACCATGCCAGGTATGGTCTTTGGAAAGTTTTAGATGATGCAAATAGATGCATCATCTAAATAGATGTAAAAAGAAATAAAAGTCTAACACTGAGAATCCCTTCTGGACTGATGTTTGGGAGCTCCAAATGTAGAAATCTTTTCAGAAAAAAAAGCACTTGACACAAAAACATTGAAAAAAAAAAAGAAAATTTGTGCTCCTAGAAAGTATTCATTCTGCTTTTTTAATGTAGTAAACTACTAAATAATGTGCAAGCCTATATATGCTTATTGATTTAGAGCATGAAATTTGGATTTCTTAACAGGAATGATACAAATATTTTTACTAATGTTCAATAACTTACAGAGGATCTATTAAATAAATTTTGAAGTGTACTATTGATAAAGAATTAATTGATTCAAATTAGAAGAAATTAGGAAATTTTCAAAGTATCACACCACTTCCTACACAGTTTACAAAGCAGCTTACTTAATTTTGTGCACTGTTGTTCTAGATGTTTTTCCTATTTCTATTGTCCTTGGGTGTTACTGTGATTATAAACAATAACTGAAAAATATTTTAAGCTCCTGCTTGAAGTAGGTTAGACATACTACAATGCTAAACAATGAGAACTAGATAGGAAAGGAATGGGGGAAGGTAATATTTTGGTTGTCAATGAAAATTGATTTAGAGAATTTTTCTTAACGTTTTTATACATTAGGAAATTTGAAGGGGTAGATGCAGTACGAGTGGAAAGCAACTGTACCAAACTAAGTCTTTTTCTTAAAAGTTAATAGGCAGGGGAAAAAGTGATTTCTGGCAGCAAAAGAAAAGAGTCATTGCCTTAAGAAGTCTGATGATACCATATGTACAACACATGGCAGCAAAGCAGTTTCTTCCTACTTACCCAACCTTGCAATCTGTCACAGCCAAGTGCTGACATGGCAGCTTGTATGAAAGGGCACGTGAACATCAAAGAAAGTGCCTTTGCCTTTGAAAAACCCTTAACTGGTCTGCATACAGGGCAGTGTTGACACAAATCTATCAGCACAAAACCTTATTGCTTTACTAACTTAAATAATGGTTTAATTTTGTTAAAAAAAACAAAACCAGGGGAATGATATAAATTATTAGGACTGCTTTTTTTAATTTAAGTTGATCTGATTTATCTCTTTATCTAATGAGTTGTTAGAATGTTGGTTTCCTTTTCTGGCTCACAGTGACCGCTCTTATGACCCTTATGAACACACTTGCAGAAATATCAGATACTGGTTCTTTAAAAAAAATTAATTGTCACCTGTAGTTTATATAGATAGTTTTTTCTGGGATTTGAGCTATTTTCTGGAGGTAGTAAATAGAATTGAATACTAAAGATACAAAAGATACATGGCTAAATAACTAAATTCTAGTCAAGAAAAAGATTAAAGATTTCGAATCATTAATAAAAGGAAAGAATCTTGCATCTGATTGTAACTTTTCATATTAAAGACTAGGAGACCTTGTAGCCTTAATTGTTACATATTGTTCATAAACTATTCATGGTAAGTAATAAAGATATATAATTATTAATCAAAAGAATTTATAAACTTAAATCGGTAATTAGATACCATCTGATAATTGAGGTTTTTTCCTCAATGATACAATTTAGGTATGGCATTTCAGTAGCATTTACTTATTTTCCTTATTCATAAGGCCAAGTTTGTATTAAGAAGCATTTTATATTTTATCAGATGAACTGATAGTTAGATTAAATGGACAGATTTTACAGTCTGAAAAAAAGCTTTGTGTGTGTGTAGGTTTAGCTGTTTCTTTCTCCCCAGTAGCAACAGAGGGGTTAACAAAGATGCTTTCTCTCTGACCTTGCCTTAGTTATATTCTTAGAACACTGCAGATATATTCTCATTCATTAATTATTGACATATTATTGAACAGCACTGAATGAAGTCCTTAACTTCATACTTGGGTAATGACATGGTTGATAGTAATAATAAAAAAATTCTCCCTCTGTTACCTCTCTTTAGCACTCCTTATTTATTCTTTTCTCCTCTAAAATTATAATTTCTTCTTCTGAAGCATGACACCATGAGTACTACCCATCTGCCACATTTATTCTTGGTGCCGCTACAACACCCTTCAGACCTCATTTTCCTTGGCTGGAACACTCTTCCATATAAAAGATAAGTGTCACACCTCAGCAGGGAATAAGTGGTCTCTGCTTTTAAGCTTGCTGTCAGTAAATACTCCATTATATCTCTCTATTCTGACTCTCATGTCTCTGTGTTACTCATGCCCTGCCATATGGACTTGACAGTGTGTGTAAAGGGCTGTGAAGTGGGAGAGTGCAAGAATTCATGACACAGGTCAGCAGGTGCAATGAGAGCAATGAACCTGATTTTGAGCACAAACACAAAATCAGGAAAGCTGAATGGCAGGCTGTGGCGGAAAGCACTAAGAAATACAGGGGCAGAAAGTCCAGCTAAGACCTTGAGTGGTGCTTTCGGAGCTAGTTCTTCCTGCAATGCAAACCAGTAACTTCTTTCCAGAGTTCTTTTTACAAATCCTCTGCCATTTCATGTATGACTCTCCCATCACCACTTTGCTATCTTTGGCCCTGATTTCTCTTCATCCTTCCTAGTTCCTTATTCCTCTTGAATTCTGTGTTTAGGGTTTTTTTTTCTCAACCTCAGTTTCCCTGCTTGTACCTTTTAATAATCATCCCAGTATCTCCACTGCAAACAGAGTTGAGTAGCCCATATTTTCTGAGGGCCACCTTTTCTCCTAATTTCTTTTTTATTTTGAGGAAGAGGTGATGAACAATTTTGGCATTACCTCTCTTCCATAGTCGCCAGCTGGCATCCTACTTTCCCTTTCTTTCAAGCACAGCCAAGAACAGCAGTAAGCTATGACTCAGGTTTTATGGGCATTCACATATAACATACATCCTTAGACCACAAAAGCTATAATAGAACTATATTTTAATGGTTTATTGGAAATTATGCTGGCATTTTTTCTTAAAATGGAGGGTCCTGAATGGGGATATTATAACTTGTTTTAAAAAAGGATGTTTCTAGTCCATAGAAAAAATGTGAGCCAAATGCACTGTTAAGGGCAAAGAAGTAAGCAAAAGTATTTCAAACTTGTATTTTTTTTTTAAAGCAGTGTCAGAAGCTGAGTGATCAGCACTGAATAATGACTTTAAAATACTTACCTTGGCAATAGTATAGGTTAGTTAAAATGTTAGGCCTTTGCTCAGTGGTCTGGGCTAGAGAGAGAGGATGCGCTGCTGTGTTGGATTTAGCTGAAACCCAACCAATATTTTCCCCATCTCGCAAGATGTACAGCTATTACTTCTTCTGCCACTTCCCAGACCTACGTTTTGTTGTCCAGAAGCATGACTTGGTGAGCTAAAATACCCCTACCTTTGCTAGTGACTGCAAACAAATCCTTCAGGCTCAGTTCTCCAAGCTTCTCTGGCCCAGCAGCACCCACCTGTTCCTCCGGCCAGGGTGCCACGCAGTCACCTGTGTGCCAAGGCCAGCAAAGGGAAGGTCCCTGGAGTCCAAAGTGATTTGCATGCTCAGACTGTGTCTGTATAAGGAAAAAGGAATCTGTGTTACTTCAGCTGTCTAAGGAATAAGTGGGCATATAACAAAACGGGTAAAGGTTGGAAGGGACCACAATGGGTCCAGCCTCCCTGGACCAGAGGGTCCTCCTAGAATACATTGCATAGGACTGTGTCCATATGGTTCTGGAATATCTCCAGTGAGGGAGACTCTACAGCCTCTCTGGAAATCTGTTCCAGTGCTCAGTCTCCTGCACAGTAAAAAAAAAAGTTCTTCCTCATATTCAGGTGGTACACATATCCTGTGTACCAGTTTGTCCCATTGATTCTTGCCCTACTGCTTGGCATCACCAAGAAGAGTTTGTCTCCATCTTCTTGGTGCGCTTCCTTTAGGTATTTACACGTATAGAATATCCTTGTTCAGAAGCAGCTGTGAAGCTTTCACAGAGGAAAAAGTGCAACAGAAACACTGAGAGCAAGGATGGAGTGTCATTTTGAGGGAGCTTTAGTCTCACTTTAGCCCTTAATGAAAACACACACTCTCTAACGGCTTTACATTCTTCTTATTTTGAGGTTCTCAAAACTGCACACGGATTCAAGGTGAGGCCGCACCAGTGCGGAGCAGACCGGGGCTGCCACTGTCTCTGCTTCGGCTACTTCGTCGCTCGACTTCTCCCAGGGTCCCACATTCGGGAGGCCTGAATGGGGGCGAGACCAGGCTGAGCACAGGGCCGCGACGGAGGGAGGGATGCAGAGGGAAAAGGGGGGGTGCGGCTTTTCTCACTCTTGGGGCAAATAAACAGTGAGCGCCACTACGGCCCCGCCCTGCGGCCCGCCCGGCCCGGTCCGCCCCTGGCCGCCCCCGTCCCGCCCCTCGCACGCCGGGACCGCGCCGGGTACGGCGCCGCTGCCGCTGCTGCCGTGCTCCCGCTGCTGCTGCAGCCGCGGCCCGCCCGGCCGTGCCGGCGCCGGGCGGGAGGATGCGGCGCTTGGCGCGGGTGGCGCTGCTGTGCCTGGGCTGCGCCGTCTGCTCGCTGCTGTACGGCCTCAGCCAGCTGGCCCTCTCCCTGGAGCAGGAGCCTGGCGGCGGCCGCGAGAGGCAGGCCCGAGAGCCCGCCACGCCCGGCGCCCGGCGGCAGGCAGGGAGCGCGGGCCGAGGCGAGGCGGGGACCGGCAGGTACGCGGCGCGGGGGCCGGGGCCGGGCCCGGGCGGCAGTTCCCGCATTCCTGCGGGGAGGGCCGGCAGGCGCGGGAGCGCCGCTCTCCGTGCCGGCCGCGGGCGGAGCGGGCCGCGGGCGCCCCCGGCTGCGCGGGGCCGGGCGGGCGGCGGCGCCGAGGCCTGGCGGCGCTTTCGGGGGCAGCGGGCGGCGGGGTCTGTGCTCTCCCTCCCGGCCTCCGCGGGCCGGGTGCTGGAGAACGGCGGTGCGGGAAGCCTTAAACAAGCAAGGAAAACTTTCAGGAGTGGCGTTGCCGGCGGCCGAGACCGCCCCGTGTGCGTCCCCGCGGCGCTAAGCCCGTCCCTGGCTGCTGCTTGGTGGGACAGGGCGAATGAAGCGACGGGGGTTGAGTTTCCTTCCTCCAGAAGGAGAAAATTTTACGGTGCTCCTTCAAGTCTGAAACTTAGTAACTTTATGGGTATCAAATGTAACTTCAGTGAAGCAAATCTTTGTTTGTTACGCGATACCTTAATGCAGCCAGTCTTCCCACAGCGACCGGTGAGTTTAGTTCTGTAATTAAAGGGGTGCGTACCCGAGCAGCTCACGCTCTGCATAGTTCTGTTGCACTCTGTCAGCAGAAACTTTAATGTGGCCAAGTGGTGAGTGAGATTATGGAATGGAAATTACTAGTTTTCCTTTAGATTATAGTTTCGTAATCCTGTTCACTTGCGGCTGCCGGAACCCTAAAGCTAGGAAAAGAGGAGTGATGAGAAATCTGTTACTGAAAATAGAGGGAAAATTCGGACCAGGCCATTCTGGGACACTGTAGCTCTACTTCTGCTCAAATTCCACAGCAGTTCGAAGCAAACTCAGTTTATTGGTTTGGCGATGGTCACTGCTTCCCAGTGCTGTATAAGCTCCGGCGCCCCCCAGGCCTTGTACTGCTTGTGCTCCTCTGAGCACACGAGTGAGTTGATCTGATATGGTGACCTGCTTGAAAACTACCTCGGTTTTGGCCAACTCAGCGCTCTGTATTGCCTCATCATGTAATTATGAAAGTGTTCGATGCAGTTGTAAAGGACTTACAGAGGATGGCAAGATGACAAAATCTGATTTAATAATCTTGGAATACCATGAAAAGGCATTGTGAGTTACAAGGGGTGGAGTCAGCTGAAATGTGAAACCCAGCTTTCTACTGTTGTAACTACTTAAAATAACTTTTTTTCCCTGTGTTTTTGTGTTAGTTCAAGTTAATACAGATTTTAACATGAAAAAAAATGTAAGGCTAATTATGCCTCACTTCTAGTTTGTGAGGGAGAACTTCTGAGTGGTTGAAATCTACTAGTTCTAAGTAACAATATGGTGAAAAAAAAGTATGTATGATATTTGTTTTACTAAAGAAAAGATGCAGTTTAAATGAAGCAAAGTTTTGTTGTGTAGAAGATGATGTAAATAAATGATTTATACTATTGAACACTGAAATGAATTCAAGCTTCATCATACTGCTAGTAAGCAAAAGAAGAACCGTTTATTTTTAAAGTTATACTGTTCTAGTATTTGTACTAGAAACATTGTAAAAGTGTAGTTTTTAAATTAAATATATGAGTGGAGAAGAACCTCAGCAAGGTGCAAGAAGCTTCTTGCTGCTGTTATATCAGATGAGTTAGAAATCATGGGGCACCGTGTTGTCAAATAGAAAAGTTTTACTGACGAAGTTCTTTTCTAAAGGTCTCAAGTGTCACAAAACATTCCACTGTATACAGTTTTTTGGGGGTATACATCCTTGCAAAACCAGTGTATGTTGTCACCTGTATGGGAATTCTTTACCTATAAACTGTTGTCAAGCTGAAGGCTCAGGAAACATCCCCTGTTATAAGTTATTAAAACATGCTGTTTGTGCAAAAAGTGCATGTGCAAAACTTTTTTGTGAGTCAGACTCTCAGAAAAGAGAAAAGGCTTTTGTTTAAGGAAAAGCTCTGTCCTGTGGCAGTTAAAAAATATTCCACTGAATGTTCCTTTAGATGCATTTGTAAATTATTCTTGACTGTTAAACTGCAGTACATTCACAATTGTAAGTGACACGAACGTATTGTTGAATGTGTTAGTGGTTTTCAGTTTTTGCACATCAACTACTTCTCCAGTAGAGACTGAGCACTATGGCCACATATCTGTTTTATGCCAATTTCTGACTGTCTGGTGATCATGTAATATACTGAAGGGTGCATAACCTTACAGAATAAATTGCATTTAGATCACCATCTAATCCTTGAAGTTTAAAATTTTGTATGCATTAATAGTAACTTTCATAAATGGGTTGCTTCAGCTGTGTTCACTGATAGCTTTAAAATACAGTTCAGCAAAGCAAATATAACTGTCAACCTAAGTAATTGGTTTTTTTTGGTTTTTTTTTTTTTTTTTTTTTCTCAGGAGTGTTTTTCTGTGTTCTTTAGCCAAGAAGTGTTTTCTTTGCCTGAATAGTCTACTTTGGTGGACAGAAAGAGCTTGATCATGCTCTGGGATAGGGGAGGGAGACATTGAGTTTTCTGTTAGTTTTTGGAAACATGCAAACATGAAAACTTCCAGCATCGAATAAGGCTTTGGAATACTACACCTGGAAGAATTTAGCAATGGTGGGGACATGTTTAAGAAGAAAATAACTTCTAAGGAAGTACCATATTGAAAATAGAATTACAGGTTGAGGCAGGATCCTCCAGTAAACATAGTAATTCACAGGAATTTATTGGGTAATCTCTTTGGTAAGGAGTTGTTTGCTACTCTATGCCTGAGGAACAAGAGGACTGGAGACTGAAGGTTTGTATCTTGAGACTTGATATAAACAGCTGAAGAACACTTGATATAAACAGCTGAAGAATTTAGTAGCTAAACATCTTCATAAATGCCTTGGACGCAGGACTGGAAGGGGTACTAAACAAGTTTGCAGATGATACAAAACTGGGAGGACCTGTTAACTCTTTTGAAGGTAGTATTTTGTCAGTATTGCCACTTCAGTTAGGCAGATAATGTTCATCTTTCTATTCAGATCCAAAAAAGTGCTATTCTAATAGAATTTTGATATATACAAAAGGAATCAGTCTGTTGTCCAGTTCTTTCAGTTTAGTGAGGTCAGTGAATTTAACCCTATTAAAATGGAACATGTTTCCCTTACACTGTAGTGTAGGGTTTTTGTGCTGCCAGCCATACCATTCTGCTATGTGTGGCACTGATGTTTGATTGTACCAGTCTCTTGCTCTCTAACTGTTCTGGCGGAGGGAGAGCTAAGTGGACTATAGTGCATGGAAAAGGGTAGAAAGTATATCCACAAGCTTAGCAGAGGGGCGTGGTTATAACAGGTAGCTGGTTCTTTCCTTGGCCTGTACACAGCTGTTTTCATTGGTATCAGAGCTTAACCAGCAGTTTCACTAGTTTGCTTCTCAGCTATTCTTATTTTAAGAAATTGGTCCAGAACCTGCCAAAGAACTTCAAAATATGAGGTAAACTTAGAAGGATGAAATATTCAATGATTTCAAGTTGAAACTTGATTTAAAAACTCTTCTGGATTTTACAAGCATTTGAGCAGCAAATATTATTTTGAATAGGAATGTTGTGAACCAATGAAATGTTATCAAGATTTTTCCAGTTAAAAAGTTGAGGTGACAGACATGTAGCATTGCATTGACTTTCTCCTATCTAATAAAGCCATTGCTTCTATGACAAAATACGTCATAACAAATCTGTGGTATTGCTGCAAATGTTCAGAAAAGCTGTTGAGGAGAATTAGAAATTCTTAGTGCATTTTGGAGTTGAATTAAGCAGTTATTATCCCAGTTTGTTACTTCTGTGTGATTAGGAGCAGGAAGGAAATGCATCCTTCCTGTTCTGCTGCACTTGTGGACTATGCTGTAGGAGCGACTTAAGTCTGTCTATTGGTTGGTTCATGCAGTTGATAAAACTTAGGTTGTTAATGAAAGGAATTATGACAGGAACGTAGTCATCAGGGCTGCACCCCTCACCATTTGGACATTCTGCTAAGTTTGCTGTGGAGTTACAGTACTACAGATATGCCACATGGATTGAAAAGTATTTCTGACAACCATGAACTTCATTAACAAAAGGTTACCACTGATTGTTAAGGGATTTCTTATGGTTAAAACTTGACTTGCCTGAGCACAGGGCCTCAGTCTTCATGACTGCAACTTATGCACTGCTATGTATTTTGCACACTAATTTGAAATTGTCCTTTCATTTTGAAAAGTTTTCAGGTCATAGCACTAAAATCCAAGGGTTGTTGAAGCTAGATTAACTGATAGACTTAGTTAAGAAATGGCTGGATGCTTAAGGAAGAGATGCTTTGAATTGGCAAACAGATCACTGAGAATGATTGTCTATGAAACCAGTGATTTTTGAAACTTCCTATTTCTTCTTTTTTGTATTTTTGACAGTGGTACATGTTAGGAATTGTCCAGCCCAGTAGTGTAATGAAGGCAAGGCTGCTGCATTTCCATGTTCCTGGATGTCCAGGCAGTAGCAAAGCGGAACATTTATTCCAGTGGGATCATAAGCTCCTTGTGCATACACACATGGCCGGCCACAGAGATCAGCTCACAGGTGACAGTGCTTGCACAACCACAAACAAGTGTCCTCATCCTTTTCCCTTCTCTGACAGATCAGGGTGAAAGGTTTTAATGAAAAATAAATACATCAGTATATGTGAGGGGGATTCCTCCTGTAACTGGCCTTAGACACTTGGTCCATCCAGGAACTGGCTCCTGATCCTCTGGCCTCCACTGTTGCTGACCCGAGTGTGTGAATCCTTGAGGCTTGCAGACCCAATTCACACCCTTTTGGATGTGCAGACACATGTACAGGTGAATGTGCTGGATCTTTCCAGTTACTGGCCTTAGCCTTGTGGCAGCAGGCCACAGGATTCCCTCATGAGAGGGAGTCTTCTGGATAGTTGGTCCTGACCTATAGCTTTAAACATTAGCCGCTCCTCAAACCCCAGGTGGCCAGCTCAGACTTTCTGGTGCTTCCAGTCGTTATCCCTCAGACCCTGACCTTGTGGCTATGTGCAGAGAGGTTCTTTCAGTAGCTCAGACTCGCTGTTCTCTGCAGAGTCTGGCCCAGTCTTATGGCCTGTCTGACACCTGGCTCCCCAGCCTCCTGCTCTGCTTGCAGGCTGGTTTGGTTGCTGGTGGTTACATGCGCCAGCATGCACCCACCCACACATGGTGTGCACACACGTCTCTCCAGTCCCTGGCACCAGAGGCTTGTGGGCACCTGGCATCTGTGACCATCTTCTCACTTGCAGGCATTCTGACACACTCAGGAGAACAGAAGGCATCACATGTGACTGGAACCTCTTACCATCTCTCTGTTTGTTGCATTCTCCTTCCTCCCCAGTCCACCTTTGATCCCACAGTGAGTCCTACACCCTTTCAGGCAGTAACCCCATTAGCAGTTGCTAAACTGGCCTGGAGAGTGTCTCCTGTTACCTAGGCTGGTGGATGGATCATCTGCCTGGTTCATGGGCTCTCTCTGCCCTTGCTAATTAGGGGCTGTGTTAGCATACTCTGTGTGCCTTGTTTAGTTTGTTTCACCTCATATAATTTTCTGCTTTCTAGTTGTGGGGACTGGCCTTTAATCACATAACAACAGATGTGAGCAAAATGTCCCTCCACAGTACTGAAGGTGACTATTCCTGTCAGACTAGTAACCTCTCTGAGGTAACAGTGACTGTACCTGTTTGTGAACAGGTACAATGCATATCCCTAGCTGTATAAAGCAATTGTTTGTAGTCCAATCTTTCATCAAATTTCATTTCAAGTCAAAAAATACCTTAATGAGTGGCATTTTCAATGATCTTATTGTGAATGACAAGAAGAAAATGTCCAATTATTCCAGTCTCTTAATCCTTTATATGAAAAAACTTTGGGGAATATGGTAACGTGTGGTCAACTGAGGGAGACTGCTGTTGACAGGAGAATGTCTTAAGCTAACATTAGGTAAATTGCCTACATACATATTCTTGTAACAGTGTTGTTTTAAATACACAGTTTATGAATCAAACCCAAGGCTGATAATATTTTGCTAAATGGAATGTTTGAAAGGCCTAATGTGTCAGAGAAGTGACACAGCCATTACTTCAGATTTGCCTCTTGCCTTGGTTGTTTGGGTAGGGTAATACTCAAGACAGCTAAGAAAACTTACTGACAACTGAAAGCGGAATCCTCTGTAATAATAGCATAATAGTCTTCCAAACAAAACTCTTTTGGAGAGATTGTCTATTAATTTATCTTAAAAGTAATGAGCAACAGTTATTTCAAAAGGCTAGTAGTAGAGATTGTAAAGATTGTTCTTCAGATAAGTGGAAGACCTTATGTGCCTTGGAGATTTTACAAAACTTCAAAAGCCACAAAGAGTAATGTAAGAAAGAATCTGGCAGAGACAACTCATGGTTTTAAACTTTGTTGAGGAGTAGTGCAGATATCCCTGAAATAGAGTTGCAGTCTATATTTTCATTTTTTGTACCTGGGTTTTTATTTGTGGAGAACATTCTTAAGTCATGAAATAAAATTACTTGAAAATTCTTGCCAGCATATTTATCTACAGAATACAAGGATTTCCTGTGATCTACCGAAGAGCTGCACCATCCCCCATAGCACTTAAATGAGGCTTTACAGTGACACACTGTGTTTATCAGGTCGTTTTTCTAAAGTGTTACAAAAAGCAGAAATTACTAATCTTGTCATTTTTTTGATGCTACATTAAGTTATTATTGTTTGGTATTTGCAAAACATTGGCTTTCACAGGTTTCAGATTACACTACCAAGATGGTACAGATTAATTTCAAACTTGCAAAGCTTCCAGTAGAGTTCTGAGCTATAGTCCTTAAATAGCTTTTGATCAGCAGGTTTTGTGTTGGTTTTTTTCTTGCATATGTCTTTTAGGTACAGATACTAACTTTCAAGGGAGAATAAGTTCTACTGTCTTTGTATCACCAGGGCCGGGAGCAGATAAGGTCACTCAAGAGAGTATCTCTTGCTTTACAATAGTCTGCTTACTCATTTCAGATTGTGATTCTTGGTGTTGATTTTCTCACCAGAACCTTTGAAATATGCACTTTTGTTTCTATTTAAAAAAATATTTCCTATATTGCTGCTGCATAAAATGTAATGGTGAACTAGCAAACCCTGCTTTTTTTAGCTGTTAATGTAGCACAAGTCAATGAATTATTAGTCTTGCTATTAGTACGAAGAAAGAAAACTTGTGAAATGTTATGATTATTTCTGTATTGCATTAACCATTTGTTATGAAACAGTGGAATTCCTTGGTGCTGCTAAGTGCGTTTTTTTATTAAAAATCCGATTTGCACGTTTGCACTGACTAGAGTAATGGGTGAATAGGGATTGTGTTAAATGAACAATGTAACCTCAAAAATTAAAAGTTAGAGTTGCTCTTCCGCTTTGAGTAGACAAAGGTATTGAAAAGGTGCAGTTCTTTCTAAGCAATATGTGTCGCCATCCACTTGTTACCTATGGGCTTAATTTAAGCCTAAAACATAGAAGGATCCTCAAAAATCCTCCTCAGCCCCTCTGTTTTTCTCATTCTGAAAATAAATGGAGAGGAAAGGATAAAGGATGGGATCATTCTATCGCTAAAAATTTCTGATTGGCTTCTAATACCTTCTCCTTTGTATTCCAGTTGCATTACATAGCCAGTTTTCTGCCAACTAATTAACTGCTTGAGCTAGGAGACTATCCATTTAAGTTTGCCATAAAATCAGTAACATTTATATAGGTTATTTTTGTCTTATTCTGTTAGGTGTAAGAATTTGTCTGTATCTTTCTGGAATTCCTATTGGATGCTGCCCTCTGATGTTTGTGGAATGAACTGCTTTTGGGAAGCTGCTTTTAGGTAGGATGTTGTTAAATAGTACTTTATTGTTTGATTGCAGACAGATGTAGCTGATGTTTTTTGACTCTTTAGCAAGGTGGCAAAACAAAATATCTTGATTACTTCACATGCATTTCACCTGCTTATATTGTCGTTGCCTTTAGCTGGGTTTTTTCTTGTTACATTGTGTTCTGGATTTGTAGACTCAAGTGTTACTGCCAAGAGTAGATTTTTTTCAGTTATATTGTTTCATTAGATAGAAACTTGCTAACATCTGTTAAAAGCCTGTCTTGAGTATAGTCTGAAAAGTTAATGATAAATAATTTTCCTCAAGTAATTGCTGCACACTAATACCCATGATACAACTTGTGGTAAAATGATATGCTTAGTAAGTACATGTGGATTTTTAAAATTGAAGTTGCATGTTTATAAGATTAAAGGAGGGTACTTCATCCAAAAGCACTGAAGAGACTGTTTTGAATGTTCTTTAAAATTTAGTATTTTAAATAATAGACTGTCTCTTTAATGCTCTATCTTTAACAATAAGTTTAAATGTTTTGACGTGGTGGCTCTGATGTTCTAGGCTGTTACATTACACAGGTAGCTTGAAAAGAAGTAAGCTACTTGTCAGGTAGTTCTCTAACCTGCATAGTTCTCTTCAGTATATAACCAAAGTTTTAAGGCAATTTTTCTTACATTTAAAATTTTGCTGATCATCCTTTGATATCTTTTCCTGTTAGTATGAAACTTTGAATATTCTGGGAAAGCAAAGGGGAAAAAAAGTTTAGCTTCACAAGACTTACTAAGTTTTTGAAAATTATTCTAGGAAAGGCTTTAGATCCCTTATTCCTCTCTGCTTGTGTGTTTTCAGTCTTTTTAAGCTCATCAGTTGTCAAGAAATTCCTTAAAGAAGTTACTTAGATTGAGTTATTTTTATTCTCTTAGTGCACTTCATCTGCAATTAGGGGCTGCTGAGTTTTTCTCATTGCCATTGGTAGCAATCCATACTGTGTCAATCCATAGGGATTCACCTGACTTTGTTAGGCAGATTTAGCTATCTGAATAGACAGAAACAACGTTTTTTTTTTTTTTTTTTTTTTCCTTATTGGTTATGTTTTGGGAGTTTAGCTTTATGAAGTCTAACGCAGTGGAATAAATCAAATGCTGTTGTGATTGAGGGTGTAGGGGTTTAGCTTATGCTAGGTGGAGGTACAGGATGGGATTGTTTGGGCATCTGGGCCAGTCTAACACTTGTAGTGCTGAGACAGGAGAGGGTCTTGCTGTCTTCTGACCCCACTAAGCATGAAGAAGTCCATGAATACAAAGTAATGCACAAAAATAGCAGAAAACCTCCTTTCTGAATATTCTGTCAGGCTTGAGGCAAGTGGAACCTTGGAACCAGAAATGGACAAATCCCATGCAGTTTATTTGCACATACCTTAAGCTGTAACTTGTATTAATCTACTAAGAATTCGATATGTGGCTGTGAAGACACTTGTGTTGAAGTATGCATTGATTATGACTTTTCTGGATGAGCCCACTTTCATGATGAAACATGGTTCATGGTGAATGCCTAATGTTTGTAGAATTTCATGTTTATACATTTTTAAATTGAAAGGAAAAAAGCTGCTCAAATGAGTGAAGGGTGTGTGGTGTTCAGATTAAACATTTCACATTAAGCTGCGTTGTTTTATCAATATCCTACTATTAAATTAATCCCAATATGTTGTGCTGACTTCAGTGCTTGTTGAATTCCCCAGTGAGGTGCTCTAATTTGTCTCAGAGTTAGAATGTCTCCTTTCCATTTTCCACTAAGTTTTTAAAACATTGTGAGCTTTTGGATTTTTAAGTATTTTTGTTGAAAAAAAGCTTGTTATGGCTCTGTTTCTGACTTGTAATTCCACTTAGCTTTTTTTCCTGAATATCAAAACCACAGGGATTTGTTTACCCTTGAGAGAACTTGGCATTGACACTTTTGAAATGCAGCTTTCTACATTACTTCCTCTAAGTAGCTCTAAGTGTATTAAGTGAAAACTAATATTGTATAGATTTTTAAGGTTCAAGTATATGTGATAGAAATGTTGGTAACATACGGAAGAATCTGGAAAATTTTTGAGAGAGAGATAGTGTATATAGACCTCAGTATGAGTCGTGCAATAGTTGAAGATCATTTGAAATTGAAGAACTCTGAACAGGTGTTGGTTCTAATAATGAATAATAAGGATCTTCAGGTTAATGAGTGTAAGATCAATTGCTTTTGCTGTATGTGGGAAGGATTTTGTAGCTATTCTGCACCCATTTTTTCACCACCATTCTGGCACAGAGTATTTGTTAGCTCTCACGTTGACAGAGGAAGCATGGCATTGCTTTTACATGCAGTGGTATAGATTTTATCAAAACTTTAAAAATGCTGATAAAGATAACATGAGGCTCAGATTTTGGTCTAGATGATGCTTTTCTAGTACACATTTCAAGGTGCTCAGTGCTGTCTAGCTGGTATGGCTGCTTATTTCCTACTGGGACTGACTAAGAAGTAGTTCTTAGGGGTTATTACTATGGCTATCTGACCAGGCTGATTTCAGTTGTTGGATGTTGCAACTAAGTGGGTTTTAATTTGTGTTGCCTGCTAAAGTAGAAAGTTTCACTAAGTTTTTGGGTATATTGAGCTTCATGTGGTATGGTTATATTGAAATTAATTCTGCTAGTCCTGAAAAAAGGAATTTCTCTATATTATCAGGCTCACTGGAGAATGGGGCTTCTATTTTTATAGGCAATTTAAAATTACTCATATGTTGTAACTTCAAACCTAATCTACTAATTGACTTGGCATTGAGTAGATTACACTTGGACATCATTAGTGGTATCATTAGCGTACTTTTGCAAAATAATCTCTTGATTATGACATGTTTTAAATGCAGTGCTGTAGTAGAACATTAAGCTAAGTAAAAACTAGAATTTTCATCACTTTCAAATCCAGATAATGTCTTAGTTACCTTGATCTTACTTCTAATAACTGTGGGAGTGATGTAACAGCTGGATTTTAATCAGTGTAGCTTTGCTGCCTTCTTACTTTGTCTATTTGCTTTGTTTTTCTGGTGACTAAAGGCTGCCAGGTTAGGCTTCTTAGTGGTTGATTGATTTCCATCAAACAGGGTATTAAGAGGAAAAAGGATGCAATAAGTAAGCCATCTGTATTGTACCTACATATCTACCATAATCTCTGAGGTATATTGTAGTGTCAGCTTTAAAGTAATACAGTTTGAATATATGAAAATACTTTCCCTGCACAATTTAATGAATATAACGTTTTTAATGTTTTTTACGCTAATGATGAAAACCACTTCTATTACACCGAGTTAGATGGAACTATATACAGGATACTGAGGTTTTGGTACCCTTTCACCTGTGCTTTCCATATGTTATGTGAGAATAGGAGAACTTTACCTTCTACAAATAAAGGTAACCTCTACTGCAGTTCCTTGTGTCAAGTTGAAAGGACAGAACTAAGCATTTATGGAGCTGGTAGGTATTTTAGTGCCAATACAATTTGTGTGGGTTTTTTTTTTTTTTTTTTTTTTTTTTGTTTTTTTTTTTTTTTTTTTTTTTGTTTTTTTTTTTTTTTTCTCCAGGAAGTGCAGCTGGGATGCCATGAAGGTTCTGGAAATAACCTGTCAAAACAGTCCTCTGTAGCTTACCATCAAATTACAGCTTTGTAACTCTAATTGACCTAGAAATGCTAATTTAGTATACAATGTGTCATGGTAAACATCTTTAAATATAAGGCTGTGTCTTGACAGACAGGCTTTGGAAAACCTTCTTGTAGCAGGTTCACTGAGGATATCCTATGTTCTTCTCTCAGAGGTTATTAACAACAGAATTAATCAGTATAGAATGAAAGTCAACACTTGGCACAGAAATTCATGAGGGCAAGTCCTGGCCTTTTGCTTACCTAGCCTTTTGCTGCTACTGAGTAGCATGTTTTAAAATCCATGGTTTTTGCTCACATTGTCAAAAGTGGAGTGTTTTAAATGTGTTTCCTAAACTCATGGGAGTATGCATGGAGGTTTATCACAAGTGTTTTGTTTATTTTTACTGTCCCTACCCCTCATGTGTAATTTGTATCCTCATAAAATTGAAATTCTCTTATTTCTTCCTAAAGATTCAAATCCTGTCATGGCATCCTGCTCAGTACCTTTTACTGGGTTATAGGTGCCTTCTTTCTCTTCTTCTCACTTGTCTTTAATTACCAGAGGGTTTTCTTCCCCTGCAGGAGCTAGGACTCCCACATTATTGGAGATTTTTTTTTAGAAATTAGGTTTGCCAAGTTTTCTTTGTTAGTCTATTCAACATCCTTACTAAAATGCAGATTGTATTTCACTCTATTGTTGCTTTTTTCCATCCTTTCCACTAGGTCCTTTCGCACCAAAAGATGAAGGTATTAGTAATTAGAAATGTGCATATAAAAAATCTACGTTTGTGTTTTTCTGCTTCTCAACAAGTTTTTTGAAAGTATCTCCTCACTTTTGGAAGCATCTTAACCCTTTCAGGACCTGTATTTGACTTCCAGTAAAAGTTCATACCAGATCTGTGATTCCTGATACCAAGCCTGTTTAGGTTCAGACAAGTTACTATCCTTGGAGAATAAATTTCATTTTGCTCTTTGTAAACTCAGCAATTGAACTGTTAAAAGACATGTATTACCAAAAGATCTTGTGTCACTTGGTCATAACAGATATCGGACCAGTTACCCAAATGAGCACGGTTTTCCTTTCCCTGGCTTCTGGGGAGGTAGCTGCATGCCTAACTGCAGTGGAAGAATGATGGGGAGAAGGGTTACAGAGGTGGGAAAAGAAGGGAGCAGTTGAAGGCAGAAAATTTTGGAAAAAGTCAGTGGAAAAACTAAAGCCATGTAGACATAATATTGAAGAAGGAAGTCAAACAATGAAAAACATAATTGGCTCTATGGATGAAACACGGTTCACATTGAAGGTGACACTGCAGAGCTCAAGCTGAACAATTTACACTTCATGCTGCCTCTCGTATCAGAACTAGGAAAAAACAGTGAAAGATGCTAGTAGCTGAGGGTTATCAGTAAATAGTGTTTCTGGATGGACATGAGGCTAGCACTTCTCTCTGGGAGAGGACGGAGGTGTATGTGAAAGGGAGAGGAGCAGCACTGAGGCCTGCTTGCTAAAAAGGAGGCTGTGCTTCCCAGTGGTCTGTATGCAGGGAAGTCAAATGCAGCTTAAAATCACTGAGGGATGTCTTTTCATGGAGTCTGGAGTAAGGACCACAGTTCCAAAGTCTCTTAACTTCTGCCTTAATACATTTCTGAGATCTAATATATCTCATTCCCTTTGTAGTGAATAGTCCACAGAGGGAATGGTGGCCGTTCTTTCCAATGGGTTCTTGCTCCATCTGCTTCAGGGATAAAACTTTATGTTGTGAATTTACAGATCTGAGTTCAGCTATTTCCTATTTGGTACAAGCTGAAATTCAGTTTTTGTTCGTTCCTTCTAAATATTTTTTTTGCTTTTAAAGAAGTAATTTTTAAGCATAGATTTAAAAATATTGAACTCAACGAGTCTGAAAGTTACAGAAGAGGTTGTGTGAGCAGAGTGACTGTAACAGCATTATAACATAATCAGTCATTTTTTTTGTTGTGTGGCTTAAAAATGTTCTTTTTTTCAAAGAGGTCACTTGATGTAGAAATAATAAACTACGGTTTTTGAATCTGAGTATATTTTAGAGTTTCTTCATCATAATTTTTGTCATACTTTATTCATGGAAAGCTGTGTGTTACGTGTAGTTCAGGAGCTTGGTTTTCAGCTATGCAGTTTGTGTAGGTTTTGCCCTTATTTGTCACATGACCTTGTAATATCACTGTAGGCTCTCATGACTTCAGGGCTTAATTATTGTAATTCCCTTTTCAGTGGATTAGTGATGAGGCTAATCTGCTGCTTGCAGCTTGTTCACACTGTGGCATTGTACTTATTTCTGGATTTCAACTACCCTCATCATATTCAGGTTGCATTGTGTTTTTTATATTACAGCTTACTACATGGTGTCATGTTTAAATTAGCTTTATGTATAAAGGTCTGAATGGGCATTCTTGATTATATTTTGAGATTTTTTTTTGTGAGTGTGTGTGTGTGTTAATCTGAACTAATTTTCATATTTTGCTTCAAGATTTATAAAAAGTTCCAGTCTGCAGATTAAATCATCTGAATATAGATGTCTGCATATTGGTGTCTATGTCAGGGAGGTCTTAAACAGTCACTAAAATTGAAAGGGCATAGAGGATGATCCAGGTGCTCAGCCATTTAGCTGCTGAGATGCAAGTGGTTGATGCGAATCACTAAGCACTTGGATATCCTAGACATCTTTTTGGGACTAGTAGGCACAAAACGATCTTTGAAATACTGAGTCTTTTTGGCATCTGAAGATCAAATGGGATATTTTAGAACTTATTAAATGGCACTATACCCATGTTAAAAATCGATTTAGGCCTTAGGTGCTTACTTTGAAATAAGGTGGATTACTCTCTTTACACCATAACGTGCTCACTAGATCTCTGTGGGCTTTAATGAAACTTCAGATACAGTTGAGGTTAGCATCTTCATTTAGGTACCCTATTTTGGATCTAAATCTTACCTATGAGGTCTTTCATCCATGTGATTTTTAATAATGCTTCAAACCATGACTTAAGACTGGCTGCATAATCTAATTAAAATTTTATTAGTCTTAAATCCCTGGTTTTAAGATTAGGAAAAAAAAGAGGTTTTTTTTTTAGTTCCAGGGCACTAAATTCTTTCAAAACTCAGAATGTTTTTTAAATGCAGCAATTATTTATGGCATTAAAATTCAGTAGTTTTACAGTGATAACTTTGCTTATATTTTGCCTTGTGGAAGTAAAAATAATGAGTGTAGCTCTTCTGTGCCTTAAAGAAAAGAGGCATATATGCATATTATCTGTTTCAAATTTAAAGGAAAACTTGTATGTATTTACATGGTTGCATAAATTGAGCAGAGATTATGCGCTAAGAATCACATCTGGTAATTTCTGTTTTGAAGAGTCTCTCTTCAACAAGTTTCTAAGAATGGATGATTTGTCAAGCATTTCTCTATTGTTAGTAGTTTGGTAAAGTCTTTTCTAACTTCAGAATTTCTTTTTTGTGCATAATTTGGCATTAAACTTGTAATTTAAACCTTCAGATACTTTTGGTTCTATTAGCCTTCTCCTCCCATAGTCTGTGCAAACAGCTCAAGTGCATAATATTGTTTTGTACATGGGCTTTGAGTTGATGTGTGTTTAAAAGCTTTGAAAGCTTTTTTTTCTAAATCTATGAAATCCAGGAGATTTTTGGTATACCCACTGTGTTTGCCACCAAGGTATTTACCTGATGACAATTTTAGTCTATTTTATTAGTAGCAAAATAACTTTAAAATGTGCCCGCTATAATACATTCCAGGCACATGTCGCAATAACTGTTGCACAGGTGTCTTTAGGAATAAAGGATTTCTCAGTCCCCACTCCTTGCAATGATTTAGCCTCAAGGCCCTGGACCTCAAGGTGTGTGGTCAGTGTACCTGAGGGATTTCCCAGAACCACTGGGAGCACCAGGGCATCCCACAAGGCCATCTGAGCTATTAGTTTCCCCCTCATCCAGCCTATGTTGTACTCCTCCAAGAGGCAAGGACAAGAGAAAGCTTTCTGTGTTTTGTCAGTGCAGGGGTGAAGCACTGAAGGGTGTGTTTGACAAAAAAGGACTTACTGGAGCAGAAAATGGAAAAAACCTAGATCAGTCAAAAATGTTCTTAACAGAACTTCTTGAAAGTAGGCATTATCTCACTTTTGTTGTTGAGTTCAACTTCGCTGTAGTTGTGATTTTTTCCTATGTCTGTATTTAGTCCAGGGAAAGGGGAAAAAAACTCATGTATAGACTTAATGTGCTGTCAGCCTTTGACATTTTGGTGTTACTTCATGTAGTCTTTCTTTTAACATAGCTGTTTTGATGAATTTCTTTGCTAGTAATGAATAGTAAGATTGTAAACAATAAATGTTTGTTTATAGATCTTCTAGACCTTTTTTTTTTCCCTTTGTAGGCTGGGATGGTGGGAGTGATTATGAGAATGGTTCAGGTTTAATGGAAACATATATATATGAGTGTGTTCTCTTGAGTTATACTTTGCTGGTTTAAGTATGGTAAAGGGTATTTTGTTAATTACTTGCTGCAGTTAATAGTAGAGTTTTTCTTTAAGCATGTGTTAGAAATAATGTCAAATGAAAAAATATTTTTGTATCAGATATGATTATATGAAAACACATCCTTCTGAGAAAATGCATCTAGCAGTGGTGGCCTGTGGTGAAAGACTGGAGGAGACTGTTACTATGTTGAGATCAGCCATTATTTTCAGCATCAAACCTCTCCATTTTCATATTTTTGCTGAGGACCAATTACATGAGAGTTTCAAAGACATAGTAAGTATTCAACAATGTATTAAATTAAATTGTAGCACAATTTATAGCACAATGTACAGCAATTCTACTTGTTTGACAGAGTGGCAGAAATGCAGGAGTCTAAGGTAATGAGGCATTCATAGTGTTGGATGGGGATCTTTGAAATTTTTTCATGTGCAAGAAAGCCAGCTGCTGATACCATAGTTTCACCTAGAGACAGACCAAAACTTTCTGATTTGTCATCTTGAATCTGTTAAATACAAGCCTGATGTTCTGAACACAAACCACTTACCTTGTGTGAGCTTATTTAGAGTTGGCTTTACAAGAAAAAATTGTAGATCTGTCCTTTTTTTCTCTCTGTGCTTACAGCACGACTCAGTTTAGAGAAAGTGAAATGCCAGTTTTTTCATATGGTAGATACGGTTATGTCTAATTTTAGTAAATTTCAGTTAATTAAAATTACATTATGACTGGAGTAACAGTTTTAGAAGCTGATGAAGCTATAACTGTGGAGAGTTTTACTATTTTTGTGCTTAAAATATCATATTAACTGTGACATTAGTGTGTTACACATGCTAATTTATATACACTGTTATGCAAACAGTAGCTGTGGCAAAAAGGGAATAAGATTAAATTTGGAAATATTTCATTGGTATTTGTTCTGTGGTGGCTAGTTAAGAGTTTTAATTTGTATACTTTTTTGTAAATACTAATTTATTTTGCTTCCTCTTCCTTTTGCATGTGATCTGATATTTCACAAATATCTTTTTTCTTCATAGTGGCTTGCAGTTGCCACTTTTTGTTCAAGTCTTTTGATTAGCTGACAAATTCTTAGATTTCTATTATGGAAAAGAGGCATTGCACTTGTGCTCAAGTATCAATTTGAATGGCAAATTGATTTTTTTTTTGTTATGGAATTGAAGTAATTTTTGTGATTTCTTATTTCCATGTAGCTCGAAGAATTCCCCTATGAAGGAAAAGTTAATTACACATTATATCCAATAACATTTCCATCTGAGAGTGCAGCAGAATGGAAGAAATTATTTAAACCATGTGCTTCACAAAGACTATTTTTGCCAGTAAGTTACTTTGTAGTAGGACAATCCAGAAGTCTGTTTATGAAGCATCAAGCTGTCCTTGTTAATCTGATTTCTGTTTGGTTTTAAATGAAGAATTACTACTGCTCCTTAAAGTTACTTTTTTGACATCTGAAAAAGCCCTCCAAATTTATAATTCTTTTGTGGCACTAGTACCTTACAGCATAAAAGTCCTTTTCTCACTTGATGCATTATGGCACAGTATCCTCAGAAAGAGGTATAGGTCATGTCATCATCTCGGAGGTAAGCTGGATTTATCACACCTCATCTCCTCATTGACTTGGAAAGTTTCCTGTATGCATGGGTCTGAGAAGTGCTAGAGAAAAGGAAACAACAAATGGGCTCTTGTTGCAGTGTTTTGTGCATATGCTCATCTAAGACACTTGAGAGAACATACTTCAGGCCTGGGCAATTAGAACCATGACAGCTATCTCCCAAAGACTGCTCTTAACACTTGTTTGATCAGTTGCATGGGAAAGTGAGGGAGCAGGAGTGAGAGAGGAGCTCCTGTTAATGTTACACCTGGCCTCCCCCTACTCCTAAGGAGCCCTGACATATAAAATGTGCAATGAGTGCCTTTGCAATGCTGTTCTATATCAAACTTATTTCCCTCTACAAAAATTGTTTAAAATGTGAGAAAAAGGAATGATAAATTTATTGACTGCAAACTGTCAGTGTAAAGTGAATTTATTTGCATATGACAAAAATTAGTTTCTTTCTTGTGTTTTTTGAAGAGAAGTTCAATAAAACTTAAACTTTTGTTTCAAAATTTTTCCCCTCACAGTTAATCCTCAAAAATGTGGATTCACTGCTGTATGTTGATACTGACATCTTGTTTTTGAGGCCTGTTGATGATATTTGGTCTTTTCTGAGAAAGTTCAACTCCACACAAATTGCTGCAATGGCACCAGAACATGAAGAGCCTCGTATTGGGTGGTATAATCGATTTGCTAGACATCCCTATTATGGAGTAACTGGAATTAATTCTGGAGTCATGCTAATGAATATGACACGTATCAGAAGAAAATATTTCAAGGTATGTGTGTTGCCTCAGTTGCATTTTTGGTGGATTTTCATCTTTTAATTCTATTTCTGTTTCATATTCATATGTATTTTTCAAATTTTTTTTTCTGTTATTGTAATAATGCTCTCAAAGTACACTGTATTTAAAATATGATATATTTTTAAAATGTCATTCACTGTAAGACTTGAATTTCAAGTGTGCTTGACTGATTTATTTTTTCTTAGTCCTGAGAGATTCTTTGACTTGATACAATTTGCTGTAAATAACACTTGCCAATAGATATGCCCGCATTATTTCTTCACTTCAGGCATCCCAGAAAAACAATTATTGTAAACTTGTAAAATGTGTGTAGTTGTATGACCAGGAGGTGGTGCTAAAACATTTAGTAAGTTGTTGAAAACGAAGATTTCCAAATTTTTATCTTTTACATTGTAGCCAGGTGATTATCACCCAAAGCATCTTTGTATTTGCTTTGAAGTCCTAGCTTTTGTAGATAAAGAAGTTCGTCATGAAAGTAGCTACTACTACATGCATGGAAGCAATGCACACAGCAGTAGAAATGGTCATTGCTTCTCAGACTTGAGGTTTTTTCTTATGTACTTGAAACACAAGTACAAAAGCAGTATTGTTTGCTTATGCTTGGGGTTCATCTCTGTTTAAGAGAAGTTTGATTAGGGAAAAATAATCATGCAGTCAACAACTTCTTGAAGATTCATCCGTAAGAGGAGCAATATAAATTTGCAGAAGACGTTAGTTCTTCCCCCATTTCCAGTGTAATAAGCAGCTTTCATCGTAGTTTTCGTGCTATGTGTTTTTCTTGAAGGAAAGTCAGAGAATTTAAGAGAAATGGAGAATGGGTTATCTCAGTTGTAAATAAAAGTAGAAAGTTACAGTAGCTGTAGTATATGGCTGCAGTTTCTCCAAATAAACTTCTGTCATATATATATATATATATATATATATATATATATATATATACACACACACATATCTCATCAGTGAAATCCTGAATTGTCTGCTTTGTTTGTTTTACTGATTATATCATATGGAGAAATAAAAATACTGAAAAGTATAAAGAGAAAAACATGGGATTGAAAGCTGCATATATCTTAAGGTCTGACAGTGCATTTCTGTGTAGTGATTTATTTTAAGTGTGGTAAACACTAAGATAAAGTTGGTCTTTTATTCACACTGTGACAGAATTCTGATTTGGCTTCTTAGTATGACTTAGGTTATCGAGTAATTGGAAACTTTATGCATTTTTGGGTAAAATTTGAGTTCAAATTGTCAAAAGAATACAGATTATGTAGGGTACTAAAATTGTCAATAAAATGAACTGTAGCTTTCTAGAGGATTACATTAAGTCCTTTCTCCATAACACCTAAAGCTGGTGTTTTCTTCAAATTTAAGTGTATATATATACTTAAAGTATAAGATTTAATTAAGTTAATTAATGAGTATTTTGAAATTCAGAATTAAATGGTGCACTTTCCCTTAGTTCTAGAGGGCTAGAATATTTTTTCTGTGATTCTGTGAGGTGTGGGCTAAGAGAGCACTGAGCAAGGGAACCATTTAGTTTATTCTCCCTCAGTACCTAGAGTGTGGTCCCACAAGCTTGCAGAGTATCACAGTGCCCAAAGATGCACAAGCTTTATTACAAAAGCTACTGTTCATGGAAACTTGCAGAGACTATGTTTTCATCTTCAGGTTCCTTGAATGTCTTATTATAAAGATAATTGGTCAGTAGGAAAAGTTGTAGACATCAAAACAAAACTTGGAAAAGGATTTAGTGTAGGTGAGTCTATACACAGTGGGCCTGAGAGTGTATGACTTTTGCTTGTGACGGATAGCAAAGGAGCTACTGTTCTCAAACCTTTGGAAAATAGGTAGACCAAATTCAGGGGCAGGGACTAATACCCCTTGCCCCCTGCAGATGCTTTTGGACCTTACAGTTCCATGTTGTGTGCCATTAACTATTTCAGTTAAATACAGTAGAACTAGAACATACTTCCTTGTGTTATGGGAAGGTGTGAATTTGTTTATATTCTTTCAGGAGACTCAACAAATTCTTCAAGGAGTATATAAATTCTGGGAGTTTTTTTATCTTTTTAAAAGTATCTGTAAACCTTTTTTGCATGAAACTGTAGAAATATTTATCTGAAGTGAAAGTTTTGGATCAGGATAATCTTCCAGTGCTATGGATTTAAAATGTGGGTTCTTTGTCTGTTGTAGCCCAAATAATAAGCTGAACCACTTGAGGCCTTTGAGCATCTTCTGTTGTCACATTGATTTTTAAGAGTCGGGAGGATCCAGAAGATGGATAAATAAAAAATAGAACCAGAGACTTTAGCTAATGGTTATAATGTTCAACTGGGTAGCAATAACCTGTAGTTCCATGTACTGCTCCAGGATTAAGTCATCTTTTATCCACTTACCTATTCAAGCCTCCTCTGTCTTCTCAGGAGTGTCAGATCAGGCTATTTCAGACAAGCATCCCAGCTCCTTGTCTGTCGGTGGTGCCTAATGAATGTTGTTCCTTCTGGTCTTGTCTTATTTGTCTTGTGTGTAGAGTGTCTGTGTGTATGTATGGCACAAATACCATGTATAATGCAATAATGTATAATGTGCATGTAATAATGCACACACTACACGTGTATGCTTGTATACAGATAGATGTGCATGCACAGATGTGTTACTGAATATTATACTGGTCATTATACTGCATAACTGCACACGAGAATTCATAATGAAGCTTCTGATGGTTAGTGCCTACAGGCAGGGTTGTCTCTGCTAATCAGCAGTTAGAAAATTGGAATGTAAAGCATTCAAGACTTTAGGATATGGAAGAGGTAATAGTAGATAACTTTTTTTGTATTTGTATACATATAGATGTAGATTTTTTTTAAACTGGAAGAGATATCGCTGATACTAAACGCATGTTAATCTTAAACAAAAAGATCAATGAGGCAATGTGAGTAGAGAGGAATGACTTCTATCACATATATTGAGGTTAGATGTGGTGCCTGAGATGCAGGCAGTCAAGGAAGGGAATAAGCTCTTAGAAAATCAAACAAGCCCTGAATAAATTAACTTCAGAGTGTGGAAAGCAGAGGTTCACAGGTATGCTTTAGAAAAATCACATACTTCAGAGAGCTTCTCTAACCCTAAACCATTATAACCTTTTTTTACCATTCATTGTTGCTTAAGGCTGTAGTTTCAAGAAATATGGTGAACCTGCACAAAACCAAATTGCTTCTAAAGGGAAGATTCCTGTCTCTTACCAGCTGCTTTTCCCTGCTTTTCTTATTTACTTGGTTGTAGCCTTTGGTGTTTGGTCCTATCTGTGATTCAATTCAATTTGCTAGCAGTAGAAAAAAGAAATCCTTCTGCTGGGTTATTGAGGTATATCAGCTTACATAAACATGCAGTAAGTGTTAGCAGTACATTGTTAGTGTAAGAACAGGGTAGAATCGTGTAAACAGAAGGCTCTGTTTGGCTCTCCCTTGGCATTAAGGAAATTTAAATTGATCTGCTGTTTGTGGGATGCAGCTGCAGTTTGTTTAGATATGGCTGTGTGATTCAAGAATTTTTCCTCAGCTTTTTATTTTCTTCTTAGAATTTAAAAAAAGGCTAAATGTGACAGATTTTTAAAGTCTGACTTAAGCCTTGGCCAGGCAGATTTCTGGTACAGAAATGAGTAATGACCAAGCTAGACAAACAAAAAAACAACCCAAAATGTCAGAAAATACCTCAGTGTTCCTGCGTGTATTTTGTTCTTCCACATTTTCTTCTGCCCAAGTAAACTAAAGTTTTGAGAGTTCTTAAGAACCTGTCTGTATCAGTTTGATGTCATCACAGAAATGCCTACTATCATTTGGGTTTTTTTTCTCAAATTGCTAACATTCTTTGCATGTTGTGGAATACTGGAGGAAAGGCTTATATTCTGGACATTTAAAAATTAATGTAGCATTTTTATTTTGAGTTTTTTTACTTTCGTAACTTCCAAAAAGCAGTTCTATCAGAATCCTACTTCTCAGGCTGTTTTACCTTACAATGGAATATTTTAAAGAAGGAAAACAAGTAATTATTCAAGTTTCTCTTGCTCCTACACTGGTGTCATTATATATCACTGCTTTTTTATTAATATATAGCTCTTTTCTATTTATGCAAAGGTTATGGAAATATTACAATTTCCAGTTCTTAGTTCTGACAGCACTATTTGTCAAGTAGTATTGCTTCTAGACATCTGGTTGTGTGATGCATGTTCTTACCTGCTTTGCATCTTTTTGGGATATGCTCTGGATTTCTCTGCTATTAAAACTTTACAAGTGAAAGAAAATTCTATTAAATCATGACTTTAACAGTGTAAACTTCTATTTCTATGTGTTAATCTAAAGCTGTGTTTGTTACTATATATTCTCGTACCATGATTTGCCTTGTATGAGTGAGCTA
Organism: Taeniopygia guttata; assembly: GCF_048771995.1. Lineage (NCBI taxonomy): Eukaryota > Metazoa > Chordata > Aves > Passeriformes > Estrildidae > Taeniopygia > Taeniopygia guttata. The sequence continues at coordinate 28,351,478 of NC_133025.1, read as the reverse complement.
ATTTAATTCTGTTTTTAATCTTAGCATTTTGTTTAAACTTAAACTATAGGTCAGTATTATGTCAATTGCAAATTTCAGGTGAGGGAGTAATCTTTACTGACTGTGATTCAGTCTTATTTATCTGCTTTTTTGGAAGGGTTTAGCTTAGTGTTAAAGTCTGTGTTTTATTTCATTTAATTACTTTGCATTGAATCCAACGATAATTCTTACTAGTGAAGAATTTTCTTGTGCATTTCTTATGCCTGCACTCATCAAATATTTGCAGGCAATAACAATCATACATTTTTTAGGAGAGTAGGGACTGTAATATTCTGTTTGGCTTCTTGCATAATATAAGGTATAGATCTTTTTTGTATTAATTCTTGTCTGAAATCTTGTAGTATTTCTTGGTTTAGTCTTCAGTTCTGAAAACCCTTCATATTTGATGGCTGAAATGATTTGAGGGAAGAGTAAAAACTGCACTACAATTTTGTGCACTTTTTACTTTGTCAGTGTAAAGCTCTGAGAAAGAAGTCTTTGATACTGTAAATCTCAAACTGAGTATTTTGCTCCTGGTAATCTCTCTCTTAACATGATATTCCTGTATGCAAATCTGAAACTATACTGTTCTGTATATGTTCCAATATAATTTTTCTTGTGGCAACTTGCTTAAATAGAAGTAAGGGAGCAATGCTTGTAGTCTCTATGGGACTTAGTGCTATTCCATCCACATTCTCAAAACAGGGTACAAAGAGAGCAGCCTTGTTCCATTTCTGTTCTAGTTGAGCTTAAATAAGTTGTAAAAATGAGAAATTAGCTTTAGAATATGTAACCATTTAAACTGCAGATTTGAATCCCTCTGTTAACATGGAATTCTGTGTAGGCCAATTTACTCCAAGTAGCTGCTCCTCAACCAGAATCCTTTTCTGGTTGAGGAAATCCAGTTCCAGAAGAACTCCTTTTCTTTTGAAGTGATTCTGCTAAATCAAGAACTTGGGAATTTGGTATCAGCTGTTGTTGTGGTTCTTACTGACTTTTCCTAGTGAAAAGTTGTCCTGTTGATGAGGAAATTCAAGTTAAATAACTAAAAAAAAGTAAGATAAACTTCATGAAAATACTTCTGGAAACCTTTGAATGATTTCTGTATTTTTGTACACTACTTTGTAGCCAGTATTTTTTATCTGTATGTGTATTTAATAATTAATTTTATATTGAACTGGTACGAATTTTTGTGGTTAGTGTTAGAACCTGTGTATATTATAACTCTGTGATAGAGCGAAAAATTGCATGATGTGTGGATATTTAAATATGCCCTATCTATTTGCTGCATGACTTAAACGCAGTTTTGGTATTAGATCCTACTACTGTATAAAAAATCCCTTGCTATTCTTAGAATTCTTGGTTTAAGATGTTAGAGGGAAATTTTTGGTAAGTTGATCATTGAGAAATAAAGCATATTGGAAATGTCTGTAACTAGTGTCCTTAGTTAGGCTTGTTAGTTTAAAAGGAAGAAGTTGTCTATACATTTGAGATTTCTACTTTTGAAGTGAAAGCTACTATGATTCTGTAAGGCATTTCCTTCCCTGTAGGTACAGCTGTCCTGAATGTGTGTTGTTTTGCTTTGTTTTGTTTAATAGAATGATATGACACCAGTCCGGTTACAATGGGGAGAAATTCTGATGCCCCTACTGAAGAAATACAAGTTGAACATAACATGGGGAGATCAGGATCTATTGAACATTATGTTTTTTCACAATCCAGGTAAATCCACATTGATTTTTATTCTAACACTGTGAAGTTATCTTGTCCATGGAAAAAAAAAATATCCAGGAAAAAAAAATCCAGGAAAATATTCAATAAGTAGGCTTTTGGGTAAAAGCCTTCAAAGGACTATTCACTTCTTTAACTTTCTGAAAGCATTTGAGAGACAGTGCTGGAGCTTGCTAGAGCGTAATTATTGAACTGTTAGATTTCAAAACTACTGTACAGAAATTTATAAGGCTGTCCTAAATAAATTAAGAAAATATTGGTTTATTTCCTGAAACAATTTTAAAGTTTAACCCAGAGCTCTCATTTTCCCACACAGAAAGTCTTTATGTCTTTCCTTGCCAATGGAATTACCGGCCTGACCACTGCATCTATGGAAGCAATTGTAAGGCAGCTGAAGAAGAAGGTATATTTATTCTTCATGGAAATAGAGGTGTTTACCACGATGATAAGCAACCAACTTTTAGGGCTGTCTATGAAGCGATAAAAAATGTAAGTGTTTTTTGCATTGTACTCTTACTCTGTCATGTATGTTTATGTATATTGGTACATGTATTTTGTAGGCATGTTGATATTCATCTTGATTGCAACAAAGTAATTTCTTTCACTTTTAAGTAATGTCAAGTATTTTGCCGCTTTTTTCTCCTTTATTGATTGGATGGAGTTCCAGTATATTCACGTTTTGATGAGCATCCTTTGAAACAGAGTGTAGACTATATCTGGGTTGGGATTCTAAGACAATACCTGTAGTTGTCAGTGTTTATTTAAAAGGCTTTATTCTCATTTATTTAATAAATCACCCAGTAAACTGTTTCCATGAGCATATGGACATCTTAGAATGTCTGAATAGGAAGGAGCTGACAACAATCACTGAAATCCAGATAGCTGGCCCTGCACAGGACCATCCCTGAGAGCATTGTCCGAAGACTTCTTGCACTGTGCCAGGCTTCATGCTGTGACCACTTCCCCTCAAGCCTGTTCCAATGCCCAACCACCCTCTTCTTTTATCCTACTTAAAGCTCCCCTGACACAGCTTCAGACTATTCCCTCAAGTCCTGTCACTGGTCACCACAGAGCAGAGATCAGTGTCTGCCCCTCCTCTTCCTCTCACAAGGAAGCTGCAGAATGCAATGAGGTCTCCCTTCAGTCTCCTCCAGGCTGAGTAGATCAAGTGCCCTCAGCCACTCCTCACAAGGCTTCCCCCCAAGGCCCTTCACCATCGTTGTGGTCCTCCTTTGGACACTTTGTATCCTTGTATTGTGACCAAAACCATATGCACTACTTACTCAAGGTGAAGCCTCCCCAGTGCAGAGTAGAGAGCGACAATCTGTCTCCAGGCTGAACGAGCCATCAACAGAACTTTGTTTTTTTGGGAGATTTTAAAGTGCAGAAAAAAATCCCTTGTTCCCAAAGTTTGTATTTATTTACTGCAGCACATTACTTAATTGTATCCAGATTTGGATTGTAAAATTTTTTTATATACTATGTTTTGACCTTTTCCGGAAATTCAGGGTATTAATATGTTGCTGTTCCTTTAAAGATGAAGCACAATGTCTTCATTCTGCAAATAAGTCATCTAATGAACTATTTATCACGACATCAGTATACTCACTGAAGGGCTGTAAAACTTAGCACTGATGCACATTTTAATGTAGCAGGCTACTCTGTGTGTATAACCTACAAAAACCAAGAGTATATTTTAATGTTGCTTTATTACACATTGTCATATAGGTATAAAAATGAGGAAAAGTACTTTTGGGGGACTGAGAATACATTGCAGAAAAAGTGATTGTATTTCCATAAAAATATTATTTCTTTGTTTCCTTTGAGCATTGTCAAAAATAGAAGAAAAAATTACTTTCCGTTATTTATGATGCCATTTCGTATGCGGATATGTTAGAGAAAGTATGTAAACCACTACTGATTCAATGGTAATAAGATGAACAAAATTACGTTACTTCAAAATCCTGTTTTAACTTACCATTTGTTTATAAAAAACATTGCAGTGTTGAGCTAATGACAACTTTATTTCATGCCCATGTTAAACACAGTATGTGTTTGACCATTATTCAATTTAATGAAACTTCAGTACCACTTTTATACTCTTGTTTTGTTATAATTTGATAAGACTTGTATTACTTAAAGGTTATATGTCATTTGAGAAAGTTACCATACAACAAAAAAAATCCAGAAATAATTCTAGAGTTGTAAATTTTTAATTGAGTAAGGTAATTAAAGAAATTTCCTCCTTGCTTGTTTGAATATGTTAATTTGCTTAACATAAAAAAACCCAAAACTTTCTTGTTAGATTTATTGAAAGCATGAGGTTATACTTTTGCAGTTTAGAGGTGTTTTTAAATTACTGCATTCAGAAGCACTCGTGAGTTCTTGAAAACATTTAATAAACCTATAGACAGCAAATATGATGCTGAAAATAAATTTTATAAAACTCTAATACCTCTGAGTAATGACAGTCTTCCATATTAACCTTAAATTTTTTTAACCTCTTTATAGTATTCATTTGGAGATGACCTGGTTCATTCGCTGCTGCAGCCCCTGGAACGGGAATTACAGAAAACCACGCATACGTACTGTGGGAGAGTATACAAAGTGTTCATAAAGCAGCTAACAAAAAGCATAAGAGACTTGTATGCCAGAAGATCAAAGGGAAGGTGATTTTTGACTCCTAGCTGTTGCATCAAGAGACTGAATTAACTTAGTCAAAAGGTGCAAGAATTCTGTTACAGCTTGAATGGGCTCTTAATATGCCCAGAAAAAAAGTTTACTAGCATACATAAAAATGAAGAAAATATTCATGTAATGAAGAACAAGAACTTTTTTCTGCAAAGATTACTTTCTGTAGTTTTTGAAGTTTAAGCAATGGTAATGTTTGCCTCATATCTGATGATTTGGGTGTTACTGGCTTCTATGGTCAGTAATTTTAGTCAGCATAATTCAGTTATGTAATGATAAATGAACAAGGAAGAAAGAAGATGGCTCTGTTTGGGAGTGTACCTCATATATTGTCTAAGATTCTGTTAAACTGTGAATGTAGCAATAACTGAGTCAGCAGCACTAACCTCACTTTAAAGGTGTGAGCCTTTATGTAAACAAAGTTGTTTACAAGTGCAGAAAATACTCTCTTGTCAAAGAAATGTGTTGTAATCATTGACAATCTGTATGTGCCTTTATATGTTCATCTCTTACATGTTGAAGTACTGTTTTGACAATCTTATTTTGTTTATCTCAGATGTAAACTGCACACTATAAATATGATTTTCTGAGACAATGACTAGTATGTGATACTAGTTTTCTCTGTTAGTAACTAGGGAGACTTTATATTAAAAATAATTTGTTTCAACATTGTAGAGCCAATAGCGCCAAAAGGTAGAGCAGAACTGAGGGGGTCTTAAGTGAAAATCCAGTTTGAAGTTGCTTGTCTTACAATACTTTAAAAAATTTCATGGTTTGCAGCTTTATAGGGCATTTTGGAAGTAGAAAAAAAGCCCAGTGGTGGAAAGCTGTTGCTGTTGTATTTCCATACTAGGAATTATTACCTGATGATTGTTCTAGAGTATGTAGTATGTAAAAGTGAAGAGCTGTAGTAAGAGTTCTGATGCTTCATCAGACTGTGTAGTAGATGGGGTTTTTTTTAGAGAATATATCCTGTTATAATATTTTTAATAAATGGCTTTAAAATAGTTTTGGGGCAGACCCTCCACTACATTAATGTATTACTTGTCAACAGGGTGATAGTGATTTGCAACAGGTAAGGATTAGATTTCCTCCAATTATCTTAGTGAAAAAAAAACTTCTGTTTAAGTAATAAAAATTTTTTCTCCAGAGAAAACCATGAAGAAAAGGGCTGAATTCTAGTGTTACGGTAAAATATTTTAACTTGTATGGTATGAAATGTATTTGTAAACTATATATGAACTTAGATAAACTGTCTAAGTGAGATGAAGTCTTCATAAAGTGAGCTTTTGGATTCCAGGACAGTTCCTGTGTGTTGAACATGGAGGATCCACTCACTGACTTGCACCTTCATTCCAACCCCATTTTAGAAGCTTAATTTTTGTAGCTGTTTCCTTGTCAAAGACAGACTGGCTCTGACTTCCAGCTCCATGTGAGCTGGACAAATGCTTTAGCAGTACAAGAAAACACTCCATTGTCAGCAGAGTTTGTATCCTGCTTCTAATTTCCCTGCAGGCTCAGGGTATAAATTTCTGGGATGGAATCTAGGAAGCAGTCTGCCTGTCATGTCGGTCTCTTTTCCTTGCTGTGTAACCTTTTGAAGCCTGAAAATGTAGAAATCTCTGTGAAGGTGAATACTGTTACTGACTGATTTTACAATATGCAGTGCATTATTTTTTTACATAAATACTGATTTTTGTATCAATTTTCTTCAGCTTTTCTTTTTACTTGTACTATATGTTTGTATTTTAAAAAAATCTTTCAACTTGTTTTTTGTGTTTGTCTTTGCAGAAACTTTCAGTTTTGAATTTATTTTTAGAGTGTTGCAGACATGTCAAGATACTCTTAAAACCTAATGGACCATTTAAGAAAAAAGGGGAATGTGGACCTTAGCAGCAATCTTTCCACTTAAACTTCAAATTCTGTGGAGGAGTAGAACAAAAAGAATTAATATTGATGCTTATTGTATCACAAAAATTCTTACTTTGTGCTTATAACTATAAATGTTTGCTTACCATATTACAAATAGCAAAATATGACCCTATGCCCTAGGTTTTGATTAATTTTTTAATAGAAATGAAAACAGCTCATCTCACTTCACCTCCAGGTAGCGCTCATGAACACTTTAGAAAAGTTTTTAAAAAAGCAAGAAGTTTCCATTAAGTAATTCTGCAGAGTATGTGCCTGTTTCATATGCATTTTTATTTCTTTAATCCCTGTGTTTTAAATTTAGGAAAACAACCCACCTTTACAAAAAAAAACCCCAAAATCTGGCTTATAAGGGAAACATTTAGAGTCACTAAAAAGACTGGGAATCCAGATAATGTGATAGAGACCAGTTATGCTCCCAAACTTTTTGATACTTGATTTGTGAGGTTAGATACTTAGAAGTGTACAGCTTACATCTAGCTTGGGAATTCTTATTGCTATCTGGTTTTAGAAATATTGCTTTTTATACAAATATAATGAGTGCTAACAAATTACAGACCTTTAGGGATCCAATTTTTAATGATTTAATTATTATGAAGTTATTATAAAGTGTAAAGTTTGATAGGAAAATATAAACATCAGGAAATACACATTCAGTTTAAATGAAGATAAATCTGTCTTCCTCATGCTTGATTAGTGTCTATGTCATGGTACCATTATTTTGTCTCTTCTAAAGGGATCACAGTCTCACAGTAAAGAGATCTGTGTAAGATGTTAATATCTTATCTGGATGAACTTCTGTCACACATTGTAAACAGTAAGAAAAGTATGCTGTCCCTTCATGGGGACAGCTGAAACATCTTTAACACATGCTTCTGCCACTGCCAGTTAATAAGGCTGCATAAGCCTTATGAAAATGTTTGTCCAGTTATTTGTAATTTTGCTGAAATTTAGACTGTGGTGACCTTTAATGCCAGTTGAATTGGTTTTGGTAAGCTTTTGGTTTAAGCTTAGAATGATTAAGAAAACAGGTTTAGAAAGGGGGAAAATATTTTTTGTTATTTTAAAAGAGTATGGAGTTGCCTTGTGCTGGTTTTGACCTAAATTTGGTCAAGTTGTAAACTTCTGGCAAAATGCTGGTTGGAAGACTGAGCTGTCAGTGTGTTTCTTGATTTGTACCAGATTTCTGTCCATACCAGACATACTTCAACCATTCAGGCTTTCCACACATTTGTACACTTACATAACAGGATGACTAAGAAGCCAGCTGTCTTTCTTTTCCTCCTCCCAAATTATACTTCCTATCTACACAGCATGGAAAAAAAAAGTAGCTACAATCTAGTGGTAGGAGGAGGATATGGTCTGAGTGCTTGGAAGGTTTAGAAGCAAAACATGCAAGAGGTATAGCTGAAGATGTAATGTGTTAGTTGTATGTGCATTATTGGGCTCTTTTTTTTGAGTGGAAATAACAGTGAATTACTGCTGCTTATTAACTCACACGGCTGTGATGGTATTTGTGGCAGATTAGATGGGATGAAACTGAGCACTAAATTCAGCTTATCTGTAGGAAAACACTAGACTTCTGGTTTCTTCTGCCTGGTTTATAAAGGTGTCTCCAAATGTATAGACATACGTAGAATTTCTACTTAGAAGGCTTAAGTTATTTTACATTGTCTGTTTTCTGGTTCAAATTGAAGGATTTTCAACTATCAAACAGGTTTAACAATATCAATTTACTGGCAGTATGATTTTTTTTTTTTACATTACTAAGTAGAATATTAATCTATCATTAAAATGAATGTATAGGCTTTTTGTCCAGATCTTTTTAGTAAATTATCAAATTTTGAATAGTTACTATTTTAACATCCTCTCTCATGGTATCTAATGTGATTATGATAGTTATTGTGGCTTTCCTGCCCACTTTGCTACTTTGTGAATGGATGGCATTTGAAAAAGCTCCAGTGATTTTGTGTGTTAAAATAAGTTGCAAAGAACTGTAATGTGAATGTGTGACTTCTGTTAGCAGACAGTGGATTCTCCTGTAGCAGGGACAATAGAAGTAGGAAGCAGTGGGAAGGTGCTTCTCATCACCACGGATCTTATATCTGTCTTACAGGGTTGTTGCTGTCAGTCTGAGCATTTTTCTATGCACAGGAACTTAGAAGTGATTTTTCTGTTTTATTTCTAATCTCTTTGAATATCTTCTGTTTCTTTTTTGGAAGTTCAGTTTTGTCCAGCTGCATTTTTCTGTATATTTGAGAACAACAACAGAAATTCTTACAGAGTAGAAGCAGAAGTAACAGCCAGGTTATTTGCTCAAGTTGTCCAAATGGGCAAAGCATGAACCCAGTGAACAAAAAATAACTAAACATGAGTTTAGTTATGCACCCTAGGTTCCCTTAGAAAAACAAAAAATACTTGATTTTTTTAACACTACAGAGAAACATTTTGACAGCTTGCTTTCTGTATTCAATTTCCAAATCTTAAGTAATGCAGTGTGATTTCCTATATAGAAATGCAGGTCCCTTCACAGTTGCATCGTAGTCCTAGTAGAGTATTCAAAACTATTGCTCAGGTTTCAAAACAGAAGATGTTTACAGAGGTAATAGTGAATTTTCCACTTCAGGAAGTGAGGAGGAAATCTCATTTTAAAGTAGTTCTGAAAATCTCTCTCTTGTAACCATTTAGTGAATCTATACAAGAACAGCTTGTCCGCAAAGTTGTCATGAAATTTAAGGTATGTCAGTCTCCTATGCCTTTTCAAGTCTTTGTGGACCTATTAAAATTTTAAGTTTCTTGAAGGAATATTGAGTAATTGGAAATTCTTCTGTTAAAATTCAGTTGTGTCTCTTCAGTTTTGCACAGCTGCAGTCAATTCTTGAGAGAGTCCTCATTTAAACCTATGAATGTGCGTCTTCCTGTATATTTGCTTGCAAATTTCTGCAGGGCTTCTTTATGCTCCCTTCTGCCTTTTCCCTGCACTGCTTTTAAAAGATAATCACTAAGCTCTTCTTTCATTTGAATGCTTATAAAAATTGCAGGAGGTATTATTACAGGTCTCTTTGCAGAAAGGAGGATTGTAATTAAAGGAGGACCTGTATCCCTGCTGTGGTTGGGTTTTATTTTTTTCTTCAGACTGCTGTTTGATGATGTTTAGGTAGGAGGAGGTTTGCAGCCATTAGTAAAGTCATTATGTTCCTTGAGTGATCATCTGGTAGTTTCTTCCCTGAGTATCTGTTCTCTTAGGGTGAATGCATGGCTGGTGCCTGCCTACTTCGTCCATATGATTGCAAGTTTTTTTAATCAAAGCAATGACCATCACTTCTGTAAAATCTGGATTTTAAATGCTTCTTCTATATGTGGGTGCCACCTTAGTTGCACGAACTAGGGACCCAGTCTATTTCCACTTACAGATCGTAGAATCATAGAATGGTTTGTGTTGGAAGGGACCTTAAAGTTCCAACCCCTTCTTCTGGCCAGGGACACCTCCACCTTGACCAGGTTGTTCAAAGCCCCATCCAACCTGGCCTTGAACATTTCCAGGGATGGGGCATCTACAACTACTCTGGGCAACCTGTTCCAGCATCTCACCATCTTCACAGTAAAGAATTTTTTCCCTGATACTTAATCTAAACCTTCCCTCTTCCAGTTTAAAGCCATTCCCTTATCCTGTCACTAAAGCCTTTGTAAAAAGTCCCTCTCCAGGTCTCTCGTAGGCCCTCTTCAGGTACCAGAAGGCTGCTCTAAGGTGTCCATCTTTTATTTAATTTCCTTTATTTAGTTTCCAGCTAATCCATAGGAATAAAATAGGGAGATAACAAGGAATGCACAATTTTTCACAACAGGAGCTAGATAACTAAAGATTTCTGAGATACAGTTAACAATTTTGAAATAGTTCTGTATCCTTGAATCTAATTTCTGATTTGGTGGATGTAAGGGTTAGTGTCCTTTGTTCATCAGATGATTTGACTTTTCCCTGTGTCAGTCTCTTATGTGGAGGGATGGGCAGATAATTCTTAAAAGACTGATTCCTTGTTTACTGTGAATTTCAGGGAAAAGAACTGTAACGTGTCACTGTAGATCCTTAGTATCACCCTATCTAAACTCTCCGAAACTAGGAATAACTGCCTCCTTGCTGCTGTGTTATTATACTGGTTTCACTTGTTTCTTAATGGCTATGCTAAAAGGGGAGGGGAAATGATGCAGTTATTTGCATCTCCTTGTTATTTCCTGGCCTGCTGTCTTTGAATTCCACATGGCCCTTAAAGACCAAGAACTAAACCAAATTTCAAAGTCTGGGTCAAAGCCAGAGATCAGCACTTGAACACCCTCATTTAGGAACATGGGTCATGGGCTGTACTCATAAGATTAGACATCAGGACAGCTTCTTTGTTCTGTTTTACCAAAACAAGTCTACAAAAACAGGACTTTTCAAGTCGGATGCAGTTTGTTGCTGTTTTAAGAATGCCAAACTTCTAAAATTCAGGCATGTTATATTCTGAAAGCATGTTAGAAGCCTTTATGCATATAATATAACCATATAGTCTGTAAGTGTTATGACTACTTTTCAAGGTACCTGTTGAACTAATATTCTCGCTCAAATTCTCCTTGCCTCTTTTCCACGGATAATTTATTGGTTTGTTTGTCCCCTTAGAGCAAAGCAAAAATTTGGGAATTTGCTTTAATAAATGTTCACTTGAAACCAAACAGAATTTTGCAAGGGGAGAAAAGAGAGTGTGAAGTTTCTTTGCTAGGGGTTTTTGCACTTCAGGCCTCTCTGAGGCCACAGAGTACAAACTTGGGGTTTACCTGTGGCTTTCTCACCACTTGGAGAAGTGCTGCTAGATTGTGCTGTCTTTAATTTTCTTATTACTGGCATTGAACACTTATAGCTAAAAATACTTTTTGTGCCTTCCTAAGTGGCCTTTCTATTTTATGCAGCTTATATTAAATTATTAAACTGAGATGAGCAATTTATTATCATTTTCTACTACCTTCATATTCTGGGAGGTCACTTTGCCTCCTGTTCTTCCTTTGGGTCATTTAATATCATGCCCTCATTTTCAGAATTATAATCTGGGTACAACAGATCCATTTCTTCCTCTATGTCTTATGAATGTTAATGTTCTGCAAGTCATTTCTGTACACATTTTACTAGAGTAATTCACATTAAATCAGTCTGTAATATTTATAAGAATAGCTTTGGAATACAAAAGTAGATGTAGAAGTTATCCTAAAATGCAAATCTTTGTGGTTGAATTAATGAGTATTTAGGGTGAGTTTTTTTAGGCTTCCAAGAAAATTAAAGCAATATAATCCATTTCAACTCATTATTTAAGACTAGGAAATCAAATTTAGTTAAAGCTGATGTTTTAGCCTTATAATACTGATCTGACCTACTGTGTCTCATTGAGCATCTGGTGTCTAAGAAACTCTGCTTGCCTATTGGATTTCATGAAACTTCTGTCAAGTAGTCAATGCAGTTCTGACTAGTCACTGGTATTGCTATTTTAAAAATTCTAAAATATTTTGCTATATTTTACTGTACTATTTTGTTTTACATTTTTCTGCCATGGATAGTATTATTCAAGGTGAATTTGGATTGCAGATCTAAGCCCAAGAAATAAAAAGCCCTAATTTTGCTACCTAAAGTGTGTTATATATGTTTGTCTTTTGATTTGAGATTATTCATCAGTCTTGTGGGTAAAATTGATGTATTGAGGGTTTACTACCTCTCATCCTTTCTGCTTGTTCTTCCTGGTTTGTCTCCTTTCTTCACTAACCCTCCAGTGTACTTGCTGCCTGTCTTCTCCAGGAGTTGGTGTCACTCTGCCTCTCTGATCTTTCTGGAACTCACTGGCAGTGGTGTGTGTTCTGCCAGCAGAATGCAGAACTGCTTTCAGAACCGTTTGCTGTGATAAGGTAACTGTAGCCGTTCAAGCCAGAAGGGTTCCCTGCAGCAGGCATGCTGCATTCTCCACAGAGCTACTACATGAGCACCATGTCTGGGCACCTAAGTGTGTTCTTGGCCCAGTGTAGTTCATAAGCAGTGCTGTGTGTTTCCTGATTGTAACTTGGGGAATAAATTTAGTTTCCCTTTCAGCTTTGTATAGACTATTACAAAATTGTAATCGTCTTTATTTTTCTGTAGAGATAAAGGCTTTTTACCAGAGGCTGCTTTCAGGAGGAAAGCTTGGCTGTTGAAGCTATTACAGTTGAAAGGAGGTGATCTGAGCCATTCTGCTTGCCTGAGGCAGGCAGGCTCAGCAGGGCTTCTGAGAGCAAGGAGAGCACCTGGCTGTCAGGGCACCTGGTGTCAGAGAAGGGCTTGCTCTGTGCCCTCTTCCTGTAGGTGCTGGATGACCTCTAAGGGAGAAGCAATCTTCAATCAACTCTTCTTTCTGTGAAAGTACAAGGAGACAAAATTGATTTATGACTTCAAAAGGCACAAACAAAGTTTTAGAGGGATAGCTGAATGCAATAAAGTGCACAGTATATAAAATTTTTCTGGCTGAATAATTAACAGCTGCAAATAGCCCATTGAAACATGCAGGATTTTGAGAAGTACCTTCTTCTCTGGTCCATAAAAATAATGGCTAAACTGAGCAAAAATTAGTGATGGTAGGATACTGCTTAAAAACTAGATCAATATCCTATTTTTGCAGTAATCCTATTTTGCCTATTTTGATTATTCTTGTAATTAATGAAAATTGATTTAACTTGAAGAATAAAGGATTAAGTCTTTTATTGTAAGAAAAATGAAGCAGCTAGCAAATTTGCAGTATTTTTTATGTTCTAGATATCAAGCAGTCTCTAAATAAGAAGTCACTTTATTAGTATACATTTGTCAAATAATACATTGGGAATTTTTAATATATTTGTACAAAATAAACTTAAGTATTTTTATAAATTTTAGAGTCCAAGTGGCAATTAATACCTTTTTTGCAAAATACTTGTATTTTGAGAACATTACATCCTATGCCATAACTTTATAACTGGTAGATGTGAAAGTGCTTGTTCTCCACATAGAATACTATGTCTCTGAAAAGGTGTAATTTTTAAGGAGTATGTTATGTAGTGCCTTGAACACACCAGCACTCTTCATTTTCATCTAAATTATGATTCTCTGAGGGTGTAAATTTTTTTTTTGTGTGTGTCAGTAAAGCAAATGTCTGTTACCCTGAAAGGCACAAGAAAATGCAGAGTTTGTAATGACACCCATTGGCACCCAGGCAGGCATTAGAGGAGACAAACTGAACTGAGTTTCTTAAACAGAACCATTTAGCAGTACTGTGCCTGAGTGGAATCACTGGCTCATACTTCAAAATACCCCATAAGCACAAAGGAAATACAGTAATACACAGTCTTCAACAAGAAGGATAAATACATACCTTCTGACCTCTTAAAAAATCCTCCCCTAATTAGTTTTATTCCTAAAAGTAGATGTTTCAGAAGCTCCTTGAAGTCCATTAAGGATTTTGCTATTGATTTAATATGAAAGTGTTCAGATACACCAGCAATAGATGGCTGCATAAAGCACTGATAAATCAAATAATAAAGTTTGGCCTTGGGGGGGAGGATGTTAGTTCATCTAGTCTCATCAGTCATATATAACAAGCCATCAAATTTCTCCCTGTTACAGCTGTAATGAACCCAATAATTCATTTGACCAAAGGATAACTACTGTCCAGCTAGCCTATGCCTTTCTGAGAAATGTCCAGTCCTGGTTTGAGTGCATGAAGAAAGAAAATGTTTCTCTTTGCCTGTTTGTTTGCCTTTGCTCTCACAGTGATGAGAGTGGGTGCCTCATGTTTCATTTGAATTTTTTCTGGTATTAGGTTTCAGCCATGGATTCTTTTTATGCTTCTCCCCACTGGGGTAAAGAGGTCCTTAATATGCTGCAATTCCTCCTTGTGGTGATACTTAAATGTAGAAATCAAATCACTTCTCAGTTTCATTTTGGATAAGTCAAACAAATTGAGTTAATGAACTTTTACTCAAACACATCTCAGGTTTTGTGGCTCTTTTTAATACTTTCATTGATTTTCCAGAAGCCTCCTTAAAATATGGGAACAACATAAAATATGGCATACAGGATTTCAGTATATTATACAGTATAGTTAAGGATTTGGTAATTTTATTACATAGGTAAAATTTTCCTAGTACTTTAAGTTTGTACATTGAGTGCTCATGTTAACATACTTTCCATTCCTGGGCTTGGATCTTCTTCATTCCTTGCTGTGAGGGCATTTGTCTTTGTTAGAGTGAGCTCAACCTAATGCTGTTTCATCACAGTAATGCAGATTCAGCTGTGGAATTGCTGCTGTTATCACTGTTTATCATCTTATCAGGTATTGTCATCTTCAAACTTCATCAGCCATGATTTTATATTTACTTCCAAATTACCAGTGAAAGCTTTTAATAATGTTGTCCTTCATAACTTCACTGGAAATAGGTCTTTGATAATGATTTTCTATCAGAGATTATTTGTTAAAAGTGGCCAGTTAATCTTGCATGTTTTTTGTGTTTCTGGTATTTATCTGCATAGCATAATTTCAGCTTCATGGAAAAAAAATATATATTCAGGAATAAATATCATATTTGTTTGACAAGCTTTATTTTCCTGGAAAGCAAATTGATTACTTCTGATTGTAGTATTTTGTTTTCATTTCTTTCCAAATAATTATGTTGCAACTTCTGTGATTTTTTTTTTTTTTGTGTGTGTGACAATAGTAGTCTCATAGTAGTTTTAACTAAAAGTTATTCAGTATTTTAAATAATATTAAAATTATTTAATTGTTCTTTGATGTTTTCTGGGAATTCTAAGATTTGTTGAACCTATTAACAGCAGTGTTCTTCCAGAAATCCTTTAATGATTTCCTACTGTAAATTGTCTAGATCTGCTGAATTTGAAAGGTTTATACTTCAGTGTTTGCTTAACTCTCTTCTGGTTTGCTAATGGACACTAAATATTTCACTCACATGTGATGCAAACATATTTTATTTCTGAACTCAGAAGACTTACTTGAATGCCTTCACATTATCAACAACATTAATTAGTAATGAACACAGTTTTAATTTCTTTTGTTCTTAATTTAGTCCCAAAAGTACAGCATTGTATCCTGCTTAATTGGGAAGGGAGGTGCTGGGAAGAAGTATTGCTTTTCAGATCAATTCATTGGTAAGCACAAATACCAAAATATCATTTTAGAGCTGGTATCTTCAAGATGTGTTGGAGTGATGTCTTGCTAAAAAAAAGGAGGTATTGTAGTCATTTATTTGCTTTGAGATCATGCTACAAGGTTCAGATGGGCTGTAACACAGTATTGAGTCAAACAGAAAATCAATATCCATATCCCTATCTTTCCTTCTCTCATTCTTTGTTTTGTGCACAAAGTTGCCTGTACATGTGTACACATTCCTTCCCCCACCTTCTAGTTTTTTTAACACCCATATTGAACATAGAAATGAAAAAGTAACGTTTGAGACTTGAATGATGGATGTTGCACCCACTTTTCACGGATGTGAAATAGCTGGTAAACTGAATAAGAGTACATTTTAGAGCATAAGCAGCAGAACCCAAATACAGAGTGGTTTCTAGAACTTCTAAAAACATCTTAGAATCACAGAAGGATTGAGGTTGGAAGGGACCTTTAACCCCACCACCTAGGCAGGGCTACATAGAGCTGTTTGCCCAGGACAGCATCCAGTTGGCTTCTGAATATCTCCAAGGACTCCACAACCTGCAAGGGCAACCTTTGCCAGGGCTTGGTCACCCTCACAGTAAAAAAACCAAATTTCCTGATGTTCAGAGGGAACCTTCTGCGTGTCAATTTGTGCCTGTTGTTAAAAGTATTGAAAATCAAACTCCTCAGGGAATGTACATAATGTCCATTCTCTTCAGACAGCAACAAGGAGAAACGTTGCTGGTGAGGCCAGTACCTGCTTCAGAACAGAGTTTGTGTCTTGTAGTGTATTTTCTCCTTAAAGTTAATAGTCTAGTTATATCACCTCAGCAAATTACTAGGAAATAAACAGATGATGAACTTTGAAGGAATGGAGATATTTTTCCATGAAAACATTTCTGCTACTAATAGTATGTTCAGTTTATTTCCAACACAATGCTCTCTCTAGCTTTTGTCACTGGTGTCCTTGAACAGGCCTGTAAGCTGCTTTTTATATGGCAATTCTTTAAGTTGAAAACTTGAATTGATACAAAACTATAATTATTGTTAATGGTCTCATGTATAGTTATATTGGCTAACAGTTCTGAAGTAGCTCATAGTTATTTCTGTTGCATTCCTGTAAAATATAGATGCAACTCAGTTCCTTTTTATCACTGTAATAATATTAGACCTCATAACTCTGTAATGGAAGAGAAGGATTTTTAACTGTTGTTTATACAATATACCAGGTACTACTTTTCAAATATTCTTTGGTGCTACCTGCTAGGACCCACCCCTGAGGCAGATTAGAGCACAGCATCCTGCTGCTTTTGCAAATGGCCAATTGTTTTAGTCATTAACCTTTAACATTTCAGTCTTTCACACTGCCTTAATGAGGGACTCATGCATCAGGAAATTTATATCTCCTTTTCTGAAAACATATATTGGATTCATAACACCAAATTCTCTGAATTGATGGTTCTAGACCACCATTTAAAGGAAATTCTGTAGCTTGATTTGTCTCATCCTAAAATAGACATATGATGTAAATCAAAGAAATTTTACTCTGAAAGCAGGTGTTTTCCCCCTGCTGATAGAGATTAGGAAGTGGGCTTATAATCAAGTGCCACAATGCAGGTTCCTAATGTGAGCTAATGTGAGTTCCAGCCAAAGCCGGATCCATTTAAGGTTTATTCCTTGCTATTCCAAATATTTGTGAATATGTCCAGGAAATAATTTTTCTTCCTGAAGCATTTTTTGAAATTATTTAAATGCTAAGTGTTGGTCTGTGGTTAAAGAGAAATCAGTAAGTGATACATGTTCCACTTCCTGGCAGGATAACATCCTGCATTAGGGTTTCTGATGCAAATACAAATGTAAATTTTTTTCCCCCCTAGCTACTATATCTGAAAAATCCACCCTGTGTTACTCTTGTTAGTAACCTCTAAGGTGATCTAACAATGTTCAGTGAAGTTCAGATTGGGTGTTAGAAAAAGGTTCTTCATTGAGAGGGTAGTCAGTCATGGAAACAGACTCCCCAGAGAAGTGGTCACAGCCTCAAGCCTACCAGAGCTCAAGGAACATCTGGACAATGCTCTTAGCCTTTTGGTTCAGTTAGTCCTGTGAGGAGGAGAAAGTTGAGCACAATGATCCTTATGGGTCTTTTACAGCTTGAGATATTCAGTGATTCTAAAGAAAATTAGCTTCAGGTCAACTGACTGTTGTAGCATCTACACACTACATCTGTAGACTATTGCTGATCTAAGAGCTTTGGCTGATATGTGAATTATGGCAATCTCTACGTCTGCTCCTCAGACAGCATTTCTAAGTCTGGCTGCTGGTTTGTTTCCCAAAGTGCTTTTGATCACAAAAGAAGGCCTTTGTGTAGGTAATACATAATTAAAGTAAAAAGTACTGAACTTCAGAGACTGATAGAAGACCCTTCTGCCTTTCATTTCTAGGAAGTAATCCATCTATGCCAACAAAGACAATTAGGAAGTCTACACAAGTTAGTGTCTTTTGTGCTCTGTGTATGCTCACAAGTACTGGCTAGAGAGCAGCTTGAGCAAGTCTGCCAAATGTTCACATTTGAGATCTGGATTTATTTTCAGCATTGTGAAAGCCATATTCACTCCCTCCCACCTACTGTGATACAGGGTAGAATAGACATAGAAGGCCAAGTGACTAAATTTCTGGGCAAAAGTAACTGCTGAGGTATCTCCAGGGAACTAGAAGCCTTCAGCCTGACCACGATGCCAGGGAAGGGCATGGAGCAGAGCATCTTGAGAGCATCATGCAACACGTACAGGACAACCAAGGACTCAGGTCCAGCCAACAGGGGTTAAGGAAAGCAAGGTCCTGCTTGAGCAACCTGAGAATGTTTTATGACAAGGCAATCCACTTGGTGGGTGGGGGAAAGACTGTGGATATCATTTCCCTGGACTTCAGTAAAGCCTTTGAAACTATCTCCCATGGTGTTCTCCCAAAGAAACTGGCTTCCCGTGGCTTGGACAGCTGCTGTCTTCACTGGATTAAAAACTGGCTGGATGGCCAGGCCCAGAGAGTGATGGTGAATGCGTTACATCCCGTTGGCAAGTGGGCACCAGTGGGATTCTCCAGGGCTCAGTACTGGGGCCAGTTCTGTTTAGTATCTTCAATGATTTGGACAAGAGGATTGATTGCACCCTCAGTAAGTTTTCAGATGACACCAAGTTAGGAGGGAATGTTGATCTGCAGAGGGATCTGGACAGGCTGGATCAATGGGCTGAGTCTGACAGTATTGAAGTTCAGTAAGGCCCAGGGCTCCACATGGGTCACAATAACCCCACACAATGCTACAGATTGAGGGAAGAGTGGCTGGAAAGTGGTCTGTTGGAAAAGGACCTAGGAGTACTGATTGACAGCAATCTGAACCTGAGCCAGTGTGTGCCCAGGTGTCCAAGAAAGTCAGTGGCATCCTGGCCTGTGTCAGGAATAGTGTGGGCAGCAGGGCCAGGGCAGTCTGTGATTGTCACTCTGTACTTGGCACTGGTGAGGCTGCACCTTCAGTTCTGTGTTCAGTTCCCCCTGAGAAGGGAAGGAGCAGCAGAGACATGTGAGAAACTGATTGCAGCCCCCATTCCTCATCCCCCTGTTCAGGGACAGAGGAAAGGAAAAATTCAGGAATGACCTTGAGCCTGGGCAGAAGGGAGGGGTTGGCGGAAGATGTTTTTTAAGATTTGGTTTTATTTCTCACTGCCCTACTCTGATTTCATTGTAGGAAATAATTGGTTTGGTAAGGAATTATTTTTTCCCCAAGTTGAGCCTGTTTTGCTCGTGGCAGTAACTGAGTCAGTGATCTCTCCCTGTCCTAATCCTGACCTACAAGCCTTATGTGCTATTTTCTCTCCTGTGTCCAGTTGAGGAGGGGAGTGATATGGCTTTTGGTGGATGCCTGCAGTCCAGCCCGGGTCATCCTGCAACACAAGATTTAGTGTCAGTAGTCCTTCTTTACTACTTCCATTCCTGAGTTTTATAAGGAGATTTTAGGAGTGATTTATGAGTGGATTAAATACTGTTTTCCCTTTGATACCGTCAGGGATTTTGTTTTCCCTGGGTCTGGCTGCACTGGATTCAGAGCTTCCCCTGCCCCATGACCGTGGCTCTCTGTGGCAGCTCTGCACACCCAGCACACCTTGTGCCACTCCTCTCCCCATCACACGTGGGGTGAGACAGCAGCATCCCCAGCACACCGGCTCTGACGTGTGCCCAGCATGAGCCGCAGTCATGCTGCAGTGAGGCCGTGTCAGCACCAGCCCTGGGTTGGGGGTTGGTGTGAAACCCCTGCAAATCATGGCTGTGGGTACTGAGGCTCTCTGGCTCCTAGCAGCCTCAGGAAGAGGCCAGAATGCCCACTACCCACTAGATTCCTTCTCATGGTCCTGTTTGCCTGGTCCATCATATGCTTGAGGGCATCCTTGTGGGATCTCACACAGCAACAGAGTTTTATTCTCAGCTGTTCCTTTTTCATCTGGAGATTGCAATAAAACACTGAGGTTTTTTTTTTTTGTTTTTTTTTTTGGCCTCTGGAAGATGTAGCATTTATGTTTTGTCACTGAAACAGTCATTGTCAATGCCTATTTGGGTCTTATATTGCTAGTCTGTTGGGTGTCAAACCAGCTTGCTTTTTAACAGCTTTTGCATTGGTATTTTGCTGCTTTGAATAGAGGATTTATTTGCTTTGCATTTCAATAATGAAGTAGCTGAAAGTCACCTTTAGTATAGTCCTTAAAAGTAACTAATGTTTTGATACCCCAGGGCTTTAAATCAAGGGGTTTCAATCAATATTTTCTCTATAAAGTTACTGTTTTTATTTACCCTGCACTCTGTGGACTGAAAACTGGTGGGGTACATTTGGGAATTGTAGAGAACATGGGATAGGCAAAGAATTAGGTTTTGTGTTCTTTTGGGAAATGCATGAAATTAAGAAAATTAAGTGGCACTCGTCTCAAAAAAACCTCTAGTATTATAATTCTTTTCATGCAGTTTTGTTCTTAAATATCTCTTGGGCACTAATTGAAAAGGAAGCAGAATTTTATTTTTCAGGATGCAGTGAAATCTCAAACAGCAGTTGAAACACAGAATGGTTTGGCAGTCTAATGTAATTGGTTCCGTGGATAGGAAGAGCTCACAAACTGCTTTGCATTTCCTTCGCATTTGGTCTTAATTTTAAGAAACCATTAATGCTTACAGTCATCTAGGAGCCCTAGATTCAGAAGAAGTTCAGGGGAAAGGAAGCACAACAGTCCAACTTTAATACCATCAGATGTATGTCTATCTCAAGCTTTTTAGTTTGCTTTCTAAATCTGTTATATTAGAAGTACTACTTCAAGTTGTGTTATTTGAACTTCTTCATATGTATATTTTTGACAGACTTGGTGCAAAACTGAGTTTTCTAAGAAAACACATTAATTTAAACATAACATTAGTTTCAGTTTGCTTGTGTGTGAATTCAAAACTTTCCTGTGGTCTGGAGTAAAACAGAAAGAACATGGCCATGTTTTTGATGCCCAAAGCCTTTGTTTTTTTAAAAAAGGTTTTTATGATGGGTTGTTTTTTGAAAACAGTTGCTGTAGACTTTCAACTGGTCACTCACTCCAGTGAAGTGATATAAACCCAGAAAAATGAAAAACACGCATTATTCAATAGCTATGAGAAATAAGATGTTTTTAAATCTCTTTAGCCTCTATAACTGCAGAATAAATGGAATTATACAATTGACTCACATCCCATCCTTTGGGTCACCCTGATGGGAATGTTTCCACTGTTACTCAGCCTGTTTGCTCAGAGTGTGGGAGGCTGTGATGGAGGCTGCAAACCCACCTGTCTGCTCCCCTCTGCTTCTCATTTGTTTCAACCTCTCCTCATGTGTTGCCATCAGCCTAATTCACCAGTTCATGGAAAAAGACAGCTCTTCACTGCTTTATACAATTTCAGCTGCTGGGCATCAATTCTGAGATAAACCAACCATCATATAAATGGTATCTTGACACAGCAGCAGCCCACAAAGTCCAAATTAAATGGCAATGACAAAAGCAGCTCTGTCCAAATTAGGATGATGATGGCAACTCTATCCAGTTAAGGATTCCCTACAGACCAGACCGTGACTACCCTTTCATTCTGGGGTCTTATGCAGGTGCTTTTGTAAACTGGACCAAACCGTGGATTGTAGATCTCTGCAGGCTGTTAGTAGAGCTGTCTGACTTGGTAATGATTGACATGCAAGGAACTCTAATTTCTTATTTACACAGGCCTGTAGAAGGGCAGTGACAGTGGCAAAGTACAGCTTTTTCCTTAAAGAGAAGCAGTCAGAAATGGCTTGTGTTTCTTCTGGCTGGTTGATGCAATAAAATATCTTTACACATCACGGACATTATTTAGAGCTCAGGGGAAACAATCAAAACATTTTTACTACTCTTAAAAGTAGGGAAGGGTTGAATCAACCTTTTTTCTAATAGGTTTCACTGAGACCATGCTAAGTGAATGACAGGGCTGAAGTGAGCAGAACATTGCCAGCCTTTTCCAGCAGATCACGGAGATGTTTGATCACTCTGCTTCCAGGTTTGCGTTCATTAGTATCTACCCACCTGAAAAGCTACTTAGTCTTCTTTTCTTCATTCTAGCTCCTCTTGTGAGGCTTTAATAAATATGTAACTCCTCTCTATTTATATCACACTGTTAGTTAGGTGGTGATTTGGGGATTTTTTGTGCAGGTTTTGTGCACCTATCACTTTGTTGCCCTTCTGTGGACATGTGCCAGTACCTCAGTATCCTTCTTGTAATGAGCAGCCACAATTAAATACAGGATTCAAGGTGTGACCTCACCAGTACTAAGTAGAAAGGGACAATCATTGCCCTGGTCCTTTGTTTAAAACTATTTCTGATACAAACCAGGATGCCATTGGCCTTCTTGGCCACCTGAGCACACACTGGATCACATTCAGCTGGTGTCAAGCAACACCCCCAGGTCCTTTTCTGATTATCAGGTTTTCAGCCACTCTTCACCCAGCCTGTAGTGCTGCCTGGGATTGTTGTGTCCCAAGGGCAGGACCTGGCACTTGGCCTTCTTGGCCTCAGCCCATTGATCCAGCCTGTCCAGATCCTTCTGCAGAGCCTTTCTTCCTTCCAGCATAACAATGCTCCCACCCAGCTTGGCACTGTCTGCAAACTTACTGAGGGTGCATTTGATCCCCTCATTCAGATCATTAATAAAGATACTGAACTGAAGGACTCCACCAGTTCTCTGGGTCCTCCTTCCAGCCCCTCTTGTAGATGGGCATCACATTTCCAAACTTTCAGTCACCTGGGACCTCCACATTGGCCATGACTGCCGATACATGATGGAAAGTGACTTGGTGGACAATTCCACCAGCTCCCTCAGTACCCTTGGGTGGGTCCCATCTGTTGCTGTAAATTTGTGTGTGTCCAAGGGGTGTGGCAGATTTCTAACCATTCCCTTCTGTATTGTATGGACACTTCTTTCTGATCCTTATCTCCATCTTCTAGTTCGGGGAAGATTCCCCACCTCTGTAATAGTCTTCTCCCACAAGTGAGAACCAAATCCTCTTTGGTAATACTGTAATTAGCACAATCATGTGCTGATCCCTAGAATACTCCTGTTTCCACTAGTACAGAAATGTCCTTTTCTTGTAAAGACAAGGACAAAACTTTCTAAGATTGTGACTCAATTCCTCTGTCAGTCTTAGAGCTGCTGTGGCTGGGTAGAGAGACCTCAACAAATGAGAGGCCAGGCAACCACCAAACATATAAAGTTCAGTAAAGGAAAGTGCCAAAATCTGTACCTGGGGTAGGGCAGCCCTGGATGTACAGACAGACTGGGGAATGAGATGCTGGGGAAAGCAGTGCCGCAGAAAGGGACCTGGGAGTCCCTGTTAAGGGCAAATTGAATATAATATATGTACAGCATCACCAGCCAGGCAAGGAAGGGGCTGTCCCTCTCTGCTCTGCACTGTGGAGGCCTCACCTTGAGCGCTGAGATGCCACAATATAAGAAAGATATAAAGCTATTAGAGAGTGTCCAAAGGAGGACTGCAAAGGTGGTGAAGGGCCTTGGGGGGAAGCTGTGCCAGAAGTGGCTGAGCTCACTTGGTCTGTTCAGCCTGGAGAAGAGGAGACTGCGGGGAGACATTGTAGTCTGCAACTTCCTTGTGAAGGGAAGAGGAGGGGCAGACACTGATCTCTGCTCTGTGGTGACAGGACTTGAGGGAGTGGCCTGAAGTTGCATCAGAGGAGGTTTAGGTTGGATATCAGGGAAAGGTTCTTCACCCAGAAGGTGTTTGGGCACTGGAACAGGCTCCCCAGAGAAGTGGTCACAGCACCAGCCTGAGGGAGTGCAAGAAGCATTTGGACAATGCTCTCAGGAATATGGTGCAACTCTTGGGGATGGTCCTGCACAGGGTCAGGGGTTGGACCTGATTATATTTGTGGGTCCCTTCCAACTCAACATATTCTGTGATTGTGTGATTATTGCTGATTTGTATTGCCCATTGTTTAGTGGACAATTTAGAAGAGCTTTGGTGACTCTTCTGAGCCACTCATAAAGAGAAATGGTCATACCTTGGGATGTCAGGCTTATGAAGAGTCCCTCATTCTCTTCAGGACTGGGAAGGATCCATCACACACCTTATGTGCTCTTTCAGTTGGTGACTGTGAAGTCTATAGTCTATAAAGAGGTAGTTTTTTCTCATTTCTATGGGAGAAGGTCTTGATGTTGATTTGGGCACTTGGAAGTCTGAAATGTGAAGTTTCTTTTCTATTCATAGGACAGAAATCAACCACTTTCCATCACTCTTGTGCTGATCAATGGTTCATGTGGGACATGTTGAAGACAGGTTACCCTCAGGCTTGCTGGGCACTTCAGGAGTCACTGGCATCACTTTTCCTAATTCTCAGATCCTCTGCAGCCTGTGACGTGCATGCTTAAGCCTGATCTGCTTTTTGAGATTCCCCCAAAACAACTTTGGCAAATTAGGGCCCCTCAAAAGGTCCATCTTCAAATGGCTACTGTCCATGAGCAGGATTCGCACAGAGAGTGGCCCCTGAGCATAATAATTTTCCTTTTCCTGAGGTGTAGGCATGCTAACAAAACTTCTGAGTGGGTTATCATAACAGTGTTTTAGCTAGTGGGTCTGCCAAATAACATGTCAATATAGTCGCATATAGATATACATATATAGGCTGTCAAATTCTGTACTTTTAAAAATCACAGCCATGCTAGTCCCTCCAAAGAAACAAAACTCCATGCTTTGCTTTCTCCCTTTAGCTTTTGACAGCTTACTGTGAACCCTGGGTCTTTATGTGTCTCTCTAATTTTAGACTCTCTCCATCCAAACCTCATGGTCATGCACTGTTGGATGACAATGACCTTCCATATATCCTAACTATTTGGAAAACTTAAGGTAAAGATGGTTTTCTTGCAGCTTTTGTTCTGCAACATTTGCAGGGCTGTACAGCAGATGGTGCTCTGTTTCCCTTTCTGCTAGAGGCTGTTGTCATCCGCTAAACTTTTTGAACTGGAGATTATTAATAATGTTTTCTGTACTAGCTGAGAAATTGGAGCCACATTTTTTCAGGGATGGTTTACTTAGCCATGCACTGGTTTTATTTTAAGGAGCAAGAGAGCATAAAGTCTGTTTGTGGGTTAATTTACAACACTAATCTATCTTCCCAGTGCTGTTAGAGCAGAGAAGTGACTTACATTTATTAAGCTATTCTTTTCATGTTTGCAAAACCAGTACTTGTTTTAAATGGGTAATTATTCACTAAAATGAATGAATCACAAAGGAAAGTACAGGTTGAATTTAAACATTGAATCACTAAAACTATCAGAATATCTAAATCCAGCAAAGAATTTCACAGTTTAATTAACAAAAATGTTTATCCAGGTACCTGAAGTTTGATGAAATAAAAATGTATTCTTAGTTGAATTCCTGCTCTAGCTCTTTCAGCATAGTAAATTCTGTTTTCTGGCACTTGGCACAGTTGGCCCAGGTTTTCAGGGGCTTGTTGCACAAGTGATAGCTCTTAGATGACTAGAAGTGGTGTAGAAAGTCGAATCCTTTTTGAGGATTTGGTGAGATACAGCTCCATAAGCTCTGAAATATTGCAGACTGCAGTAATACCATAGTAATCTTCAACAGCATTAACAGCTTAAACAGACAAGCCTATATAAATTGGTTTAAAATCAGTCAGGTAGAGAACTTAACTAATTCAAATTAATAACTCTATGGGCTGTACTGTGAATTATCAGATTTTGCAAATTAGAAAGTAAAAGCATGATGCAAGGCTCATGGAAACCAAAGGAAATACTTCCATTAGCATTACTGTGCCGACATTATCCCCTTACCTGGATTTCTGTAACAAAGACACCAAGAACACTGAAGCACAGTAGGTAACTTGCTTATATGGATAATTTTGCTCTATTTGCTGTCATTTTATGATATTACCTATTTCACTCTATGACAATGTGCTTGATAAAAAATGTATTGCTCTTTATGTGGTGTTAGAGCTGAGAACACCAGTCATTCACCTGAGCCAGTGGTAGATGCTGTGTAAACATGAACCAGAGGGACAGTGCCTGACCTTCCTGCCCAGCATTTTGCCATTGGGAGGCTGTCTTGTGAACAGCCTATCGATAAGAAATTTTTCTCTGAACTTCTGTGATTCTATATATAGTATTTCACTCAGGGATTTCTACATTTGTAATTCAATCAGAAAGACCAGCCTTATAAATTTATTATTTCTCTTCTTCATTTAGAATCTTGGAGTCAGTCCACCTATGAAAAGATAAACAAAATTCCATTTCTGTTAGTTGATATCTACTCGTTAGCAGAGCATGTATCTCTTAAACAGATTCAAAGCGTCTGTTTCTCATAGAAGATTTTATTTTCTAAAAATAAATTAAAGTGTTTTTTCTTTTTAGATGTGAGGAAGGGTTGTATGAACATAATCAATGAGAAAGGAATCAAAATCTGTATTTGTCTTTTCAAGACAATTTAAAAAATTGATAAATTTGTTTTTCTGACTTGGAGAGCATTTGCCCCTAACTGTTACCTAAGAAATCTGCCTTCAGGTGGATGGAAAGTGAACTATTAAATATAAATGTGGTTTGTCCCTGACTTGGAGATATGAGGAACAAGACATACAGAACAAAAATAAAAAGAGGAGATCAATTTCTTCTTCATTTTAACACAGTTCCATGTAGACTTATAATTATCAGGTGATGTGTTACACCAGTGTATAATTTCCACACTCTGAGGAGCCAGGACAGCTGACTTAGACAACTCAGATGAATGTAAAATCAATCCAGATTGGCAACAGATGGGGAAAGAAACATGGCATTTCAGAGTGCAGGAGGTGGCAGAAGTTAATCAGGTATTGAGTCCATTGCATAGGGTTTAAGACTGGGACCAAAGGTGCCTGGACTTTCCCTGATGCTTGGCTTTCATTGAAACCAGCTGAAATACAGTAAAAGTTGTGTATCTTATATACAAGCTGTACCACAGCCCTCAGAAAAAGTACTAAATGGATAGATTGCCTCTGTCACCCACAAAGGAAATTTTGTGGACAATGAGAAGGGAAATGTGATTCCCTTCGAGGCCCCTTGAATTCTATGCCAATATGTTTTAATCCAGCAGAAAATGCTGATAACTCTATTCCTCCTTCCTCAGTTGATTTGATGAAAATTAACTTTCAACATCTGATCAAATCACAAGCTAAAATTATGTGCAAGCATGAAAAAGATAATGGCTTATTCCATAAATACACACTTGGTTGTAACTTTCAAATTATGTTAACAGAGTTCACACAGTATTAGTCAAATCCCTGTCATTAAGAAATGGTATTTCATAAGAAAGCTGATAATAGGATACAAAGATCCTAAAATTATTAGATGATGACTTGTTAATGGGAATTCCTTTTTGTCATAACCAGTGATTTTCAGTTTACTCTAACAGAGATATCTCTCTCTGATGGGAGATGATTGTATAATAAAAATCTGGAAATTGTGTAAAGAAAAGAAACTAAAGATTGAATAATAGATTCAATGATTTTGTAGTCCCAGAATGATTCAATTTTAAGGACATTGTTGGGGAAAATAAGGTAATTCTAAGGCAGAGCCCATGCCACAGCACATTGCATACCTGTCAAAGCCCACCTCCTACTCTTTTCTCCTATGGGTGTGCAGTATCTCCCTTTCAAAGCATCACTAAAATCCAAAGAAGGCTTTGTACAGGAAGCTTTCTGCCCCTTCTGGAGCAAGCACTCTGGCTGGCAGTCTGACTGCACTTCAGGCAATGGCAAAGGTCTCAGAGAAAGTTCTCTTACAATTGATGAGAAAACTTTATTACCGTTATTAAACTTTATTAGTATTACACTCTTATTAAACTTTACAAATTTTTCCAGGGATTGAAAGACCATTTTTCACCAAGTCTAATTTAAATATCAAGAGGTCAGGTTTCATCAACAATTCTCATGTGTATTTGTGCATTGCTAGCATAACATAATGTTTTCGAGGGCAAAAGAAATGCACCTTCAGATTGCCATAGGAATGCTCCCCACTCTCTAATGTCCCAGCAGCACCAACTGGGGCTCAAGCTATGGGTTAAGGAAGGGCTTTTTCTTTACAGCCTGCACACAGAAATAACTTTGGTACATCTGTCTTCCTCAATGGGACTTACTTGCACTCTTTTCATTAATTGGTTTTAATGGAGGAGAAGGAATGTCATCTAAATGATTTTGGCTCCTGGGTGAAAACCTGTATGATTTTTGAATGAAAAACACTGTAGTCACTGAATGTCAAAGCAGTGATTAAAAAGCAAAAAGCTGACATGCTGACATGGATACCACTATAATAGGGTATGTCTCAGTGGGAGCTCACTGCCACCATCAGCTTTTCACGGTTTTTGTATTGCTAATATGAAACGAAATGCACCACTAGGAATACTGTTGCATATCGGACTATCTTATTTCATAAATAATTACTATATTACCCTTTAAGTGTCCCAGTGAGTATAGCAGCATCAAAATATGATGTAAAAACAAAATAAAACCAAGCAAACAGCTATTATTGAACTGTTAGGTATGTATAATAATTTTTAAATTCCTTTCTCTTTGTTTTTATCCTGAAGAAATTAACAGTTTGCAACAGATAGGGTCATTCAACCACACTCTGTGGTACCCTTGTTTCTGAATTGGAACAGGGTAGGTAATTACTACTGGGAATGTGTTGTGACAGGCTTTAAGAGTGGGTAAACTGCAGAATGACTTTTGATATTCAAATTTCCTCTCGTTTCCATATTCTGCTGCTGGCACTTACAAAGGAAGATGTATGATGTGTCTCATCGTGCACTTGGAAGTGCTGAGAACTCACACATATTTTCCCTTCTCAGCTCTCCATCTATGAGCCAGTTGGAACAAATTTTAAGCAAAAAAATGAAAACAAAGTATATATGAAAAGTAATATTCTCTCATTTTAAGGAAATCATGGAGGATAGTTATTCAGAAGCCATAACCTCTGTGGGAAGAAGGTGCATCAGTCAGTGGCCTCATAAAACCTGCCTCTATTTTATTTCATGGCAAGATCTGCAATTCAAAACAAATTCCTAATCAGGGCAAATATGTCAAAATTAATTTAATTAAAATAAAAATTCTGGATAATTTATTTTTTACTTTTTTTCTTACAGAATTTTACTTCATGCTGGGTTATTAAGTCATTTTATATATTTGAAATGAAATTAATTTAAAAAAATTCTCCTCCAAAAAATTTAATATGTTCTGTTGTTCCTTATCAGAAAATATTTCCAAGGGAAATGAGAGTCAAGTATTGCTGAAGGGATAAATTAGACCATTCACCAGTCAGCATTTTCCAGTGGAAAATACTGTATCATAAGATCTATGAGGGTATCGTTCATTCAGAATGATTTCAATAAAAACAGAAAGGTTAAGATTTATATGATTTGTCTGAAGGTGAGAAGTTCTATTTAAAACTGTGTCAAAGTTCATCTGGGAGATACTGTCTGATCTTTACAGACAGACCAGAATAGAAATTATATCCTGGCAAACGGTATTAATAATGTCTTTGACAGAGATTGCATTAATAATCATAGTTTATATGGCTACAACTCCAAAATAAAAGGTTATCATGGTGCAATAAACCAAAGAAGTACACTCAACTAGTTTATGGCTTCATTAAAGTGGTAAGCTATAATTGCTACCTTGCAATCAGAAAATGCAAATGCTCTATTTGCAGTGCAGTCAGCTTTATTTAATGTGTAACTTTCTCTTCAGAGAAGCTTATCGTATTTTTCTTAGATTTCAGTGCACTGAAAGTTTATTCTTTGCAATATACTAATAACCCAGAAATGGAATTGGGGTTATGAAGTATCTGATGCCTTTTTTGTACATTTATGATATGTGGCAAGCAAGAGCACTCCTTGTAAAATACAAAAGGGCTAAAAAGAATGTAGTTGTCATGACAGTATATGTGTCCAGATTGCAAGCCAGAAAACTGTCACTGATAGTTGGGATATAATTGACCACAGTATATGATAAGCACATTATTGATTGATTAACGTGACCTAGTTGTATTTGAAATGTCAAAGAGGAAAATTGAGTTGTCATTTTATATCATGTTCTTTTTTGAGTAGCAGATAAATACTATAATTAATGACTTTTCACTAAGGTTATCTAAAAAATTTAGGGAATATTAAACATCACATTATTCACAGTCACCATAGGTGAATATATTATTTATGAATATTGATAAATCTTTGCTTATGTGAAACAGGCATCAAAAGAAGTTCATGGACTCTAATACTGCTTTTTAATAAGACATCTTTTCTGATCACATTTTTTTAATCATTTAACTAGGCGAATTGACTCAATTTACCAAATTAATTTTACAATTTAGTAAGGTTTTATTTGTCTGTGGCAAACTGGAATATTGAAGTTGAAGGCTTAAGTTTGCTTCTGTTGAAATCAATTGTGAAACTCCTGTTGTCTAGAAAAGGATTTAGGGTTGACACATGCCTTGAAACCCTTTTCCCTATTTACACAAAAGAGCCCTGAATTTTCTCAGGTAATTGAAAAAATATGCTTTAGCAAATGAGTTTCCAAAAAACTTCCTCAGCCTTGCAGTAGATCTCAGAGTCCTTCAAGATATTATGGACAAAACAAAGCCAAAAAGCACCTGCAGCAAAACACTGGATATGTTATCACTCATCATTTGCCCAAAGTATGCCTGCAAAGGGAACTCTGTGACACGAGGGAACTTCTTTGCCAGAAAATGCAAAGTCTCCAGCATTTTGAAGGAAAAGGAAAAACAAGAGTCAGAAGTTTAACTGAACTCCTTCAACCTTCATATTTAATTTTGGCAAATTTGGATTTGTGTCATGTCTTTCAGGTCAGATACTGTTTGGGCTTCATACTAACTTAATAAATTCAGTTGATGGTGATATCTTATGAGTGCCTGCATTCAGGTACAGAGCTGGGCCCTAAAGTGCCTATAGTACAGTGGGCTTAATCCTCCTTTTCTCATGTGAGTGTACTGACTAAAACTGCAGAGATAAAATGGAAGCTTGGCCACTTAGTTCACATGCAAATATGTATTCATAGGCTTGCAGATTCTCATGTTTTAGTCTGGGGCTGAATTGTAGCCTTTGTTATGTGGGCAAACATTTTTCAGACTTGTAGGAATCACTGGAGGAGTATTCTGGTTTTTCTGGGATAATTTTAAAAACATGGGGCTTGTGTCCTTTGGCAGTGCCCTTGGGAAAGAAGTGGGCTTCATCAGAAGAGTGAGTGTATTAGAGAATAAGCCAAATTTACCAAAATACATTTTAAATTTTCTTAGGTTATCCATTTTCCAAAGCAAAAAATACCAGGTAGAAGCTTGCTAACTTATTCTCTACAAAACAAAGCCCAATCAGTCTGCCTTCTCAAATCCTTGACATGGCAGGTCACACTCCATCCTCAAGTCCAGTATTACACAATCAACACAGTCTTGAGTCCTTCATGTGGGAGAGGCTCAATATTTCAGCTGAGATCAAATGAGGAAGGACTGAGCAAAACCTCAGCCTCTCTCAACTACTGCAGCAAGCATGACACAGAGGCCAGGCAGTAAGCAGGAATCAGTTTACATTGAAACAATTGCTGTTCTTATCCACTATCACCCACCAGGCTAGGTCATAAATATAGAAGGCATCATTATAGTCCAGAAGTTGCACTGTCTGGCGGGAGAAGGCCATTCTTTATCAAAGTGATGCCTAAAATGCAGCCTAGCCTACAGTTTAAGGTGAGTATTGTGAGGATCACAGATACTGCTGCAGTGGAGTAGAGGTGCCGCTGACAGAAATGAGGGAAAAGCACAAGGGCCAGGTCTGTTTCACCTCATCATCACCCCTCAATCATCTGCAGTAAGTCAAAGCACTTGCTGCAGGATATTATCCAAAATAGCTGATTGCATTTTTACTTCTCCGTTTTTCCAGCAGTGGGATGTTTGCATGCAAGCATGTTTGCAGGAGTGGTCAGCAAATGGAGCACAGGACCCCTTGGGTGGGAAGGAGCATCAGAGGGGCACCTCACACAGCCGCCTCCCAAGGGAGCTGGTGAAAAGACTGGTGAGAGTAAACAAGTGCTTATTCTGCCTCTGAACTCCATCATCAGGAACTAACCTACCATAAAGCTCCTTAATCTTCCAAAGAGTTGGAAAACAAAATCATATCTTTCTAAAGGACAACCCGTTGTTTGACACGGTTGTATACTCTGGGTAATGTTTTGAGCAAATGTTTAATTACAAAAGGATGGTACCTAAATTGCCGTAATTAATGTGAACCTGTGCTGGAGTTCACAGTAGCCAAGACTTTTCACACTGCTGAATCACTCTCGTTGAAATACTCAGTCCTTAAATAGCAGGAAAAGCTGCTATTAGAAATCCCTGTAATAGCTTTTATGAAAGCTATGGCTAATTTAGAGCCCAATTAAACCGAGAAATCCAATTATTTCTGAATAACATAATTGCAAAAATGTAACTAGTACTGTAAGTATGCACTAGCTATTATGGAAGATGCTTTAATAGAAGAAAATCAGCTCTGAGCCACTGAAAAGGTGTGTTCTTATCATAAGGATGGTCTGCAAATTTCAAAATTCTCCTATTTTCACTTCTTTGCATTGAGGGTATGTAAACCTTGGTGCTGTGTAACTGGTGTTACATGCATTTTGTGGGTCCAGTTGGAGAGCAGATAAAAGATGCTAGAGCAGAGCCATTTATACAGGTGGTTGAACAATCTCCGTTGAACGCGACAGTAATTATTAATTAGCTGTGTGTGTGATTGTGAGTCTGGCCACCTACACACACAGAAAGGTTAGAGAAAACAAGGCAGACCAAGCTCCTGCCACAGTCTGACACTTTTGCTCCTGCTGGGAAAGAGGACCAATTGCTCTTGGGCTGTGCATGTCCTGGTGGGCAGCGGTGGAAGCCCAGCACTGAGCTGCTGTCCCTGGAGCCCCTGGCTGCGGCTGGGGGCCTCGTGGGGCCACTGGCCTTGTAGCACACTTGCCTCAGCTCCGCAGTGCCCTAGCAAGGTAGTCATGTAACACCCTGCTGCTCCTCAAAAGCCTTCCCAGGCAGGCAGGACAGAGAACTTCTGCTTTCTCAGAATTGTAGGGACACTGCCTGCAGTTCTGTGCATTCAGGATTTTTCATGGATTGTAGGCATGGATGAGGGAGGAGGAATTATGATGGCATTGGAAAATACTTCATAAATTCAGGGACAGACTTTTGCTTTGACTTTTCCATGAAAATAAATGAAGCAGAGGTTCACTTCACCTGACATAGCTATTTGCACTAACTACACTTTTTTGCCCCCAAAGCAACAGTTCAAATTTCAATTACTATTCAGGAGAAATTTCCCTCTTCAATCAACTGGTGTTTTGCTGGAATGAGTATTTTCCTTATTAAAATTTAGTTTACTGATTTCATTGCAATCTGTGTTGTGAAAGACAACACGAATAAAGCCCTGACCCTAAAGGAAGGCAGAAGGAGGAGAAAGAATGGCTTGCTGAAGGAGTAAGGCTTTTCAAGTTGCTATATATGTTAATCATCTCATCTGCTCAGTCATATGCAAAGAAAAAAATATTTCATTAAATGATTCAGTTCTATTACAGAAATACTTGCTAAAAAACCAAATAACTTCAAATGAGTAGAGGGCTGGTGCAACAAGGTTATCAGCTCAACACTGTATGTAAAGTTTTACGCACCATACCTCCTAATCTGATGGAGTTCAAGGTCGTTTAAGATAAAATATTTAGGTTTTTTTAAAGACATGTGAGTCCTGAGCATTTAAAAAGCTATCTGAACAGAGCTGACAGAAGGCATTTATTATTTCAATTCTGGAAACACAATAAAATAAATGAAATAAACTCTAACTCCAGAGTATAAGGTAAGAAAAGAAAGTGTTTTCCATATAAACGCCCGTCAATTTGGCATGCTTAGACACAGTAACTTTGTTTAATATGTGTTGGAAAATAATTGCCTTAAAGGGAATCAGATATATAAAATGTAAGGCGCTAGTTTTACATTTTGATTTTAGAAGGTTAGTAGATATTTAGTATTGACAAAAATACCTTACTGTGTACTGTTTAAGAACAGAGCTTGTGGTCCCAGTATGAGACCATTTTGGTGCTAGAAAAATACATTTTTGTTAATGATGCTTTTAGCATGAGGGAATCTTTGAAATCTGCATTTGCAAATATCAAGGTTAGATGAAGGATTTCTTCAAAAATTGTCAAATCAGTGATGAGGAAAAGATTGCACAAATAGAGTACATTAGCACTGTTGCCTTGTAAAATCAACTAAAGAAATAATCTCAGACAAATGGAATGATTCTGCTACTGCAAAACAATAATAATTTGTGTGGTTGGAGGAACTTAGCCAGAATCCAGTTTGAATGAATTATAGGTCTTTATAACCAAGTGCTTAGTTGAATTTTTTTTTTAATTTGGTTTGCCATCATGTCAAATTTACATGTTTGAGGTATAATTAGCCAGTCTGATTACAAAAAAAAAAATACTATAATTTAAAAATATAAATTAACATAAAATGACAAGCATTAAAAGTTAATATCAACTCAATGTTCATTCTTTTGCATTCAAATGAGTCTTATTAAGTTATTATGTCCATCTAAATATCAGTATAATTTTCAAGTAATACACAATGTGTTTCATAATCTGTCTCTCTCCCTAGCTCTCCATTAGCTCTATTGTTTCTCTACAGTTTGTTACTCCAAGAAACCATTTTAGAATTACATTGTTTCATTTTTCACATAAAGTGTGTAACTTGAGCTTAGAAATACAATTTTGATGCACCCTAGACCTTTAGTGACCAAGTGTTGACTCTAAATATACTGGTACAGGCAATGGCCTTTTTTGAAATGCACATAAAGAAGCAATAACTGAATTTTAACAAGCAAATCAACCCAATTGGTTTAGAATTATGATGCTTGGCTTTCTAATGCATATTCAGAGTGGTAGAAAAGAAAGTATGAAATTTAATTGTACCATAAAACTGTCATGAGAAAATATATACTGAATATCAAGCAGGATTACATTTCTTCAGTAGTGATCATCTGTGGAAAACTACTTAAAGAACTGCTGCATTTCTAATGCTGTATTTCTGGTCAGAGAACAGTTCTAAGAGCTACATCACTGAAAAAAGTTACAAAATATGATTAATTTGGTTCATCCTCTAGAATTAAATGTTTCTGCACAAACTCTGGTACTAATGTATGTTTGGTACAAAAGGCAGAATAGTGAAAATACTAAAGCAGCTCCTATAGTGTTTTCTGGTTTTGCAACACTAGCACAAGACCAATAGCAGTCTGGAAGCTACAAAACCAGAGAAGTATTGCCTGATATCTGCAAGGGCCCTTTGAACAATTTGTATTATTTATTTGCCAGACAGCATAATCATAAAATTTATACTGTCCCTCATTACATGTGGAAACACACCTTATCATAATTTCTATTACACTGCGAGCAATTCATTTCATGCACTTACATGAATTCAGCCATTGAAACTATATATCTTCACACATCTTTAAGAAAATAAAATGAAAGGCTGATATATACAAAATAGAATAATTGTATACAACACTGCATGAGTACATGGTTGTACATGCCAAGACATCTCTGAAAAATGAGGTTTCATATTTTAGTAAAATGTTTTTACATCTGTCAATGGCCATGCTGCATGAAACTGATTCAAATGCCTTGGAGTCCAAGGAGACAATCCTGAGCTAACTTGGATGGCCTTTAAACTGAGTCCTGCCTGTTACTACTGATTTCACCAAGCTGAAGATAGAGATGGTAATCCATTAAGGAGCCAGTAAATTAAATTTACTAATCATACTTCCAGTAATATATATTTAAGTGCATAACTAGTTAGTGAAATCTACTATGATGAAAACTAATGATCCAAAGCCATTAAAGAAAAATAATATTAATGATATTGTGCCTTGTCACTGCACTACGAATAAGTTTAAAGAAAAAATACCGTTCTCTCATTTTTTTTCTCTAGGTATTCTTTTTATCAAGTAAGAAACTCTGTTGTAGAGTCAATATTTGTAGCCTGCTTTGTTTTTAAAGTTTTCTTTTCTTAACAGATAGATCTGTCTCTTATTGTGTATGACAATATTGAAAAAAATGTTCTCTACTGCCAGTGCCTTAATCTCAAAAGCAGAGGACCCAGTTTGAAAATCTTCCTGAATAACCTTTTGTTAAGTGGTACATTCCTCCTCTTCCCAATATGGATCTTCTCTTCCAGGGGGGATGCTGTGTTTGTTGTGCCCAACTCTGCTTCCAGAGCCGATTGAAAATAGAAGATGTGGGGGTGCATAAAAACATTCTCTGTGCTGTTCAAAAAGAAGTAAAATCTGAATTGAAGTCTTTGGTCCAGCTGGTGCTGACACAGTGAAGTTTTCATCAGGCATGATGAAAAAGTCCATCATGAAAAAAATTGTTACGTGAATTTGCAGGAAGACATTTATGAGGAATTCTGTCGTCTGTGTCCAGCTGAGAAATCTTCTCATCACCTGCCAGTGACCTTGTCGATGACCTCTGTGAGCTGTGGGAGTTACAGTCCATATCCTGATAAGCAAAACTGGCTGACCAATAAAAAAAGAACAATTTAGTCAGTGATGATCTTAACCGCACAGACAGAGATCAGTGTGTTCATAAGTGACTTAGCTAGTTTGCATAACTTTCCCCTTGCAGTGAGTTGCATTACTTGAACTTGAAAGCTGGCTATGCCTAATAGAGTGTCTTGGGTCTTTGGATCCCTGTGGGTTGTATTCAGTGGTGAAACTTCTCATATGGTCTTTGCTTTTCAGTATGCCAGACCAGAGCACAGTCTGCCTGTCAAATCAATGAAAAATAATACTTAATACTAGGACACATGGGTGCTTCTACCCTCAGGCCACTGCTTAAAATCCAGCACAGTGTCCAGTCCTATTCTGCTCCAAAGACGGTTACCAAGCGACAGGTGTCAGGTGGCGTGGTTTCACTGAAAAAGTCATATTGGCCCTTTTCTAGGGAAAATGTGCTTGCATGGCTGCTGGCATGCCCTTCTCATAACAGAAATATGGAGTACCTGAGAGACTCCAGAGTGTAAATTGCCATTTCAGTCCCTGAAGCTAGTCCTTCCACAGCATATTTTGTTTGAGGCACAGGCCTGTGTGCCCCAATCTTGGTTGCCTTATGCCTTTTCTGAAGGATAATAGGACTCTAATCAGGGCATTCTGTGAGAACACTGAATATATTTTGAAAGAAAATACTTCCATTTTTTCTAACACATACTAAGGAAGCAATAGCATATCTATGATACCTATGCAATTCACCATTTATATTTCTGATATCTTTTTGTCAATATGCAGTCTTAGAGGTTTTGAGAAGTCCTGTGGTCTCCTCCAAGCAGTTGTGAGCCAACACACTTGTTAGCTAGGAAAATACTCCCCTTAAGCTTCCTTAAGAGCAAGCTACAGACCATTACCAGCACAACAGAGTTACAGAAACTGCCTTACTTGTTAAAAGTGTGGTTGTTTGCTTGATTACATTTACATTCATAGTTAATTGCTGGCACTGCTGAACATATGAAAAGATAATTATGACAATGGTGCTGGTTATTTTTAAATGGCTATATGAATATGCATTTTTTAATTGACAATGTTAAGCATATGTCTTCATAAAATGAAAAATGTATGTCTGCTATTCATTCATTAGCAAAAAATTTGCATCCACAGTAAAATATTTAGCTTTGACTAAAAGAAGGTTCATTACTTTTCTGAAGCAAAAGCGCAGAATGGAGTGGAAATATTTTCTGAGTTTTTGTTGGCAGTATGCTAGAATGGTGAACAACACAGCTGGGAATGCTGAGGACCCCAAAGATTCCTAGTGCCTATGACTCAGATGTTGTTCATGCTTCTGCTACTTCCATCAGCAGAAGGTAAATGTGTTTGTGTAAGGAAAGGGCAAACAGACCATTCTGTGTGTATTGAAATTTTTAAAATATTTAATTGAAAATATACACTGAGAGCTGTTTCAAAGCATACTAGCAGAACACTGGAAGTTATGTTCTTGAGGCTCTCTTAAGCTCCTTATTTCTTAATCTGCTGTCAAAAAGATTGCTGACTGTCCTTTCAGTGCAATGCAAGACTTTGAAGGTTGAGTGATAAGACTCCTGGTCTCTCTGTCACAGATACAGACATTGACCCAAAGGTGAAATGTGTGTGAGTACTTAGCTGAGGAAAAGAACTTCATTGTCAATCAAGAAGAAATTAAGAAATCTGTGCCTGTGGATGTTTCAGAGTGTCATTGAATATTTGTGACTCTTGGGCAGGCAAATTAGCAAAATAGAGGAGATGAACAATGAGTGTGTAGGGTGGGGGAACATCATGCTGGAAGACATGATGGAAAGGATCTCCAGCAGTGTGATCTCTATTTGCAATGCTAATTTCCTACTCTGGAGACTCTGAGCAGCAGTAACTTAAAACATGTTCTTCAAAAATCTCTCTCTTCTTGTACACTGAACTGACATGGGGACAGGAAAGTGAAAAACATTTGCCCTTCCATAGTCACTGCCAGCATGCAATGCACTAGCACTATTGTCCAAGAACACATGCCCTTCAAACCTTTGTTTATTCCTGGTTTTGAGTAATTCTATGAAAAATTGTATGCTGGGGGAACTTTTGGCAAATTCCAATTAAATATTTTTCTTTGTGATTTCTTTCTCCAGAGAGTCCTATGATGTACTTGGTGAGGCAGCAAGACCCCAACACTGAAAATGTGGGTTTAATTAGTAACAGTGAACTTCTCCTGCATGCTGTCACTAAGCTCTCTCTGTGGTGTTTTATTGGTGGTAGGACTGCTTTTATCACCACAAAGATATGTGCAAAGCCCATTGAAGTCAGGGCATATTAACAGGCACAGTGAAGGCAAAAATGACATCCCTTGAAATGGGAGCTAGTAAGACACTTCTGAAGCTGTCATTCTCTGTTATTTGCTGAAAGCTGAAACTTCTTCAGACTAGGTGACAGTCCAGAGGGAGCACATCTTATTCAAAAAGTTCTTCAAAATTCATTTCTGTATCATGTAATGATAACAACAATAACCTTTCAGTGTATTCTGGCTAACAAGTCACTTGCAGTTTTGCTAGTGAAATTTAGTGGCAATTAGATCAGCCTAACAGTGAAGGAAGCCTTGCAATAGCAGCTAAGGGAAATAAGAAGAATGAACTCTTCTGGTCCCTAAAGACTTTAAATCCTCCAAGCATTTGCTTTATCCTTGTTCTCTTTTGGAGGTGAGTGGAATTCATCCTCATTCCTGGACTTGCAGTAGAGTTCTGCTGCCTGGGTGATTGCACAAGGGATTTGGAGATCAGTCAGGATCCAAACCAGGCCTCAGCATCTCAGTTCCTTTCTGCAGTAAGTGCTTCTTTTACATGAAAAGACAGAATACTGTTGAAATCAATGACAAAACTCCTGCTGTCTTCATAGAGGCTCATTTTCATTTTAAAAAGTGATGGTATGATTAGTGCCACTAAACAAAATGTTTAAGTAGGAATCTCCTAATAAACTACATGTTGATTGATCCTGGACACAATCTTGAATAAAAACTTATTTCATGATTCAGATCATAAAAAAATCAGGTGAGCTTAAAGATACTGGGAACTTTACAAGTAAATTAATACATGCCTTAGAGGCAGTCATCTTCTGGCACTGGAGCTATTCAGACTCACACAGTTGCCTTCTGAGAATGCCCTCCTCACTCAAGAGCACTATAAACTTGCTTATCCTATATAATATAAATATATATATATAAAATAAGGAATTTACTTTCCAGCAACTGAATGAAGAACTAACACTTTTAAACTAATGATAAAATCGTGATGGCTGGCAGGCCACAAACCCACAGGTACTAATTCAGCATGTGCTTTCAGTTGTGTTCCTGAGCACAGGAAGGGGAGTAGGAGCATTGCTTCTCTGCTCCCAGTGCTGATACTTGGCCCTGGGGAGGAGGAGGACTATGGAGTAGGATGGTGGGAACCAGGTCCCTCACAAGGAGCAGGTCCTGGAACACAGTACCTGGACAGACAGGACATGCACATGAGATCCTGAAGGACAAGGATGGCAATGAATAAGTGTAAGCTAGGGCCCGTGGGTATTAGCAGGACAATGGGCTTGTGAGGGCTTGGGGAAGCAAAGCCTGGAAATAGATGAGACCCAAGGCCTTGCTCTGAATATTACAGGACAATGAACACACAGATGCCAAACTCATCAGCTAAATCTGTGCTTCAGTAAATACAAGGGCTGCTGGGGGAAGAAGGAGGCAATCTAGCTGTGAAAGCAAGCACAAGCCTGAGCTGATGATTGCACTTTTGCCTGAAGTGTGAGAGGTAGGACTCTTGACAAGCTGTGTTCCACTCAACATACTGCCTGTACACACACATGTAGGCTGACCCTGGCCAGCAGCAAAGCTCCCACAAAACTGCTCACCCACACTCCTTTTCTAGCAGGGCAGGGGAGAGAACAGGAAGAGAAAAAGCAAGAAAACTCAGAGATGAAGATAAAGACATTTAATAAGTGAATAAACCCAGGCAAAACCAAGTGATGCAAAGGCAATAATCAGTCATTACCTTCCACCAGCAGACTGATGCCCGTCCAGCCTCTGAGCAACACCAGCCTTGGAAGCCAAAGCCACTCCACCTCTTTTTTACTCTAACCCATTGCTGAGCATGACCTTATATGGCATGGAGTGTCCCTTTGGCAGGTTTAGGTCAACTCTTACAGCCACATCCCAAATTCTTCAGCCTACCCACTGCAGAGTAATGAGAGGGCAGAGCAGGAAAGAGAGAAGGCCTTGATGCTGTGCAAGCACTCCTCAATAATAATATAAACATTGGCGAGTTCTGGACATTTTTTAGCTACAAATCCAAAGCTGAGTACCATACAGACTAAGAAGAAAATTAACTTCCCTTGAGGCAGACCTGTTACATTATGACATGATGTTTAATTGTATTATGCTGGGAGTGAGAAAAGCCTTACTGAAGCCTTATTAATTCAGAAAAAAAAAAATAGGAAAAATGATCCCTTCCTTTGTGGAATAAATAGAGGAGAC
This sequence comes from Taeniopygia guttata, assembly GCF_048771995.1. Classification (NCBI taxonomy): domain Eukaryota; kingdom Metazoa; phylum Chordata; class Aves; order Passeriformes; family Estrildidae; genus Taeniopygia; species Taeniopygia guttata. The sequence goes on along the minus strand of NC_133025.1, from coordinate 28,310,220 downwards.
AGTACTGTTGTACCCCAGAGCTCAATGTTACCTTCAAATCTGGCAGACATTGAGCCAGAGCATCTCAAATGTGGCTGCTCTGTGTCAAAGGGATTTCATGGACTGAGTCTGTGAATGGTTACTCTGACACTTTCAGTTCACATCATACTTACTGTATGTACATGGACCATCTGTGTACCACACATGTCATTAATTTGGTAGACCCTGGGGCTGCCAGATTTCTGGCTAGTCAGATGAAGCTACTGTGTAGGTATTCCCATAAGTTGTCACATATCTGGAAGTCCAGCAAATGCAAGAATCTCTTTCCTTCCTCAAATTCTTCCCAGCTAAAATTTCCAGAAAATAACCAAATACAGCTAACAATCTGATATATGGTACCGCACTTACATAAACATTTTCTCTTTTACAGTTTAACATTTCACGGGGAGGGATTTATGAGAAACAGGTGAAAAAAAAATTGTGTGCATTATACCTAGAAACAGTGTTTAGTCTAGTGTTTTTTAGTTGATGTGCCCAATATTCTCAACAAAAATTTTTGTAGCAAACTTTGGTGAATTTTGAGAGTGCATAATGAAGGATTGAGAGAACAATCCAGTACAAAATAAGAACAGGACAGATTGCTCACTGCAAAGATAAAACTAAGAAAAGGAAACTAATTATGTGCTACGTGTTCAAAACCAGAAAAAATGGCAATAATGTTGTGTAAAGCCTTCCAATTTTCTCTGGTGTGCTATTTTGCAGATGCTCTATGGTTGTCTTTGTAAGCTTGAGTAACTAGTGAAACCTCTCCTAGCAACTACTCTCTGGTCACACCAGAGCATAGCAGCTCTGTTGCACATTTATCCAGCTTTGGGATCAATATGAAAGATCTGTTTCATTCAGCTTTATCATAAAGAAGAGTGAGAGCACACAACTGTACAAAATATTCCCATCACACACTTCACCAAACTGAGCACATGAGCATTGGGAATTTTTCCTTTTCTCCTGTACTGCTTTTCCTGCCTGGGTTCCCTTCTGACTGTCTAAGTAACTTTGGGAACATCTAGAAAGTCTTGCAGAGGACTGATGTGGAGCTCCTGTGGGCTGCAGAGTTGTCTCTGCTCAGTGCCAGGGACAAGGCTGCATCAGGAATAGGAATGGATGGACCCCACTGTGCCTGGATTAAGGAATACACCCAGAAAGAAAAAAAATGACAAGTTAGAGTCAGACAGTAAAACACTACATGAATCTGGTATAAAATCAGCAGTGATATTTAGGGAACACATTGCAGAGTGGAAAGCAGGCTGGAACATATATTTGATTATGCATAGGACAAAATAGGACAAAAGTTTGTTTTTTTCTTGTTAGAAAGACTTCGACAAATATATAGACAAATATCTTTTTCCCTCTTTAATTTCTTCTACTGCTACAAGAAACAATCCACCAAATCCTTGAAAACTTGCTAACAGCTTAGGCTAACAATGACACAGTAAGAGGCAGGGTTTTTTCCAGAAGGCCCCGAGTACATGCAGTGCAGAGGATAATAGTGAATCAAGGCAAGAAAGAATATAAATTTTGCCTGAAAGTGCTGTGGTTCATTTGTTAGTCTGGTCATGCTAGACATCCTGTAATGCAGGTATGATCCTTACTGTCAGCTTCAACACCTTGTCTGCACTTGCTGGTTGATTGATCTGTAAAACTCCTCTTGGCTTCCAGGAGTTGGAAAAAATCATAGAATAAGGTCTTCCAATTGAAGCTTGCAGCATGAAACACAGGCAGGAGGAAAGACAAATGGAGGTTGCACAGAAGTGTCATAAATCTTTTGTTTTCTATTTTCTACATGTTTTTTTTTCTTAACAGTTTTGTAATGCTTTAACACCACTAAGGGAATGGCAGAGAAAGGGAGAAATTATAGACTAAGAGTATCCAAAAGTTTGGAAAGGTCATTTAGGAAAACTTATACAAACAAAGTTTAACAGCACTGGGAGCAGGTTGAGGGCCAGCAGCTGACAGCACTTTTTTTTTTTTTTGGGGTGAAAGTCAATAAACACTGCTCATATAGCAAACCAGTGCTTTGCTAGATGTCTGCATCTTTCTTTGCGTGTATTTTTCATACTGTTCATGAAAGTTCCATTTGAAGCCACTTTTCAAAAGGATTAAATTTTGTGCCCATGGATTACTACTGTTTCATACCCAATGAGACAGTGTTATTGATTCATAAAATTAGGGCTTTTGATTTCATTGAATGTGAATATGTGTTGATTAATATTTACACACTTCTCTGAGGTGCATGGTGCTATACAGACTGTAGAGATTACAAGATCCCTGCCCTAGGATGTTTACAAAACAGACAACACAATGAATCATATTGGCTAAGAAGAGTCACAGCGGGGGTGAAAGAGGAAAGGAAACAACAGAAAGCAAAAGAAAGGGAATTTGTTTCATGAAATACTCATTATTTACAAAGCATGACCATCAGGTAATTTGATTCCATTTGGCTTTTATTTTGGATTTGTTTTTCACTTTGTTTTATTAGCTTTAATGATCAGGCATGGGTGAGATAGTGCATAACACTAGAGCTGAGATTAATGATGAAAGGCCAAGAGAAAGCTGTGCTCTTGAGGAGGGATTTCAGAAAGAAAAGCATTTGGTTTTGCACTCATTAGAAGCAGGCAGGCTCAGGCACAGAAGAGTTTCACACTTGCGTGAAACTTTAAATTAACCACATGTGTAAGTCTTTGTGGGAATAGGGGACTAATTGGGTAGATTAGAATACAATTAACTGTGAAGTCTGGCTAGCACTAACTGACAATGTTCAAAGAGTGGAAAAGCTGATAAAATCCTGCCTAGTTAAAAAATAGCTATGAAGACATCTGTTGGGGGGAAGGGGACCCTTTGACATTACAGGATGAGTCCCAGCAACAGAAGTACGGATGAACTTGGTGCTCTATATTGTTGCTATGGCCTTTCTCAGCTACACTGATTTTACTTCCAACATCCATTTCAATTATCTTATATCAACTAAGCCCACTGCTGACCTATAAAAACCTTCAGCATCCTCAGTCTTTGCAAATAGGAAGATACTCTGCTGCCTCAGAGCTGGCAGGGTTGGAATGCCTCATATGTACCTTCTCTAATATCTAGCACCACTTTGTCACACTGTGTTCTGAAAGGTACTAAATTCTTTTAACTATTACTTTAGGACATGAACACAGTTATCCAAGTGTTAAAACTTTGTGGGTATATTTCCTGAGCATTCAGTCATCTAATGAAATACAGATAAAAAGTCCTGCCAGAACTTTCTAAGAGATACCAGCCAGTTTATCTGATTCATACTTAAAATTTAGTGATACATTAAAAATGAGTCTCTTTTCATAGTACTCATATTCCATCTGGCAAGCCATTCTTCATAGTTTTGAATTGTCTCAAATTTTATGAATTCTTAAATAAAAGGCTGACTTTCCTAAGGTCATGCATCAGATAATATGATTTATAAATACAGTTTCTATGCCTGATATCTGCAGAAACCTGGACTTCATGCTGTTAAGTCTTAAATAATTTGCAAAACACTTGAGAAAAGTGTTTAAACATTTTATCTTTTGGAAAGATAGCATGGAAGAGTTGGACCCTGTATTTGAATCTGTTTGACCTTCAGTGCTTAATTGCCCTTCACAATGCAGTGAAGCCCTTTGTGTCTAAATGGGATTTCTGACTGAAGGAGTGTTGGGTTTGCTTAGCCAGGTTTTGGTGTATGTGTGTGTGTGTGTGTGTGTGTGTGTGGGCTATGGGGTGGCTTCTGTGAGAAGCTGCCAGAATTTTCCCTCGTGTCAGAGAGAGCCAGTGGCAGTCAGCTTCAAATGGATCCACTGATGACCAAGACTGAGCCCATCAGCCATGGTGGTAGTACCACTGGGATAACAGATTTAGGAAGGGGAGAAAGCTCCTTCACAAGAGTAGTTGCATCCAAAGAGTACTGAGAATATTTCAGAGAAACAACTGTGCAGACACCAAGGTCAGTGGAGAAGGAGGGGGAGGAGATGCTCCAGGTGTCGGAGCAGAGATTCCCCTGCAGCCCAAGGAGCCCATGGTGAGTCAGGATGTCCTGCAGTATGGGACAGTAGTGATCCACCTGCAGCCCCGGGGGGGCCCCACACTAGGGCAGGTGGGTGCCATCAGAGGCTGTGACCCATGGGAAGCCCACACAGGAGCAGGCTCCTGGCAGGACCTCTGGCTATGTGGAGAGAGGAGCCCATGCTGAAGCATGTTTTCTGACAGGATTTGTGATCCAGTGGGGGATCCATGCTGGAGCAGCCTGTTCCCGGAAGACTGCACTCCATAGAAGGGACCCACAATGGAACAATTGATGAAGAACTGCAGCCTGTAGGAAGGATTCATGTTGGAAAAGTTTATGGAAGTCTGTCTCCTGTGGGAGACTCCATGCTGAAGCAGGGAGTGTGAGGAGTCAAGGAGCAGCAGAGACAACGTGTGATGACCTGATCTCAGCCCTCATTCCTTGTCCCCTTACACCACTGAGGAGAAAAGGGAGCATTTGGGAGTAAAGATGACCCCAAGAAGAAGGGATTGGTGTGGGGGAGATATTTTAAGATTTGGCTTTATTTCTCATTAATCTTCTCTGGTTTGATGGGCAATAAATTAAATTAATTTCCCAAAGACAGGTCTGTTTAGCCTGTGATGCCAATTGCTGAGGGATCCCTCCATTTCCTTATCCTGACCCACAAATCTTTCATTCTGTTTTCTCTTTCCTTTCCAGCTGAGGAGGGGAGTGATAAAGCACTTTTGGCAGGCACTTTGCACCCAGCCAGTGCCAGCCCATTGCAAGGAGGAAGGCAAATGTTGCAATGTCTCCAATGGTGGCAGTGATTGAACTGAGAAACTTGTCAGTTCAATACTGGTAAAAGTTTAGATGCTTGGAGCTGAATTTGAGCACTATACGTTAATGGCAATTTAGGTATTATTTCCAAGATAACACAAATAAAGTAGTGCATATAAATGTCTGACCAATAAAACTTTTCTGCTTCTTATAGATAAATAATTAACCCTGATGTCTTTTTTGCTTTTCTTCCTAAATATGTATTCAGCAGCATATATATAACTGCACAGATGATGACATAAAAAAATGTATGTTCAGATATGCTCAAAGACAACCATCTCCCATTCATATATCCTGAGTCAAGGTCAGGACTGTCATGCATCCAAAGAGAGGACTATATGCTCCTGTGCAGAATTGAGATAATGTTGAAAACAAGAGTTAAAACACGTTTTATAGAGTACAAAAATTGTATCATCTAAGATACAGGGTCAAAATAACTTCTGTTGTCTCCTCTACCCTCACTGGAAAACTGACCAATCCTTGAAGCATTTCAAAATTAGTCACTCCAGTTTCACTGTGGGTGTTGGAAAAATAAACTGAAAACATATTTCCAGAAGAGTTTCCATTGTTTATGAAGATTTTTTAAAGAGAGTAAAAAATTTAGCTTTGTTAAACTCCCCATTGGACAACAAAATCTTTTGTAAAGGTGGAGCCCTGAGTGTTATGTATTAATGATGCTTCACGCTGACCTTATTGCATGCTGTCAGATGAAGGGTCAATTTCAAGAACTTCTTTGCCCTGTCAAGTACTTACCCATTTAAAAAATGTAAATGAAGCCAGAGTGCTTCCTCCTTCAATACAGGCTGAGTAGTAAAGACAAGAGCTCCATGATCTAGTTCTGAAGACTATTTAAAAAACAGAGAGGAAGCAAAGCTTTCTTCTGTGTTATCTGAATTTTACGATAATGTGCTTGTTTTGCACACCATCTCTGATGGTTAAAAATCACTTAAGAAGAGTCACCTCTGATTTTTATGTACAAGATATAAAGAAATGTAGCAATATTATTATGTTTGTATAACACAATATAAACATGTTCATGATGGCAATATCCATAAATGTTAGCTGCTGTTGAAGTAAATGCTCTTATTTTAGTATATTTCTGTTGTTGTGTGTTTTCTATTTCCTTTCTCCCACTTGAGCCTGCCAATCTCTATCCTCTATGCTTTCCAAATTAAAGTAACTTCTTTTTGCCAGAATCTTTATTAGTTACTTATCATTAGTCTGTTTGGTATTATATTGCTTTAAAAAAAGCTCATGCAAAGTATTAATATGATATGACTTTGAATTATACTAATGGTCACAAAAGGCCTGAATATATTGTGTATGTTCTAGAATATAGATTCACCACTGGATTCAGCTATGGTAACTTATATACAACCTGGATGCATTCTCATTTTAAGCACAGCTTTTCCATTGCTCTCAACAAAGGGCGAGATGTTTAGAGTTGAAGTGAGTAAAATTCTTGTCCCTCAATTTTTCACTCATTTAAAAGATACTGAAATTATTTTTTTTTAAATATGCCTTTTCACAATAGACATTAAAGAAATCCCCAAACTCTGACAGCCTTAAATAGGACTTTTTTCTTTTTGCTGAGATAGACATCAGTTCTTAATGTGGATTCAAGCATCTGACTAATTTAAAATTTATTTTTAAACTGCTGTGAAGTTATATTTGCAAACAGCTGCTGAGCATGGCCCTGTAGCTACCTTTAGCAATGTTTTATTATCTTGACTAAGCTTGTAATGGTGATTCTCTGCTCTACCACTGACATCTTAATGGCTGTCTCACCAATACTGATGTTGTAGGAAGTATGGGACTGACTTTTACATCTATAATGATATGGTAATGTGAATCATTACACTGTCAGTGGTAGTTTATTGGCATTATGGTTTAAGATTATGAGGGTATTACAATGTCAGTGCAAACAAATACTGCTGCTTTTAAAGTAAGCAGATGAAAGACAGAAAAGTGCTAAAATAGTTGTAATATTAAATTCACAATAGCAAGATAGTGTTTGCTTAAGGCAGCCCCTACCCTAAATTCCTGTGTTAGTTATCTGCATAATTCAGCAATGCATACTGTGCAGTCATCTCCTGGTGATTCCACAGCATCAGGCAGAAATAATAAATGACCCAGGGTAAATATGTTTGCCCATTTTGAGCATTATGGAATTCACCCTAATTTTAGACCCTATCAACTGGAAGATCAGAGCCTGCAGTCAGAAACTGTCTGATACAGGGAAGAATACCTCTGAATTTCCAAAGCTGACAGTATATAAAATAGATTTGTTGTTGTTTTTTTCCTGACTTTTCAGTTCCAAAAGGAGGCAGGTTAGAAGAAATAGGAAACAGCAGAACTCAGACAACACTGTCTGATAAGAACATTTATAGATCTAAACATCAGATCTGTGAACATGAACTCTGGTAAGACTGCAAGCTGATCTGAAATTCACCTATTGAGGTTTCCAGAGAAGGGTTTTGACATACATTTGAGAAAGGTCTGTTCCCATGGAATTCCTATTTGCATGCTCCATCAGGCTTTCTTATCTAAACTCTTCCCACAAAATAAAATTAAAAAGAACAATTTTCAATAGACGTGATAGTAAGTACTTTGATAACACATTTCAGGATACTTGTAGTAGGCATGGTAAAGAACTGCTAAGAAAGGACTAAGAAAAATCAGTTTTACATACATTTTGTGTTATTAGGGACATGATAATTTCTATCTGTTAAGAATAAGCAGTTTTATCTACATAAGCAATACTGTGGTGCAATAGAATAAATTTGTAAAGCAAATCAGTTGGTGCTGTGGATCCAGCAGCCCAGCCCCATTCTTCACATTTTGGAGATTTGCTGAGATTAGTTTGTACCAGGCTCTTCTGGTCTCAAGGACTCAGCAGTGGCTATGATGGGAGAGGATCTATGTGCTTCTAGATTGCATTCTCTGGTTTAGTTTTTTTCTGAAATTAATCCAGTTCATGTCTGTATAGCTCTGCACACAAACACTTCTAAATTGGTGCAATGAGGAGGTTTGCTTCAGAGATGTTACTGATCTGTGCTAAATACTAGTAGAGATCTGAGAGTCACAGAATATTCTGAGCTGGAAGGACCCACAAGAATCACCAAGTCCAACTCTTCAGTGAATGGCCCACACAGGGATCAAACCCACAACCCTGGTGTTAGTGACATACTCTGACAAACTGAGCTAATAGCAGAGGATATCCATGAAGTGAATTCCACACTCCTGATCCAGTCCTACCAATGTCAATTTCTTGTATATATTTCAATCTGATGATTCTTTTTCTCAGTGTCCTCCTATCTTCAGCAGAATACAGGTGGTGTGGAAAATGAGAGCTGATGAAACTATCTCAGCCTTGAATTTGAGGACAGGATCACTTCTGCAGAGTGTTCCACGTGCAACAGGACTGAAGGCAGCAGGAGGCAGCAATTGTAAGTATGTGTAGTGATGTATAGACCAAGGGGTAGAGGGTACAGATGAACATTTGGTATTGAGCCTAATCCCCTCTTATCACTGACCTTACAGAGCTCTGAATAATTCTGCTGTAGAACTGATCATTGCATCTTAAAAATAACTGAGGTGTTTATTATTTCCCCTTCTTTCATTCAGAGGTGATACCAGAAATCCACTTCTCTCACAGTTAGAAGCCTTTTAATTTCTTCATGAAGTTTGTTCAGGTAAGTATATACCCATTTAATCCTGGGTCAGCCTTGTGTCTGTGAAAAAAAAGGTCCAGCACTGGTAAGTCCACCAGCACGAATTTTCCTTACTGGAGCTTGACCCTGCTGGAAATACTGGTATACCCTCAGATTCCTCTGTGGTCTTTTTGTTGCCAGAATATATTGGCACTTCACAGTCACGAGGCACTCACCTAAAATATCCAAGTTTATCTCTTTTCTCTTATTTCTAATAGGGGTGATCCCAGCTTTTAACAGAAACTTTTTCTGTAATAGAATATCTTTACAGGCATAACCTTTCATATCTTTTATTAAATTCTCTTCATTACTTAAGTCTTTAAGGTACGACACTCCACTCTGGATGTTCTCTGTGAAGAATGCCTCAGCAAATTTTAGCAGTGTGCCATTTTTTTTCCCCATACGTTGTTCATGCATAAAAATCCCTCCAGCCCAGAATTTAATTTTTCCATTACAAACAGGATCATCTCTCCTTCTGCTAGTTAGCTATGCAATGTAGAAATCTCATATTAATGTCCATCTTTTACTCTTTAATAAATAATTCCCCATTTGACATTGAAGCTTATAATTTCTGAGTACTCTCTGAATAGCTCTGTTTAAGTTGTCTCGAAAATAACACACAATATCTAAGAGTTTAACATGTAAACTTCTAAGCAGATTATATTCATAAGTTGAGCTACTTTCAATCAAGCAAAATACTCTAGAAAAACATGAGGTCTGTGCATAAATCACCAGTTCCAGCCATGTGTTTGTTAGGAAATACATAGTCTTCCTCTTAATCAAGGCAACAGTGGACATTTTACCACTGACATGTTTTGAGTACTCGGAAAGTTTAAAGAATCTGGAGGCCCCCAAAACCAGAAGCACTTTGTGGGCAATCTGGTCTGAGGATGGAGAGATGATGATGAAGTTTTTGCATCATTCACCTGTGTTGTCAGGATCATTTCAGGTTCTGCTTATCTTCTAAACTAGATATCTGATTTCCAGTTTTTGGTTTATAATATCAAAGGTATTTCCACATGACTTACTACAGTGAAAGTAACAGCAGCAAGAACAACAACCCCCCCAAAGAATTAAAAACTTTACTGTTATACTAAGCTCACTGTTCTTATATTAAAGGTGGAACTGTTCTTTCAAGATCCAGAGTAATCATATTGCAAATAACTGCAGAATTTCAAGAGTTCTCTTCAGCCTGAAGAACAGAACTGTTCAGAAGTTACTTGATGATCACTGTTAATGCACTTGGTTATTTGCAGGTGACTTTTCTTCAGAAATAGTTGCCACATCAGAAAGGTTTCGTTACTAAAGAATCAACAGTAGTGTTCAGTGTAAGCTTTGCCCAAAGGTGAGTTTACAGTGTTGACTGAGTTGGTGGCTTGAGTGATATCTGAGGATGGTGGCTTCAGGATTGCTCTGAAGATTCTCTGCTTTGGTCTTTGCAATCTTATTTAAAAAGGAGTTTAATCTTAGGTGGAAATCTGTGAGATGACACTGGATAGTTAATTTACAATGTTAAAGCCTGGATGGACTGCGATTGGAAATTAATCCTTGACATTGGAGATAAGGAAAAGGTCTGTGAACAGACTTTTGCACATCATGTTTTCCTTTTGTCTCCTGTAGTGGTTCTCAACTCTTTAGAGATGCAGACTGACTAGATGTGTAGACATTTCTCATATACAGCCCCTTCTACAGTATGTAGAGTTTAGCTTTTCTTAATCACCTTTTGTAAACGCTTCAGAAGCTGGGCACAAATTTCTATGGCACAAACTCAGTCACTGGCTGAGCTAATTGTGTTTGGTAATGAAGGTATTTTACAGTAAGGGATCCTGTTTTCATCTTGGAAGGTAATTAATCCCATAATAGGCTGGACTTATGTAGTATAGATAATAATGAGGACTGCAGTAGGAAAGGGAGACTGTTTGTGTTACTGCTCTGGAAGCAAGAAAAAATTCAGCCTGTGAGGCCAGTGAAACTGGACTGGTACCTGCTCTCTGAGGATGGCAGAGATGCTGTTCCAGTTACCATGCATCCAAAAAAGGAAAGTTCAGGACAAGAGCAAATTATTAAAAGTGGTATTGTAGTTATTGGGAGGAATTAGAGTAAAGGAGGAATGTGAAGAGGAGCATAAGGAGATAGTGTGTCCTTTTTCAGATATGTGGGAATCCAAGGGTCTTCTTGTCAAGAGGTAGAAAACATATCTATAACAAAGATTTGTAATAGTTGATTAATAATTACCTAACTTTTAACAATTCATTTGTGAAAAGATTTACACAGCAAACCTCCAGGCAAGATCTATGGAAGCAACAGAGGCAGGTGCCAGCAAAATGGAAAAGAGGTTGAGAGGCTAGAGTAGGAAACCTACGGAGTGGCATAATATGCCTGGCATGTGGATACATATGTACAGCTCATCAGGTCTTTCTCTTTGCCTCTGTATCAGTGAGGGGTAGCTAGTTATCTCACCCACTGACCTGTGTCTATCAGCAGGCTGCTTGGCACGGGCAGCCAGGAAAGTAAATCTTCACTGCAATGGGAGAGGTGGGAATGCTGGGAGGGACTGCGTGACACAGTCAAATAAAATGCACAAGTAGAGTAAGAGCCTGTCTGCAATGCCTAGAAAAATCGTCACCATTTTCTTCAGTCATTGTATCCAGCTGAGAGCAAACAGCCTGAGCTCTGTCAGCTCAGCGAGGGGAAGTGTTCAGCAGAAATTGCCACATAAAGTGCAAGGGACATGGAGGGGGGCACCAGCGGGCTCTAACGTGCGCCTGGGGTGCCGCAGCACTGGCCTCCTACTCATTTCTCAGAGAAACAAACTGAGCTTGGGATCTTACAGTGTCCTTTCAAAACCCCAAGCTGTCCCTAGCAAACAAACGTGGGTTTGCAGCATCACTTGCATCTGGAAGTATTGTTCTACAAACCCATTGACATGATATCGCAGCCAGCTTTAGCAGAAAATTAATTTTCCCTGAAAGACCCAGCTGGCATATCTATTTTTACAGAGTCAGTCGAAGAAGGAGACATTAGTAATTTTCAGACCTCTACTGACTCTGAGCAGGTCAGACTGACAAAGACCAAGCTACTTCCAGGGATCCACAACCCTCCCCAACTGGATCTAGGCTGGGGAACCATCAGGTCATTTCACATACCAGGAGGCCACAGCAAAGCCATTACACACCAGCAATTTTCAAATATTTCAAATTTGATTATATTCCAACTACTGAACTTAAGTTCAAGTGCTTTTGCACTCCTTAAGATGACCCCTGCTCTTATTGCTCTGGTGAACATTGTATGCATAACCATACTCTCACATGGATAAGCATGCACAAATAAATCAAGAGCTAATAGAACAGGGTTAGCAGCATACTTCATCCAGTAGATGAAGCATCCTTCCATTTGAGACAGTTATCCTCGTCTGCCAGACCCTAACTCAAACCAAGGAGAGATGCAGAGTTCAGGCTGTGATGGTACATTATTTGCTTGGGCATACTGATTAAAGAGGGAGCTGAGGATTTTCAATGTAAATCTTTTAAAGCCTTCCAGAGGGTAGGGTGCCTAATTCTATATAATTCTAATAAGGAGTGACTTTCCAAATCTCTCAAGATTACAGTGTTCCTAAACTTCAAAGGAAAATCCATTTATAGTTTACTCCTGAAAGCTGTTGAGATGGAATTTTGATGTGAGTTGTCATTAGGTTAAGAGCATTCAGAAACATTTACCAAGTTCATTGTAATAGCAAGCAATTTGTTTTGCCTATGTGTTGCACACTCTTTTACTCATTGTTTCCAGTCTATTCCGTACCATTATTTGAGACTTTGGATACTTTTATCAGTGATCTTCCCTTGTATTTCCCTTTTGTGCATTCGTATACATCTGATCTTTTAGCCTTTAGTTTGATTACCAAGTTTTATTTTGATACAGAGTGCTGAGAAATATTTTGCTGTCTCTGGTGAGCAGGGCTTTGTGCGACATATTCCAGGAACAGCAGACCTAGAATGATTAGAAGCTTTCTATAGCCCTATACATTTTTAATATGAACTAAACAATTGTTCCATATTGTCTTTGATTGCTGGGAGCTTGACTGAATGATCTGTGTGATCTTTTGCTCCAGTATTCCCATAAATGCATGAAGCTTTTAAACATCTGCTTCTTGCCTGAAACAGTAAACACTTCCTGTCCCTTCCATTTTACCCTATGAATGATGAGTTTATTAAATACACTGTCTTATAAGTCAAATAGCTCAATGTTCAAGTTCCAAATTTCAGTAACAATATTAACCATTAAGCTGGTTAATCTGGATAATGACTGGCTAGTGAGATAATTACCAAGCTGTGACAAATCTTCTTAGCTTAGTAAATATCTTGACAAAAGACACTAGACTGCTGATAATGACTGCTTTGTCAAGAATTATTGATGAAAGTATTTTTAAGGAATAAGAAAAGGGATGTGAATGAAGATGTTTTTTTTTTTCTTCCACAGAACTATCAGTAGTATTGAAGATGATAGTGAAAAATCAGGAAGTGGGAAGCTGGCACTGACAATCAGTTTTAGCATTACTGAGAACAGCAGTTGGTGTGTAACTGGTATGGAAGGTGGTCTGTGTTGTGTCACAACTCACAGGTGCACAATGCTCATCCTCTTCCTTCTTCTCTCTAACACAAAATTAAAATGGTAAATTTTGAAATGAGAAATTCAAATATTAAATGTGTTGAACTACTTGAAAAGTTATGTTGCTCTTCACTGTAGCTACATATATTGAGAAGTCACATTTGAAGAATCACAGATTAAGCTGAGATGGAAGGGACCCACAAGGATCCAGCACAGGACCATCCCCAAGAGTCACACCATGGTGTCTGAGAGTGCTGTTCAATCATTTGCACTCTGTCAGGCTGGTGCTATGATCACTTCCCTGGGGAGCAGGTTCCAGTGCTCAGACACCCTCTGGGTAAAGAATCTTTTCTTGATATCCAAGATAAACCTCCCCAGCACAACTTCAGGCCATTCCCTCAGGTCCTGTCACTGGTCACCACAGAGCAGAGATCAGTGCCTGCCCCTCCTCTTCCCACTGAATACCTATGCTGACACCCAGAGAAGTCTGCTTGCTGATACACAACAGTGTTTTTTGTCCCCTGGGGTTTTCAGGAACAGTGGTTAAATCAGAATATAAAATCTGTATCTAGAAGTCAGTTGAGGGGAGCAGAATTGGCAGCAAACCCAAACTTTTATTTTATTGACATTTTCCAGCTCTTTCTACATAGTTTACTCTTCTCGACAACTGTGATAATGTGATTTTTACACAGAAAGATATAAGATGCTGTCATGAGCAAAAATCTACAGAAATGATCCTTGCAACTATCCAAACAAATCCTTCAAGCTGGAGGTGGTGGGCGCTTTTGACAGAAACATATTGGAGAGGGAAGAGAAGAAGAGCAAAGCTCCTCTGTTTGAAAGTTGGTCTCCATGACACAAGGACTACAGTCAGTCATCTGCAGGAAGCTGTCAGCCACCCATTGCTGCCACTTCAGTGGCCCAACACACCAAAGAGCAGTGCTAGGATTTGAAAAAATACTTCTTGCATGAAATCTAAGTGGTGGTTCCTCCTGTCTTTGATCTCCGTGCTTTTCACAGAGAAAGTGGGTTAGATTGCATTACAGGAAAATCAGATTACATTACAAAAATCACATATTTGTATTTGAGTGAAATTATTATAGATTGTTTAAATCTAGCTAAGGCCCAAGTAGAGCTTTTCAGCTGTTATTCACCACAGCAAGTTCTTGCTGTCTGAGAAATGAAGTTTGCATCCCTAATATTTTTTCACCTTTGATAAAGCACTCTCACTGACTGGGCAGCAGTACTAGTGGGGATCCTTCAGTAAAGACATTTGTTCAGAATCTGTCAGCTGTAACAATCAAGTCCAATGATTGAATGGGACGGGGAGCTGTGCTAAACAGTTAAATCTCTCTCACATCTGAATGACACTTGGCAAACACTGGCACATTTTCTTATTGATGTGCTTACTAACTTCCTTGAATGTTATTGGAAAAGATATATGCTCACTGAGGAATGAAAAAAGACATATCTCATTTAAGGCAGAACCCCCATTCTTGCTGCACGTATTCTAATACATCTTGTCTTGCAACCAAGAGCCACAGGCTTGCCCATCTCTTCTGTACTGACAAACTGTGACTGCATGTTGCCTAAAGTTGTATCTCACTACGTTTCCTTATTTTTATTTTCCTGCACCATAGGTTAAACATTACTAATTCAGTTTTCATAAAATGGCTTAGTGCCCTTTCTTTTCATGAGGGTGTCTCGAAGATTGTTGTCTAATATTCTCTAGCAGTATGTATGAACAGGGATTGACTGGACTGGCTCTGTATCATGGAGGAATTGGAGGTGGCTTTCTTTGCTTTCAAAAGGTTTAACTGTAGCCATGCTTTTTTATATGACCCTTAATTTTGAGGGTAATGGTTTGCTGTGCTGAGACACCAGACTACATTATAAAGTGGCAACTCATTTATGGAAGTTGCTAATCATCACATAGCCCTGTCTCCTGTTTGAGGCAGGCTGTAATCTCTCTCCCACTCTCAGACCTGATGACCAAGCAATTGTGCCCATCAGTACCACGATTTATGGAGCATCTTTGAATTGTGAGTCCAGTAGGCCTATATAAGCTTCAGAATATGAAATGAGCCTCCTCTCTGGTGGCTGCAGTGCCTGTGGTCCTTGGGCACTGGGGCACTGGGGCACTTGGTGTCTGCCTTCTTCCCTCCCACAGCTGGCAGGCAGGAGGAAAGGATTTGCAGCTTCAGCTCCAGTCCTTCATCCAGCTGCTTGGGGTGATGGAATGCAAGAACCACCAGAGTTTGCTGACATTTCTGTAGAGATGAAGAGAGTTGTGGGGAGGTTGGGTGAGCAGGAGCCTTGTCAGGAATGCACTGTCCCCTCAGGCAGGGCAATTCTGCAAGCCACAGCTTCCTCCAAGCCATGGGTAGGTCTCAGTCTTTCCCCACAGGTTGTGTGAGACACAGGAGAGACATGTTCCCAGGTTCTGAGTCTCAGAATGCAAATTTTCCATCTAAAAATGGACTTAGATGAGGTAAAAATAAATGAGGTAAAAACAAATAGAATGAGTGCACAGATGAGTCATGGCATCAGGCTGTCTTTGGGAGCCTGTGTTCTTGCAGAGCTAATTCCTCTCAGTAATATTAAGGGCCCCGAATCTTATCTGTATATTGACTTATTCATTAACAGTTTGTGTCTATGAATAATTCACCATCTACATACTATAGCTCCACTTTAAATGCATTGCAAAGCATATATTAGACAGAGATTGACCTCTACTGTGGTTAACATCATGATTTATTGTTCGAGGAAGCTTCAGATATATTGACTTGAATCAAAGCCTGAAGGTTCAATTAAAGTTGATACTGTATTAACAAAAGGCCACAAGTCACATTTCTTCTGTACTCTGTGAAAGATGTCAGCTCTCTTTCTTTAATTTTTTTCTACTGGGGCTGGAGTATAGCTGTGATCATAAGCTGCTTGCCTAGCTCAGCCTGGCCTTCCTGTTTTATTTAGCTGCCTCTGGGATCCTTGCTAGAACATTATTAATGGGATGTCTTGCTCTAGCCTGAAAATAGTATTTGTGTTTTCATCTATACTAGTAAATGTTTTTCTTTCTAAAGCCATTATTTCAGTGTAATTTGGCAGATTCTCTGCCTTTTTCACTTTAACCCAGGAGCAAGCCTACACTGAAAAAAAAAAAAAACCACAAAGAAGATCCTATTCCAGTGTGTTAAAATGGAATGGGATTGCTAACAGTAAGGCAGGAGTGGGAACAAAACACTTTGAATTTGCCTCTGCTTTTGTCCCTCAGAGTTGGAGGTAAATGAGGAAAGAATATTTCACAGGCAGGCTAGAGAGTATGACCTCCTCTCTAGCTGCTGCATCTGATAATGTTCCCATTTCCCTCATGATTATTAGTGTGACCTTTTTATCCCTTTCCTTTTTCCTTTTCAAAAAAACGCTCTGGTATCTTCACACCATCACCGTGTGCTGCGCGTTTCATTGCTAAGCAACAATCAGCAGTGCACAGCCTGGGCACCACACATGAACTTTTACTTTCATCTCCAAAGCAGAAAAACTTTCACTCTGTTTTGCTGAAGCTCATCCTTGAAGGATGTGCTCCTGAGGTGGGTGTGTGTGGGGAGCCAGCACTAAAGAGTTGGCTGTGTGTGCCCTCCAGCTCCACTGTGGTGCTCTCACAGGGCAGTCTTCCTTAATTAGACAGGAACACACACACTCCCACCCATGCTTTGTTTTGGAAAGGATATGAAGGACTGAAGTCACACCCAAAGAACCAAGATAACCCTGATTTGAGGATGGGAACCGTCATGGGAAGAATGATTATTAAAATCAAGGAAGAGAGGAAAGTAAAGTCGCTTCAATTTATTTCAATCTAAAGCCCTCCTAAAGGTGCCAACTTGGAGTTTGCATGAGACCTTCCTGTACTTCCAGCAATACAGAGCTAAAATAGGAAGGGGAAACCAAGGAGTATTCAATAAGAAATGGACTGAGCAGGATCTTGAAATTATGGAAGGTAATTATGAGATTTACAGTTGTTAGGGAGAATAGCTGTTTTTTAGTGCATGAATGTAAATCTCCTCAGACAACTTACTCCTAGACACAAAATACACAAAAGAGGGTAAGGAGTAGCATTTTCATGGCAAATACTTGTTCTCCTTGAAGAATCTACTGAAAAAAACCCCAAACTACAGATCACCCAATGTCTTGAATTTTCCCAGCTTAAGTCCTGGAACAATAGTATTTAATTTGATTTAGATTCTGAATCTTCAAATTTATCGCACCACAGAGAGGACATGGAGAAGAAAATCCAACTGACTCTCCAAAGATATTGTCACAGGTTCTGACACCTGATTTTGGTCCAGAGACTCCAACATAAAATGAAGGTGAGTGCTGCATCAGAGGCAATGAAGGCAGATTGAAGTAAAACAAATATAATATAAATATGTCTTACCACAGTGGTGGCTTCTTACAATGTTATGCATATGTTATGCAGTGAGGTAGTATTAAAAATATTGTCCAAGTAAAAGTAAAAGGTTGCCAGAAGTTGATACCAGCTAATAGGAATGGGAGAGTTGCTGTAAGCAGTAGATAGTTATCTACATGAGGTCACTCACCATTACACTTAGCTAGAGTGCCTGAACATATCCATAAATCTTGCTCAAAGTTCAGATCCTGGTCTCACAGTGGATGCTTATGAGTCTCAGTGGGAACTGGTGTAAGATCCTTTGTATGGGACTATAGGGAAAAATTCACCTTCTTGCCCAATATAAAGCAAGCGGGAGAAATTCCAGTACCTGCAGGACAGATTCCTGATACTGAAGGGTGTCTGATATATTGCTTGTTGTAATGGATGGCTCCAAGCAAAGTGTACTTAGGGTGCTTTTAAGTATCTGCTTTAATTGCTTCATCTTGCACTCAGCTTGTGGCATATGTGGCATCCCCCTGATTGTACAAAACTAGGAGTAGATAACTGCAAACCACAGGCCATTATCTATAGATTTTCTTCATGTTGAGGGCAGATGGGGAACTTTTGAATCCATTCCTTCTCTTCTGGCCATGCCACGTCCTCAGAGAGCAGGTGTTTGCACTGTCTCAGCTAGAATTTAAGGGCATGCTAATGCTTCTTGCTTAGGTATAGAACACGTGACATGTTCTAAAAACCTGCCCTTCTGAAGGCAATGCCCCTTCACACAGGTGGAACCGGTGGATGCTCTTGCTAACAGAACAGGCTGCACAGCCACTGTTCGTCTCCTGTCCTTTCCTTGAAAAAGGGAATACTTTAGTATTTGGCTCATTCTTTAAAATATGGATTCCTATTTACTATGGGTGTGCCAGTACTTTAGATCTATTCATAAATATCCCAGAAACATGGTTTTTTGAGTGGCATGATGCTGGATCTACAAGAGCCTATTATCAGAGTGATGGTATTGTTTCTATTCCTAGTAACAGTTTGGGTTAATGCTTTTGTGAGAAAGAAGGAATATAAATTAGAAAAGCCTGTTTTGTTACTTTAAACAGGCAGCTTTCACAACAGTTTCAAAGTCACCACCACAGTCATGTCTGGCCAAAGAATGCTGTTAGGTTCTTCCCCGTTCAGATTTTAGATGTAAAGAAAGATTGCTCTCAGTAAAATCAGGGCACAGGCATAATCTGAGTTAGCTGTTACCTTTGGTGCAAGTGGCACACTCGTTGGTGTGTCATGATTATCATTAAAATCATTATTTTATCATGAACAACTAGCTGTGCTTTGCAAGCCCCACTCCTAACAGGCTTTGGCACAGCACACACTGGAGGCCACCTAACTCCAGAGCTCCAGCTGCGGGGAGACCCTGGCACAGGGTCTGATGTGCTGGCATGGGCCTGAGGCTCACTCAGAGAATGCTGATTTTATTAGAAGCATCCCAGGATATCTGTTTGCCTGTGGCTGTGTGCGCATCTCAGTTTAACATGCTGTTAATAGGAAGGTAGCTTGTTGACCTGTGAAACCAAAATAAAGTTTGTCGATCAGGATGTGTCTGACAGGTGCATTAACCTTTCCCAGTCCTTTCCAGAAAGCGTGAGCCATAACCTCCTGCTCTGAATGTGCAGCTGTGCTTTGTGATTTCTGTATAAGATGAGAACCAAGGGCAGAGAGTGTAAGGGTGCCACAACTCTTCATGGGTTGAACACGCAGATGAAAAAATGCGTATTACTACCAGAACTGCCAGCAAACTAACAGCTTTAAAAACAATATTACAGGCTATTTTTTTTCCCAGGCTCTGAAAAAATTGAGGTTGGAAGATCTCCAAACTAAAATTGTCTGATAGTATTCTTTGTCAAGCTTTTCTCTATGCATCTGGGTTTTTTTGCATTTTTTACTTAGACTTCTGAAACAAGAAAGCTATTAGAGCCTTGACTTTGTTTATATAGAAATACTCGCTGACCCTTGACTGCAGAGGTGCTTTTGTGCTGCTGCAGTAAATGCCAGGCACATCTAACATATGTGCAATCCAAGAATGTTCTGGCTCCTTGCCAACAGTCTACTTCATGTCTGGTTTCTAATACTGCTATGGCTAAAACAGTTGGGGAATTGGATATATTGTGAACAGTTTTTGTCTTTAGTGGGCATGTGTGTGTCTGAAATGCTACTTGTCTCTACATTTTAATTGTTCCAAATAAGTGAGAGTAATATGTTTACTTAGCTTGTTTTTATTTTTATTTGTATTTCTAAAGCTTTTTAGTACTATTCTGTTCTCTCCTAGAAATTAGCAGGAAATCTTTCTCAAGATGTGGCAAAGAACGTCTGGGACCTCCTGTCTCCAGTGAAGCTGATGGGAATTCTGCCATTGTCTTTCATGGAGACAGATTACTCCATGGGACTTTTCTGCCCAGTTTGATAAGCTTTTCAAATCACTGTAGCTTAATACTTCTTTCTGGCTGTGTGAAATGGTGTACCACTTAGAGTGAGCTGATCTAAATGGTTGATGTCTCTCCATCCCCATTTCCTGGTTTCAGAGTGTGTTCTCCTATGGATTCCCAAAGAAATAGAACAGAAAAGAGACAATTCCCGCTGCTCTCCAGGTTTCTGTCAGTTTAGTGAGCTGAATGGTCTTACAGAGACATCTAAAAAGTGCAAGACACAAAACCTGGACTTGGAGAGTAAGTGTGGAATTAGAGATGCTCTCTGAGGGGTACCTAGCCATTATGGCAGCTCCATTGATACATGAAGCAGCACCCTTCAATACGTACAAAAAAAAGGCATTTTCACTGCTCATTCATTTGTATAAGGAGTTTCTGGATGTCCTTAGCTATGTGTCCTTTTTTAGCTGGGTGCTTGTGACCTGAGGTCTGTGCTTTGGGTGTTTTGCTCCTCTCAGGTCTCTTCTGATCCACAGCCCTGCATGTGGTGGGCAGCTCCTGAGCTGGTGTGAGTGTTGCCCCTCCTCAGCACTCAAGAGTTCTCATCCTGTCTCTCATTTGTGTGGCAGAGCTGTGCACTGCCAGAAGTGCATGGTGTATAATAGACATATAGGTCTAGAAGCTGGCAGGTGGCCTGTGCATTCAGTACCATCGAGATACATCTGGGATTTCAAGAGCTAGATGCTGGATCTGGGTGAATTTCAGCCCTTTTAGTGTTTATATGCGCCTCACATTCCTTCTCTTACCTTGTATCTGGGCTTATACATAGAAGGGTCTTTGATTCTAAGGGAGAAATCTGGATTGATTTTCAAGGGTTTTTTTAATGAACATTTTCGAAGTACCTCCTTGATTTTGTGACTGTTTTACAAATGCTGAGCATATTTTCAACTTGGCTGTGAATTTTCTGATACATTGACATTTTCAGTCTTTTCCTTTGAGATGAAGAAGGGTTGTTGGTTTTCACCAGCACCTAGAGATCTATAGTTTCTTTACCCTACCCAGTCTGTAGCTTTGATCTACAAAAGTACAGATTAAATACTGTTCAATCAGCATATATAAAAATACCTTCCTCCCTAGAATTTGTAACTGTCATAAATGACCTCAGCCTTGGACCTCTCTTGAAGTTTAATGGCCAGTTGGGTTTAATGGCCCAAAGTTCCACCTCAGGCTATTAACACTGTCAGCAGTCGTTAATTCTCACAAAATGCCCAGGGTCTTTATTGCTGTTGCTTAAGTGATGCTCAAATGACTGTGAATATTTACACCCCTGCTGTGGGTGTAAGAAATAGGCCCAGTGCACAATATTTCAGATTTCTCACTGCTGAGAAAGGTCTGAGTACCTGCTAGTAATCTCTTGCACATCTGAGGTTAATAAAGTAACTGTCAACTGGCCATCAGCAGTAGTAATCTAAAATTGTCGTTGCTTGTATAGATGTGTACTTTGCTTTAAAAAAAGATAAATGTACAGGCAGACTCCTTGCCCTGAACAGTTTACATGTCGAAGTCTGTGTAAACATCTGCTTATCTGTGTTCAGAATATTTTCAAGGGGTTACAGGCATGTGCTTGCAGTTATACAGATATTTCTAAATATAAGTCAGTGATGCTTGCAAATCTTTTTCATCATAACACCTTATGTTTAAAGCTTTTTTTGAGATGAGATGCAGGACTGAGCTGATCAAGCTCCTCACCACAGCATACCCTCTTCTAAGAAGAAATCATAGCTCTGCTTGACAGGTTGTTTAAGCAGTCAGTTTTTGAAGAGAAAATGTTGATTTATTAATAGGTTTTATTTTTTAGGGAGAAACACAAGACTGAAACCAACCTTGTGGGACATGAGTTGAGTTTTTGTTCTCTTGAACAGTGATGTTAGGCCATTGTTAATAAATGGACTGATTTCAGCTTGAAGAGACACAGAGGTTTTTATTCAAACAGCCTTCTCAGTGACTGTTTCAGATACTGCTTTGGAGGTTGGATGTTTTCTTAAAATGCCCACTAAAAATATATTCATAGCCAGTTTGGGTCTATTTGTACTTGTGCCAGCATTGGCTTTTAGACTAAAGAGCTTTTCCTTTCCCTGGTGCTTATATATTGAATGTGCTTACAGAGAAGCATGATATCCTCTGTCAGCTTGTATTTTCCCAGCATTGAAAGACACACTTTTGGCTTTCTGTTCCCCTGATTATGATCTGCACTTGCTCCTGGATGACACCTCCAAAATGGTATAAAACAGGCTGGAGAGCTCTTTCCAATGCTCTGGGTAGGGAAGCTACAAAACCAGGTGAAGGAAGATGGCAGTAACAGAGGCAACAAAGCTACCTGAACACAGAGATGGAAGAAGTAGGCTTATTGATGCATGACATGAAACAGGATATTAAAAGGATAGCAGAAACATGATAGAATATTAATTGCAACTGGAGTGCAAATACTACAGGGTGCACACTGTGAAAGAAATGCAGAAGGAATTGTAAAGATAATGTGGTAGCATTATATATTAAGAATGTAGTTGGCAGTAAAGAAATGTTAATAGTATGGATAAGACAGGATCAGCTTATGTCAAAATGTGTTGGGAAAGGCTTCTGTACTGGGAAAGGGAATGGGCTCTACAATGAACGTTGAACTTGGGGTCACTTTAGCATCATGAGAGAAATAAAGCTACCTGGTGATTGTATCATTATGGGAGAGTTTAAATTCCACATTTATAGACTGGAGAATAGATCTTACATCCACAGAAGAATCTGGTAATTTTTCAGAGTGGAGATTAAAAACCTCCTATTTGAAGAAACTAATGGAACTGCTAAGAGTTTATAGTATTTTAAGTTGGTGATGGGCAAGTTGCAAAGTTATTATACAGAAAGTAATAGAGAAATTAATGCACTATCAGGTGATGACAGTACTGATCCAATTTAAATTTAAATGAAATAGCAGTATTCACAAAGACAAGTTGGTAATTGTGGCGTTAGGCTGTAAAGGCTCAAAAACTATATCATAGCAATTCACTCTGAACAGCAAAGACTCTGAATTGCGGTAGAGTGCTGGTCTGAAATTTGTATTCTCAGGTAATAGAACTCCAAACCTCTCTAGAAAAATAATTATAAACTGGCTGTTGAAGTTTGTCAAAACATGTTTGAGATCGGAGTCAGAAGAGATTAGCTCAGAAAAAGAAATCAGAACTTGGAGGACTGAAAGTGAAAGACCAGAATGTGAACTGTGGACTAATTTAGACCTCAAGAAATGAGAAGTAAGAATTAAAAGATTCTTCAGTCATAATAAATGAAGAGCTAGGGAAAAAAAGTAAGGACACTATCTAAGGCTAGTGTAGAGATGGTCCCCAAAGAAATAAAACTTTTTCTCTATCTCTGAAGACAAGCAGGTGGAACAGAAATGTGACAGCAGGACTGTTTATGGAAAACAGGATAATAGAAAGTGGAAATGGCTACACAAATGTTGGCTCAAAACTTGCCAAGTTGATATGCCCATGTGAATGGAGGCCAGCAAGAGTCAGTTACAAAAACATGCTAAAGGGCAAACTTAGCAACCGCACACCAATTATTCTGATGTGCAATATTTTAGTGAAAATGAAAGACATGGGGAGTAATAAAATACAATATCAGCTTACTAATGGGGACCAAGCTTTAGGCTTCTTTAATGACTGATTTTTTCTTTATCCCCAAGGAAAAAATAGCAACAGACTAGGTGTAGGCTACCTGTTCTTTAGTAAAATATTTCATATAGTGGTTAGGTATTCCTTGACATGAGAGTTAGTACAAAGAACTCCTCAAAGGGCAGACACTGATGGGTTGTGCTGAAAGAGAAACTAGCACTCTAAAACAAGATTCCAAAAGATGTTCCTTAATTACTTTTATTAGTGATCAAGAAGTCAATGTTCAATAATTAAATTTGTTGAAGGTACAAAGCATATCAAAAGGGCAAATTCAGTAGAAATCTGGTTAACTTGATGCCAGCAATTAAAAACAAAGGTGATTCTTTAAAGAAGGAATAACAAGCCCAGTTGCTACCCATTGAGAATGGGTAGGAAAAAAGAAAAAATAAATGGGTTTGTATTTATCAGCCGCAGGATGTCTCTGAGCCACTCGTGTGACCAAAAAAATTAAAAATCATACACTAGGCACTATCAGGAGAAGTATTTTCAGTAGAGAAGGGAAAGCACCCATGCAATGTCATATGTTAATTGGAATCACTATGCACATTTAGGTTCACCAACAGTCAAGAAAGAAAAATTCAAAGAAAGAAATAGAAAGAAATTAGAAAGGTGCTGCATCACAATATAACAGGAAAAGAACTCACCATACAGGAGTAAGGGGCTTTTGTTGGGTTTGCTTAGTCAAACAAAAGCAGAGCTAGAGGAGATAAGACCACTGCCCTTAAATGCATTGAGGTGGTAAAAAAATAAAAGGACAAGAATGCTGTTTAGCTGAAATGAAAATGTTCACAACACCCAGCCCCTCAAAAAATCCATGAGTAAATTTATGCTACACATTCAAAGAAGGCTACTATTTACCAAGGGAATTTGTGGTGCACAAAATCTGGTCTTTTTTTTTTTAATGGAGTTTGATAAATGTAAGGAGGTGACTATGCAGGTAGCCAGAAATATCAAAGGACTAGATATATGACCCAGGAATTCCCTCCCACCTTATCCCTGGATTTTCTAAATTTCTGTAATGAATAAATTCTGTACTTAGAATCTGCACCAGGTCATTTCACCTGGGGGAAAAAGTTATTAAGGGCTTTGTTTAGCTGAGCTTGGTTTTAGCCACAATACATGCGCACAGGACTAAAACTTGCTTGTGTTGTTCTGGGGAAACCATGCAATGATATTTCTCTGTGCAAGGTTGAAGTCAGAAGAATTACTCCATTAGAAACCACAGTTTCTAGCTACACATCCCCTCATGCGCAGATGGAGTGCAGAGCACTGTTTCCTAGCAACTACTAAGGACCACTGGCTTTATAAAATCAATCTCTGCCAGGAAACCATGATACATGGGAAACATTTAGTAGTCAGAAAGCTTTCTACTTCCTCTACTTCCTGGTCTGCACAGAAGAGTCTTTTCAAGAAGTAGATAATATCAACATTTCTTCGTAAGTGGACTGAATTCAAATCCTTGTTCAGGTGACTTGTTTTTCAGCTCCCCTGGGGTACATGTCCTCATGTCCATGAATGGTTCTTCCTTAAAAAGCTAGCTGCTGGGCTTTCTCAAAGACAAAATTATATGAAACTTAATGTGGGAAAAAAAAAGAGGAGAAAATGAAATGCAGATAAGGAAGGAATGAATAGCAGTAGAAAAAACTCTAAAGAGCCCTGGGAAGATGGGGTGTGGTAACAGTCAGTCAAAGGCTGCAGGTGCAACTCTTCCCTTCTGTACAGTAAATTAACTTTTGGTGTTACATTCATCTATAAAATTCAAGTAATATCTGATCAACTGCAACATCCAGTTAATTTGATTTTTTTTCACAAGTAAGAGTTTCCACTGATTTCTCCGTTTGTTTATCCTCCTCATTTTTCAAGTTTCCAGCATCCTCTGATGCAGCTAAGAGTGTGAACTGGAATGTTCTAGGTTGTTACCACATGGGAAAATCCCATTTCCTTTTTGTGTAAAGCATAGGAGACAAGGCTCTCTGTTCAGCAACTTTCATTTGTATCAGAAATACACCAGTGTTTTATTCACTCTGCTAAGATCAGGGCTACAAAGTCCTAAGAAGCTCCTAGTAATATGTAAGGGGAGAAAAAACCTCTTCTAGTGCATTTAAAAAAAGAAACATTACTGAAGAAGTAATTAGATAAGCAATTAATATTTTAGTGTATAGTTTGATTGTTATATGTTTTAACAGCCTGTTGTGCCAATCTCACTTCTAATTGGGGAACAGTATTGAACATTTAATTTCTAGCATAGAGTGGTGTCCATTATGAAATCATAGCATCAGTCTGAAAATGCTCTGTGTGTCATCTTTTTCAATGAACACGGACAGAATAGGAGCAGTAGGTGAGTAAAGATTAGTTTCAGAAAAGGAGTACTCAGGATACTAAACTTTGTGACTGATGGTATCATTTGAGAAATATGATGCTAAGACTGTGAGTCCTTTAATGTCAAATTTTTCTTATATATCAGAGAAAAGAAGCCATGCACTTTTGTGATGTCATAAATAGTGTTCAGTCTTTCTGCTTCTGAGTTAGAAGTAAATTTAAGAAGGGCTGACATTCTGCATTTCAACTATTTTTCTTTGGTTTTTAGAAACATTTTAGAAGTTTCTTTTCACTGAACTACTTCTGCTTTGTTATTATTAGTACTATATTGTTGTAATTACACAAGTTATTTCCTCTTTTACTTATACTGTTTATAACTTTGGCTGAATCACTCTATTCAGAGATGGGTTTGTGTTATACTACCATCTCAGATTATTCTTTGCCTTTTTTGTTAAGTTCTTTTGAAGAAGATATGCTTATATCCTCATTGTCCAAGCAACAAAGTATGCAATTACACATTTTTGGTCTTCTGGTGTGTTTAGCAAATCTTTTCAGTGTATGATTTACCACCTGTGGCTTTTCTTCATCTCTTGAAAATGCTATTATCTTAAATGGCCTATTTCTAATTGCAGTGGATTTAATTGCTTGGATACACAAGGGTCTCTGTTGGCTACTGCTGTTTCCTGGACATGTTGAGAAAAAATGGGTGTCTGTGTACAGATGTTTCCAGAAGGGGAAAGAATTTTAATGCATGTTTCCCCTTAATAGGAATGGATGTCAGCAGGTTTGCAACAACATTCCTTGGAATTATTGCCCTCCCGAGAAGAATTTCTATTCCAGACCATCTCTGTTGGAGATCTCTATATTCTCTTTGAAATGTATGGTGGCACTGGAAAACTCTGTCTCAAGCCAAGAGTGCTGCTGTTGTTTTCAGGAATGTGTTTGACAGTGGCATATGTGGTCGTATTTATTTTAAGAAGTGAGATGAAAAAATCTTTCAAAAGGGAGAAGGTTTGTTAGCAGAAAGCGCCTGGACACATGTAAAATTGAACAGTGCATCTATATATCCTAATTTTTTTCCAGAAATGTATGGTGTCATCTTTATTTGTAGAGTCATGTTGCTAATTTGAAAACATTTGGAGAACTGTCAAATGTTTTTGTGAATATTTATGAGTCCTCAGTGTTTCACTGCTTTTAGCACAGGTGGTCATTTGCCCAAAAATTCCTCTAGGAAATGTACTATTTACTGTTCACCATTCATCTTTCTATTGCTTAAAAGGTTTGTCATCCAGTTAGGGAACAAAGTAAGTGGGCTGTGAGGCAGGATGCAGGGTAACCCTTGCAGTGGACAGCTGAAATAAATAGCTTCAAACAAGCCATGTGCAGAATATTATTTATTTAAAAAACAAAGCAAATATTTATCAACTGCAAATATTTATCAACTCCAGGGCACACATTATCTTTTTATTTTCTTATTTATTCACCATCTACTACAATAGAATTGCAAACCTGGTAAAAGTCTTTAGGCATTAATATAATAAAAATATACAATAGCAAAGATAACAAATGCTATTTAAAAAATCTATATTGGATAGTTGACAATTCAGAAATAAAGCTAGATTAGAAACAAATGTCCTGCAAGTAGGCTTACTTCAAAATAAAAATATTGCCAGATCTTTCTTGCTTTACTCACACAAGTTCTCAAGTTGAAGAAAAGCTTCTAAGGCAGATTATAAGATTTCACTCTATAGACTGGGAATTTGTATTTTAACAAAGCAGAATGAAGTTTTCAGAACTGTGAGCTGTGTGAAATTAGCTCCAGGAAGTATTTTTAATGATCAAGAAAAAGAGCAAATATTTCAGAAGACAGACTAAAACCTTTGAAATTTATTTTGGTGTAATATTTTAATTCTAAGTTTTGATTTTCATCCATCCATTAACATTCAATCACTACAAAGAGATGCAAAAAAATATTTTGAATTTTTTTTCCTGCATAAATCTAACACAGGGGAGTCTAGTGCATATATTTTGCTTGTATTGTAACTACTCAGACACCCTATGATGACAACCAGTGCCATTAGGTATCCCTATATGTTACATCCTGTTGTTTCAAATGTTAATACTTGGCAATATTTACTGAATTAGTTACCTCATGCAGTTTATGAATTGTCATAGTTCTTCTAGATTATCCACATGTCTTTGCAGCAAATTAAAAAATTAATTTTATTTTATTTTTCATTTTGCTGGTAAAATTCCAAGCCCTTGTTACCCCAGGTTGATTTAAAACTGTGGAGGAATTTTGTAATCACAGATGACAAGAGAGATCAATCAGGCTTCTATTAATCTTCCAGAGAGCCAGATCCCCCACACAAAGACACTTAAATAAAAATCACTTAAAAGATAGCTAATTTCAGCTTTTGCCTTGGCAATCCCCCATTCTTCCAAAGGAACCTATGGTATGCAAGCCTTGTCCTAACTCCATTCAGAGGAGTTAATGTTCAGAATTCTTTCCTTCCTTTCTTCCAGATGTTTGACTGGATGACAGATAATACCTTTGGTAAGGTCAAGATCTTTAGGCCTCCTGGGTCTGGCAGATGTCTGGTTTTCAGGCTTTCCCCACTCCATCCAACTGTGAGGTGATATCCCAAGGGATTTAATTAAGTCAGTTTTTGTAAATGAGCTGGGTTTGTGTTCTGACCACTGCTGGCCCTCCGGAGACAATGTTAGTTGCACAAAGTCCTTTTCTGGTATGTACCTGAGACTACCACTGAATAAAAGCCCTTATGAAATGTGCTTCTGTGTTTGGGGTTTTTTTCCTAGGGATCCTTTAAAACATGAGTCAATTCAATCATGTGTGATCATAGACATCTACTTGAGATGCCCTGGGGTGCCATAGGCATTTGCTGAAGATGACACCTATAACAGAGTGCCTGCTGGGGACACACACTTCTGGGGAGCAGGGATAACCAGGCCACCCCAGGCACCACCAGGCACTATGGACAGCTAACTCAGACAGTACTCATCAGCACAAGGAAGGGAACTAGAGAGGTTCTCTTGGGTTGGGTTTCTGTCCAGTAGTCCCTGAACCTATTAGGTGTCTAGAGCAAACTGAATCGGTCTCCAGACTCCCAGGGTCTCCTGGCTAGATCTCCAGGGACTTCAACGGGAATTTACATGCCCAAGGCACAAACAAACGCTCCTCGTATCTTTCCCCAGAACCTGCTCTTTGCTCATGTGACCACTTAGAGTGTACTTCTTTGAGATCATAGAATCATTAAGGCTGGAGAAGACCTCCAAGATCACGAAGTCCAACCTTTGACAACTATGTCCACTAAACTGTACTGTAAAGTACCACATCTACTCAGTATTGGAACACTTTCAGGAATGGTGACTCCACCAGTTCACTAGGCAGCATGTTCCACTTAATTCTTAACCATTATTTCACTGCAGAAGTTTTTCCTAATATCCAAATTGAGTCTCCCTTGGTGCAACTTGAGGTCATTGCCTCCTGTACTATTGCTTTTTATCAGGGAGAAGAGACTGAGCCCCACCCTACCATAACATCCTTTCAGGTAACATGGTAGTACAACATACATAAGATTTGTGAGTTTGTTAGGCCTGTAACTGTGTTACTGTTGT
The DNA here is from genome assembly GCF_048771995.1 of Taeniopygia guttata. Classification (NCBI taxonomy): domain Eukaryota; kingdom Metazoa; phylum Chordata; class Aves; order Passeriformes; family Estrildidae; genus Taeniopygia; species Taeniopygia guttata. The sequence continues at coordinate 28,280,533 of NC_133025.1, read as the reverse complement.
GCTTACAGTAAATTCTATAGAAACTTTAGTTAAATTTAAATTAGGCCATTGATTAAATGTTTAGTTTAAGTGCTGTTAAACCTGTCAAGTCCAAGGGTAAGTTTGGCAAGAAGGTTCACTCTGAATTTTGACTCAACAGGAGGGTCTCCCTTATTCCTTTTTATCCTTACACTTTTCACATCATAATCCTTTTCCTTCCCCAGCCTCCATGTATATGATTTTTGATTGATTTTAGTTTTAGATTGATTGATTTTATATTTTAGTCCAATTTTTCTCTGTAGCTTTGACAATTTAGTAATTAGAAGAGTGAACCTTGCCAAGAAACCTTGTCACACTTTCACTTTTATATTAAGCCTACTTTTGCTGATACTTTTGCTGGTGTTCTTTGAGGAACCTAAAAACTCATTCATGACAGGTGGTTGTAGAGAGAAATAAAGTCTCCCCATAGCTTCCTTTTCTCCAGATTAAACAACCTGAGTTCCCTCAGACACTCCTCATAGTCCTGGATGCCATTGGCCCTTGGCCACCTGGTCACTCTGCTGGTTCATGTTCAGCTGGATGTTGGTCAGCATCCCTAGATCCTTTTCTGCTGAGCAGTTTTCCCTGAGTTATTCTTCCCTAACTTTGTAGCACTGCAAGGAATTGCTGTGACCCACACATCTGCTTGGCCTGATGCTTTGCCTTGTTGAATCTTCTACAATTGTCCTTGGCCCATCAACCCAGCCTGTCCAGATCCCTCTGCAGGCTTTTCCTGCCCTCCAGCAGATCCATGCTCCCACCCCACTTGGTGTAATCTCTGAAATTGCTGAGGGTGCACTCGATCTTGTTATCCAGATCATTGATAAAGATACTAAACAGGACTGGCCCCAGTACTGATCCCTGGGGAACCCCACTGGTGGCTGGCACCAGCTGGATGTAACTCCATTCACCACCACTCTCTGGGCACGGCCATCCAGACTGGTTTTTTTACCCAGCAAAGAGTGCACAGTCCTAAGCCACAGGCTTGTCAGCTTCTCCAAGGGAATGATATGGGAGTCAGTGTCAAAAGCTTTACTGAAGTTCAGGTAGACAACACCCACAGCTTTTCCCTCATTCACTAGGTGGATCACCTGGTCATAAAAGGAGATCAAGTCAAGCAGGAGATACTTAGAAAGGGCACAATTTTACCTCAAAAGCATAATATTTCTGCACTCAGTTTAGGTGCACAAATTGGTCCATCAACACCTATTAGGTGCAAATGTCTTATAAGGCAATTTGTCCTTCATGGCTTCAATTCTTCCACATCCAGTTCCACATCCATCCAGCACTGTGAGAGTCTTATGAGAACCAACATCAGCAATATCCTTACTATTACTTAATGTGCCTAGTTCTACTCTCCTCCCTGTTCTGCGTGCCAGAAAGTGATGTCTGTCTTAGGCTGAAGGCAGCTGGGAAGGCTGCAGGAGCACACTGGGTACTAGAAATGTGCATGTGGGATGTGCAGGTTCTGCATTCTGAACAATCCTGTGGTTCACTAAGAAAAAGGACATCATGAAGGGGTGGGTGTAAACCTTAGCAATGCTGATCTAACTGCTCTGTATGCTGTCAGGGGAGGCACATCAGTTGTGTAAGATACTGTAAGGCTTCCAGAATAACTGCTGCTTCTGTGCAGCCTGGAGAAAATGTCACCTTTCTCACTAACTTCCTCACGCTTCAGCATACAGAGCCAGCATGAGTTATTTTTGTTGGAGCTGCTAAATCCTACTCTCAGCCAGACTCAGAGTAGCCATTTTATCCATGCTTCTGGGCAGCTTCAGAGACTACTGCGTACCACATTGTGGTTTTGAACAGAAGTGGTAAAATTCAAATTTGTTGCTTTTTTAAGGGCGGGGATGAACAAGCAATGCAAGGATAAATTTGGAACACATTTCAAATTCACTTGAAGATTTCACAAAGGCGGGGATGAAAAGAGAAAAGATGTAAGGTATTTCTTACATCTCAAGTGTGATCTCAGTCCCACTGAAACTGATGGAAATCTGACTGGCTTCAAGGCTCATTGAACCTGGACATACTGAAGAGCAATTAAAGCTCAATATTTTTTACAGAAGATGATCCTGCCCTGAAGCCAGCAAACAAACCAAACAGAGGCTAGTAAATCCTCTCCTGGATAACAATGGCTCTCTGCTTATCAGCCCTTCAGAATTCCTGTTTATCAGCACCAGGTTGCTGCTGGACTTTTTAGATTCTGCTTGTTAGTGTCTGATCAGAGTCTGCCTTTGTACAGCTTTAATTACGCATGAAACCCAAACAATCATACCATAATGGGTAGAATTTCTTCCATTGTTTTAAAAAGGTTCGCATAATCTTGCAGAACAAGAGGAAACCACAATTACTGCCTTACATAAAACATAAGAAATAAAGCCAGGTTTGGCTATAAAAACAGATGTCTTTCCATCTTTTTAAATTTTTTTTCATGTTGTTGCAGTTTCTGTTTTTAACAATCTCCTGGTGAGGCAGATAAGCTCCTAATTCTAATAATGTTGTTATCAAAATTTGTAAGGCAAGTGAAGGTTACAATTTAGTGCTTTATATTCCACTAAATGTAGGTAGAATATGTCTTTCATGTTCTATAATCAGCACTAGAAGACATTATACTCCTAAGGAGAAAACTTTCTGCTTACCATATCTACTTGCAAAAAACTCTTGATCAAACAAGCAAAATATTTCTCTTTGACTGAGATTACTTTTAAATAATAAAGAATCCAAATAAAAAATTTATATAGACATTGATTCCACTGATGTCCCCTTGTGTTGATGCAAGGGGCCTGTACTTTTCCAAGAAGTCAGAAATGCATCAGATCTAGAAAATAATGCTGATGTTTAAAATTTGGTCACATCACATTTTCAAGCTCCCCAGTCTGAAGCAGGATTAGAAGAACCAAATCCAAATCTCCTTTGTACATGCTTTTCAATCCTCTCACATCAGGCATTTGTAAATATAACTCCACTGGTTTTACAGACATTTGTTAGTGATATTATAGGAAATAAGGAAGTTTCTTAATTGATAGCTCTACTGGGCACTCCTGGGGGACTAAATAAACTCAGTTCAGTTATATGGAGAGAGAATGCTAAGGTCTGAAGATTCTCACAGACCTTGTGATGTAGGCATCATAGTCTACAAGAAAGGACTTTGGTTTGAATATTTCAGTTATGCATGGCCAGGTGTGTGTGGTCAGGTCAGAACTATGACACAGCCACAGAACCATCATAGAATTATTAAGGTTGTAAAGGACCTCCAAGATCACCAAGTCCAGCCAGTGAGGAAACACCACCATGTCAATTAAACCATAGCACTAAGTGCCACATAACAGTCAATTCTTAAATACTTGCAGGGATAGTGACTCCACCATTTCCTTGGGCATCCAATTCCAATGCTTGATAACTCTTTCAGTGAAGATTTTTTTTCCTGATGTCCAACCTGAACCTTCCCCGTCACAGTGGGAGGCCATTTCCTCTTGTCCTGTTGCTATTTACTTGGGAGAAGAGGCTGACCCCCACCTTGTTGCAAGCTCCTTTCAGGGAGATGTAGAGGGTGATGAAGTCTCCCCTGAGCTTCTTATTCTCCAGGCTAAATAACCTCAGCACCTTCAGCCACTCCTAATATGACTCACTCTCTAGACCAGCTCTCTTGCCCTTCTCTGCTCCAGCACCTCCTTCTTTAGTGAGAAGCCCAGAACTGGACACAGCACTCGAGGTGTGGCCACACCAGTGCCGAGTACAGGGGACAATCACTGCCCTGGCCCTGCTGGCCACATCATTTTGGCACAGGCCAGATGCCATTGGCCTTTTTGGCCACCTGGGTGCTCTGCTGGCTCATGTTCAGCTGCTGTCAGCCAGAACCCTCAGGTCCTTTTTTGCCGATCACATGGAGATTAGTCAGATAAAACTGTTATTTGTGAAGGATATACAGTGCCTGCCAGATTACAGGAAACAAGCCCTAATGGTAAATTCTAAACTCATAAATTGGATGTTATCGATACTTGGCATTTTCTTGTTGTAAAGTTCAGGAATATTTGTTGAGATCCTAGTGAAGTTGCAAATATAATCACAGACGTTGCCTCTCGATATTGATTAGCTGCAGAACCATTTTTTTTGGTTTTTTTTTGTACTTTTGTTGTGTGATGAAGCTGTACAAAATCCAGCCAAATTTGTACTGGTACTTCCCGCACATGTTGGTATATGTTTGTTGATCCAGTTACTCAAAATGCACATGGGCACACTAAATCTTTGTTTCTCATCAAGGAGTAAATTAAAAAGATTGCATAGGGTTAATTCTCTGTATAGAAGGATGATATTGGCTGATTTTATTTATGTCTATAATTCATACAAGGGATGCCTTAGACATCAGATATTTTTTATATGCAGGAATCCAACCTATGTCAATTGGAGTAGATGTAAAATATGATCCCCACTATTTGTGGTCACCAAAGGACCATTTTTTATAAATCTGCTGATGTAAGTTTCTCCTTGGCTTTAAAAGTGGTCTGCCTTAACTGTACCTTTCACAACCACAATTTTCTAAATTATTTCCTAACATTCTTCTTAAAAAAATTCAATGGCAATATTTTTGTTACAGTTGTCCCAAATATTTTAATAATAATCAGAAGATTTCTGTATGTAGCAGTTTGGAACCTGTCAGATGGGATGTACTTCAATAACAAAAGGCAGTATTTTTATAATTGTTAATGTTTTTTTAGGGGAGTGGTATTACCATTTCAGAGAGTTCTGACTTTTCACATGCAATATGATCACCTTCTGTTGGTATATTATATTAAATAAAACCACTTCAAGTCTATAACACATTCTCTTTTTAATGAGATTCACATCAAAATAGAAAATGAACACTTTAAGAAGAGAGAGGAGGTAGTAGTACTTACAAAATTGTTCTCATAATTCTTATGGCATTTTTTTCTGTGTCTCAGTGAGGTGAATGCAAAGATAAAATTATCTTTTACAATCAGCATTACTTAGAATCTTGAGGTCTATGCTATATTTATTCCACTGTACCACCAATATGCAATGATTTAAACATTTGTTTTGGCTTTTAATCTTTGCTCATATATATACACCTGCAAAATAAAAACCAGTGGAGTATGCATACCCATAAATCTGTCCAACCTTCCACTCTTCTGAGATATTTCAGTAAAGGCTTGACGCTTGTAATCAGAACTAGGTTTGGATGCTGCCTTCAATTCATTTAACAAACACCCTTCCCCCTCTTCTCCATATTCCGGCGTCCTTCTTTGTTTCATTTTTAAACCTGAAGGTTTCAAGGAGCAGAGAACTCCTTTGAAGGTGCCTGAGGAAGAAGCCTGGCAGCAGTAAGAGGTGCAATCTTAGACTAAACATTAGTTATTTTATTTTGCACCATAAGCATGCTGATTTAATATATTTAATCTACTTGTAGTGTAGCAGACATTGCATAGTTTTTATTCCTCAGAGCTTCCTATCTCTAAACACTGTGTGATGCCTGCTCCATCTTTTCAGCTACTGCTACCCCATAGTGCCTTCTTAGCTATGCCCTGGGAGGCTCTGCTGGGCTGGTCAAGTCTGGTGAGGTGCTGGGACAAGCCAACAGCTGCCCTGCAAATACTTAAAGCCAGTTTAAAAGATGGTGATGATTTCCTCATGAAATGGTTAATGATGCAACACGGGGCAGTGGCCACAAACCACAGCTCACGAGGTCTGGTCTGGACATTGGCAAAAACTTCAGGAGAACATTGCAGCCCCGAATACATCACCCAGAGAGACCGTGGAATTTCTACACCTTGCCTCTTTGTACCATAAGGGAGCAGAAGTATGAACCAGTGCCTTAGCACAGCAGTCAGCTCTGCAGGCAGGAGGAGACCACCCATGTCTCCCAGGCCAGCTGGAGATACACAGCCATGCCAGGACAGTGTGGTTAATGGTAGAAAGGGTAGTCATGGGCTTTTGGGGATCATTCAGACCAGGTGGGCTTTTGAAAGCTATTGGATGATTCAGAGATATATTTGTCTGGCAAGGATGGGAAAGCATGCAGAGGGTTTATTTTTTCACAGGACTCTTCCTTGCAGTGTTACTTCCTTGTATTTAAATAGAATTGGAACCAAAATAGGAAATAAAAATTGTATTCCACACAAAGAAGGACAGCATTTAAAAAGTATATCAATTGGTCTGGCTAGGCAAATGGTCAGTTAAACCAATACTATGTGTTGTGTTCAGTAAGGAGAGTTCATGGATTGAAACATGAAACTGACCTCTGTGTAATCTGTTTGTGCAGCTCCATTGGTCAATAATTTCTATTTAACCCAGAGAAAATGTCCCAATTGAAAGGAATGATTTCAGTTTAGTTACTCTGGATTTAAACAGTGTATCTGAGATCAGAACCTGGCCCAGAGGCTATAGGAATAAATGGGATTGGGAAGATATATTGTTTTGAAAAGGAAAAGGTAATTTGATATACTGGGCAGCAAGAGAACTATTACTGTGATTAAAGGCATTTTTCCTTCTAAGTTTGTGTTTGCAGGATATATTATTTATTGCTGGGATATGGCAGATTATTAGATCTTTCAAATCACTTTGGTATTTGATTATGGAGCCAAGTTTCCCTTTTGAGATTTTATAGTGCTTTTTTTTTCAGAACAGTATTGTCAATGGTTTGTGCTTTTAAAAAAAATAAATAAATGCTTTTTTTGTTATTATTTCCAGTATTGAAGAATGAAAGTTATATTGTATTGGGAAATGTTTCCTTCTTCTAGGATGGCATGTTCTTACTCTTTGAAAGGTGAAGGTAAAACATGATCCCAGATATCATTTTTTCTAGTTCCCGAAAAATTTAAGTGCTGATTAAATAAATGATCAAGTATTAAAAACTTTCTTCCTTTCATTTGCCAAAGCTGTAATTTCTTGTCTCATAATTTTTTCAGATGACTTATTTCATATCCCATATTTTTCTTGGAATTCAGTCATACATCAGAAGATTCTGCTGTAATGGACTAAATTTAAATGACAGCTTAAGAATAGAACTAGATTTTAGCTACCATCACACAATAAGCCTTTTAAGTTCTTGCCACATGAAGCAAACAAATTATTAGAAGACACCACTGTCAGAGTACCATAGATTTGACTCTTTTATTTGCCTTTGGGTAAAAAAAAAAAAAAACATAGAACATTTTCTGTCAAAGCCTGCTTTGACAGAACCGGACAAAAACAGGCTGATGAACAATCTTTTCTCAGAGATCAGTTCCATTCCCACTGAAACACTCCGTGACAACTCGTCCATTTCTAATGTGTTTTTTTTGGTGGTGTTTTTTTCTGTTTTGGTTTTTTTTTTTTTGGGAAAAATTTTGAAATTATGACTTCATAATTTCATTTTGTGGGGATTTTAAGCTCATGCATTTTACATTGCAGATGAAGTGGCCCAAGAGTGTGCATCCAGTCACATATCATTTCTCATCAGACACACAGCACCTGGTTAGGCAAAAGGAACTTGATCGTGTGCCGTGATCACAGAGGTTTTGTTGGTGGTTTTGGAGGACAAGGGCTGGATCTGGTCTCTTCAGAGCTCCCTGCACTGATTGTCCACGAGTGTTCAGAACTTGAAGTGCTCTCTTTAAGGAGAGGAGACAGGCAAATCCTGTGAACTTGGAGAAGGGGCTTGGTCATTTGCCTTGTTTAATTCATACTCCTGCTTGGTGCTGGAGCCAATCTCTTCCCCTATTTGAGAAAAGCTTTACTGATGCGTGTTCCTCAGTTTTATGTGGTAGATCACCAAAACACAATTTGGGACTTTAAATTTATTTCCACATGAGAGAAAAGCTCCTAAACCCCAGTATTTGAAGGGCAGTGGTTAAGGCTGATACTGAATTAGTTGTACTAGCCCCAAGCTGCCTGCCTGTGCCGAGGGAGGCAGGAGAATGATGCTGGCAAGCTGTCCCAAGCAGTGAGCTGGTGGCAGACTGAGACTGTGGGGACAGCTGTGAACAAACAGGCCTGAAGGGATGCCACATGTTGCACTCTGGAGAGCCCCTGTGATGCTCCTGTCACTAGATGAAATGGACTGAGCTGCTTATGTGGTTAGGCACAGCCCTGAGCCTAAGTCCCTAAATCCCTCAAAAGGCCTGCGAGCCTCTAGTTAGACCATTTTCTCCCCAAAATCAGACTTTGCAATCTGTTCCATGTTCTCTGTGTGTGTTTGGAGAGCAAATAGAGTAAGCAAGATAAAGGAAAGCAATTAGATTGGGCTAAGGTGCTATTTACATGCAATGTTAGAGTCCTGCTATCTCTTTATCTATTTTTAACCACACACAAATTCATGCAATATTTAAATAAGAACTTCTAAGCTTTGATGCAACAATAATTTAATTTTTCAAATATATTTATAATATAAGTTTAATCTGCCAATATATCTTTTCCAAGAGGCAGAAGGTATGGGAGAGAAAAGGAGAGATAAAGTCATTGAAAAAAGATCACAAGGTTGATAACAGAAAAAGCTGCAGTCAAACTTACATGTTTACACACTAAAAAACAGGGGTGGCATTTTTTCCCTATGCTTCAGAGATCCTCACTGTGTCTTTGTCATTTCAAAAAAGAAGTCTGTGTTGCTTCTCTCAAGGCACATCTGCAGCCTGCTCTTTCACTGCAGAACATGAAATCATACCAGCGCAGAGCAAAAGAGTAAAGGGAAGCTGAAAACTTGAAAAGAAAAGATGGGAGAGGTGAACTGAAAGAAGAGCAGCTTCAGTATTTTCCTGATTCTCTGAGCCACAGTTTTCTGCTTCACCAAGCCCCCAAACAGACCTATGCCCAACTTAGCTGTGGTGGTTTACCACTCTTTATTTTTCCCTTTATTACTCCCAGAATTGGACCCACCTGTTGAGTGTTTGAGGTGCTAATATAGTTGCTACTGCTGGTATTGTGTCAGGGTGGTAGGGAAGGGGGCAGAGGCTAAACAAAGCTGAGCTTATGCCTGCATGTACCTCTGCATCTATATCTATATGTATTCAGATAGCTATTAGCTATGCCCATGCCTATATCTCTATCATCTATATCAACATACATAAATCTTTATGTCTAGCTAGATGAGATTAGTTCTGCTTATTATCAAAATAACAAAAATAGATTTGCCAGCGAATGCAGAGAAAAAATGACAAAGGCAGGACCTGTTTTTGATGGCCTGAGAGGTGGGACATTTTCCATTCACCACTCTCAGTACCTGCTAGCAGTATCATACGCATGAGTTTCCCCAATCCAATACTCAGCTCTCCTCTGAGTATGGCAGAGTAAGACTGTCTATGTGTCCAAACAGGTGGTAGGAGAGCTTGTTCTAGTAGCACAACATCACATTTAGACCTTATCTTGCTCTCTATGAAAAAAACATACTCTGCATGGGCAAGACCTTGGTTAATGACTCACCACGGCACATTTTTATATAGTATTTCATTATACATCTCCACAGAAACACGTTTCCCTTTCCCATGGTTAGTATTTTCTCCTTATTGAAAGAACATACACATGGAAATGTTATTCTTTATTATTATTTTCCCTGAAAGTAGTGCACAGAAACTCTGTATTGGTGCATTACCAGTGATTTCGTATTGAGTAGTAACTAACCTGTGACCTGATTTTCACTTGGTGTTCTGTAAAAATATAAGATTTGCAAGTTATGTTTACCAAAAGGCACATTTCATACCCATGATAATCCAAAGTGTTTCAAAATTGTAATATCATCAGTACAGGGATTATATAGGCAATACAACATTTTATGCTTTACAGTAGACTATAGGTCCATAGACAGCCAAGCAAATTAAAAAAATTCAGTCAGAAGTTAGCACATTAGTCCCTGAGAGTACTCTTTCCCAAAAATGCTCAGTAATTTTTAATTAAAATGTGCACATTTCAAAGTTTCCTGCATGAATTTGTACTCAAGTTGGAAGCATAGGTTTTACTGGAGTAGAGCAGTGCCAGTGTCAAAGCAGGCTCCATTTGCTTATGAGCTGCAGGTGCTAGATTTAACTTCTCCTACATGTAAAAGAACTGTGCAGGAGATCTGTTTCCAAGCATAAAAATCCTCAGATGAAAGGCCAGGTAATGGATGAATAATTCAGGTGTACATGATGTACAGAATTGAATGCTTCTCACTAGGATGTGAAAACTAAATTTCTCATATGTCTTATACCATTTATATGACACTGGTCATTTAATATCTACTTTTTAGTAGGAAAATCCCTTACACAAAAGCAGCTTAATTGTGCTATTTTTTTTTTCTCCCATGAAAACAATTAATTTTCTCTGTATAATTTCAGCTATGAAGGTGAACACTACAGAAAAAAAATGTAGCTGTTCAAGGAATTATACAGACTCTTTTGAAAATACCTTTTCTAACCTGAATTTTACCTCCATATCTCCATGGTCCCATGTCACTTCTACATGAAAGGACCTCTTCAGAAAAAAAAAAAAACAAAAACATTTTCAAAAAATATATTGCATCAATCAGTCTTGAGTTTTAGAGTTTCTAGAGCTGACATCAACCCTTGCAAAGAAGGAGTCAGGGAGGGAGGAAGAGAGAAGTAAGAGAAGGAATGGCTAGAGAAAGAAGCTTGATAAGCCAGAGAAGGAATGGTAAGAGAAAGAATCTTGGTAAACCAGAGCTCCTCTGAAATCTTGCTTCAAGACTTGATAAATAGTTTCTTCACTTTTCTGCCTGGGCTGGATCAAAGCAGCCTTTTGGGGTGGGGTGGGAGGGGAGCACAATAATTTTGTGGTTCCGCAGTCCCTAGAGCCTGATAATATTTTTATATCTAAAATCATCTGAATGGGAGAGCAAAAACATCCTCTTATTCTTGCTTGTCCCTGGATCTATTAAAAACAGAGGAATTTGGTACATGTTACATCCTGACCTACACTAGTCTGAGAAGTGATATATTGCTTCACAAATCATTTGACTTATGTACATATTAACCAACTTTATTCTATATATAAAAGAAGACTGATAACAAAGACTGTGTATTACAGAAGCATTGCTCTACACTTGATCACTTTTAGATCCCATTAAAACAAGCTCTGTTTTTCCTGTATGTAGAATAACTCTCTCAGAAGACTCTATTTTGTTCATTGTATTTGGCAGTCACAGCCACAAAGTAAATGATCACATTATATGCAGCATCCTAATGTGCAGAATGTAAAGGCTGAGGAGAATAATGAATAGGGCAATTGGAGAACAAAATTACATTTCCTGCTCACAGCTCTGATCAGCCCTAGTTAACATGCTCATAAGTAAAGAGTTAGTTATGGGAAGGTGGTTGGTGATAAAATGAGTGAAAAAACACATCCATTTTTACCAGTAGAAGACTGCTAAATAGCTGTGTGTGGATTAGAGCTCCCAGTGGATGGGCTGCACTGGTGAATGTCATTTGGATTACTGAATAGCTGTAGTTCATTGAAAGGTCTTTTCCATTGTCAGAGTGGTTTCTGCATACCATTCAACATATTTCTTCCCATACATCTCCAACAGAATTCAGATTGTCCACTTGACCTCCACAGAGATTCTTTGTAAAAGTCTCCATTTACTCACATTTCTTTGAGATACTTATCTTCTGAGCTAATGTGGAAAATTAAGAAGTGTCAATGCTGTGTAGGGAGAAAAAATTAAACTGACTCCAATGTTATTTTGCTACTGTTATCTCCAAAATGACCCTCCCTCTTGTGAATAGAAAATATCCACTGATTTCAATCTATAGTGTGTGTGTGTGTGTGTGTGTGTGTGTGTGTGTGTATTTGAGTTCTGGTTGTTTGGGGTTTTTTTGTTGGGATTTTTTTTTTAATGTTAATGCTCAATATATGATCCTTTCCAAGTTCTCCACATGTCTTAATTCTTTCTGTTCAAAAATGTTCCCATTTTTGACCAAGAACCATAAAGTCAGACACAAGATTGATCTTTAAAAGGGCATGAGAGGCCAGTTTCATGTCCTCATCAACAACTACTGTACTGCTACAGCAACAAATTGTGCATTCTGTCAGATGTGACAGCTTGTACAACAAGAAGCTGCCTTTGTGTGGGTTGGGATGAGGGAAGGAGACAGAGGAAACCCTGAAGAATAGTTGTTACTGTTTTTCATCCCAGCTCCAGCAACCACCACAGCTAGTTGTGGCAGTGAATGTGATGGAAGGTTAATATTGCATAGTAATCTCCTACACAAATTTGTTCTTCTCAAATACCAAAGGACTGCTTTTCAGATCCAATGAAATATGTGTTATAGACATGTAAGAGTGGGGCTGCAGACGTCGATGTGCACCACTCATCTGGAAGAGTTTTGTACGTAACCACCCTTTGGGCGCTAATGGTGTCTAAAATGTGTTTTCATGATGTGCCATTCCCTGAGTGCTCCTCTGTGTGGGAAAAGCTAGAAAAGCACATTTGAATGAAATAATAGTATTGGTTAAAATGGGTTTGTTAAACTGCATTGATCCTCGTTATAGACATTCTCATTCAACATTAAAAGAGCTCCAATTTAGTTTCATCCATTTTGGCAGTGAAGTAGAGAAAACTGACTTGCATTGTTAAGTGCCCAGACACTGCCAAATTCAGGCACTGAGCCTGTGCAGACATCCTAGACATTGCCTGCACACATCTAGATTCCTCTCCCAGGCTGGATATCCCCTAGATCAGCTTGGGCCATTTCTCTGTTTGATATGTCTGCTGGGGTTTCACATGAGAATGTCTATGATGATTTTCTGTTTACATCAGAAAAGATTAACCAATCTTATTGGTTAATAACTGCTATGGCTATATTATTTATCATACAGACTGTTTTAGCCTCACTCTTTTGAGAAGTATGCACCATAGAGTATTTTTTCTATGATTACTGTAAGAAGATTAGAATACTTCTAGGGATGTTTATACTTAAATGAATAAAAGTGAAGCAGATTATTCTGGCAGAATTTAAGACAAAAACAGACATCAAGAAGCCTTCAAACATCTTGACTCTGTTAAGACATTTTGGTCTACCATGGGGCACTTCTATCCCTTTGCAAACACACTACTGTGAGAGAACTCATTTTACCATGGGGGATGCTATGCTAGAGCACTCAGATCACCGTTTGTCCCAGCACTGATTTTTCTCACCCACTTTTCTTAGGCCCCTACATCATACGGATCATATCTAGGAGGTAGTGCTGCTCTTCTTTTCCTCATGAGAGGAAAATAGAGTTATCTTGGCTGGAGGAAAAAACCCCAGGAAACTAGACATAATCTGCTTCCAGTCCCTTCCTTTCCCCAGTGATGGAGCAGCAACAAATAGGCAGCAGCATCCCTGCTATTAATAGAGATTCTGGGTGTAATGGAAGAAAAGGTACAGGAAGAGAAAGGCCAAGAGAAGTGAGTGTAATAGCTTGGGTTACAGAAGATTATGCAGGACGGAGCATAAAGCTATTAGTTATGATATTCCGGTAGTATTGATGTAAATTAGTTTGGCTATTGTTTGGATTCCAGGAATTTAGAACTGCTGCTACTATGGAGATATTTTATAACCGTATGAATAAAAATACCTTTTATTCTCTTTTTGAAACATCTAAACAAATAAATTCAAATCAAACAAACATGAGGAGATGCTATTTTCAACTGAAGCTAGCAGCTCCGAAGGAGTTTGCTTTTGCTGGTAAATTAGTAGCTGCTAATGTAAAAACTTTTATGGTCTCCAATACTCTGTATGTTTTGTAACAGTAATCAATTAATCATGCTGCAGATGACAGGAAATGCCAAGATGTTAACTACTTGTTCTTTCTCCCTCTGATTTGTGTAAGTTAAATTAGGCACATCAATTTATATTATTTTTTTTCTGCAGAATTCTTTCCTCTTACTAAAATGCACAAGCTGTGCTAATTTTTTGCTCCTGAAATCTGACAGCTACCCCTTTCATGATGCCTTTGGATTACTGTTTTCTCACCAGTGAGGGGGGCTGCTACTGTTAGGTTGTCTGTGTTCATAGAAACTGGATTCACACTTCAACAGATAATGCTCTGTGTTATCATTTCTAGGCTAACCAAATGGGAAAAGCAAGACAATCTAACTGCAAAAACAATTGCACGTTTCATACATTTCTGTAAAGGAACACAAGACAATTAAACCTCATGGACCCGATCCTGCCTCTAGAAAAATCAGTGGAATCCCGGTGATTTTGAATTCAAATTGACTCCTACACCCTGCCTGTGGGAGGATGGATTGTGAGAGAACAGAGATCGTGTTGAAGGCAATCTCGCCCCTGAGGAGCTGCAGCTGTACTAATTACCAAAGAGCAGGAACAGCCTTGCCTTTAATGGGTCACAGTTGTGTCCAATAAGATGGGTGTTATAAAAGAGTGGGGTAGATGGTGCAGAGGAGCGTTGGGGTCAGTTGGCTGTGCTGCTGTGAGGGGTAAGGGTCAGGGGGTTGTGTTAGGGACCGTAAGGTTCAGTATGTGCTGTGAGGAACAGAAAGGGTCTGGTGGTTGTGCTAGGGGCAGGAAGGGGTCAGCCAGCTGTGTGGAAGAAAGAAAAAAGGAGTCAGTGCTGGGAGGAGCTGCCAATGGGAACTGACAGAGAGAAGGTGTGAAAGCTTTACAGTAAGATAAACTGGTGATGACAGTCGGTTTCCATCCACTGTTGGTTGGTGCCAAGCACCGGCACCAACAATTGGTGGCCTGTACAGGGCTGGATCCTCATGCCTGCCTTTGTCTTATCTTCCTTTCTTTCTGTCTCTACTGACACTCAGAGGGCTATGGACAGGCTAGATAAATGTGATAACAGGAATCTCCTAAAGTACAGAAAAGAGAAATGCATGTGGAGATGAATAACCCCAAAGTAGGTTGCCCAGAAAGCACCTGGAGGTCTGGTGGACAGCAGTTTGAATGTGAGCCAGCAATATAGCCTTGCAGCAAGGAAGGGTAAGGGTATTCTGGGCTTTTTTCCACCAGATAAAAATATAACTATGGTTGCCTGGTTGTTAGATGTATGGTAAATTATTTTGAAGAAAACAATACTAAATGAACATATGAATCATGATTGCAAATAAATACCTTATTTACATTATGATCAGTAGCATAAACCTTCATTTTCTGATATTGCAGGAGTCTCTGATAGAATATACAATGTTCTGTAGAAATATGAGTTTAATATAAGATATGTTTGTGATAGATTGGCTATAGAAGACAGTGGTATATTTAACAGCAGAGTCACATTTTAAGTGAATTCCTCAACGTATCTGAATGCTGTTAGGGTTATCAGTTTTTAAGTTGGACAATCTAAGATGTTGTTGATAAGTCTTTAAGCTTCTCTCTGTATAACAAAAGCACTTCATTCATTCCAGGAAGTCTCTCTTACTCATAGACACTTTTAACATAGAGTCCTTCTACATGTGTTTAAGCCATCTTGGCTACAGTCACCCCTTTCTGCCTCTCCTGCAGTGTTTTGTGAGAGCTTGTAGGCAGAACAGTTTCTTAGTTCAGCATCTCTTGCTTGACTTAATGGACATTACTTTCCCTGATCAGGGAGCTAGGAAATTTGATGAGAACAACTTGCTCCACTGAGCCAAGGTACTGCATTGTTAAGATTTAAGTGATTGTTTTTGGGGGACTTCCAAAGATGAGCTGGAGAGAAGCTGTTGTGTTGAAGTTGAGTAAGCTGGTACCCAGGAATGAATAAACAAATGGCAGTAAAAATTCCTTCTCACTGCACTGACTGAATTAAATTATATTTTCAGTTTATTTGTCTGCTGGTTGGTCTTCTGATCCAAATAAGACTTGTTATGAATTTAAAAGGAAGGATCACCTTATTGAATTGTGGAAAAAAATTTTTACCTGGATTATTAATAATTCTTTATATTATTAAATCTGGAATAAATTTTATAAACTAATTCACTATCACCATGGATGCTGCAGTTCATCTGTTTTATCAGTAAATGAAAATATCTTATTTCTTCTTGAGCTTGATTCTCTCTTGAACTGCTCCTTTGGGCCCAGTCTATCTCATTCAAAAATCAGGTTGAAAGTTCTGTTGTTCTGAATGTATTCTGATCAGACCAATGGGAAC
The DNA here is from genome assembly GCF_048771995.1 of Taeniopygia guttata. NCBI lineage: Eukaryota > Metazoa > Chordata > Aves > Passeriformes > Estrildidae > Taeniopygia > Taeniopygia guttata. The sequence continues at coordinate 28,264,453 of NC_133025.1, read as the reverse complement.
ACTTAATGCAGTTGCAGGATTAGTCCCTTTCTGGCATCCATTGGTGTAACACTGCACTTTCTTCACCACATGCTGTAGTGCATCCTAATGACCTTATTTTTTGTGTAGTTTATACTTATTCCCAAGAAACTGAGAAAAAAATTCACACAAATTAATTTTTCTCCAAACAAAATTTCCAGAATTAAATAGCTCAGTCCAAATCTTTTAGTTGTGGATTTAATTATATCTTTCACCTTCTTCTAAACTAATTTTCTCTTCTCAATTTGTGTTTAAAGTACAACACAATTTTTAAAAGATGTGGGAAATGGACATGAACTTAAGATAATTTGGGGAAAATCTGAAATTAAAAAGTAACATTAAAGCATAACCCAAATAAACCAAACATTAATCTGAGGAGGAAAATATTAATAAGCCCTTATGAAGAATGTATTCCTTTTGTTTCCAAGATAAATCACAGGTCTACCTAGTTGAAAGGTGAAGATGGCTCATCTGTTAAATAGCTATTGGAGCTATCTGATATATGATGATTAATTATAATATGCAAAGTTTGTCCCAGGCATACAGACCTCATAAAGCTGAAGACAACACAAGTGCATTATTAGCTCCCATCACAGTGGTAAAATAAACCAACTTGACCTAATTATCATTGTTTAATACATATATATATATGGTTATAATGAGTGTTATGACAGCATTTAAATACAGAATTTAAGTATTCATGTTTTTATCTGTAGTCCTTCATTTGGTTAAGTTGGAAAATGTAATGCTCAATTTGCCTGCAAATCTAGAAATATGGTTCCAGACTCAGATGATTTCTTACTGTATTACATACTAAGGCTGCCCCTGGGAAGGTATTTATTTCTTTTCTCCTTGTCAATAATGAATGACCCTACAAAGCAGAAACCTTATTAGGGTCTATGTTTAATGATTGCCCTAGTGATATGAGTGGTCTGGTAACAAATTGAAATGTCAGACATTCTATGACCCTCTAATAATATTGAAATCTGCCAGCCCCTATTAAACTGCTTTCAAACTGTATTATCCTGCGGTAATAGATCAGCTACTTACCCTAACTAATGCAGTTATCACGTGGGACACTGCAGAACCATCCTTTTAATCAAAAGAGTCAACAAAAGGAGTGGAACAGTGGGTAAAAATGAGGTATTGTCATAACAAGTCATGATGAACCCACTTCATTAAGGTGGAAAACTACCTGTAAAGAGGGTTGTGATTGATCTTTATTCTGGTGTGTCATCCTGTAATAAAGAAAGTAGTACCTTGCAAATTTGAATGATCAGGATTTTCTCTCTCTCATCTTCTCCCTCCTGCTGTCCCTGTTTTAATGGATTATCTTACTTCATAAGCTACTTTTATAAGTCCTAGTGTAATCCAATGTGTCCCAGTATTGCCATAGGAAAACACCCAAGAAAGAGAAACAATATTTTGTTATTATTTCCAACAACTCCTCTGCATTTTTACATGGAGAGCATGACATTAATTTCTTCCTGTTTCCAGATATATAAAATAAGGAGCATAAAAAAAAAAAAAAAAGAAAAAAAAAAAAAAGAAAAAAAAAATGACCTTTAACCTTCATAATATTAACATGAAAAGGAAAAGAAACAACAATTTTAACTATTAAAAAAACAGTATCACATCCTTCTTCCTTAGGACGTGTCCCTCCCTGGCTGAATTATGCTAATGCATAGAGGTCATATTTACACAGCATCATTAATTGCCCTTGAATTGGAGATTTGTGCATAGATTTATCCCTAAGAGAAATCTTAGAAAAAGAGAAATCTTAGTAAACTCAGACTGTAGTAAAGCACTTGATTCTCTTGAAGCTAATGTTAATCTCTCTTTATGTTGTTGAAAGCCCTGAATTGTGCTTGGCTGTGGGATTCTTTGCCCCATTCCTTATTATGGAAAAGAAGATGGGGTTAGACAGGAAGTCTTCCAAGTTATAGTTTCCAGGCCCTCCCCTTTTTGAAGGAATATTTTTCTGAACCAGGGTATGACTGGCTCAAGGTCAACTTTCAAACCTTCTGATTTTCCAGCTGAAATAAATTTGATTCTGACTCTTTAACCACTCTTCTGAAATGCCTGGGAACATCCACAGGTTGTACTTAATAATATACCCAAGGGCACACTTATATGCCAAGTAGACTCCTCCTGTGACCTTCTGTCTTTCTCCTGCCCATTTCCAAATACTATATCAGCTGATGTGAGGCAAAGAAATACTTCAGTCTTCTTTCCAGGTGTGTCCTGAGCAGAGCAAGAGATAGATAGGAGATCTGTGCTGAGTCTGAGTTCAGGTTTGTGCACGGCTGAGTGTGGGCCCACGCTGGGCTTCAGCACTGTAGGATCTGAACTCTTAAAATCTCTATACCATAAGTCCCTAGATGAACAATTGGGATTTATACATTCATATATGTATATATGACATGTACCACCTATGTGGAGAGGAACAGAAGCCTGTTTCTATGTCTTCTTCCCTGTCCTGCTGCAACCCTCTCTAGCAGTACCTCCTTCTTCGTGCTTTCCACCCTGCCCAGTGTCTTACTGTGTAACTCTATGTTAAGGTTTTGGATGATGCTGTAATCAAACTACTGAACCATAAATCTCAGTTATCTTTTCTCTAGAAGCCATTTAAAATCACATCGTGGTGCAGAAGCAGTGGGGTCTCTAAAGCTTTTAGTTATAACTAAGTAGTCATGGCTATAACAAGAAAGATCAAAGTTACAGCCTGGCTTCAGAAAGATTCCCTGCAGGAGCAGAAAACTGGGAGATTTTGCAAGGGGTTTTGTGTGAGGTATAGTTAAATTCACCTCTGTTCTGAAAAAACAGTGACTTTGTAGAAATAGACCTATGTTTATTGTCTTTTCATGAAACAGGCATAGCTTACAAACAAAAAGATGGCTTTTGTATCTACCATTCCTGTGGTCACTGTGGGCTTTTACTGTCAGCCTTAACTTCCCACCGTTTTGCCTACCATCAGCAGCAATAAAGACCTGCAGGCCAAATTAGTCCCCCTGAGATGACTGCGTAACACACTGACTTATAATTGTGCCCTCATTGACACCCCTGCGGCTCCTCTAATGTCAGTGGTTTTCTGCCTGCTCTAAGCAAATATTTCACTGAGGATATACAAAAGGTAGGGTAGCTTGCAGCTGCTTGCTGCCTTATTCTGTAGAGAAAACAGTAGGGGAACTGAAGTAAGCTCTAGAAATCAGTTAAATTTTCATTATCATGTAATGATAATGTATTGTATGTAATGTATTTCATATTTGATGAATTCTGCAGAAATTCTTTCTGTTATTTAACAAGCCTGAACTGCTTCTAACTATCTGAAAACTACATAAAAGCTTGATTTGTTTTCCCCCAGAGACAGCCTTTGATCACAAACTGCATTTGGAAAGACCCTATCTTACTGTGAAATGTGCCCAAGGACCAGGAGGGCCAGCATGGTCTCATTGCAGGCTGGGACCCACTCTGACCTGACAGAGGATGTTCCACTCACTGCCAGGAGCTGCAGTGAGCTCCTCTTTGAGCTGAAGGCAAAGGCACCACATGCCAGGCATAAAGTTAAGTACATACACAACACAAAATCAGCTGCAATGTTCACATACCTATTCCACCAAGTGCAGATGTGCTAGTGGCTTAGCTTTTCAAATTAAAATTTCAAATCTACCATCCAAGATTGTTTGAGACAAAATGCTTATAAGTTTTACCAGCTGAGATTTGCTTGGGGACATTTTTTTAATAACATGGGATGTGTTTCCATTCATATCTGAATGCAGAAATAGTTAAGCAAGGCATAAATAATGTCAGACAAATCAAGAACACACTCACTCATGGATACAATCTTTTTCACGCTGTTTGTTCAACCTCAACTGGAACTCTTAACCTGAGTAAAATTGAAAGCCCCAGAAAAAATATCTAACTGTTTTGTCATGTACCTGATTAGCTTAGTTAGAAACCAAAGGATTTCATAAACATTCTTGTTTATTCTTGTATTTAGCATTCTGTAGTAACCCATGTTGTTGAACTGAAACATATACTGTCTTCCATCTTTTGTCATATAGTTTTTCATACAGCATAATTTATAATTCTGAATGTCCTTCTGTTTTAGTAATTTCCTTTTATCCCCAGTGGCCATTTTCACTCTTGCTGTATCCATTGTGAGATGGCATATGGAACCTTTGGTCATGTAGGATATTAATCCATATTTGATCACATTCCCCTGTGTATCCTCCCCACAGCTTCCTGATTTTCATACAGAATGAACTTTGAAGCAATTCAACATCTTTATTTTTTTTATTATGATTGGCTCACTTTAGTTGTAGTTGACAACATGAGGTCTAATAGTTTTTTTTTAGTTCAGTGGTTGTTTTATTCTTTTAAACATTGCTCCTGTACTTCAATGCTGATTCCATATAAGTTTCTTCTTCTTTTATTGCTTTTGTTTTAATTTTCTTGAATGTCTGTTTACTTCACAGAAGTAAATATTGGAACACACAGCTGTGACACAGATATTTCAAACTTAATATAAGTATCAAAGAAGGAAAAGGTTTTTTCTGTCATAACCATGCTATCCATTCAGGGCTGCTTCTCCAAAGTCATCTTCTTCATCACCCCTACTCAAAAAACATTCCACAAGTAAGATCTTCCAGATATTATGACTAGTTTATGCTAGTAAATATTATTTTTTTTTTGTTCTTGCATCATAATAAAGATGACAACAGGACTAGATGTGATTCATTTGCAGGATTTAACTGCTCTTTTTCTTCAGGCATTTGTAGGACTTTGCTGTGTCATACATAGGTCATGGAAGTGTCCTTTATCACCTTCTACCATCCTTGAAGCACTACTGTGTCTCTGAGTTCACTACACTTTTCCTTGCTTTCAGATTCTGTACCCCAAATGCCAGAGACAATTTACACACCAGAAGCTATCTGTAGAAATTTCACCTCACAAATACATCTGAGTTAGGGGGTTGTCATGTATATTTGTCTCAAAGCTAATTGGTATCCCTCATAAAACCTGATGGCTTGAATCTCTCAGATTATGGGCCAGTGCCTCTGCATTTGCAGCCCACAACTGTGCTACCCGTTGCACCCATCCTGTTGGGAGTGCTCCTATGTAATTTGTTTCCCACTGTTAGCTTGAGGCTTTTGCCTTCTACTGAATTTGTGGCTTCCCCCAGCCCAAGTTATTCTTCCCTTTTGGCATGCATTAGTTTGCTTTTTAACAAGCTGAATCTCCTTTTGGTATTCTCAGCCTGTATTTCTCTGAGTTGCTCTATATTACATTTCTTGATCCTGACTTGTATAATGTCTCCCAATTTAGCATCATCTGCAAATTTAATGAATGTGGTTTTATTTTGCAGTCTTCATGACTGTCAATAAAGGTGGTAAAGTAAATATTAGTCCCACTTTAGGTCTCTGTGGCTCTGCACTTCCCACTTCACATCCATGCCCCATTCCTCTGACTCTCAAACTCTCTGGATTGCAGTGCCTGGCAGTACTCTTTTTTGTGGACTTCCACATGAATCTAGTCTGTATGTTAATTTGCTATATAACAGGTTCACCAAAATCCATATCTCTGATACAGACTGTGCTTCAGACATCCAGAGATTTAGGAAACATCACAGAATGCAGTGATAAGTTAAATCGCATAGGTCTGCTCTTGAATTCTCATGTAATACTTGCATTAAATCACAATAGTGCACCTCTTGTCTTGAAACCAGTGGCAATTAACCAAGTTTTGACTTCTTATTGGTTTTGATAAGCATGTGAGGTATTTTCCCGTTACATATAGAAGGCAGTTTTTAGTGTGGATTCAAGTAGACCACATCATCTGTAAGGTTGTTACATAAAGGGTACCTCACATCACCTGTACACTTATTCTTCCAGAACAGGCATCTTGATATTGCTCTTGATATAAGAGGTGAACAGCCAGTAGAAATTCCTTGGTTTTTTGTGACTTTGCTTACATTTACAAGTTTTGCTGCCATGACTGAAAAGTCATCTCACTAAGCAACACAGAATCCAAGCATACATGGAAATTCACTGGCAGAGTCTACTGGTTTTACAGAAATTGTCTTCAAAGAGTTCTTAGAGGTTATGGTAGAAGACTGAAGGGAATGTGTTTCGGTTTTTTTCCTTTTACATAAGAGATGTCTTTCAAAGAAGGCTCTATGCAAGGTTAATAGGTACTTAGCATCTTTTTATCTCAACAAATATATACCAGATGTTTGGGCCAGTAACAAGGAAAAGAGAGAATGAGTAATAAATATATGGTGATATAAGTACTTATCAGCAATGAGAGCAGCTTCTGCTCCAGTTACTAGCAGTAGGATCACACAATATTAAAGCTGTGGAAAGCACAAAAGAAGAAATTGCGATGAAAGCCACAAAAAAGACCAGTGATCTAGAAGATGGGTCATTAGTTTACATCTACAGCAAACTATATCCAGTTTTCTGCAAAGCCCCAGCCTCTGCCCATGCCCTCTGCACATCACACAATCATGGAGCTATGTGACAAAATCATAGAATCATGGATTGGAAGGGACCTTGAAGATACCATCTAGTCCCAATCTCCCCCACCATGGGGGATGCTACCCACTAGATCAGGTTGCTTATAACCACAGACTACTTTGAGCTCTGCAGATAGCAGCATGATCAGGCAGTAGTTTTAACTTGAAGCTATCTGCTAGCTCTTCTAAAGGTAAATACAGTTCAAGTATTTAGTAACTAATGTCTTTCCTTTCCTAGTAAGTGAAGTTTTAAGAAAGGCAATTTAATCAGAGATAACATTCAAATTATGCACAGGTAGATTTCTAGGTACTATCCCAAAATATTCAGTTCCCAGTCACCCTCTAACTGTGGCGCAGACTTTTGCATCAACCAAATACCCATGACTGGTATAAAGTATAAAAAAACCTGCAGAATTTTATGTCTGTGTAGCTCTTCAGCTTTTCTACCTATTATTCTGTTGTGAAAAATAGATTCAACCTCAGCAGTATATTTCAGTCTCTAGACATTTTTGTGCCTAGTTATTTTTAAAACATCTTTTTCTATTTTGCTTTCTTTCCCTCATTTTTTTTTTCATTGACATATTTATAAACGTTTTTGTCTACCTGTAGCTGGCATTTACCCCAACTGTTTTTGTTCTCAGCTGTGGCTGAATATTCTTGCTTCATTGCCGCCTTCCTTCTTCATTTCCAGTTGACAGCATAATTGTAAAGATGAGTTAAAAAGAAAATTGGAAACACTGCTTACTTCACAACTATCCACTAAGTGCCCTAGCTATGCAGTCTTGCAGAGAAGCTCACAATGAGAGCATGCTGCACCACAGACAGGTCTTTTCTCTGAAGATGTCAACCAATCTTGCTGGAACAGCTGGTGTTTTACCATTGCTGTTGTGTTGCTGTGCAAAGGTGGCCTTGAGCAGATTGATACAGGACAAGATTCACCGTATCACATACGCATTTCAGATCTGATTTCTTTTTCATCCTTATTTATCATCCTTTTTATTCCTGAGGTAAGTCCTGATCCTTTCCCATCAAACATGTAATGCTTTTTCTGACTAGGTGGGTTGAAAATTACTTCTGGAGGATGGACCTCAGAGTGGGTTGCAAGTATTTTTCATAGAGTTGTGTCCTGTTTCCAGGGGTCTGTGCATGGGAGACTGCAAATCTAAAGGTGTGTCTGAAGCAGGTCAGGTATAAATCATCACAAAATATTAGTTGCTTTAATATCCTGCTTCCATTTTGGGAGTATTTTTGGAGAAGGAGGCAGAAAGCGAGTAAATAACAGAAGGAATGACTTCATTTTTGCCTGATCTGTAAGATCTGTATCTTTCTGAGCGGTAAGAGTTATTTTTAGTGATTTGCATCACTGACTCTTGGCAGCTATGGCAACTAAAATCTTCTTCTACCCAGCAAAAACAGAGAAAGGAGAGAAAACAACTTCCTTCTTACCCTGACCTCACTTTCCTGGTTTCTGTTCTCCCCACTGCAACAGGTTTAAATTTTAATATAATTGCTTTTGGAGCCTAACACATTTCCTCATATGAATATATATGCTTCACCATAACCTGGAGGTTATGGTGAATGAACTCTAGCAGTGAGGCTTCCCCATTCTGTATTTTGTTGTGTTTGCTGTGTTGTCATCTGTATTTATACGATGATGGCTTTCTTAGTCTTGGATTAGCATTTCAATGAGACATACACAGGACCATGAGGTGAAACCACAGCCTTCTACTTACTCATCCAGAAACCATGGTTTTTTCTCAATGATAAACTTTCTAGGTTTGAAAGCAAAGGCTTCTCACCATAAAATATTTCCTTTTAAAAAGCAGAAAACTAGATGTATATGAATGGGATGAGCTTTGGTATTTCCTAGCAGAAGAGGGAAGAATGAAGAAATTATTCTGTATTTTTTTTTTACTTCTGTTTGTAAGTCTGCCACTGACTGCCTGTCAACACTGCCTCGCAAGCCACCAAGTAACTTGTCCAAACAGGACAAGGTAATATCCTTCAGTCTCTACTGACTTGGAAGAATCATATCTAACAGACTTGAAGTGAGATTCCTTGTCATATTACCAGTGTTTAAATCACCCTTCCCCTCCCCCATTGTAATAATTACCAGACTGCTATGAGTTAATATATAAACCTCTTATACCTTGTCTATTATCTGCAAATGTCTTTCTAGGAATGTTTTTTTTTTTCTATATGGAAATGGAGCTATTATCTTGATGCCTCAAGAGGCAACCTAGAACAGAGGGTAGACAATGTTAGAGGAATAAAGTAGGTATTTATTAAAAGGTTTTCAAAGAATACATCCTGGACAGTAGAAGAGCCTGGCCATGGCTACACCCAAGATGGACAACAGGCCACACCTCTTCACACTTTTAGAAGTTTTGGTCCATTTACATTTTGGAGACAATTGTCCAATTACAGCTTCAGGTTATGGAGTCCCATCCTCCCAAATTGCTCACCTCAACTCCCTGTTTATACTTTTTGGGTCTGAAGCTGCAGTGATGTCCTTGGTTCTCGGGCTGGAAAAGGATTGTTTTGTCTAACTAAACTGTATTGGAGAACTACTTTATATGAAGTTCAGAGTTATATACTAATGCAGTACACAATTTGGAAAATATGAAAGCTAAAGCTTGAGGCATCAATCTTTGCAAAAAGCTCTCTTAAAAAGGACAGCTAGAGAAGGAATCGGAGAAAGGCATACTATGGTTGTTGGGAACAGTCTGAACCTGTAAGATCTGTGCTACTGATGCATCTTTAGGAAGAAGCAAAGCATCAAAGCCTGGATACAGTAAAGCTGTGGACTTCCTGGCAGACATTGCAATTACCTGGGCTTCTGAGGAATCACGAAAAGGGGCGGTGGAAATAATTGTATTGTTTGTGTTCAATGCCAATTCTGTCTCAAAAGATCAAATATACTGGTTCATTCATGCCTTTATTTTCTTGGATAGTACATTGATAATGCATACAAGCATTGCTTTGAGGGGCAGATGGTGCCAATTGATTCTATATGCATTATTTGTGGAAGAGACCTCATGCATTCTCACATTTTTGTGTGCAATCATCCCCTATGAGATGCTAAAATGACTGAGATTAGACTGACTCCTCAACAGAATCCCTCTCACAATACTGCTGGGTTGTGTTTGACAGCATTTCTACCCTCAGGAACTGCCAGGCCAAATACAGGAAACATCTATTCCTGCAATATTGTGGGATGGAGCCTCAATAAAACACCTGCCCACCAGAAAATTTTTTGTTCTTGACAATGCAAAATAATTGCCAAATTGGAAAGGAGGCGTTATGTCTCTAGAAACAGAAAACTGTTACAAAGACTTAACTTCTGTATACATCTTGGCTAAAATGACCATTTATAAAGACAGACTATAATTTAATGAGGGTGAGAAAATGAAAATATGAAAATATGGGAAAATCTTATATTCTTTGCATTGATGCTATCTGCCTGCTCCTGGATCTGTTTTCTGCGCAGTGTTAGATCCTGTTCCTCTTGTCTATAATACAAGTAGAGAGGCCAAGATTTTGTCTGTAAATTTTTTATACCTTTGTTGAGTCAAGGAAATGATTGACTGCTTAAAAAGCTGTATTTCCAGTAGAGGTTTAGAGAAGGGAACTTGGGAGTGTCATAAAACAGATACGATTTCTTTCCTGCTAGCCCGATAGGATCAAAGCTGGGAAATACCATCTCCTGTGGGAAAGTGATCCCTGCTTTCCAGAGGGGTAAGAGACTCTTTATGTCTTATTTTTCTTATCTGTCTTTCCTATCCCTAGCTATATTTGTATGAACATGATATAGGCCTGGGACCATTCTCATGAAATATACATTTTTGTGTCAACTTATTTCTCCAGAGTTATATGATTTAACCTTGTTGGGGAGATACCTGTAAAATAAATTCCAGTATTTTAATAGATACAGAGGGACAGAGCCTAAATATTAGACTTATTCTGTGTACAGGCACAAAAATAATGTTGCCTGGAGTAAACTATATCTCTTTGCCCCTCAGAAGCTCACCTGAGAGTAATTGTACATACCCAGCTAAATCAAAAGAGAGCCACAGTTTGATGCAAGAGATTGGATTAGAGGCTATGACTGAAGTATTTCAGGCCTCCCTGATCAAGGCAAGCTATACAGCAGACATCAGAAAAGAAAGAAGGCAGATTACAGAAGGCATGTCTGACTATCAACATCACAGATATAATAATACAGGCAGGAGAGACCTTTTGCTGTACAACTTGTGAACAAATTCCATGTAAGATTGTGTTAAGCACTCACAGAAATGCTTTTATTTCAGTGTGAATAGAAGTTGCTCTTCTTACACAGGCATTAAAAAGGATCAAAATTTAAAGTTAAGACAGACCAAGCTTTTCAGAATATTTAAAATCATTAAAAATAGTTTATTCAAGCAATAATCTCTTTAGAATTGGTTATTACCACTATTAATGACTTGCTAGTTAAAATATTAATGGATCATAACTGAAAACTGCTGGCAATGTGTGATTTCAAGGGGTATTATCTCTTAATTAATGATACTTCACCTATCTGCAGTCAGTTTTGTAGGTATCTATTTTATTGTCTGTAGCAGGATACTAAAACCAGTTATTACAAATGAAGGAGACATTACAAAGAGAGACAAAATAGATGCTTATTTTCTTGGTGTTTTGCATTTTGTGGCCTGTCAGCTAGCTTGCATCTGAATTTACTTGTCTCTTATTAGTATATGGTTTCTTATTAGGAATTTTACATGCTTTGAAATTTCATGTTGGAACTGCACACCGAAAAGCAATGTATGCTTTTGGGAGAGGTTAGTAGATGGAAATTTAAAATATTTATTTTAAATCAATGTTTTATATATCGCCTCTTTTAGATCTCTGATCTGAATGACTATTTCTTTCACGATATTCCATTTTCACCAACTGTTTTATCATATCCTGTTTAAGAGCCTTGTTTCACATGTGATCCCATGGTTTTCTAATTTGTACACCATATTGATCACAAAGGACCTAGGATTATAACTGGTGGAAATGAAGTAAACTAAAAAGCTAGGTGGCAGGAAGTGTGGAGGGTGTGACAAACATTTGATATGATTACTAAATATCCTCAGACTTCAATTTTATTAGAGTTTCTGGGTGTCCATTGGTCTCTGTGCTTGCAGCTCTTTTGCTTAGGAATAGGACACAAAGCAACGTCTTTGTAACAGGCACTTTCATTACCGATACTTAATTCCTTCTTGTCCCTGTAGTGCCTCACACACTGAGTAACAGAAGTGAGAAAACACTTTCATACAGGGTTTTTACTTAAGTACAAAATTAACTGTCTTTGCATTGTATGGCTTGGATACTTTCTGTTCTTCTGTGGCTGTGGTTTCTCAGGAGCTGGTCCTAAAAACCCTTACAAGATTCATCTTGTCCTGAATGCTTCCAGGTCACAAGTGCAGAACTGTTCTGGGGAGTGAAAAGATGATAATTCCCTTGATCATAAATCTGACTGCAAGCTCAAGATTTCAGATAATCAGTAGTGCTTTCAGTGAGCCATATTCTTATCTAAAAATTCTTGGAATTATTGACAACTTTTCTAGGGTACTTCTGTTCATTCTCCTTTAATGGAATATTCCAGAAAGTAGAAAATCTGAGTATATATATATATATATATATAATATATATATATATACACACACCAATATATATACACTTACGTGAAGTGTATATATACACTTCACATTGAAGAGCTCTGTAACTTTCCAGGTATTAAAATTTTCTTTTAAAGTCAAATTTGAAAAGTTCTGTGGAACATTTCTCCAGCCTGCTTTATTTCTAGATTCTAAGTCAAGAAACTAATCACCTTACTAAGAGCACAGGGAAGAGTTCAGTAGACACACAGATGGTAAAACCTCAAATGAAATTAAAGTTTAAAAAATAGTTAAAGGTAATATTTTATTTCCCTAAAAAAGTAGGGTAGACATTCTACAATAAGGTTGTTCCTTGCACTCTTATGGTCTTTATTGCTTTCATTTAAGCAAATTTTGGGTTACCAAAAGATGATAATTTTAATTTGAGATGAAGGACTACCATCTGTGAGTATAGTGCACTCCTTTCCCTTATGTATTATCTACGCAAATAATACCCATTTTATTGTTTGGGGAATGTGATGAAGATAATAAAAGTGAATAGAGACAGGTGCTGATCAAACAGATGTTATTTTAGTCTTCTATCCATCCCATCAGTGTTCATCAGCACAGGCATACATCACTGCTCATATTCAAAGTCAGAGCTAGTCCTACTGGCTTGCATTGTGATTTACTAGATGAACACAAAGGACTAAATAGATAGAATCCAACTCCAGTGGTTTTCATTACAGATACTTAGAGGTGAAAAGCAGGCCACTTTACTTTTGCCTCTTGTAGCAATCAGCCTTCCATGAATCTCATCCTTTAATTTTTTTCTGTACTGGTATTTTCAAATGAGTGAAGAGACTGGAATGGCATACAGATATTTTCACAAGTAACTCTGCTCTTCAAAGCCAGTGTTACTGCATAGTCTATATCTGAACTTCTTCAGATACAGAATAAATTATCTCAATGTAACCCATGTGGAATGTAGGCTAAAGCTGATTTTAATGCTAAACTAAAACTGTTTTGGATACATTTCAGTGATACAGTTTAATTAACCAGACCACTTCTTCTACCCCCATATACTCAATGCAAATTAATGGCATTCAGAATATCCATTCTCTCAGTGTCTCGCCTGCTGTTTGCTGCCTGTGAGTCCTATCTCGCATCCCACACCTTGCACTTGCACAGGTAGTGATTAACTACCTCTAGAACTCATTTCCCCCTAAGTGGCTTCATAATATTTTTCTTCCACGGAAGGCAAATTTGGTGAGTGAACCAGCACAAAATCATTTTCAAAGGTGTCAGCACTACTGTGCCAGAGTATTGTTTCTAATATCTTGTGCTATAATGTAGAACACAAAAGAAATATTACATTATTTACTTCATACTGTATTCCTTACCCAGCTGAGGGGTCTGTTTTGTATTAAAAATATGTTGCCTATGTTAGAAGGTGATGGAAGTTTTATGCAGTCTCAGAATGCAACTTTTAAAAAATTATGTCATCCAGATAATCCTGAGAAATTACACAACTTTCCTGCAGGGAGTGTGAGCAGCCAAATCATGTTGAAGCTATGATATGGACTTAGTCACTCTAGTATCCTCTGTAACCAAGAGGGAATGCCATTTAAAAGCTGGATTTTCTGCTTCATGAGATTTCTCACATGTAAAACTTTTATTGCCAGAAGGGAATAAATAAGAAATGGAACTGTTGAAAATCCTTTCAAGTCAAGTTCTGACAAAATCCAGTCTTCTCAGTTCTTACTTGAAGAGCACTGTCAAAATGTCAGGTTGAGATGAAGCCCTGACAGGTCACTTTGGCGGAGGCTGTAGAGACCTTTGAAAAGCTGTCTTTGTTTCCATGTGCTCTTAAGATTTAATATTCCTAGAGGCCCCAAGCAGGCAGTACAGCTCTGTCAACCAGGTGCCTTATTAAATCTCTGTAACAAAAACTACTGCTCGAAAGGACCTCACATTAAAAGGCCAACAGGACATAGGGGGTGAGGTGAAAAAATGCTGCTGTACTTACTAAGACTGAAGTAAGACCTGTCTAGATGCTTTCTTCTTCTACCAATAGCAGCAGGCAGAGGCTGTGATATAGACACATGAGGCCTTAGCAGATCAAAAAATTGGCAAGGTCCACTGTAGGTGATCTGCAATCAGGCAAATAAGTCAGGAAAGCCACTGCATCACTACCTGGAGCAGTCGGGCTCCAGGTTCCTGCTAAAAGATACATCTACCTGGCAGCCACATCAGTGCTAAGGGGAAACTACTGTTTCCAGTACCACAAAACAGGAGATGCAGGTTCATATCCTATGCTTCCCATCTACTGTCAGATCTGAAACCTCAGAGGAGCTGGTGGAGAAACTGAATCTGATGGTAATTCACTACTGGAAACACTGACCTACTGTAGTTTGCCTTTCATAACACCTGGACTTCTCAAATGCTGGTGCTGTATTGAAAAGTTAATATGCAACTGGAGAATTTTTCAGAAAATTTTGGTTGAAAAGATAATGCTTTTTTTGTCCTACTTTGCATAATTTTCCAGATGTGATCCTTGTGTAAAGACAATGTTTTGTCTCTATGTGTGGAAGCTTCCTTCTCACATAAGTCACAAGCAGTCATCGCTTGTATTGTTGAGATGTTTACATGAAGTGTAATTTAAACTTTCTGCTGCAAAGGAAAACATGTTTCTAACATGAGAGTGAACCTCACACTTGAAAAAATGACCTCGTTTTGATTAATTCTACATCCAGGCCATGACCACCTGGGCACTTCCCCTGCCCACATGACTGCACTGTGGATCCCAGGGTTGGCTTCAGTTCTTTTGAGGGGAGAACTCAACAGTTCCCTGTAAGGTTGTGGGGTTTCCCATATAGCTGCCTTCAGAGTCACCCTGTGTGCCCCATGTGGGGGCACTGATGGGGTAATTCTGTGGGACCAGTTTGCTTCTTAATGACTACTCCACCCTTGAGCAGCTTCTACAAGAAAAAATAGCAGTTTATGTCATCAGAGTTGCTAAATAGGGTATAAATTGACCTCTATGTGCTATACATATTTACCCATTGTATCTGGATACACAGAATAATCCAAGGCTCATTTACATCTGATGTTTTCCAAGGACCTACTGCTGAATGGTTCGCTTAAGCCAATATGGCATACTTATTACTAGTTAAAGTAACGATTTAGGTGGTGTTTTATATATTACTAACATGGCTGATTTTAATGAAATTTAAAAAAACCAAACAGCCAGTGAAGATAAATAAAGCTAGTTGAACAATGTACACTTTATTAATTTTTTAATGTTTTTTCTTGAATAGGAAGGTGGTTTAACTATCTGTTGGAAAGGCAACATAAATCAGTTCACATCCCACCTTGTAGAAGAAGAGAAAAGATGTGTCTCTAGAAGGAAAAGCAATCAACAGAAGGGGTGGAGAAAAAGAATAAATCAGGATGGTTTATGTTTCCTTCCACCTTGTAGATTGCTTTTCCTTCTGTAACCTCCCTCCTTCTCCCCCTTCCTCTGTCCTTCAGTGACAATATAGTTTACTTTCACATATGACTTCTCACAACATTTGAATGTGTTATAGAAGCATAGTTTACAGAATGTGCTAAGTGTTGTGCTAAGTCTCTCTTCATTCTAGACAGGGAAATGTCCAATTCAGGGGAAATTTTTGATCAATAATTCACATTGAAATTATGCTTTGCTACGGGTCTATGGACAAGAGCTAGATGATCTTTGTTTCTACACTGTCTGAATCCCAGTGAGGTGGATGTACTGCTGTGCGAGTGCAAGACCACACTGATGGTGTCTTCCAAAGAACTTTGTAGACTTTGTAATGGATAGAATCCTAGTCCAAGCCATAAACAGTGAAAGATTGCATTGCAGATTGTAACTGCTAATATGTCTTCTCATAGGACTGGGACAAAAAGTGGCATTCTACACAAGGACAGCTTCAATCTAAACACCTAATCCTAACGTTTAATTTGGAATGTCCATTAGGATTAGGTGTTGAATCCTCATCCTTTTACAAAGTGTTGAAAAACCTGTTTTGAAGAGAATTGTCACCGATATTGTATTTTTTTCTTTTTTGCAATCTTCATTTGAAAAGATAGTAGGGTTCCAAGTCTTAGTTCTGTCTCTGATTTTTTAACAATGCATGACAGCTGCAATACTTCTGTTCTAGTAAACAGTTTCATTTAAATTTTGATAAGAGAAATGCAACATTCACGTATGTCCCTTGGTGTAAAACGATAATAAAAACTTTTGCTCTGTCTTCATAATCCACTTACAAAAAGTAGTGTATGATAGCTCCCCCCCAGCTATATGTTATTGGTCAGAAATGCATGTTGGTGTTGCTGTGAGGAAGGATCTAGGGCTGCATTGGTGTGCAAAGTTAAGGCCCACAGTGATGGATGAACCTGTGCTAATACATCTCGTAGAAACATGAGACTTGTTTCAGAGGGGTGAGTGCAGCCAATGAAAAAAAAAAAAGCAGTCTGTGGAAATTTAGAAAGAGGATGTCAGTCAGACTTCAGGTTTCCTGAAAATCATTATTAGGTTTGCCTTGCTCAAGCAGTGTAATCAACAAATTTCTGATAAAATTTTATAAATTTGCAGGTACCACCCTAACAGATAGAATATGTTGGATGAGAAAATCTGGAAAGGGAATCCAAGCTTCCTTAAGAATGTTTTGTACTTTAATTCATATAACAGCTTCACTTTTCAGTCCTGTTTATTGAGAACATATTTCACAAAGCTGCTTAGGTGATATCAGGGTTTTATGTTGAAATGTGAACATAGCTGCTGTACTGTGGCCTGATTTACTGAATGTCCATGAGGACAAGCAAAAACAACATCACATTTCATGGGTGTTTTTTATGGATTTTTTTTTTTCCTGTGAGGTAATAAAATGATCTACAGTGAAGCCACACACAGGATTGCAGAGTTTTGTCCTTTGTTATAAAGCCTAAAGAGTTCTTTTACTCCAGAGTGAAGATTTCTGGGTGGCTGATGATATTGGTGCAGAATGATGTATTAATCTTTGCTCTTAGATTAGATTTCAGGAGCTCCATCATGGGAAAATCTGTTAACTGGCTGCTATCAGTGACAATTGTTTGTGTTTCCTCTGGGGCTCAGCTTTTGGCATCATCATCCTAATCATATAGGTTAAATCTTTGAATTTATAGAAACCAATTTGTGCCCTTGTGCCCTATTTTGTCTTATCTTCAAGTTCTTAAAACATTTCTAAATAAGGCTGAATTTAACTTAGAAGGAGGTAAGTGTTTCTATTCTCATTTACACATGGACTAATTTTGACATGAATAAGTTTTCTGATGTGTGTAAGGATGGCAGAAGAAGTATTGACAGAAATAGGGAAAGATTGCAGATAAAAAGGAAAAGAACAGTTTCCATATCACAGACACCTGAAATATTAATTTGTTTGACTTTTTCTTGCAGAAAAGAGCAATATGTTTAAGAGAAAATATGGAGAAATTAATCAAAAATGTCTTTTTTTCCCATTTGGCATCCAGAAAACCCATATGGTTTGATTGGTTTTTTTAATTTTTAAAATTTATATTGAAAAAATAAGATACACTAGAAGGTAATAAATATTTCCATTATGTATTGTTAAAAAGTTAAATGATAGTGTGGGTTTTTCAAAAAGTATTTAACTCTTTCTATCACAAGAACTTATGCAGATAAGTACAGAGAAAGAGACACCAGAGACCAAAAGAATATTTCTTTTATTTTTTTCTTTATATGCTTTCAGAGATAATACATAAATTACAGTAAAGCTAACAAAGACCAAGACCCTTTGACATTTGACACAAGAGCCTTTTCTCTTTAATTTGGCATCCTAATAATGCTTGGAATCCCTCTGTTCAAGCAAGCCAGTGGCAGATGCTTTATTGGTGTTTCTTGTTTCTCCTCTGGGGCTGTACATTAGGTTAAAGTATCACAAATAGCTGCTATTAAAGTGTGAGTCACAGTACCTATAATTTTTCATGACAGCCAAAGAAAATGTGACATGTTTAGGAAACTCTGTCACTGATGCTAACACTCAAATCTTCAGGCAAATGTTTAATGACATACTCAACGTATTGTGCAAACTCTACTATCTACCAAACAAAAGGTTACTACCAGAGAACTAAAAATATTCAGAAATGTCACTAAAAAATAAGAGTTCTTTTCTTCCTGATCACTGAAGGCAAGATAGAAATTGGACTAATATGCGAACTGTAAAAAAAGAGGCTTTTTACATATACAAATATTTTTGTTTAGCTGCTGTAAATACTCTGTTTCAGCATATCTACCGTGTGTGGAGATGTGCATAAGCATGGCTTTCCTATTTTGATTTGATTTAAGCAGTTTTCTGGCACTGAGCATCCAGTTCAACTTTTTATTCTACTCTAAAGGAAAGTAGGAGTGCATATACATATGAATACACCCTCTGAGATGGCAGGGTACAAAGTAAGAAATCCTTTCTGTGAGCAGGGCAGTGCTACTTGCAAGATTCTTAGTGAGATTTCATGGACTCATGGCTCACTCCCACTTAACTTCTTAAACTAGACACTATGCAGTTATTCAATCCTTATGATTACTGTTAGAAATGGGGCTGTTTTAGGAGTTCCCAAATCATAAAAAATGCACTGGGAAGAGCTATGACTTACACAAGTAGTGCAAAGTGCTGCATTTTGATCTAAAAGTCATAGGACAAATGTAATACTCCAATATAAGTTTATGGTCATTTAAAGTCACTTGGGAATATCAGCAGTGTGAAGGAGATTATTATTTTGTTTCATCCACAAAGACCAGCAAGGCTGTGAACAGTAGAAGTTTAGAATACATCTGGCCAGGGAGCTGGACTATAATGCTGTAAATGGCTGTGTAAAATACCCTCTTGGCTTCCCCCTGTTTTCCTGTGGGGTGCAATTGATTTTGCCTTTCACTGGAGAGTAAGAGTGTCTGATGAGGAAGCAGACATGGGCTTTCAAACTGTTCAAATGTATGATGGGTCTTAATCATGGTATTATGACAGGTTAAGGGTTTAAGCCTGCACAGTTTAGAGATGATGAAGCTGCCTGGGGATTAGAACTCACTGCAGCATATGAGCACCTAAATCAGGGTTATAAGATTTTGGACCAGGAGGAAACGTAAAAAAAAAAAAAAAAAAAAAAAAAAGCAAGAGCAGAATGCCCTGTAGATTAAAGCAAAGGAAACAGTTTCATACATTTCTTGAAGGTTGAGGATTACCGATCGATTTCTTCATCTCCAGAGAAAGGGATAAGGGGTTTCCATGTTTTAATTTAGATGGGAATAATATCACCTGTGCAGAATTCTCTCCTTTAGGCTGTGTCTACAGTTCCTGTGACAGGGAACACAGCAGCTTTCATTGCAGTACACTTATAAGCACACTCCCAGGGGAAAGCTAGGGCCTTCACCGCAGCAGTCAGGGCTGGGATGAAGCACATGGTGTTTCCACCAGGTCTAAGTGGGCTGCTACAGCAGGCTCTGCTTAGACAGTTGTCTGCTTTGCTGTGTTTTTAGTGAGCACAGCTGAGCTGTTAAGCCACCCAAAAAGCTGTGTGAGCTGAGATCTGTGTGTGAGTTTGGGCTCTCACGCAAAGCACAATGTGGTGTGCTCTTCCTCTTACATGTTTCTCTGCCCTACCTGGGCACCTTCCTGGGCCTTGTATCCTTGGTGTCAGAGTTACTTCAGTGCAAGGGATGCTGGTTACCAAAGGGCAAATTTATAGGAGATAACAACTGTGATATTTTTCAGCATGGTTTTAACAGTAGGTCCTGTGGTGTTCTCTTGCACACTGTGGGTGTCTATTTCCAGATAAGTGTTTTGGGAAAATTATCCCCTCTGAGCTCTATGTAGCTCACACAAAGATATGAGAGGTCCAGAGGAAGATAGGATTTAGGATTCGTCTGTCTCCTCAGCATTTCCTATTTACTCATTTTACAGCATGATTTCCTGAGCACTAGATATACACTTTTTCACTTGGCCAGGGAGAGCACATCAGGTAGCCTCATCACAAAAATAATTTTATTTCAGTCTGGACAGGTAATGGCTGTAAAAGCAGCTGAGGAGAGAATAATTTCAGGCTGAGCACAACTACTTCAAGGAGATAACAAATGACTTTTGCAGTGGTAGTTAGAACACAGTGTACAAAGGGGAGGGGAGGAAAAAGGAGGTATTTCTTCTCTGCATTAGCATCATGAGAACTAGGAAGAAGGATGAAGGCACAGACCATCTTCAAATAAATGCAGAATTCAGGATTAGGCCTTTTGCCATATTATCAGTAAGTAATATGCTTAATGACAGAAATTTGCTTTTTAGCAAAAGGACAAGCTGGAACCTGCAGATCTGATGCTGGGCAACCACTTTTACATGGTAATTGGGGTTGGGACTTATGATACATTTTCCTAACTAATTCTATATTATCTGCACATGAAAGTGTCATGAAGGTGCAGTCATGAGTGATGTGTCCCAAACTGGATCAGAGAGGCTAATCTTACCCTTTGCTACAGTCTGAAAAGTTTAGGAATCTAAGAGAAAAAGTGGATAGTATAGGCTATTTGGTGCAATAGGCATGTCTTGAAGGGTGTAGCAGTTATGCAAAGCAGCCATCAGTATGTAATTTTCAATTATTTTGAGAAAATGCAAACTACCCCAAAGCCCCTCCTAAAACGGGGGTGATAAGGTGATACCTTATGCACACTTGTACAGAGGTGCACTTCTGGTATTAACGATGTCTTTGCAAGCAGCCAAAGAGGAGCACTGGGACCCCAGGAAGTCCTGGAGCTCCAGTGTTGTGCTGCACACAAAGTACAACCAAGGAAGATTGGCAGACATTAGAGAATTACTGTCTGAGCTAACATCAATGGAAGCTTTGATGCAAGCCTCTTTCAGGGAATTACAATAAAAGGTAGAGTGACTGAAGTTGAGGCAGGCTTAAACAGGCATTCAGATACAGTTACTGATAGAGATAAGAGACTTCAGGATCTTGAAAGCAAAGACCTGAAAAATAGATAATTTGGAGAATTGAGGAAGAAGAAATAACACTGGGTTGAAAGAAATCCCAGACCTGGCTGACATAAAGAAAGAGGAACTCTTCAAACAAGTGTTAAATTCCTGCAAAAGGAACTTTGGAGCAAGAGAGAGAGAGAGATTCTGGATATGTGTAGGTGGGATACCTCATACAAATTGTAGAGAACTACGGGCTTTTGCTCTAATACCCCTGGCTTTTGCACAATTCTGTATACCAGACCATACAATTGAAAAGATAACACTTAACAGGAATGATTAAACTGAAAAATTATAATCCCACTTAGATTCTATGATAAATGAGCACAGAGTTCAGCGAATAAGAGGGGGAGCATTGATTAGAGAAATAGGATGCCTAGGACTTACGTGATACAAAGTGGCGAGTCCAAAGAGCCAGGACACTGAACTTGAAGCTTCCCATGGAAGGTCAGGGAGCTGAGTGTCATGCTGCAGTGCTGGGCCAGGAGTTCCCTACCTCTATTTTACCTGGGAGCCCGCAGCCAGCTCTTCAGGACAGAGACACACTTGTTCTTTTTAATAGCACCAAGCATGGCTCATTTCTTCCTGCAAAAGTATGACAGCTGAGAGTAGAGAAAGGGATCATGTCCAACCATAGCTACCCTCCAATGAGGAGACCTGAGGTATTTCAACCTCACTTTTCCCAACCCAGAAGCACCATTCCCAGCACTGCTTTTCAATCTCCTATTAAAAAGTCATGGTCCCAGGAGCAGTGATTAAAATGTTAGCCCTTCACTCCTGAAGAAATGCAGGTAATTTTAGGATACAGGTGTGTTCCTTCTTCATCCTGTTCTCTGGCCCAATAAATCCTGAGTTTTGAAGGAAATCTGAATCCCCTTGGATGGAAGGAAAAATTGCACAAGTTTCCCTTTTTTGTATGAGAATGTGACAGCCATTAGGCTAATACACAGTAGGATCTCCTATTGCATTTCTGACAGAAAAGAAGGTTTGGAACATTTCTGTTTTATGGAACATGTAATTCTGTTGCTGTTTCAGACATAGTCTGAGAATAGTCTGCTTCTAAGGGTCTGGCAGTGCGACATCTGGCTTATATGCCAGTAATAATTTACACCAATGTAAATAATTTAAAAAATACTCTAGTTAACCCAAGGTATACTTACACAGCGACTACTTGAATTGAAGGTTTGTGTTGTTTTTACTAAGTACTTTCTAGGTTTGGGAAGATTTTTGGGTTTTAGCAGCTTAAAATCGTTCCTTGATCCTAAAAGTTCCATTACCACCCTCAGACTTCAGCAAAACCAAAGAAATCACCATTTCCTACACTTAGAAGGGTATTTTGATGGGTGTTAAACAGGGTATACCACAGAGGTGTAAGCACAGACTGTATATCATTTGCAGTTAATTATTCCTATCTGGGCAAAACTGGTGGATAAAGTGATTTTAAAAGCTCAGACTGCACACTAAGATTAACAGCTGATATTGAAGTAGTTCAGACCCTGGGTGAAAAACAACTAGGAAAGTTTAACAGAAATAAATGTGAAGGAATATGTGAGGAAACTGTAGATGACTAAAAAGAGCAGGACGAAAAGCCTTACAGAAGCATTAAACAGAGTAAGGGGTTGACTTGCAGTTCTGTTAAGTTTCCTGGCATCCCAGCAAATTTCAAAATCAATAGATACCTGTCTTTAACTGACTTGTGTGAGAACCCCAGGATTGGTTCAGGGGTCTCGTGTGGTGGTAAAGTCTCTCCTCCAACCCGTGCTTCCAAAGAAAAACTCTGCAGCCTCTTGTTGTTCGGTCTCAAGGCAGTTTATTGCGAGTTATCTAAAAGATTGTCTTCTTGGGCTGCGGCTGCTTTGGTCTGCGGCCCAGGCAGAGACCCACACACTCCTGACACCCTCACTGTCCGGTGTCTTCTTCTTCTCTCTCCCCACCCAGGGCTGCTGCTATCTTTTATATGATACATTACGTGTTCCATGTTTACAGTTTTTCTCCAATACCTACTACCTATGTTACAAGGTGCTTTTCTACTCTAAACCAATCCATAAGTGCCAGCATCACCAAGAACATGGAGGCAAGGAAGAAGAAGGAGGAAGGACAGGATCAGCCCACTTTCCTCCATCTTAGAACTTCTGAGCCTCCTGTACAAAGTAAAAACCCCCCGTACAGGTGTTAAAACCCCCCCGTACAATACAAAAAAATTTTCCCCTCTATTTTGTAGCTACTTCTACTATACTATCTAACCCTTTGTGACTGCTTGTTCCACCTTCAAAGTTGGTAACTCATTCCATGGCTCAAACTCAAAATCACAGCTGTTTCCAGCTGCTTGCCAGGGTCTAAAATGCTTCTGACCAAGGCCTGGAACCTCAAAAAATGTCTGAGGGACATTTTGAGTTGCAGCAACTTGAAACCTAATGAAGACAAATTTGATTTTGCCTCTCATAGCCGTGTCTACTTGTTCTATATTGATGCTGAGATATTCACCAACATACTGGCTAATAGGTTGGACTCTGCCTGGTTAGTTAGTGGAAAGCAGAGAAACTGTTTCCAAGCGCATTAATTAGTAGGTAATATATTAAGAAGTGCAATTGTATGAAAGGTGTGCCATTACTCAGTGATGTAAAGGAAGTCTTAAAAGGACCCGAATTAAGTGATTTAGAGATGAGTCTTGGATTTCATGGATAATGGGAAAGCATTACAAATATTAGATCAATAGGTATGGTTCCATTATAAAGCTCCTTTGTCTGGAGTCAAAGCTAACCACAATTTGCGTTTTCAGCATATACTTCTTTTCTGTGATAGAATTGTCACTTTTGCAGAAGTTAGCATAAAAATTCCATCTTGCAGGTACAATATATTGCATGTTTGCAATAGAAATGAAATTTTAATGATGATTGCTGACCCACTTCTTTGCAGGCCACTGTAATGAAAGAAATTAGGAAAAAAAATGAAGTTTATAGAAAATCCAGGGTTTAGTCAATTAAGTCAAACTTCTAGCATTAGTATTTCAAACAAGTCAGGCTACTCACAAATCATTATATGAAAAATGTGAACTCAGTGAGAAAAATCTTAATCAGCTCCTAAGGAGTTTTTAGCATCTGCCTCCTGGGAAAAAGATATGACAAAAATTACATTTTTATACCAGCAAAAAAGTGCAAAAGTTTTAATACAAAGGAACAAGCCAATAATACTGTGAACTGCTAGAAATAAATAACTTAATCTTCTCACCATGGGCATTATTTCAGACATTTCCACTGTCTCTCTTTATTCACTTGCAGAGGACTTCTATTTCTCCATTTTAGCTATCATTTAAGCATAGGAGTATGTCATTGTCAAGTATTTAATGTAGAGTAGAATCCAGAAGAACAAAAATATTTGGAGCACTCACCAACTGTAAGTGCAGCTGGATCATAACACGTCCCTGTGCAAAAGACCCCAGTACCAGACAACCCAGGCAATTTATACATCTGTTCCTTTGTCAGATAATACTTCAACAGAATAAGAGTGCTAGAAGGCAGTCTTAAACATGACAGTCTTTTTTTCTATTTATGTCATTGATGCCACTAAAGAGTAATTAAATATGGATATAGCTGGGCTCTAAACATTTCCTCAGTGAGTCCTGGAGGGCAGGCCAAAAAACAGTATGGAAATATTTGGACTATTTTGCATGTAACTGATAAAATCAAGACCAGAACAAAACAACAAAGAAGACAACAATGAAATATTTAAGACTTTGTCAAGAGAGGAATGTTTTCTGAGCAGGGACACTGCTGTACCACCAATATGCAGCATGCTCTTCTGCACCCTGAGAGGCAGATGGGCAAAAAGCCAAGTTGTCCATGCAGCACCTCTAAAGATAGCATGTCTCATGCCTGCAGTCTGACCCATGAACTCACCAATTATCAGGACTCACAAATACAACCAGAAAAGCAAGCAAATGCTTTGGATTAAGAGCTCTTCCTGGAGAGCTCTCCTTATGGGCTCTCACTGTTCCTATTGTCATGTGTAATTTGGACACACGTGGCTCCAGAAACATCTTAGTGGGGAGGGTACACAACCCTGTGTGCTTCACATGTCTTTTCCTTGTCCTAATGAACTGAATATTTAGTTTTCCCATCTGCGTGATGGGAAGAGGAGAACAAGAGGCATTTCACTTCATCTGACGGCAAGGGTGGTGGGCTGCCAGTTTCAGCTACAAAGTTATTTAGTATGGAGTGAAAGCAGAGAACCTCACAGTTTTGTGATGGGAGTCAGCCACTGAGTGCTGCTACACCAGAGAGGGCAGTATTTCTTTCTCCCTTCCATCCTGAGGCTGACACCAGCTTGATGACAGGAGCAGTGACTTTGAGAGAGCAGTTGAGGTGGGAGCCCCAGTCCCCTAGGCAAAAGCACCCTGAGAGTCAGGAGGTATCTTGATCCATCTCTGTCCTTGTGCGACTGGAAGGGAAAGTGTCACCTTTGAGACACAATCTCTCATGAGTTTTTCCTCTCAACTCTTTAAGAAACATTCTTCCATCCTAAAATTGAGTCTGTGCAACATGTGGATTTACGATGTAGATTTACAGCCATGTGGATCTGACTGTAAAACTGTTGCTTTCTGGATACTGAAATTCTACCAAATCTTTAGCACAAGTAAAAGCAGCGTAGCATTGTTTTCCCATTTGCAGACAGGCTGAAACTGCACTTCTTTCATGCCATTTAAGACATTAACAAAATAAACTTTTTACTGCCTTGTCTTTAAAGCCACAGCATTCACAACAAGTTCTGAATCCTGAGCCAAGTAATTTCCCAGGGCTTCCTTCATGCCCCAAATCTCAAATTATCTTCTAGCCAGCATAACTGCTGTCATCAAGACTGATAATTTTTTTTGCTTTCAGTTCTTCATTTCCCTTACATTTCAGAAGCAGTGCAGAAATGCAGATGCAGGGGAAAACAAGCTTAATTTACTGTGGAAATAATGCAAGGTATTTCTTTCATGGATTATTCATTTTATACATTTATTATTGCATTTGAATGGAATAATCTAATTCTTTAACATCCACCTGAAGCTGCAGTATTTGCAGTTTGGTGCATTAGAAAGTCAGAGAATCCAGGGTACTTACTGCATAATTTGAGCCTCTTTGTCACAGATTGGACAGGTTCTTACCCATTGGAATTATGGGGAAACAGATAATTAGCAAGATCTTCAAGGTAGTTACTGGATGGGAACTAACTTCTAACTAAAGAGGGGGCAGTGAAAACCTCATTAGTATTCAAAATACTTTAACCAAGGGATGTCACAGACAGTCTGGGCATGAAGGGGACACTTACTCTTCCATCTAACTGTATAGCTACATAAAATACCCATATAACTGATAAAAGGCTATATTCCACACAAAAGAAGACAACCATTGAATAAAGAAGACGCTTAATTGTACACGTATCTTCCAGTGTTGGAGAGTCTCTCTTTAACTTATCTGCATCCCACAAGCCTGTTTTAGGGACTGAAATTATAATGAGTTAATGGATCAGTTTAATTCATATCAAAGCCAGAAAACAGCAGACAATTATTCATACAGTATACAGGATGGATGGATACAGGAGAAAGGTCATGGTTAAAATGATAGTTAATGCAATACCTAAAGATAACAAAAGAAGAATTTCTGGTGTTACAGTGACAGAGCTGAAGAAAACCCCACAAGAATAAGCATTAGAGACCTGGATGACTCTCTTCTCATGGCTACCCCAAGGTACCCTCTTTTATTTGCTTTGATATAATATCATTATGTGAGACAGATTATCTGGGCTAACAATTACAGACTGTTGCACAATTTAAGACAATAATTATCTGACATTTTGCTACAGGTAGAAAAAGGGATGAAAGCTTTGACTCAGTTTGACCATACGATTGGCCTGAAGAGGTTTACAGGAACATTTTCATTAGTATGGTGATATTTGTACCAGCAGATAGTTCAAGGCATAGAGGCTGTTACAAGGCTATTACAAGTTAGGTGAAGCATGTGACTGGGAAAAACAGCTTGGATTCACCACGGGCAAATAATACCGAACAAACCTGGTTGCCTTCTAGGACAAAGTAACCTGCTTGGTTGATGTGGAGCAAGTAGTGAACATTGCCAGTAAAGAGTAATTAAATATGGATATCTACTTGGATTTCTCCAAGATTTTTCATACTGTTTCCCATGGTGTCCTCCTGAAGACACAGACACATGAGGCTCTAGGCAAGTGGTCTGTGCAGTGGATGGGGAACTGGCTGCCAGGCTGTACACAGAGGATAGCAGTAAATATTTCAAACTGGCAACATGCCACAAGTTGGTTCCCTCAGGGATTGATATTGCGCCTGACACTGTTTCAGATTTTCATATGTGATCTGCATGATAGTATCAAGTGTAGACTGACAGAGTTTCCAGTTATATCAAACTGAGTGGGAAAGCGGACACTTCAGAAGGGAGAGTCGAAAGATGTGGATGGACTGGAAGACTGGGCTAACAAAAACCTTATGAAGTCCAACAAGAAGTGTATTATGTTTTCCCAGGTCTTGCACCTGTGAAAACATAATCCATGAGTGCAGCACAAGCTGGGATCTACCCAGCTGAGGAGCAGCCCAGTGGAAAGGGACCTAGGGATCCTGGTGGACAAGAAGCTTCATATGAGCAAATTGGGTTACTGTGGCAGAGGAAGTGAACAGCATGCTGGGCTGCATCAAGGGCATCACCAGCCCTTATGACATTATAAAAAAGTCATTATGCTATTCTATTTAGTGTTTGTCAGGCCACATCAGGAATATCGTGTTCAGTTTTGGTCTGTGCTACACAAGATATGGACAGGCTGGAGACCATCTAGAGAAGGGGTGACAAAAAGACTGCAAAGCTCAGTGTGAGGAAAGGCTGAGTGAACTGGTTTTGTTCAGCCTCAAGAAGAAAAGGCTTAAAGGAGATCTTAGCACATGTTCAAGTATTTAAAGGATGGCTATAGAAAAGATAGAGACCCTATTTTTCCAAGGAATTACATGGAAAAGAGGAGGGGTAACAGGTTACTTCAGGGGACATTCCAATAGGGCACATGTCAGAGACTGAAATGGTTCATGCCTTAAATATAGTTATAAAGGATTTTGGCCCATTGTAACAAAAACTGTATAAAGAGGCTACAATCACCATGGCCTAAGCCTCCCTGAAGACTGGAACTTTGGATTGTGAGTTAAGCTGCCTAGATAAGATAAAGGGAACACTACTGTTCAACCATCTGTCTAGAGAGAAGCAAACAAGTCTGGGGGAAAGGAATGAATCCACAAGAAAGCCAGACCCAGCAGGAAATCATCCCTGGCTTGGTTTGTGGTGGGGTAGACCACTGCCCAAAGAGTCCAGGTTAACACCCATCCTCCCTTACACAGACTGGTTTATCTGTGAAACCCCCAGTCCCAGGAAGGCTACATCCATGGGACATTCACGTGAGCAGCAGATGAGGGGGTTTAATAATCCATCAAACACCCCCTGAAGTGCTCCCCAGACTTGCTTCTGAGGCCTTGCTCCATGTGATGAAAAATTCCCCCTGCCTCTTTTCTATTTCTTTCTATTTCTTTTTTCTCTCTCTTGCTCCCTCTCTCTCATTATTTACTATTAAATAAGGTCTGTACTATTGACTTTGGTTATGCTCTCATTTGCACCCTAATTTGGGCAGAATAATTTCTAATAATTTTAAGAACTGTACTGTAGCAGCACAAGAGGAGCATTTTTCACAATGAGGATACACAGCCATTGGAATAACTCCCCAAGGAAGTGGCCGATTCAGCTGGACAGACTGTTGGGCCATCTTGTCTAGACTGTGTTTTTTGCCAAGAAAGGTTGGACAGATGATCCTTGAGGTCCCTTCCAAGCTGGTACTCTATAATTCTATGAATGACCATGCCTGCTCTCCACTAGCTGTAATCAAGGTCCAGGATCCATGTGGAGCTGCTAAAACAACAAAGGCTGAATGGTCTTAATTTTCTTGCTCCTACAGAAATGCTTCCAAATGAAACTGTTTCTAGCAACAGGCAACACCCCAAAAATGCAGGACCATATTAAATATAGAATTATAGCCAGCTGAATATTGGTGTGGCATATTTTTTCAAACAGTGGGGCTATAGGGGAAAAATGAATGGGCCATGTTTCCATACCACTGCCCATACTGTCACATACTAATCTTAATTTACATGTTATAATTTGTTTACTCAACATCATCAAAATTTTGATTTATGTTACAGTAATGTAATTTTGGACTTCAAGATCATCATGTTCCCCTGCCTCAGGCCAAAGACAAAGAACATTTGGTTCCAAATCACTAATAGCTTTTGCTCAAAGGTCTGACATAAAACAAATAAATATGCCAGAATGGCATTTATTTCCGCTTAGGTGCAACAAATAAAGCCCCACTTGTTTAAAAGGAAACTTCATATTATTTTGACATTAAAAGATCTTCTAAAGCTTTCTTGTGAAGCTACACACAGTGACCTCAGTAGAGGTAGACCAACCGCAGATAATTGAGTTCACAGATCTTGCAACAGATAAGACCTCCCAATTTTTAAATGTTTTTAGGTTAATGACTATTAACCTAATTATTTACTCATTAGGAGTGGCTTGTATTTACAGAGATGACCATTCTGTGTGCACACAAGCTCATGGGGAGTAATGCAGTTCCCCCCCTCCGCTTACCCAGCACCCCTTGGAGGCAGCTCTGCACTGGAGCAGGGCTGGGTGGGGAGGGAGGGCAGAGGAGAGGGCACTACGTTACTGCTGCAGTGGCATTGCTCGTTTCTCCATCTTCACTTCAGCTTTGCCATCACTGTCCACAAATAATGTAATAATTTGTATCCTACTCCTGTGAGGGGAATTTTTTTTTATATATAAGGACTATGTGGCGCAGCCAAGAGACAATTAAATTGAAGCAGCATGAGGAAGGCTGGTAGGTGATAGAGACTCCTAACATGGGGACATGGACTCTAAGGGTTTCCTTCTATCACTTGTACAAGATCACTACAGTTACTAAAACCCCAAAATTTAAAATATTCTGATTCAGAAGATATTGCAAAGTGAATTTATTTTCAGTTTTATTGTGGGATGTGAAGATAAATAAATCACTGGGCTGGAACAAAATGCTGCTTGTACAGAGACCAAAATTTTGATGATTACATTTATTGTGGCCAAAGAGTAGGGCAATCTGGACTATACAGATCTGGTATTTTTGAAGGAGTCAAAAGACAACAGAGTAAACTAGGAAAAAAATATTATTGTAAAACTCAATTTAGATTTCAAGAAGGTTTGTTATATAGCAAGGTATCAATGAGTTCACAGTCAAGAGAGAAGAAACTTTGTCCCTAGATGGTTTTTTTTTTCTTTTTTTTTCAGGGGTGAATTGAAAGAAGCTACCACAAATGGGAGAAATCCAACAGAATGGAACAAATGAGAAAATAAATAAACATATAATAACCAATATAGTTTGTGAAGTGACCATAATTGATAAGAGAAGATAATAGCATCATGTCTCTGGGAAACATATAATGAGAAGCTTTTAAAAAGTGTAGTAGGAACAAATGAAATCCCAGCTATAATACAAGCCCATAACTAGAAATGATAATGCCATTAATAATGGGACAAGAAATGCAGGAATGTACAATAAATAAATCCCTGTTCTGTTTTTGAAATTCAACTAGAGGAAGTTCTTATTTCACATGAAGATAATGAAGTACTTAGTTAAGAGCTGAGAAAGATGTTTTAAAACAACAGTGCTTGTATGGTTGATAATTGCTTCAAATCCGCTCGCCTGAGTAACTCGTACCTAAAAACTCCAGCAAACTGATCTTAAAAGAGTTGTCAGATTATCCAGGTGTCTCTAGCACAGGTAGTCTTTAGGCAATCAGACCTAGACAAAATAGTACTAAACCAAGACAGGATTCAGTTAATTATGACAAAAATTATGATTTTCTAATAATCTCAACTACATGTGTGGGAATAATTAATTTTGTTGGTCTGGCTAAGCTGGCTTTTGTAAGGCATTTGTCTTATTACTGCCTTCCACAATTAATGCCACCACATCAATGAAGTGTGCAGTAAATCGCTTAAAGTCATGGTAATAGACTGACCTATGCAACTTGGCACCAATAATCATCCATGAATGCATATGTTTTACAGAATCTTGTGTCATTCATTGGCACAGAAGTAAACAAAAATGCCACCACTGACAAAATGTTGACTAACATAACAATTGGGTTGACCACCCCCAAAACAAACTGAGGTGTAATACAGAAAATATGAAAGTAGAACAAAATATGAAAGGCAGATTTACAGACAGAGGTACCTCAATAACTGTGACTAAGTTTTTTAATTTACAGTCTCCTTGTTTTTTTCATGTGCCTATCCAAAAACACTGCTCAGAATATATCATCCTCCATCCTAAGCAATGAACAAATTGTAAAAGTGCTCTTTATGTGCCCCCTGCTCCCCTTCCCATGTTAGATAAAACAAAAAATGAAAAGGCAGCAGCCTATTCTTTTTGAAGGACTTCTGATGTGAGAGGTTAGAGTGATGCAAAAATCACAGGAAGCCTAAGGATTCAATCCCGAAAAGTTCAAATTTTCTCTAAGTTTGCAATCATTAAAGATAACTGAAGATGTTAATTTCTTGGCTAAAATTAATTTCCACAAAATGTAGCAGATGTCAAAATATCAATGGATTTTCAAAGCAATTGAAAGCATTAATGAAAAAGACCATTAATTAACCACAGACCTGTCTCTTCTGTTGAGGCTCAGGAAATCCAAGAAACTGAGGAAGCATCACTGGACTCTTCCATTACTGTTATATTCCGGCTTATCCCAGATACAGGGGAGAATGGACACTCTGTCTGATCTAATAGAAGCAAACTGAATTTCTTGTTAGGTTTTCTACCTCCTCAGAGTATCTATGTAATATTTCAATGAATTTTACTCCTAAAAAAGAAATGCAGATCAGGTGTCAGCTGAGATACCACAAGCTGTTTTCTGCTTTCCAAAGGGACAGGACTTCCTTCATAACTAATTGCACACCAAGCATGCAGCAAAGTAAGCTTCTTGGGAAGTAAATAACAGTTTAACTATATCAGGATTACATACTCCAGGGATTTAGCTGAAATAGAAGGATTTGCATGGTATGAAACTCCTGAGAAATCTCTCAACAAAACCATTTTTTCTTTCATTCACATGGTGTGTGGTCCAGCAGCTGCTACTTGGTGTTTGGATTTTATTCAACAACCCAAATTATTGAAAGACAATTAGTATTCTGAAAGCCAGCTACATTCTTCACAAGCTCTGAATAATTTTTTTAAGTGTAGTCTCTGAGGAAATCGTTATTCAGAAGGGTTAGGCAGTGCTTCTTTTATGTTGTTGAAAATCCAAGAACTCATGCACAGATGAGGATGAGACTTCTGTTTTCAAAGAAGTGATGCAAGTATATATATTTGCTAAGATTATTTATGCAGGATAACATGAAGGGATCTTTGTCTACACACCTTCAATTGCATTTTATTACTTGTTCTAAAATCTGTAGGCCTGGCAAAGTTGGTCACTAGTGCTTGATGCATTGGCATTCTTTGACAGGCCTGGGTAACCAGTATAATGTGGGCATAATTCACCTCCATTTGCTTTAGATCATGTGTTATTCTCCAGTTCATAGCTTCATAAAGCTGTGGAACAGCCTTTCTCTAGGAGAACTTTTGAAAAAAGAGCATAGTAAAAAGGATTAGGTGTAGCCATAAATATGATAAATGGCTTGCTAGAAACTACATTAAATAGCACTGATATCAGCCCAAAGATGAGTTCTGCAACAGTCTTTTTGCAAACCTTTTTGAGTGGATAAATGATTCACCATGTGCCTGCTTTTCATGGACATCATTTTACAGAACATCCTATGTCACTAGTCATTTGCACTCCAAATACAGAAGACTTGTGTGTTGCTGCTTGCCATTTCATCACACTTACTTCATTCTCCAGACCTCTCTTAAATTATGGGAAAAGAAATCAGATGTGGTACAAATTGTGCCTCCCACTCCTTAATCCATAGGAATAAGTAGGATTTAATCCATAGCATTAGACTTAATCCATAGGACTACTTAATCCATAGGATTAAGTAAAAAAACCCAAGAGGGACAAATAAAAAATTTATGGATTAAGTCCTACTTAATCCTATGGATCCATATTTTTTTGACTTGTCCCTCTTGGGTTTTTCCCCCCTCTTTTGTGGTTGTTGTTGGGTTTATTTATTTGTTTGTTTTCTTTTGTCTAATCTGGTCCAAGTTTTGCTCACTGTGCTTCTCTGCATCACAATCCCCCAAAGGGCAATTCTGGATATGTAACTTAGTGTTGAGTCCTTCAGCAATATCCTACATGCTTGAGCACAAAGTTTGTCCACATTTTAGGGAGTGGCTCTGTTTTCACAGTACTCCAGGCACCCTCATTGAAAACCTACCCAGCAGGTAGGTTCATGATTTAACTGCTCCCTGTCTGCACAGAATTATGCTATATGGAGTTAGTGGTTAGGACTCAGCCCACCACTGGATACAAACTACACACAAAACTTCAGAAAATCATATCTCCATCAGAAATTACTCTTGCTATATTTTTCCAAAGTTTGTGTCTTCTAAATAAAAACATCAAATATTGGTATGATATAGCTAAAGAAACTCATGTATTTTTTTAAAGATCATTTGTCTGGCAGTAAGTATCGCAGAGAAAAAAGAATGGAAAGGAGAGCAAGCGTCAATGATGAAACCTAACAAAACCTACTGATTCCAGATGCTTGTGGAAAAAAAGGTGTAGCAGGAAAGAAATAACACTTTCTTTGTCATTTACAGCTAAGATTTGAAAATAGGAACAGAACATCTACTGACAGGATGACTCTACTATAGACTATGTGGAGATTTTTATCTCTATGTTGCTTGCAGCAATACATCTCATTCAGCTCCTCAGCCTCACTGATGCACCAAGCTTGACCCTATGTCTTGGAAAGGTACTTGCTATCAGTCAAGCTTGTTTGCGTTAATGTAGCCCACTTTTATTTATCATAGTAATATACTTCATTTATATTTATTGCATGCTGCCTCCTTTAGTTGAGCTTCGACCTGAGATTGACCCAGATGTTTGTATATTGTACATGCAGGTACTGTTGCTTTTGTGGCTAACATTGACTGAAGAGCAGACCTGCAGAGAGACCTGGGGCCAGGCTACATGCAAAACACCCCAGTAGAACTGACATATCAAATTGCACTTAAATTCAGCCAAATTATTTGCAACATCTCAAAATTATTTTTAAATCTCAAGGCATTTATAGCAATTATTCAATGTAGAACGTGCATTTTTTTCAAATACTGCTTATAACAGATCTTACAGTTTGCATTGTAGGATTGAAATCACCACTAAAGCTATCTTGCCTCAGTGTTTCAAAGTAAAATGAGAAACCTTCATCCAGTAATGACAGTCTATAAAACCAGCAGGTTTTATTTGGCTTTGAATCTTTATTTGGCTTTATTTGGCACCTAGCATGCCTTCACTGATGTATAAATAAAGAAACCAGACATACTTTCATGTTCATGGCATTAAGCTACATGTGAGCAAGCCGTGTTGGTGCTGGCTGACCCCTCTTGCCTGGCATGTGATTCATTCCCTTATGTGAGAGCGCTGGGCTGGAAAGATGTGTCACATTAAAGAAGAGCAAGAAATGCTCCATGCCCATTCTCTCTTTTTGGAAAGGTTTCATAGCCTGCCTCCTGCTTCTTCCAAACTATGGATCTAACAGGACTATTGCTAGCAACAAAATCACTGAGACGTAAGGAGTTACCAGCTGGCAGAGAAGCTGTGCATGAATATTCCTTGTCTGTTACAAGTGAGAAGTAAAATGTGTTAGCTAAAATAATGGAGGTGGTTTATACTAGAAAGAAATATTTTATTTTATCCAGCCTCATCTCAATGCTACTTACACAAAATGGCAATTGTGATCTTTTCAATGTTTTAAGCTAATGCTTTTTTGTTTCACCTGCGGATTACATGACATACGCACATACATCAAGCCATTCCAGCTCAGTGACAAGTGGAAACCTATGGAAATTAACTAGAGAGACTCAGCTTATGGTGGCTATTTTTTAATATCTGATATTTGGTTCAGCTTGTGTCAAAAGTCACAAGAAAGAGGTAGGCTTTGAAATTAGGAGAACTGAAGCCATTTGAAAATTTGAATAGGATTTCCATGTCCATAAACTGAATTGTTTATGGATTCAGGGACACGGACAATATGGCAGAGACTGGAGACCACAAACATGAGGTCATTTATTAAGCTCATTCTCATAAGCTACAATGTTGAACATCATCTTTTTTTCCCCCTTTGTTTGGAGTTCTTTATCTTGGTCTTAGCTGGGTCTAGGAGATTTGTTACTATAGGCTTGAAGATGGCTATTAGTAGGCCTAAAGTGATTTTGTTATTTGATTTTCTACTTCTGTATATTTATCACTGCAACATATTTGTTTGCAAAATCCTTTAAGAAACCAGTGCTTGGAAATATTAGTCAAAACAGGCTTGAGACTTCTCCCTCTGCACAATGGCTGATGTGATATATGACTATAGCTCCTGCAAGGATTTAAGACTTCACAAATGTACAGGATCTATAAAAGAAGCGAAAAGAAAAAGCAAAAGAGTGGAGACATTCAACTATTACAGCACTTTTCTTAAGTGAAATCCGAAGGACGAGAGTCTATGTCACTCCACATTGTGTGCACTTAACTTACACCACTGGAAATTGCAAAGCAGATGTAATTTGCTTCCAGCTCACAGTACAGCAACACTTTACTTTACTAGATACTGCTGTTAGGGGCCGCTGAAGATTCTGCAAGAGGGGTTATTTCTCTCCTGTAAAGATGTGAAATGGTCTCCTGAAAGAAATGGTACAAGTGTTATTGAGTGGACTTTCTCTCATTAAATGAGCACTGGGAAAGGCTTGAAAATACATAGCAATCTGGTGACCTGGGAGTCTCCTCCAGCTCTAATTTCTATGATCAAGGAGACGAAGGATAGAGAAGGAATTGAATTATGCCTGAGGCACAAGGATTCCTGGAGCTGATCACCTCTCCCAGGAAAATGTCAGTCTAAAAGGTTTTCCAATACTTCTCACTAGCAGTTTTGACATGTGAAATTCAGGTGTTTCTCTGAACTCTAGCTGATGTTATTGATAATATTTATTATCACAAGTGTCAAGATACTGTCCCAGTCGCTTCATTATTGAACATTTCTTACGTGACCTTCC
The DNA here is from genome assembly GCF_048771995.1 of Taeniopygia guttata. Lineage (NCBI taxonomy): Eukaryota > Metazoa > Chordata > Aves > Passeriformes > Estrildidae > Taeniopygia > Taeniopygia guttata. Next base: position 28,227,962 of record NC_133025.1, on the reverse strand, counting down.
ACACGATTATTCATTTGCAGTGATTTGTGAAACTTCAGAGGGCCCAGCATGAGCTTCCTGTGGTGACAGGACAGTAAATGATTAAAAATCCTCTATCTCCACCAGCCATATGTTCAGCAATACAAGGACCTTTAATACAACTCTTTTGGAGTTAATTTTACCCTGTTTTTTCTCTTTAATTTTTGACCCAAGCAGTTCAGGTTGAATGCTTGGGATACCTTTCTCATAGATTTTGGGGACTTATATTCAGATGTGTGCAACCGAGGGAACTGAGGTATAGGAGGTTAGAAACTTACCTCTTCAGAAAGCCCTTTCAAACCAAAGAAGAAATACAATCTCTTTCATTGCCCCCTTGACTCCAGACAATGCTACTGATAGAGTGGTTGATTCCACTTTCTAAAGATTCAGATACCCACTGAACACTCTGAAAATTCTGACCAAACAACAAAGAAGGCGAAGGGAAAATGTTTCTTTGATAACGATGTCTTAAAATAGTATTTAATACTGTGGTAAAGAATTTGAGAATCTACTTCCACTCTTCTTTGAGATGGTCATGTGCACTTCAAAGCTGGTGCTGAAACCACTGTCCACTTCGCTAGCATTTAACTTAGTTTTGGGTTTCCATAACAAAACAAAGCAGGAGCCTTGGAGGCTAAATTCTAAAATACACATATGTGTATTTTAGAAAAATACCCTTAGCAATCTGAATTTTTTAAATCTTTATTTGCTTTCCTCACGTCCCAGCAATAGTACAACCTGCTCTCCTGCTGCAAACACTGACTGGTTGTAACAGATAATTTTCACCTGTCTTTTATGGGTTTGTCTGAGATCTGACAAATATCTTAGAATCAGAAAAAGCATAAAGAGACATCTATTACTTTACAGTACTTCCTTAATTTTATCTATTATCAAAGCTTCACTAACTATGCCTATATCTTTTTTGACAAGCTAATATAATCAACCCTGCTACTTCAGCTCATCTACTATCAGGATGGGAATATAATGTTCCAGTGAAATTGTTAACCATTAACAGGCACAGTGCTGAAATATTAATCCATTTTGTCTCTCCAGGGCATTATAATCAACAGATCGAGTGGGACTTAAAATGTATGTGTGGAGATTGCTACAGTACACAGCATATCAAACTATGACTTAAAACACACTCTGAAGAGATCTCTTCTTTCCATATGTAATATGGAAGTGGAATGAGAATTAGAGACAGAATGTTTACCGATCTTTCACAAGAAGAAAAAAATATGTCTACTGCTACACCATCAACAATTTTATTCTGCAACTCTGTAAGAAAAATAAGTTATAAAGGAAATGCCATCATGAACTTCCCACACAGATGGGTTAAATTGAAAAAAAAACTCCCACCAGCATGCATTATGCAGATTGCCTTATTCATGTCTGTCATATGCTTTCGCACAGACACCAGTCTTCTTGCCCTCAACTATCTTGCCATTTGCTACTCTAGTCAGTAAAATAAATTCTAGTGTAATGCATGAACCTTCAGTAAGCATCCAAATTTCACAAAATCATAACAACAGCTATGAAGAGGCCATCTTTTCTTAAAAAAAACCCAAAACCACGCTCTTCCTACAGCCCAAAGGTGCTAGCTCTATCTCCAGTATTGTGTGTTTGCCATTAACTTTCACTCTGGAAGGCCCTTCCTAAGGTATAAGCCAAAATCAGAATACCTGATATGTTAGCCACATTATTATTCCAATAGGTTTTGTTTTATATAGAGGACAGTGGCTACTAACACATAGCTTTGGCAATTTCTGTGTCCCTCTAAGCTGAGTTTTGTTGGACTCTGCAAAAAGTCGATGAGGTGAACATCCTAGGGATGATAAACTAGAGATAAGAAAAGACTCTTTCTTTCCAGCTTTTATTTGTGCAAGTTACAAGGTAGCCCGATAATTCTGCAAAAAATGGGCTAAATTGTGAGGAACATCACAGTTTTAATGGTTTTTGTATCTCCTTTACCTGACAATGCCTCAGATGTGTTCAGATACTATTATTTCTGGAATGTCCACAAACACATCTGTGATAATTAAAAGAGATTTCTTGCCCCTAACTGCTCATTTTCACAGTGACTGTGTTAACATGAAACATTACCCAATTGTTGTCTTAGATATTGATTATTTCAAGCTGTACATGAACTAATATTGTTTTCCTTGTGGACAGACTAATGTATTTGTCCACAACAAAGGACAAACAGATGTATATATTTTCTTCAGAGCTCAGAGATTAATTTTCAGAAGGGAACTAGACAAAATGATTTGCACTGCTGTTAAGCAGTTTCTTTCTCTGTTTTCTTTCTTCTCCCACTGAGGGGACCAGTGATAACACAATGCTTCTTTTTTTTTGCCACAAGAAAAGTAGGGAGCAGCTGCTTCCATGGAGGAGGAAACAGGAGCTTTGTAGAATAAAGAAAGCTTGTGCACTTTTTATTAAAAACTGCACTTTACAACTGAAACATAATCTAAGGATGAAACAGCTGATATGGCTATTTTGCTGGTTGTTAAAGAGTTTATACTACATTAAATTGACTCCCATGGGTTTAATTTTTCAGTGCTGTTACAATTACCAGCCCTCTCTTATTGAGAGGGTCAATAGGCACAATGTGAAGCCTTGTAAATCATTGCCTTGCTATTTTTGTAATATATAATGTGACCCTTTCACACACCTTAAAAATTATAAACCAGGGCACACACTGTATATCAAACATATAAATCAGCTGGTATAAATACAGTATTTCTTTTGGTTCTGGACAGATTAATTCTACTGCATTTCATATGTTTTAAATTGTTTTTGGTTTCAGAGGCAAAATTTGTGTACTCAGAAAGCAAAGACCCTGGACGTAGTCTGTTTTAAAAGCCTAACAGAAAAAGTGATCCTGAAAGCATATTTTAAAATTATTCCACTAAAAGCATTAGAACTATAAATATTAAATAAATTAAGTCATTATACAAAAAAAAAAAATTTGGTCAGTTGATAGAAACTTTTAAGTGAAATTTTGGAAAGGGAAAGAACAAGTGAGAATTAAACTTAACAGTGACCCGATAACCTATTTAGTGCTCCAGGGATGGTTTTTTCCACAGGTGTATTTACCAGCCATGTTTCCCATGCAAACTGAAATTCTTGATATGACATCTGGGGAAACTAAGTCACTGAATAATATGCTTTATAATGTAAAACTGTAGTGTTATGAGGAAAAACTTGTTTTAAACAGAAGACTGTTTACTCAGCTACACAGAAAACCAGGACATTTCCCCCTCATATTCTTGTGCAATTTCCTTCATGCCTTTTACCGCTTGCATTAATGGATATTGGTTTATGCTTACAGTCTTCTGCATTAGCTAATAGTGAGAAATAGATGTCCTTGGTCATGCTTAGTATCCCAGTCTTAAAGGTCCCACTTTTCCTAGTACTCACAGTTTCTGCCTCTGCTGTTGAAGGAAAGAGCACTGATCAGAGGTGCTTGAATATGTAAGAAAGGGAAAATGTCATAACTAAGGTGATATCGCTTTTTAAACGAAAGAGCTGCAAAAGCTCTGAGACCTGTGAGGCTTTGTGTTCATGCTGTGCCAACTCCAGGCTGCAGAAGACATTTCTCAAACACCCCTCAGTCACAGTCCACAATTAAGTGACTTTGACTTTGGACACAGGCAATTTAAATGGAGGAAAGCAGTTGAACAATGTCCTTCACGATACTAGCATATTCCATGTTGTGGAGCTGAACCAATGATGAGATGTCCCTTGAATTTCAGCTGGTGAGTGTTCTACAAAGGCTTCATAGCTGTGTTCCTGTAATGAACAGATCATGCTGCTATTGACTTTTCTGAAGAAGTTTAATATGAGAATTTGGCTGTTTCCTATTTAAAGATTTTTATCTATTTTATCATGTCTTTATCACCTTATTGTTCTGATGACCCTTTTGTTCTCCATTGCTGTTTTTCCTCAACCCAAGATTTTTAGAGTATTCATTGTTAAAATAAATGTTCATGGCTCGTGCTTACTGGAGTCTTCAAGGACTTGGAGAGACACTGCTCTGACTGAAAGTCCAGCAAGAGTCTAGTGCATGAGTTTGTCTTACATGGTCCAAGACAGCTGGGAAGTGGTGTTCATTGGTGAAGTAGTCTTTTACCTAAGTCCATGAAAGAAATTAATGTACAGTGCTTCCTGCATTGTACATTAATCCTTGTACAAGGCCACACAAAATTTGACATGATACTTTCCCATGAGAAGAATTGGATGTATCTATAGATTAGGTCTAGGCTGACAGCCAGGCTGTGATCCATACAGTTCCCTTATACAGGTTTGCATTCTTTTTTTTTTGAGAATGATTTTTTTGTGCGTGGGAAGTTATAACTAACACTGTCCTACGAAAAATTGTGATCGAGTTATGCTGGAACTGTAATTAGGGAAAAGGTACTGCTTTTTCTTTGTGGTTCATTTAATGTACGGGTTAAAAGGGTTTGAATTCAATGATCTCATGATCAAATCAGGTCTGCTTGCATTGAATATTTTAGCCATTTTAATTCATGAAAATAATCTGTATGCTCACATTGACTTTTTTTTTTTTTTTTCCAAGCAGAAAAATCCCTTTGATTTGAACATCTACAAATTTTCCTTCACCTCTTCAGGGAGCTTCCCCAAGAGTTGTCAGACTTGCCATTCAATTCCTACAGTTCTTCTGAATGGACACAGCTGAAAAATAAGGCATAGCCCCAAATATTCTTCTATTTCATCTCATCTCATCTCATCTCATCTCATCTCATCTCATCTCATCTCATCTCATCATCTCATCCTACATCTCATCTCATCATCTCATCCTAAAAATTACTGAAATTGAAATGCATATATAATAATTTTATTATAAAATTCACTTTTTTTAATGCCTGTGGCAGTCTTATTAGACTTATTAGGCAACAGGCAGCAAGTGATGCACAGGAAGTTCCACCTAAATATGACAAAGGACTTCTTTACCGTGCACTGAAACAGATTGCCCAGAGGGGTTGTGGAGTCTCCCTCACTGGAGATAGTCAAGAACTGTCTGGACACAACCCTGTGCCTTGTGCTCGGGAATGACCCTGCTTGAGCAGAGAGGTTGGATCAGATGATCCATTGTGAGCCTTTCCAATCTTATCTATTCTGTGATTCTGTAATATAAATGGGATGGGGAATGGCCTTTTATGTCCATACTCACTGAACCTGCAAAAACAGAGCTCAGCTTCATTGTCTTGTCTATGCTTGTTTTCTTTATTTTAGAACACCCCACTCCCAAACAAACAAACAAACAAATGAAAACCTAGCCCAAACCTAATGCAATAATCCTGAGACCTTTTAAGATTTTACTCCAAAAAAGTCTGACATATTTCAGTTTCACAGAGAAACAGTACCTCACTGACATAACCTACTAATTTAAAATGTAAGATTGGTTGAAGGGACTTGGACTAAAATGCATTTGTAGATGTAACTGTGATAGGCTACAACATAAAAATAATTTTTACATTACATTACATGCTAGAGTTTTGCATACGAATTTTGTGAAAATATTTGGCAGTGTCTTATCAGTATAATATCTACCACATTCCAGTAAGCCTCAACATTTTAATTGTCACACAAGAAAAATAAATTAAAAAAATTAAATATGGGAACAATTAATACAGTAACAAAACCCAAGGAAAGACTTATGGCAATCTAAACAAGGAAAATCAAGACTGGATAATTTATTACTTATTTGCCTTCATAACATTTCCTTTAGAAAAAGTGTTTTATATAATGAAATATACATGTTTCATGATGCAAAAACATTTTATGTACAATAAAATGCCTCAGTCCAGCAATAAATACAGTCACATAAGTAGTTATGCTTCTGCCTGCCTTATCTTCAAGAGTTTTAGATGTCAGTAATAATTGCATGGTGTATTCATTTATTTTCCTATGCTAAAGAATATGCAATTTACTTTGAATGACATTAACAAGCCTGAAAGCTTGTTTAAGCTTTCAAAATATTTCAAAATACTAAAATAATCAGTTCTTATACTTTTTAAAACAGAATTTCAAGAACACTGGGATTTTTCATTGAAAATAGGTGTTCTAATATATACAACGATATTACTAGATAATTATGTAATTTAAAATGTAGTTCAGTATCTGAACTAACCTGCCTTCTCTAATCCACAATTCAAAGGATGTTGGATCTTAAAAGAATTTCATTAGTTGAAGCAATGTCATATTGATTGAGTGTAATAGGCTTCTGGGAAATTTCTCAGATGTTTCATCAAAATGGGAGCGCCCAAGGGCACAGGAAGTTCCTGCTCTGCCCTGTCGGTCATGGAGACTATGGCAAGATCTATTAACTGATCCTGGCAATCATTCACAACGTGCATTTTATGTTGGTATCTGAAATGTTACAGTGCTGAAAAAGTCCTATTATTCATACTTTTGTTTCCACTCCAGGATTTTACAGGTATCAATGGTGTGGAGCCCAGAGCTGTGGCAAGGTGTGGGGCCAAGGGAATTGCAGACATGGGTCTCTATCCCTTTATGCTTTAAACCCCTTTCCCCCCCTCTCCTTCTATTGCTTACACTCCTAAATATACACATGGCACACTGACAGAATGCTTGGTAAGTAGTGTCGCATTGTACTTTCTCATCCTACAAGAAATTTGCTTTCCCATGGTCTCCTGTCTTCCACTTGCAGCTGAATGACCCAGAGCTTATGGGTAGTGGAGCTGAGGGCTCATCCCTCCCCCAGTCAGTTACCATTTTTAGGGTGTCTGCTCTACTCATTAGTCTTTCTCCAACAGGATATTTTGCTTTATTGAATTCTGCACTGCAAAGTTGGGATGATGCTACAGTGATATGGGCTCATATAGGGGTGATATGGCAGCAGGGCTCACAGTGACCCTCCGTGGGGGAACACGTGGGGAGAAGCAGAGCTGCACCAGGGGCAGCCTGGCTGCTCTGGCTGCCAAACAAGTGGCGTGTAAGGGGGTTTTCCTCTCTCACCTCTGAGAAGATTCAAATCAGTGCTGCAAAGCTTCAAGTCAAATACTACTCAAGCTCAGATACATGCTTGGCTGGAGTTCTGACAGCCTCTTCAAAGCAAGTTTTATTTATTTTTAGATCAACCAAAGGTGCTCTATTGACTTCCTTCAGTGCAATTTAATAAAATGCACAAAGATTCATCTCGTTTCAATTGCAAAATACAGAAAGATGACTGGAATGGAGATCCCTGCCAACTCCCCCTCCCCATCTCAGAGAACAGAAATATCCTGCACCCCATGTGCCGGAAAGATATCTGAATTGAGTCTGCCTCTAAGTGCATGAGGGCTTCTTTTGCAGAGGAGCCACTAGTGCTCCTATATGAGGATTACTAGGGTCAGCACTCTGCATGACCCCAGTTACCATGGATAAGCATGAGGTGGAAGGTGGAATCCAAGACATTCAGGCCCCAGGCTATGCTTTCCTTTATCATGGACAGAGGCCACACTTGGCATGGGAGTCAAGTGTAAATAGGAAGCCAATGTTTTTGGTGAAAACTTGTATTTGTATGTTCAGCTGGATGGTGGCAGCTACCAGCAGGGCAGTTCCATTATGATGTAGGTCTCTGGAAGTGAGGGCAGCCCCTTGGAAAACTAGTACCAAGGGACCCGTGCCTCATAGGCTGTTCTGCATGCCTTTGGTCATTGGCTAGGGCAGTGGGCTTGCCGCTCGTGACTTTTTCAGTCATTCCCCCAGAAAATTTTAAGAACTTAATTTAAAACAAGAGGCTTAAATTTGATTGCCTAAAGGGTGAATCAGGAGATTTTGGTTTTTGGAAATGCTGACCATCTACAGCCTCTGCTGAGCTCAAAAAGCAAAGTCAGAAGCAGCCACATGTTGAGCTGCAGAAGAATAGTTTACTTGAAGCCCAGCTACACAACTACTGCAGTGGGCTTGGGTTTGGATGCTTCATTTAGGAAACAAGAGATAAATTGTTATGGCCTTTAATCATGAACTCCATGCTTCAGTTTTATCCTCCACGAGGCAATAATAAAATTTACCTACAGTGCTTTGAATGCAATCAGGAAAAAGCAGTGAAATACGCCATGAGCTGCATTAGTGTATAATTGTACATTTTCATTGTATATATAATCAAAAAGAATATACCATGCAATTAAAGAACACTTCATCATTTAAATCCCTGTGATACTGATTTCTTTCTTTTTTTTTTTTCTTTTTTTTTTTTTTTTTTTTTTAATGTGGGTAATCTGTGAGAGTGTATGCATGTGTTTAGCAAAATGCCCTTGAGAAATAAAATAACATGTGAAACTCATTTTTTATTTTGTGGGAAACTTCATAACATTTTCTCAGATTGCATCCATGAGATGGACTTCCAGCTTGTCTTATGGATGAGAAAAGACCTTATAACCCATGTGTGACAGTTGTTAGGGTTTTATAAAGTGTCCTGCTCACTGTGGCATTACTCACAGATATTTGTGTGCTACTTCAGAAAGCCAAGGAAAATTATTATTCTTCTATATTTAACTACAGTGTGTTCCTTTAGTCCCATGTCACTTAGAAAAATCCTGCACCAAGATAGGTCTGATTTTAAATTGGAAAAAGAAAACAGGTTGGATTTTTTTTTCCTCTCTGTAGCTGGCTCTGGTTTTCAGTGCTTTGAAACCTGCAGCTTTTTTTTTTTTTTCTGAAAACAGTTTGCCAGACCTTTAATTGGCTTTTGTTTAAAGGAAAATTTCTATGTAGAAGCTGCCACCTGTATGAAAATGGAGGAGGTAAATTGATTTGTGTGTAGAGTTCAAGGAAACCTCAGAAGAGGAGGAAACATATAGCTTGTGTTATCCCTCTAAACAATTCCTCTGCTGGGAACTAGGGAAAGACAAACTTAAATGAGTTTACTAATAAGGTTAATTTAAAAATTATTCTAAATAATTGTTATTACTATTATTATGACAGGTTCATTATAAATTTTCCTATTCTCAGTCTCAAATGCCAGCAATAATGACATCTTCCATGAGAATTGTATTCATTGCAGTGCCCTGGGGCTATGCACTCTCCTCACCTTTTTTATCTCTGACTCTTTCTGGTAGTTTTAATTTAGCATTAGGTACAATATGAATGTCCTTGCAGGGCACACAAGCCACTGCACACATACCAGCTTTTCTGAAAGCATTTGAGAGTCTGCATCTGAAAATGCACCTTTGGTTAAAGTAGTGTCCACAGCAATTAAATTGCCAAATATTTCATAGGCGCCACTGATGTAAGAATACTGGGGAAGCTACTGCTCTAAATCACAAATGGGAGCTTTGGCTGAAAGCAAAATGAAGAGAACCATTAGTATATCTGGAAAAAAACTGATAAAACAACAAATTCTGCAATAGTTGTTCCATATTATTAAAAGGTGTCATGATAAGGTTTCTTCTGTGAACACAACATTATGCAGAGCAGGGTTTTAATATAATTTATTTTCCATGCTTTTTATTGAAAAGTAGCTAATGAAAATTACTCATATTTTTACTTTATCTTATCAAGCCTTGTTAATGAAAAGCTCCATTGCTTTGCATAGATGTTTCAAATTTTCATCAGCCTATGACTTAGTAAATAAAGTTGTCACTCAAACCTCATTTCCTGTCTGACTACAACAAATCAAAATGGACTCTGAATTAATGCTGAATATTTTCTGCATTTGATGTCTCTGTCACCAGTGAGAGAGCTATAAACCACGTCATTCTTTTTATGCTGTTTCTGAATGGGTCTGCATTACTGATGATATTTATTTATTTGTTTGTTTGATGATTAGCAATGCAAAGACACTTAAGAACAAATACAGTGAAACTCTTCCAGCTCATGGCACAATGTCATTATTCCCATCTTCCCTGAACAGTCATGAAGTACAAGATCTGTCCTAGCCACATAATTTCAAACATGTTAAAAGCATAGTGAAGTAAGGGCAGAGTTAATATGGCTCTGCATGGTTGGGATTATATATAAGTGCAGAATTAGATTGTTTTAGGATTTTGTTTTACTTGGAGACAATGCAATAGGAATCACATATTGAGCTCTCAGTTACAACTGCATTATAGAGTGTAGGCAGTCTCAACTAACAATAAAAATATTTGATGACATAGGTCTTCTTGTTGGATAATATTCACAAGGGGGTTCGTTAACCATCCTCAATTGTGCTTCAAGCTGTGTAAGTGCCTTGCAGAAGATATTAATTTTGTATGTTAATGTTTGTGTCAAAAGCTGTTTTTATTTATAGATTGGGACCATGTTAATTTGCTCATTATGTTTAGAAGTATATTTCAGTATGTTTCTTGCATTAAACATATAATCCTCTTACTTCCACTAGAGAAGCCATCTTCATAAGTGGTGTTTGGTCGCTCTTATTTCGACAAAGTTCATAACTACTCACTGTTTTGTTGGGCAAATCTGTCTGTGTTCAACATACCAGATGTTGATGATTCCTGTGGCACCCGTGGATGTAAAGTCAGACATCTTCTCATTTCAGGTGAATGTCTTCCTCAAACACCCTCAAGAGAGCTTGGCCAGGACCCCTCAGGACTGGTTATATGAGAGACCTTGGGTGGAAGGGGTGGCTGAAGCTAGACAGAAGTGGCACTCTTCAGTCATTAGAAGAAGAGCTCAATGAAGAAGCATGTCTTAAGACCTTGGTGTGTGCATGTGTTCCTGTGCCTAAGCTGCTTTTGTCTTCCTTCCTGAAGTAGAAAACTTCCAGAGAAATTCCAGAGAACTACCATATGGTCAGCCTTGTTGACTCTGCTGGGGGGTCCAGGATCTCTCAGATATTGCACTGCATGCCTGGAAATTAATCCACAACCGCTGAATCAGAACAAACAATGCAGGTCTGTTGAGATGCAAACTTGGACACAGATAATGTGTTCCAGAGTCCTCACCCCAATAAGCACACAGAGATGTGTGCAAATGAAAACTAATAGACAAGACATAAATGGGGACTAATATGGACATATTTTGGAAAGAGTTGCACTCAAGTTAGTTGGTGAATAAGAAAATAGACATTGGTTCTGAGTGTGAAAAGTCTAGGGAAAAGTAGCCAGTAACAAACCAGTGCTACAGTCCATTGAAGCAGAGGTCACAGGGAAGGAGAACTGAATCCTCTGACTGGTGAGGGAGCTCTCTGCCTGGGCTTCAGATCTGCATGTATGTATGCAATGTGACAGGATGCCAACAGTGCAGGAGCACATATTTTATAATAAGCATTTTGCAAGAAGCTAATGAAACTCTGGGCTACAGGGCTCTAATGGGCTGGCTCCTAACTTAGCAATCTGTCCAGCTAAACTGGAAATAACTATCAGGTGGATCATGCCCAATAAAACAAAGACCAATCATGCAGCTCTTCTGATCTGTTCTTGGCTATTGCCTTATACTTTTCAAGTGATGCTTATTTATTGCTGTTAAAACAAGTACCTGTTAAGAAACTGACCAAGGCATCTTACCTTGATTTGTACCTCTTCTGCTGCATCCCCTAGAAGCTCTAAACATAGTCTGGAGATGATTGCTCCCAGCAAATAAAACAAAAGCCACATGTGATTTGATTTTCATGCAGCCTCTGAGGCAGAACTTGATCTGTGTTTGATGCAGTTCTCACAAAAAATGAGAAAATTAGTATGCAGCAAAATGCAGGCACACAGAGAGCTGGACACTGTTCAGATTTAATGTTTGCCTGTTTCTGATTTATTAACCCAGTAGAGATACAACTATTTCTTTTCAGCAATGACCTATTCTCTCCCCAGTTTTCCATTTGTACTGCCAGAGGCACAGTAATAGCTGGCTTGCCAAAATGTGCACAGTGCCTGCTGGCTGGAGAAGGATAAGACCCTCAAATAATCACAATCTCATTTAAACACAGGTTTACTCTGCTGTTACTGCATCCCTTAGCAGTGACTAAAAGCATCACACTTTATTTCAACACAAAGTTTTTGCAGAACAGACAGAAATTGTTATTGTTAGAGAAGACAAGTAATCATATGACACTAATTCTTCATGGTTCTTCCATGGGTCTGTGCGTAAGCTCAGTGAAATCACATGAAAAGTGGTTTTTATCCCAGGAATCATATTCTCCCCAAACCACCAGTGGCTTGGCTTTACCCTTGACCCTACACTGGGTCTTGAGCATCCAATATGCAACTTAACACTGCAGCCATACTGATTAAGTATGGATAGGCCAACACACTCACCTCATGCCATCACCCATGCAAACACATCCTATTGCCTAGGACTACTCGGAAAGAGAATTAAAAGAATATTTCTTCTGGCAAGGAGCAATATGACAGCTGACTTACAGAACAAATTGTTTCTCTCTGTGTTGTTACTAATCACCAGACCAGGGATCTCTCCTTTACATCTATCCACTGTGTGGTCAATGAGAACCAACAAGCAAAACCCAAACTCTTTTAAGATTTTATTTTAATGAAACCCCGCCCTGCACTGCATCTGAAATTCAGCTGTAATTGCCAGCCTCCCTAGTTTCAAGTCTGAACAACAAAGTTTGACATGGTTTGCTGCCCATAAACATCTAGAAAATGCTTTTCTTCTCTAAAGCATTGCACAGCTTGTGAGGAGACTTTCTGGAGATGGGCTGTATCCCCAGATACCACGTCTGAGGGTGAAGGAATATGTGAAGAAAGCAAATCAGAAGCACTAAACCTTTCAAGAGATTTTGTTCAGTTAACATCCTTCCAAAGTTTCAAATAGCAGCAAGAACAAATTTGGTGTGCTGGCCAGGGTCTTGTGGGCAGGCACAATCTCATAGCCACCTTCCTTCAGGGGGCAACCAGGGCTACTGGACCCCCAGCTTCCATCTTTCTTGTAACTCCTTCCACTTTCTCAAGGCTGGTGAGCAACACCTGCCTTCTGCACCAAATAAACCCGCTTGAAGGGTCACAGCCAGGGCTGACTGTGAGCAATGCAAGGCAACAGTGCAGAACACATGCTTTGTGCTTCCCCACTTGTCAGATACTGCTCATGCTAATAGAATTGTAATTCTCTCTGAGTGGGGATATAATCAGTAAGCACACTTACTGCAAAAATCAGTTTAAGTATTTAGTTACTTTGGTTATTGAAATAAGAACTCCAAACAATTTTTGAACATACATAATACTCTTGTGGGAGAAAATGCTCAGTCTCTGGAATATATGGGTATTTTGGGTTGTTGTGGAATAAATACAACTTTCCTCTAACATTTTAACTAAAGACTTTCTGAAAAAATATCAGAATAAATCATATTAAAAAAGCCTTTACCCCAGGCTACTATAAAGAAGAAAAAATGTTCCAAATGTGAACTAATGAAGTACAAAGTAATGAATATTTAATTTGCATAATTTACCAAAGTGCAGTTAGGAATCCAAGCAAAATTCTTCATAAACAAAGTGTTCATTAGGCATTTACTGTAGTTTTTTTGAAATTATTACATTTTTCCCCCTGTATTGCTATTACTATGGTATTACAAAGGTGAATGAACATCTCATGAGAGTGTCTAGAAGGTTCAAAGGAAAAAAATGAAACGAGGAAGGCAGTGGTGTCTATTAAATTTAAATAAGCTACCTGTTTACAGTGAAGAAGATAAAAGACTAAGCACAGCAGAAGAGCAACTGAGAAACGGAATGGAAAAGGTAATTGAGTTTTACGTTACAGGCTTCTTCACTTGGCAGTGTGAATATTATTGAATTAGCCCTATTACTATAAAGATTACACAAAAGCAGAACAGTGTGAAGGCTTGCTATGAAACTTTAACAATATCAGTGGAGGTAAGTGCTACCCAAACTGTGCACAGGAATGGATCAGAGAAAGAATACAGTGGGATTTTTTTTTTCAATAGAACTGAACCACGGTGTGATGTGAATTTTAATGAGAGCATACAGAAAAAATGAAAATGGGAACTGCAAAATATGTCCATCCACAAAAGAAAATATTTCACAGCCACAACCTGCACAGTAAATATCAAGAGGTGAAATATTTGTATTAAAGGGAATGTCCTTCATACCATAGCTTTATTTAAGGGACTATCCCTTGCCACATCCCCTCAGTCTCTAGCTTACTAAGCTTCCTCTGGAGCAAGGTCACATATTTACCTGAAATATGGATTTCACATTGTTGTATAGCTTCTAAGTGAGAATTAAAGGTCAGCAGATTTAAATGACTGAATGTGAATCTAAAAACTGCTTTTGTTTGACTGAGAAAGATTGAGCTAAAGTGGTGCTGCATTGCCTCACCCTCTTTTCCAACTTTTCCTTCCTCACTACAGCCCAAATTTATATCTGCTCCCTACACATTATTTATTTAGCTACTGACACAAGTTTTTCTGTAAAGCTTTTCCACAGGGTCTTTGAATAATCTCTAAAATCATAGCATAACATACTCAGTATTTCAGAAATTTCTTCCAGAAGGTACCAGGGATATCCTGTAAAAATAAGTGACTCAAAATCAGGCTATTGTTTCCCTACCTCATGGAAGTGGGAGAAGGTGTCTGCTGTAGGAGAACTTGCCCTGGAAACGGGAGTCTTGATTAACCATAAGAAGTACTAGTGCCTCAGGCTGGTAAGAAAGTCTAATTGGGTATTAAAAGAACATTATTTTGACGAATTATACATTCTGTGAGTGAATATAGACAGCATGCTGTGTTTTGCATTTTGTCTTCTTCATCTCTGAAGGAAAGAGTGAATTGCCCTTGCCAGGGTCACCCCCATCTATTCCCACACCTTACTCTGCCCTGTAAGTTAGCAACACATCCCAACTGGAAGGAGTTTTGGACAGCTGGCAAGCACAGTCCAGGGGGATCTCCTGCCTGTTTGATGCAACTCCTGCCCACTTGAAGACAAAGCAGGCAGGTAGCTGCACAGCCTCCCAGGAGCTCAGCCCTGGCAACTTCAAGTATTGGCGCTGAAAGAGCCCAGCAGGGTGCTGGACCCACACCCCTCCATTTAGCAAGTTGTTTGCAGACCATGGGAATGCAGCATGGAAATGTGCAAATGATGATCCATGAGAGACTAATGACAGAAGGTGAAGCACTTTAAAAAGTGAAATTAGAGGAGAGATGTAAACATCAAAATATAACCAGTAATAGGTCCTGAACATAACTGTATATGAATAGACAATTTTCAGGTTTTATCAGATACTACTCTTGCAGTCTTAGGGTAATTTAACAGAAAAGTTAATTCAGAAAAATTCTCGTATTTTTATTCCTCTGAGAGACCAGGAGGGATGTGACCCTAAGGAAGCTGAAGTGAGGCACTAGGATATGGTAAGCAGATTCCACAGTAGCTGGTATAGTGCAGGGAAATGACATCACTGACATCACTGCTCAGGAGCCTATTAGCACAATGCCAAAAGACCAGTTTAACATACTACCTCAGTTTGTAGTGGAGTCCATTTCCATGTACCTTAGCTGGGCATATCAATATCTCCCCTGTGAGGACAGTGTTGTTTTGCTTGAGTAGCCAGCTGCAGAGGACAGTTCCTGTTTAGAGCAGGTGTTACACCACAGGAGTATATGTGATTTTTCTGGAAGTCAAAAAGTGTTTTTTATGTTATGATCTATGACATAATCATACAAAAACATTTCCCAGATTTCTTCTGAGTAGTTGAAGAATTTTTAGAAAGATGGAGGCTGGAAGGTGACCTCCCTGAAAATCCATGCACTAGGTTAATCTGAGAGTAGGAGTGCTCTTTCACCACCCACAGGTGCACTGTGCAATGGGGAGGTTTAGCTGTTACACCCTGCAGGTACCAAATGCCTTATAAACTGCACCAAACCAAACTGCAGCCCTACAATCTTCTGTTCTTCCTCCTCCATTCCTGTGACCAAGTTCCTTTTTTTTTTTTAATATCCCTGTGGTAATGACTACTCCCCCATGTACATCTGCCTCCAACTCATCCCAGCTTTGTGTATGCATTGGTGAGGAAATAACAGCTCTGATCATCAAGTTAACAGCACATGGGTTTAACTCAGCACCTCTGATGATGACAGTTGTTTCATGCTCTTGGCCTCATCTACAATCCAACACGTAAACACTGTGAAACGTGCTGTAACAAGGATTAAACACTCTGAATATATCAAATGAGACTCAGGAAGACCAGGTTTTTTGTGCTTCAGGCTTTTACCATATAAAAAACAAAGGAAAGTTGGTGACACGGGTGTGCAAAGGCATCAGTGCTGAACAGGCATGAACAGGGTGTGGCGAAGAGGGGAGCAGGGTAGCCAGGCCAGCTGGTGCCAGGTCAGAAAGCAGCTGTCCCATTCTGAGAATTCACCTTTCAGTCAGTGCTGAAATGTGTTTTAGCCAAAGCCAAATGGCAAAACTGGAGCTGAAGTGTGGCCAAGTGTCTAAAAGTAGCCTTTTTCCTGCTGGAATAACAACTGTGTATGGATGAGTGGAACAGCAGATGGACATTTTGGAGGAAAACTTAGTACAAAAGGACAAATTTCTGTGCTGGCTTCAGACACAGTTAAGTATGATCCAACCATCAGAATATGAAATAGTAGCAAAGAGAGGTGGATAGCTATCATGTGAGCTGTGGATCCAGAATATTTAACCTCTTAGAGGTTTGCTGCAGCACTGCACCACTAACAAGAGCTGTGAATTGACCTCTCTATAGCAAACTATTTTCTTCTGGTTTCCCAAAAATGACCCAACAGTGATGCTGGTACTGAAATTACTGATGTCTGGTTCTGCTTGGCAGGGCGCGGGACTTAATTCTTTATTGTTAAACTGTGGGTGAAATGTAAGTATTTTCACTGTGTCTAGTGGATCTTTGATGCAGCTGTGCAGTGCTTCTGAGGTAAGCAATTGCCTGAGAGCAGATTTTGCTGCTTGGTCCTTGGGACTTTTCAGGGTAATGCTGACAGCATGGGGTTGTCTATTAAGGTGGCATTCTGATTAGAGATGCTTCCCTACTACTGCTCCAGAAATACAATGAATTAGACTGGGGAGTAAGTAATTTGTATTGATGCCTTTCCAGCCCCAAGAGTGGGACATCCCCTAATGCCCTGCCTTCTCCCTGCTGCAGAAACTGGGAGGAGTTTCCACAAAAGAAATGAGGTAAAAGTGCAGACTTGAAGGTAAGCCTGGCTCAGGTAGGAAGATTAAAGGCAATTCAATACTCACATTGAAATGGGTTTTGAGCAATATTCTATAAATATTAGAAATTTCATCAGTTTATTTTTATCATATGTAAGCATATTCCTTCTCCTTCCTGAACATAAATGAACTGGCTTAATCGGACTCCTTTTCATTTAATAGAATTAGTATTCCTTTTGCATCTCCCCTGCTGCTTCATATCACTGTTGAGTATTTATTAGGAACTAGTAAAATTCATGGATTTTTCTTGCTTGCCAGGTACAGAAAAATACAGAAAGTAGGCAAAGGACAATCTTTTGTGCTTACTTGGCAGAGAAGGCTATGGCTATGACACACAATTAGATTATATAAAGAAAAGTAGTAAAATTGTTGAGATGAAATAACAATTTTCCTATCTCATGATCCTATCTTACAAAGGGCTGATGCTGCAGTTTTCACAAAAAACCTGGGATGATAAACAGGAAGACTGTAGCAGTTTCAGTTGCATAATACTACTTTATGGGAAACACTCAGGACCAGAAAACACAATCTTTCAATCTGGTTCAGTCTGGGATAAGCCTAATATGTTTTCTCTGGAATACAGACTTTGCATTGCAAATTGAAGCCCCTAGTCAGAATGCTGTCCTTAATCTTCCTTGTGCCCAACACCATTTTCTTTTTATCTATTTTCCCCATGTTTCTTTTAATCCACTTTTCCCTTTTCCTCTATATCTTTTCTTCCCCCTTTTTTTTTTTTTTTTTTGCCTATTTTCTCATGATTACTCCAGGATATTTCACTTTCTCCAGGGACCTGCTTGTTAAAACTCTGTTTTCCAGAAGAAAATATCAAGACTGTACTTCTCAAAGAAATCTGTGCATTTAATTCTCATCAAAAGATGTGGGCTAATGTTAGCATGTCTGATATTTGCAAATTCAAAATTTATCTCTCTAAACTCCTCTGAAAAGGAATTACATTTATTATGCACAGAATATTCTCAGTTCATATTACTAGTAAGGATTTCTTGCAAATCAGTAAATTATTTTGATAATTTTGTTTCAATTTTATGACCACATCTCAATTATAATAACCAACTACCGATATAAAACCGATATGTTAAAAAAATAATTTTCAAACACTTGATAATATGTAGGAGTCATCCAAACAGTGACAAATTTGCAGTCAGACCTTCAGAAATAGTTAAGAGTGTTTTATTCAGGTGGTAGCAAACTAAGTGAGCCAAAGGTGTAAATCACTTTTTCAGTTTGGCTTTGTACTGAAATTATACTCTCAGGCCTAGTCTCTGGCTCCATAAAAAGGCTAACTTTGTTTCTCACAAAACAGTGAAAACTGCCACATCAGGAAAGATAACATACATAGATTACTCGAAAGATTTCTCATTGCTTATAAAAATTATAATTTTGATGTGTGCACTGTGAGCATGTTCTAAATAGTAAGGCACCGGGCCCCTTATTCTACCTGATTCCAGCAGAACTAAGGCTGCAAAAATGAACACAGAATAATTCATGCTTGAAGAAAGACATTATTGCATCATTAAGAAATTATATCCTGTTGGCTCAGGAGAAAGACTCCAAAAATACAAAAATAAAGTAGAGTGAAACTCTCTAATAATAGGATTTATGGCTCTACCTTTTCTTCCGTGTGTGTATTTTAGACTAATAAAGAAGAAAACAAGCATTTTTATACTTCAAAGTGTCCCTTTGCATCCATTATACAGGATTATTTAAAGATTCCTGAATGTATTCTTGGCTAATGTGTTTGTGTTTCTGTGCATGTGAAGGGTCTTGGGGGAAAGCCATTGAGGGGCAGCTGAGGTCACTTGGTTTGTTCAGCCTGGAGGAGACTGAGGGGAGACCTCATTGCAGTTACAACTTGCTCATGAGGGGAAAAGGAGGGGCAGACACTCATCTCCACTCTCATGACCAGTGACAGAACCTGAGGGAATGGCCTGAAGCTGAGTCAGGGGAAGTTTAGGTTGGATATAGGAAAAGGTTCTTCAGCCAGAGGATGGTCAGGCACTGGAACAGCACCAACCTGACCAGTTTTATAAAGACCGATAAAAAATGGTATTGGATAGAAAAAGATATTGGAGGAAAATAAGGCATGACCCTCATTTGCTCATCACTTGCACAGGATATATAAAAATCATGTATGCATCATATGGATCCCAGCCTACAACTTTCTGGAAGGGCAAAGCCTGAGCACTGTGAACTTCTCACAGTGCACAGAAATTAGACTGATCTCTCTCACTAAACTCAACCCTCTCACACTATGGATGATTTGATCTGGAGCAGCAGCTGAAATACCCTTTCACAAGGTAAAGGGTGCAGGTCATGTCTGGTGCTGTGCTTATATTCCAACTTTCTCTTCATCCTACTGATTAATAACTGCCATAGATGAGCTTAAAGAAAGCAAATTGTAGAATACCTAATATATCCCCTGTCATTAAGAAGATTCAACTATATTTTAAAGGAATAATCACATTGATAAATGCCCCTGGAAGTAGGAAAGGGGGTATGAACAATGTTTTTGGGCAACTATAAAAGTGGAAAATTCATATATATTGAAAGCAAGGATTCTGAATTTCGTATACTCATGGGACCCAAGGAAGAGACTCAGAGGTGAGGCAACAGGAAAATGTGACAGCAACAATTTGGCTCATCTGGAAGAATAGGTGGCAGAGGTTAATAAGTCATGTCCCAGAGAGGTGACAGAAGGTCATGTTACTGACAGTGATGGAGGAGAGTGAAGCAGAGAATTCAAGGGCAGTCATGAAAATCAGTTCTGGAGGTGGTGAGTTTGATATGGGACAGCAGTTAATCCAAGGCGAAATGTCCAAGAGAAGGAGGCATAAGCCTTAGGGCATGCATATGCAGCAGAAGGAAAAGTAAATTTGAGAATTATAAATAAACCCAAATGTATGAATCCACTCAGCACTAAGGAGAACATTAGAGGAAGATGATAAGAAACTTGCACTATCATTCATAATTGGATATAACTTTAGTTCCTGTTTATGAAAACCTCATTTACCCAATGAGCAGGTTCACAGGCAGTTAACATAATGAGGAGCATCCTGGAAATTACACAACAGAGTGGTAAATGCATGGCTCTACAGGGGAGACACAAGCAAGTAGTTTCAATGACCTTCACTGTCCCAAACACCATAAAAAGTAGGCACTTCTCACTGTGTGAGTTTAGAAGCTGACTGCAAACTTTCATGCAGACAGAAGT
This sequence comes from Taeniopygia guttata, assembly GCF_048771995.1. Classification (NCBI taxonomy): domain Eukaryota; kingdom Metazoa; phylum Chordata; class Aves; order Passeriformes; family Estrildidae; genus Taeniopygia; species Taeniopygia guttata. The sequence continues at coordinate 28,207,598 of NC_133025.1, read as the reverse complement.
ATGACATCTGTACAGAAAATGAAAGGTGAAGCATACCTGGCCATGAAAAAACCTCGATACTGAAGTTACTGCTTTCCTCATTTTCTCAGCGCTGATTCTTTGAAGCAGTGTCATTTTACCTTCTTATTTCAACCAGGTATTTAATAACAAACAATTCACCACAGAATCTCTGATGAAGATCAAAGACTCATTTGTAATGAAATAAACTAAAAGTGCCAAAAGTTAAAAAAGTAAATGTGTAAAACAAACCTTTGCCTTTGAAATTAATGAGTTTTGAAATATCTCTTACACCAAAGCAGAACAAAGCAGGAAAGCAAAGCAAACAAGGAACCTGGAGAGACAAGAGAGGATGGAACCAGACCAAATGACAGATCACAAACCTGGAGAATCAAGTAATATGCAAATAATGGTAATCAACAAGGATAACAGGAAAAGCATGATCAAAGCTAAACTCTTCTGATAGAAATTACTCCTATGACATGCTAGAAGTGCATTAGCACCCTGTAACCAAAATAAAAGAGCCAAACTGAGTAATTTGCATTGGAGAGTAGCATGCAGAAAGAAAGAATTAATTAAAAAGTAACATATGGTAAGCAGGTTCTACCTCTTGTCTACAATTAACTCAAGAAAGTGAGAAATGGTCTCACCGAGATATATGATATTAAAACAAAAAATAAGGAGGAAAAAGACCCCAAGCCCCAATGACAACAACTGGGACAAAAGCAAACTAGTAGCGAAGATTCTGCATAAAGGTGTAGAAACCATTTGAAGCACTGAAAATATGCTGAAATATAGGAAGCCTCTCAGGACCATGGACTAATTGAGACACATTTCCTAAAGACTCTCTATATTCCTCATCTTCTCTGGTAATATATCCATCTGGCTTTTGTGGATCCCACCTCCATCATCTGCTACATACTCTTTTCAGTCAGTCAAGTTCCATCCACTCTGCTAACCCCATGGTCTTATGGTGACTCTTATCATCCTTCTTACAGCCCCATAATACCCTAACAACCCCAACAGCAGCTTCATTTCCCCACCCCAATCCATGTCTCTTCTGGCCTTCAATGACATCCTTCAGCATGTTCCACATTTCTGGCATCCTCACTTAATAGGGTGTGCTTATCACTTCTATGTGCTTTATGCTTCACCAAGTCACAGAACTGCAGAGATTGGAAGAACTTCCAGATGTCTCCAGTCTGACCCATCTTGCCCAAGCAGTCAGGTAGAAGAGGTTGCTCAGGGTCATGGCTGGTTAGGGTTAGAATACCTCCAGAGGCAAAGACTCTACAATCTCTCTGCCTCTCAGCCTGTGTCCACCCTCATAGTAAACCAGCTTTCCTTATTTTAAAGAGGAATTAACCATGCAATAGCTTTCTTCACTGACCCCAGTGTATTCCCCAGTATGTCCAGTTGTGATCCATATCACATCCACATATTCAATATTTTGCACCTTCACACAGAAGTTGTCACCTCCCATATCTTCTACCAAATGTGCTTTGCTTGCTGGTCAGGCAGAGGCTGTGCCCCTGGCCAGGATGTGATTGGCCATGTACATGAACAGCTGGCAGCCTTTTGGCTGCTAGGCAAACCAAATAAAACCAACAGGGCTGAACTCCCTCTGTTTACCCTTGGTAATTGTTTAATAAGCTCCTTTCCTTTACACAATCGTCACTTGAGATCACTCTGAAAATGCAATTGTCCCTTCACTTTTCTTAAAACAGGCAGTGGTTTCTAAAATTTTTGACAGGTGCTAACAAAGAATGCCCAAACTTAAATGAAGGTGCTTATTCTTTCCTATTGACAATGTTTTTAAGTTAGACTCTGAAGATAATTTTATGTGTCCAAAGGTGGGAGGATTTAGGCCTACAATTAACATAAGCATTGAAAATAAAAGGAGATGAGACTGGATATGGTGACATGACCCAAAGAGACATTTCAGATATGTCCATGATGGATATTATTACCACCTCTCTTCAGTCAGGGAAAATACTTGAGAGCAAATAATAAGATAATTTCTGAAAAAAACAGCATACTTCAAAATTCTTTAACTACACAATGTATTTCACAAAATTCACAGGTACTATGTTTCCTGGGTATTGGTCTTTTTAACAAAGCTTTCAGGGATCAACATAAGAGTTGAGCAAAACAAAAAAGGTATCATGCCAAATTCACATGATAAATCAGTGAACAGCAGGCACTGAGCGCACCTTAAGCTCAGAGACCATTTTTCTTTCTTCCAAGAAATCTGCAGAACAAGATTCATATAAAAATAGCTTGTAATAAAAAAACAAGTTGCCTGGGGTAAAAAGTAAAACTGTTCTAAAATAGCATCTGAATCTGTGAATAGAATGAACTAATTTAATAACACTGAAAAATATTGCAGAGACCTACTTCCAGCTGAGACAGGTTTAGTAAAGAACCTCCTGGCTTAGTATTTTGGCTCACCTGGTGGAAATGCACAGAGGGTCTCAGCTGGAAGCTCAGCTGTGCTAATGTGCAAGACATACATTGGAAGTCCAGATACCAGATGGGGGATTTTGCTAACTGCTGAAATTGGCTCTCATGGCGGGCCACCAATTGGCAAGCACAGGATCATTTTAGGCTTGTGTTATGCTAAAAAGCACAATAGTAATGAGGGGAAATGAAGAGCCCGAAAACAAAGGTAATACTCTTCTCAAGGAAGCACAGAGTTGGCTGCTTTCTGTGTGATTATAGGAGTCTTGTATTTGCCATTGAAGTCTGGAATGTAATGATTTTCATGTTAAGAGACAATTAATTAAAGTTAATGAAAATAAAAAACCACAGTGTACTTGCTACGTGTACACACATATATGCTTCAATCCAATACAGCTGATGTCTTGATCCCTTTGTGTCCATTGAAATAGGAATGATGAACATCAGTGCCTGAGGCTACCATGGCATGTGGATTGCAGGTGATGCCCGATGGAACATGAATCTCAAAGCTTTTAGAGCTATCAAGGGACATTTATCTCATGTGCATCTTTTTGCTAAGTAGAGACCTCTTGCATTCTTTCAACCAAGTTACCTTTTCAGAGAAAGGAAAGGACTTTTAATTTTTAAATTTAAGAGCTTTTATGTTCCTCTGAGATGGATGAAACCATTAGCCTATGGTAAAGAATATATAAACTGGGTAAATTTGAGATGGAAACCAGCCATTCCCTATCAATTACAGAAGAAAGGTATTCAAGATTAATGTCTCAACACAAGATCTCAAAAGAAAACTCTCTCTTTAAGAGAAATTATTAACTTTTGTGATAACTAGTTTTGATTTGTGAGCCAAAAGGATATAATCATGATGATAAGAGGCAAATAATCCTCAAGTGGAACAATTTAAATTCCTATCAATTGTGACATAATAACAGAACAGTCTTCTAAAGCTCTGGAGATGCCTAACCTTTCTCTTTATTAAGTAAAGCTAATCTACAATTACACTGCCTAATTATTTGCAAAGATTCTCAATGTTTTCTGTGCTGTAAAAATTGCTTTTCTAAATTGGTTTGTTTTTAGCATGGTTATTTTTCAATTCTCAAAAGTAAATAATTTTGTTTCCCTGTTCTTACAGGGTATTGAGCACTTTGATTGTTTTTCCCTTTTCTCATAATACTGAGCACAATTTTGTAGCCTGGGTTGGATCTCCATTACAGCCATATGCAGTGGTTTTATGCTTGGGGTGGTGTTTGAGTTTGTCTTTCTACTGAGCAAGCCACTTTGCAAAGGACAAATGCCACACCACTGCTTTTTGTCTGAACAGCCACAGACCTGTCTCCTGCACGGGCATCAATGCAAGGAGCTTCCAGTTCCATGTCCTGAGGACTTTATGGTGATGATCAAGGACATACTTTGCAAACAGTGCTGCTGGTGAGGGTGTGTAGATGGGTGAAGCCTAGACCTAGATCTGGAGCTAAAACTGATCTTAGGTACCTTTGCTCTGACTTAGACAAACTGTACCCCCCAGCCTTGTCCTGAATGTGGATCTACATATCTGTCAATACAGATGAGGTGTGTGGTACAGCCCACAATTCACACAAACTATCTTTGAGTATGGTGTATCTTTCTTCCTTATCATGCATCCAGGTTTTCCTCCACAGAAAGCCAGGACATACTCATTCGCCCATTTTTCTCCTCAGCCGCCTGTGGAGAAGTAGCCCAGCTGCGCCATGAAGGGTGAGGATACCAGCATGGACTGCACTGTAAATGTAGAGGACCTGATTCACTCCTGAGGCTCCTCTCTCTCCACTGACAATACCTTGGGGCAAGCAGGCTCCTGTGCCAAAACCTTACAGTAAGGGGAGATCAGTTTGCACAACCTTTACCTGAAGTAAGTTGACACTGTCACCTATTACTGTGTTGACACAAAATACAATCAGGTTTAACTCAGCTTGTCAGATTAGCAAAGTTTAAAATAAATCAGAAATTCATTAAGAAACTTAGTAAGATTTTCTTTAAAATGCTGATGTTTTGAGACATTTTTATACTTCAGGCACTTATATCTCACACGTAGAAAAACTGCAGTGAACATTGCCTCCATGTTTCACATGCATTAGGATTTATTTATTCGTTTGTTTAATTTTGAGGTTTCTCTTTGTTAATACACAAATTCTCCCTTCTTTTAGTGCAGGTATTTCTATTTTCAGCTACAAGTCAATCACATAATAGAAAAAAACTCCTCTGTGTGATACATAGTTTCTAAGAGAGGCAAGAAATGAATTGTAATGTCTAGAGTATTTGCATTTCTTCTTCCACTAAAGAGGGGAAGGAGTATAATCTCAGCAATATCCTGATTTATGCTTCATGGGAATGTATGTAAAAGAACATAAATACCATTGCTGCAATTTTATATAATATTTCATGTGGGATTTTTTTGCTTTTTCTTACTAGTTCTTCCGAGTTTCATCCGCTTGCTGCTTTCCTTATGAAATAAATGAGCATGTTCATATAAAATATTACATCAAATACACCTGTGAACAAGCACTACTGTTTCTAGGATTTTAGAAAATAAAGAGTTGTTTCCAAACTTCTGCTTTTCTATGGAGTGAGAGGATAAACAGCTTTGGTTAATATCTTCAAAAGTGCTGAGAGACATAAAAATGTAAGCTGCCTTCCTGCTTCATTCATACATTAAAAAGAGGTTGGAAAGTACTTAGGAACAGAAAGAAATGGGATTAGAAGAATAAGGTTGTTTTGTGAAGTAACTAGAAAAGTCCCAGGCTTTGGAGTAGGTAATAATATTAGAATGAATATAACTAACCATATTGCCGTAGTCTGCAGCTGAGGAAAGGATTCTGGGAAAAAATGAAGGGTTGTATATGTTTTTTACATATAATGGCAGGTTCTTTCCTAATATTGCTGTTGTAGCAGAAACCATATTTCACGATAATATTACTTAATATGTTATTCATTGCCCTGGGCTCCAGAAACGAGCAGTGAATTAGGTCATGGTGAATAAATGCCTATCAGTGTCCATCAAATGACATTCCTCATCTCCTTTCCCCCTTCTTTTGTTTCATGTGGTATCAAAATCTCATTCTCTTGTTTATCAGGCAGTACATGACAGAGCAAATCTTTCTGGGGGCATCTATAAATATATAGCTCACATTACAGCTAGAGTCAGCCTCAGTATAGATGGCAAGACTGATGCAAATCCCTCTCATTTCATCGAGATATGTGCTGCATTTGGTCAAATAAGCATATTTTGAATGACCCTGAACTAATCACCTCTCCATGATATGGCACGAGGCCAAACCAAGGGCCAGCTCAAGCTGCTAGAGCTGAGGATCTCCATTCTGTATCCAGGTCCATCAGTCCCTCTCTCTCTCCTTGCCTACAGCCTTACCAGAACTGATTTTAGCAAATGCTGCCATATGAGCAATGACTTCTCAAGCTGTTCACCAGCAACTTATATTTGCCCAATATTTTTTTTTTTTAAATTACCCCATTTTCTTTTTATCTCATATCCTGCACCTCAGACAGTTGTTGATATATTGCTATTTTGATATACAGTGACATATGGCTCCTGAAGTGCTACATAAGTGATTCAGGCTGCTGCAACAGTTAATTTACAGCCTGGACACACAACCTTAGCTCCCAGTGATGCCTAGACTAGGTAAAAGTGACACTCTCCACCCTGCAAGGGGCAGCTCCTCACACCTCGGCATTACTGGATAATGGAAGTTTAGCAATCTACCTCACTCTGATCAGAACATTAAAATTAATGGGATAGGTAAAATTAGTGACCTGCATTTAACAATGCACAAGTGTTACCTGACTTTATTTGCCGCTGACCTCTGTCCCAGGCTCACCACTGGCTCCATGGATGTTGTGTTGTGTTCAGCGAGAGCCCAAGCTAATGACTTGATTTAAAACTCACCAGACTCTGCCAAAGAAATAGTGAATGGAGGTCTCCCTGTAGAGAGTTTTCTGGAAAAACATAGGTATATGCTTGCAACCCGAATTAAAGAAGAAAACTGGGCTTTTTTTTGTGTGTGATAATTTCAGTCAGTTGATAAGAGGATACTGCTCTTTTGTCACCTGGTTGGAATGACAGCAGTTTTGGCGATATAGTTTCCTATTAGGGGAAAATTCACTTTAAATACCTAGTTAGAGACCTGTTACTATTTTAGAGGAGTGCCCTGAAGGCCTTCACCCTGTCCCTTCTATTTATGCATTTATACTGCTTTAGTTAAGACTGTGGCAGCAATGCTGTCAGAGATACTGTATTTTCAAGAGGCCATGGAATCTTTTTTAACACTGAAATGTGGTCATAAAAATATGCTTTAGGCTGCAACCTGTATTACAAGATTTGAGACAATAAGCAGACTCATTTAACCAAAGAAAGCCTTCCCATCTCAAATAGCTGTATTTTTTAAAATTCTATGTGTACAAAGAATTAACATACCTTAGTGACTCGGATGAAATTTTGCTGGGCTACCTTTCAGCAAGAGCTCCTAGCAGTGCAGGGAATACAGATGAGCATGTATGCAGCAATGAAGAAAGGTGTCTGCCTTTCTTTCATGCCAGGAAACCAGAGACAAAGAGAATGATACAGACAGCCTGACAATACAGTGTCACTGAGCACTAGACAAAAAAGCTGAGGCATGATTAACCCCATCCCAGGCTGACAAGAATGATGTTAATGGTGGTGACATATTTATCTATCATGCTCTTTCCTATATGTAGGTAGAATTAGTCTGTGCTCATGGAATCTGACTTGACTTTACTTCATTTATTTGGTGGTGCTTCTAGCTATGCTTCATGTGGTGCACTTAAAAGAATTGTCCTGCCTGAAACATAGAATAAACATCTGTATCACTCAGGAATTTCACTTGTGCTATGGCAAGAGTTCTAATAAAGATAGACAAAATCGTCTTTTGCCTCAGCCACAACAACATAGCATTTTAAAGAACCTGTGGACAAACCGAAAGGGGGAAATGGTCATGGAAGTTGAAATGAAACAAGGAAAGATGGGAAGACAATACGAGTAAGCTACAGAGCATTAAAACACGTTGAATGTGGAAATAAAATGTCCTTGACTGGCTGTGGATAACTTCTAGAAGACACTCAGTGTAAGAATGTTGACTTTATGTATTTAGTTCATGTACCTCACCTCTTCAAGGTGGCCTTGTGCAGAGGAACCCTAGTGAACACAGCTGGTGACTCTTGTCAGGTAAGCTGGATTTCTGCAGATAATTTCTGTTCTTCTTTTTATTTAAACTGTACTTGGATAAAGAATCAAACTTTATATGTTTCCAAGGAATTTTAAGGAAGGACTGATCCAGATCAGATCCTGGTTTCCAAAAAGAGATGATGTTCTTTTGGGTGAATAGGAAGGACTCCCAGAGCCAGTGTAAGAATGATTGCAAGTAACAAGCAAGATTATACACTTAAATATTTGGGTTGGTAATGTTACCAAGTAAATATAGTAAATGGACAAAGCTGGAATTTTCTACTGATAAAAAGCACGATAAATGTTCAATGAATAGGAAAACTGTATGTTCTTATCTCATAAACAAAATAGGTTTATTCAGAATTTGCATATACTGGACAAGATTCAAGGCAGTTTTGGAGAAAGAACTTTAAGTTTTGACTAAAACAAGCTAAAATATTTGGATGTTTTTAAACAATTCTCTCTTTCTGGAATATAGGCAGTTACAGCTTTAGAGACGTGCATGAGACAATCATGACACAGAAGTCACACCTGAAAATATAGTTATGCTTCAAGTCCATCTTCTGTCTGAACAATTTTGGACTACACTGATAACACCTTACAAGGCTGGAATGGCCCAAGGTAGAAACAAGACAGGGAGTAAGTGGCAAGGTTAGCTGTGAAGCACAGTGGTAAATGAAGGGCTGGTTGTTTTAGGGCTCATGTTTACTCAATACCAATATGTAGAACTTTTTCATGTGCCATACTACATAGCCACAGGAAGCCTCTCTTTTATGGTGAAACAGATGCTGGAGATAGTTACATATTTATTTACAAAAGTTTATGCCAGTGTGTGGTGCCTCGGTAGTCTTTTCTACACAATATCTGAGGGTCTGAACAACTTTGTACTGTCCTTGGAATTATCTAGGGTGTACAAAAAAATCCAAGGGGATGGTGATTAAAGCTGGGGTAGCTCCAGCTGGTAAATACATTACAGATAAATTAGTATTACTGATCATTGTTTAAAGCCACTGGACACTAGATTTGGGAGACTGATTTGACTGTGTTCTTTTGTCTTTTCCCATGGATAATTTTTTATCTTTTCTTGCTTTGAAAGCTAACTCGCTTCCTTTGAAGGACATTAAGCTTGACATGATTCAAGCTAAGCTTCTTGAACTTAAATCCAGCATGGATATCCCCTGACTGAATCAGCTTTAACTTGAATTGTGTGTATCTAATATTTCACACAGTTTCAATTATACTCTACAGCAGCTGAGGAGTATGCGAATTCTAGTGCTAAATCTAATCAAGTGCTCCTCCAATGTGGAAGAGAATATATTTTTGGAATTAATGGAAAGAGGCAAATGAAATCAATCCCTGGGATCTTGGTTCTGTCCACTCTGCACCTGAAGATGTCCCAGAGAAAAGACCTTCACTAGCAAATGAAGCCTGAAGTCTGATAATGTGGGAACTTAAAACTGCAAGGTATGAAACCCATGAAGAATGGTACACTTTATGTGGACTGTAGAATCAACAAGAATTTAATAGGTTAATCAGATAATTATCATTTGAGTGCACATAAATTTGAATTGTTTCCCCATTATGAAGTGGTTGTCTGTAAATTATTGCCAAGAAAGCCATTTTCAAATTAATGTTTGAGCTATTAGAAAATACAGAGGGCATTTTCATTAATTGGAAGCAGCTTTTCTTCCGCTCTCTCTATCATTACCTTTCTGCCCAGAATCAGTTTAGTGCTCAAATTTATTGATGTATATGATTCAGTGGCATTATTTGTTTAGAATTTGTCCTATACCTGATGGAATAAACTCATTAAGGGTAAATGAATAGTTATGTAGTCATCAACTAAAATGAGTCACTGCAGTTCTCTGAAGTCATTACAGTGCCTTTGAACACAGCTGGAAAGAAAGTCTCTGTGAAGGTTACAGCTTCCCTCTCAGAGGTAACCACATTAATTTTCATCCCTTCCTTGGTATAGCTTGGTTTTTACAGAAAGCAAGAATCAGTCTTCAGCAGAAGTCAGTGGGTTCTTCTTTTATCCAGGAATGTATCAGACCAACCTATGAACAGTTTCACATATTTGCTGCCACAATACATTGTTTTCACAATATATAGAAGCTGGGATTCAGAAAAGAGATCATTATTTAGGAAAAGAGATGCTTTAAAACCACTATTTTTGTAGTTAAGCATGATGTAAATCTTCTAGAGCTGACAAACATTTTGCCACTGAAGATTGAAAGAGGAGGAGGGCTTGAAGACTGCAGAACCCACTGTGTAGGTTCTCTATTTCAGTAAAACTGCTCACAAGGGCAGAATTTCCGGATTGCATGTTACAACTCCTGAAAGGGAGAAATTAAGGTTAGCTTGCACATGGGCATCTCTTTTTGAGAAATAAGTGTCTCCACAAGCTTTGCCTACTTGTTTATATTCTTCATAATATAGGCAAACTGAACTTTGTTTTGTTGATACTCACACTATCCTGGAACTTATTTTGATGTCCAGTATGATAGAGACCTTAAGGTGATAGCAGTAAGGTAATACAGCTGAAGGGAACAGACAAAGGATTCCTACCCACTCTTTACTGGTAACTGGAGTATCTCAGTGCACCAGAGGTAAACATCTATAAAGTGCTAAAACCTTTTTCATAGTCAAAATGTATCACACTGTATTTAGCATAAGCCTTTTGAAAATCCTATTGCTTTAGAGCTGTTTCATTGAGAATGCTGTAAGAACCATAAGGAAAAAAGTCCCACTAAAACTGACAGTATCGAATAATCTTTGTCACAGCCACAAACAGCTCAGTTACTTGAGTTTCTCATAAAAATAGTCCTAATGCATTTTGTAAGCATGTTGTCTGTTTCTTCTCCCTGCTTGCTCAAAAGATTTGTTCATTTGTGATGAGGCTAGAGACATCTATGGAGGGATAATAATCTGTTTATGGCATTTTTAATATTGTCCTTATGCCTGTGCATTCCAAGGCTCCCTCCACCTGTTTTTAAAACAGGCTCCCCCCACCTGTTTTTAAAATGCTGGTGGAGCACAGGTATGGTCACAAGAGTGTTAACACAAGACTGGAGCCAAGGCCCACTGAATTCAGCAGGAGTTTTCCTTTCACATCCTGGGGATTTCAGACCATGTCTATGGTCATGGTTATTTCACTTTAGACAATAGGAACTAGTTATTTTTCTTTTTTTTTCCCTAATGCAGGTGCATAATTAGACTTGGGGAGACATTTGAAATGCTAACAATGAGACCTTTGATATAGCACACATAAAATTTTCTTCAATTAGGAATGTGGAATTGTATTACACAGCACATTAAATGCCACATTAGCAGATGTAAATGCTTCCATTGAATTAAGACTGGTCAGTTTGCTTGTTAGGTTAATTTTTGTTAGAGTAAATGAGTAGTTTTCTGGTTTTGAACAGTACACACAGAAGAACTGATCCAACTTTTCTTCTCCACTTGTGAGTTCTAGAAGTGGACCGATACAGCTTCTCTAACTGGACCACTGTGTGTGATATGGTACATCAAAGCGTCTGAGATAGAAAATGTTCTTTTAAAATACATGCTTAATTCCTAGGGGAAAAAGAAGTTTAAACTTCTAAAATTCTAATGTATTTTAGATGTCTTTTTCAAACTGTTCCAAATATTACTTCTATACAGACCATCCATGTTGTGAGAATTCACCATTCTTGGAGGTAAATAAATGAAAAGAGCAGCTGAAAAGTATTTACAGGAGAAAGACAGCAATATAAAACAGGTAACCTCAACTTGGTTGAAAAATACTGAGATATTCCCCAAGAGGTTTTCTCATGGAAAGATATTTGTGTTGAAAGGCAGCTCTCCAGTGCAGGAGAACAAAGCAGGGGTCAGGAAATCAATGTAGAAGATACTGATGGAATAAAAGGGCCTGTTGCTGTGTCTCCACCTGCAGCAGATTATCTTTTCATAAAGATTTGTTTGTAACAAAGCTGCACCTCAGGCAAACTGACCTCTCAGAACCTTTTTGTCCTGCACCAGTGCCACTGGGAGAGACCAGCAACAAAACCCACAAGATGCCACTGAGTTATAGAGGTCTGTTCTTTAACCCACATCGTACCTGGGACACATAACTCCTAGCCTCCCACCCCAATTCCCTATTGAACCTAAATCCAGGCATTTGAACTTTTCATGGGATAGAAGCTCAAAATCTGCCAATATATGTCACATGATAGCACTGAGCCATGAGCCACCTGAGTTCATTACCTGCACTTCTTTTGTCCCTGAAGACCAAGGAGGGCATTTTCTTTCTGAACTGGTCCTGAAAACCCTTCCCTTGTTTTTGGAGGTGCAATTAATTATCAAAAATACTAGGAGACCCCAGCTGTGTTCACAGACCTTGGCAAAATACTGTGTAGCAGAATCTCTGGAACACTCTCCCCTTGCAAAGGCTCCTTGTGAAGGTTTTTCTAGTGCATCTCCTCTGCAGCAGGGAAGCTCCTTACTCCCAGGCCAGGCTTACCTGACCTCACAGGGAAAAACTGATGCAGCTTCTTTCCAAAGCCTGTTCCCCTTAAATGTTGATTCTGTCTTGTAGATCTGAGTTAGATTTCTGCAACATAGATTTGCAGACCAGGGCTACCTCCTGCCATCTGAGTTCTGCATGAAACAGTGCAGGTCTGGCATTACAAAGCACAAGCCCTGATGTGTAGGATTAGGTGAGATTTCTCCTTTCTTTTCTAGTCCTTCTGCTTTTGCACTGCCACACTCAAGGGCAGCCAAAGACAGAGCTGCCCTACCAGTATGTATGAAAGAGTCATGATTCCTCTTGGCATTTCCACTTACTTTTGCCTTCACAGTCCTCTGAGATTCCTCACACAGCCATGAAACACTGTACTATTTGCTTTCTGAGCTCTTGATTTGAATCTACTCACTGCACAAAGCATCAATAATATTATCCCATTTTCTGACAACTTTTATGTTCATTTGCCTTGTAGCCAAGTCACTCAGAAATGAGAAATGAAGAGTAAACTCTTCTTTTCAGAAGGATCATAAAAGAGTTTTCATTTCCGGATTGAAAGACTTCTGATCTTAAGCAGTGGAAAAGCCACAGCAAAACCATACCTTTGCTCATTCATCTGAGTGTGTAAAATCAGATCATTACAAGCTGAAACAGCTTAATCAAGCAGCCTTTGAAACACAAAGACCTCTGATTCAAATGGAGTAAATGGAGGTGGAGTTTTTTTGTTTTTACTGCTGCTCCCATAATGTTAAAAGTCATTCACATTTCCACGGAATGCTTGCTGATGATTAAAAGCAGCAAAGCTTTGGATCCAGTTATACCTGTGCTTCCATCTGTTGCAGAAACCAATTCTATTATCATTACTTTCTTGTTAATGACTTACTTCTTGAACTCATCTAAGATACCTGTTCCCTTGCTCTCTTCTTCATCGTCAGTGTCAGTGGAATAGCTGCTTTTATATTCAAATGTCCTGAGCACAAAAATTGCCAGTTGAATTATGTCTGTCCTGGGTGTTGATCTGAATAGAAGAAAACACATTCATTTTCTACAGCTTGTAATGAACTGTTTCTTCTGTTGTTGAAGCACAGCATCTGACAGCATCTGACAGGACCTGGTTTGGAGGATGGTCTTATATTCCCTGTATGTCACTAATGAGCAATGTGGTTATACCCGGATACCTGAGAAAGGATTTGGTACTCAGCCACTTTTTGCTTCACTTGTGTATTCACAGTGAAAAATTGATTTTTTTTTTCCAACAATACAACACCCACCAGAAGAGTGTTCAATGGTTCTTTCTCCTTTTTAATACATTTTGCAAAATGTAGTTGTATACTATTCAAGAAGATGCTTCCTCCTGTCCTAGTGTCTGAATAATATTTTCATGTTACTTTTGGATATTTTTCATGAGCTGCAGTGATGCGTCACAGTAACTTATTGCCCAGAGCAGAACTTCATGACATTTGAAACTCAGAGACTTGTCTCTACCCATCATCAGTAAAACTCATGAGTCCATTCTCTCTGAAAATATATTTTTTCCTCTTTTTTCCAAGCTAAATTAATGATGTCTCTTTAATTTTAACACCTTTTATTGCAGCCCAGGATTTGTTCCCCACTACCTTTTTTTTCTTTTTTTTTCTCCTTTGTCCACAGCAGCTGGGCTTTATTATCTGCTCCTCTCAGTGTGGCATGGCTGGAAGACAGGTCCTCTGTTATGTACCCTCACCTCTGCATGGAGCTGGTTTCCAAAATGGCAGTGCAGAGTACAGAGTCAGGCAGGTATGGGAATCACAACAAATATAAATCTCACAGCAAATATAAATCTGCAGTAGGCTCTGTTGGAGAAGGTAATGACGCATAATGACACTTTTATTTGGTGAAGAGTTCCCATGTATGTGTTCAGCAACATTCCCCCCACCCCACACCTTATGGTGGATGAACACGGAATCGTAGAACTCACTACCCATCATTGTGCTTCTGCCTGGTACTGAGCACGGCAGCTCAGCATCACCACTCTCCATCACTTCATATGATCAAAGATGTAGAAAGTAAGCAGGCATAAGAAGGAAGATCATCAGTGCTTACCAACCCCTTCAAACTGAAATGCAGTTACTTCCCCCTGACACTTTAATTAATGCCCTATGTCTACTAAAGCAGATAGGCAATACAATGGGAGAAGAGAGCTGGTGGCCTGCTTTATTAAGTGAGAGGACTATTGTTATATACCAGTTTATTTTTTGGACATGTTGATTTGCAGGGCATGAATAGACTGGAGCTATCAATACTTTAACATCTGGGAAACTGGAGTGAACTTTGCTGGCTGGAATACCATAACTGAAAGCATTTATCCTCTCTTGGCTATAATGGCAGGAGAATTTTATGTGGTTTCTCCTCTCTTTGCTTTCTTCAAAGCAAAGAAGATAGTTGAAAGAAATTTGTGTGTGTGAGAGATTATATTAATGTGGCTAAGGTTCGTAACCAGTTCATACATGTGGTGATATGGTAGTTGCAATTGGGTGGAAGTGCTGGTAATGGTGAAGTTTTATGGATATTTGGTAAAACACTTAGAAGTAATAAAGTAAAAAAGCTATTAATGACTCATTCTTATGGTGAAGTTTTATGGATATTTGGTAAAACACTTAGAAGTAATAAAGTAAAAAAGCTATTAATGACTCATTCTTATGGTGAAGTTTTATGGATATTTGGTAAAACACTTAGAAGTAATAAAGTAAAAAAGCTATTAATGACTCATTCTTTTAGCACTGTAATTGTAAACAGAGTAATGGCTATTACATTGAAGTTTTTAGTTTGCATTTGTAAGCAGATTTTCAATAATAACAAAGCTGGAATCAGTCCAAGTCAGATCATACATACAGTTTAAAAGCTACATAGCAAAAGACAGCGATAAGACCTTTCATTACTGATGTGCAATAGAAAGTCCTAAGAAAAATGAAAAAATAATTTGATGTCTTCCAGCTTCCTTAATCCCCTTGTGGAGATTGTGCTTGTTTGACCTGATCTGACTAGGTTTAGCTCACTTTGTTGTTCCTGGAATGTATTACTCCAAATGCTAATGCCAATATGTTCACTTCATTTATACAATCTGCACCACAGTGGCGAGAATACACAGCTCTTGCATCCTGTAGGTCATTTTGCTGTTTTTTATCCTCCCAGGTATGCATATGGTTTTCTGCTTTATTATTTTACACTTGGACTTCACAAATAGTATGAGAAAAGCAATCAGATGAGTGCATTGAAATTTCAGTATTAAGCCAATAAACACTGAATATGTAATGAATTTTCCCTTGTCTACAGCAGTGGTACTGTTTCAAAGAATCAATAGAAAACACAAAAGAAAACTGTATTTAATCTCAGCTAGTCGTGGGCTTGTCTGCCTGAAGTCAATCATTCACTGTCTCAAAGGCACAGCACTGGACAGCATGTTCACCCTTGCGAATACAAAGGGTGTCCCTGACTTTTCCTCTGGATTAGCTGCTGAATCAGCAAAAGGTGGTTGACAGGCTGTTCCAGAAATGAGGAACTGTGAATGAGAAGTAAATCTGAACCTCTGGCATAGTACTGGTGCTGCTCCTACTGCTGGATGCAAGGAGTCAGCAGATCTCTACTGAGTGGTTGAGGGTGCTCCAGCCCAGAAGCCTAGCTCTGAACTGTCTAGTACAATGCAGATAGTGAAGAAAAAAAGTAAAAAGCAACTGGTTGAGTTGGGGTTTGACCTCTGAATTTGCCAATATGATTCTCAAGCAGCTAAATTTGGATGAAAACCTTCAGATTTTGGACCAGTTATGCATGTTGAACTGAATCAAATGAGCAACAAGTACAAGGAAGAATAGGCCTCCATAAGCTTGTTAGAAATGCCTAATTTTCATCTTTGTTTTTACTTTTCCAAGGAGAAGATTTATATCTGCAATAATTCTGCACCTTTGCACTTCAAAATTAAGCAAGAGAGAGAAAATGATTGTGCAAGAAAAATCAAGAGTCAATTCTGATTCTATTACTTTTGATTATGAAATGGCACAGCAGTCTACTGCATCCTGGAAGTTACCAAGACCAGAAAAAATTTTAGAAAGCTTTTTCTGCACTGAAGATGAAGATGTTTTTAAAAATTTGCCTTATACAATTTCCCTATACTAGTATATGTGTTTTGAAAGGCTTCACTCAGGCTATCAACCATCTTCATAATGTTAATGACTATTAAAAAGACAACACAGTTGCATTTATTATATTTGGCCACATTGTAAATATGTATACCCAAGAAGGATGACAGGAAATTTAGTAAATTAATTATGATTGGGTTCATTTTGCAGTGTTTACTTTTTTTGAGATCATCTTAATACTGTACAGCATTAGGTGTAATTCCCTGTAAAAGGTACCTTTCCCCTAGTACTCCATTTGTTTATCCATTTTTAGTTGTAGATATTAACAGAAAATAATAATAATAAAAATAAACCAGCAATATCCTTTGCCACCCCTGTGAATATAAAAATTAATAATCTCAGAGTCTTATTCAACTTGATACTGTGAAGAGTGCAAATATGGTACAAAGTCTATCTTTACATTTATTTGCAAATGTGTATAGATATGCTTCATATAAATTAATCCTCTATTTCATTATAAGGAAGGAATTATGTCTGTGGTCAAAAGGGTGGGGTACAGTTAATCTGATTTAGCACAGCATGGGAAAAATTAATTGAAAGTCAGAATTGCATAGTGTTTATTATAAAGTAATTTCACACCAGCTCAGGATTAGCATGGTAACAGGTGACAATAGGTCATTACTATGTTAATTGAAAGACAGCATGCTTTTATAAAAAAGAAAAAAGAAAAAAAAAAAAAAAAGAAAAAAGAGATAGAGACAAATGAAAAGGAAAAAATACTAAAACGCGGTATTTTATTTAGGATTGGGCTGTAGTTCTGTGAGCCATGTTCTAGGGAGAAGATAACTTCTGAAATGAAGTTTTTCCATTGGCTTTTGGTGATAACCATGCATTGTTCACTGTGCCATGAAGCATGGCAGATGCTTGTGCACATCTCTTGCATGAGTTAAGCTGGCCACCTCTCTTTCCACAAGAACGGGCTGCATGTCCAAAGTCGTGGCCTGACATTTTCATCTGGCTAACGCTGCTCACTGGCCCAGGCACGTGCAGCCAAAGGTGGGCATGATGGGAGTGAAGCCCATCTATTTACCTGGCTTGCCTGAAGTCACTGGGAGCTATGAGATTTGCAGCAGTGTTTAACAGAAGAAAAGACTCTGGTTTTGTTACTTGACAAAAGGATTAATAAAATAAAAAGTCTTTCAAACCACCAATGGAAAATTGCCTGTCACTTCAATAGCACGCTGAGGCATGAAGCCGGGGCAAGCTGATCCTTCCACTCGAGCTGCACTGCCATGATCCCGGCTCTGAGCGGGGATGGGTGCCGCAGTGCTCCGCTGCTCTCCTATTGTGCAGCTTGACAGACACCGACGTGCAGGCATTTCCCATTATACGCTTCCACCTGAGTAAGCAGTCCTGAGCTGCCAGCTTCAGCCCGTCGAAAGAAATCAGGAACCTATTTTTCCCCTTTTATTTGCATAATAGGAAAAGGTGTTAAATCAATTTTGGGGGCAGAAGATCATTCTGAAGGTTCTTCAGTTGACAGAATACAAAGGGCACAATATGCACTTGTGCCGATGTGAGCAAGACAGAAAAGAACTCTGTATTAACTGCAGTCACTTCAAAAGGATCTTTGCTAATGGCACGTTATAATTTAAACAAGGATCTTTTCTGAAACCAAAACAATACACCTTTGTAATGAAGCTAGCTCTTGTTCAAAGTAAATGGAAATTCAGAGGCACAGTTGGGACCTGAAAATGGGAAATTCTGATTTTATTTCCTGGAAGAAGAATTTAACCTCTTCAGATACCCTCATGCAGCCTGATAGAAGAGCTGATGAGGAATGTGACCTTTCTATTCACCCTGCTTCAGAAAGGTTTGCAATTCAGTCTGACACAATCTGTTGTAATATGTTAATTTCAATGCAGTTCTGCCAAAAACACTAAGAGTGATCCCTGAGACCTTTACATCCCAGAATACAATCCTTCCAGACTTCATTCTCACCTAAAAACATCCTGATTAAGGTGCTTACTTATCTAATAAAGGTCAAAAGAAAGGAAAGTGTAAATGTTCTTTGATTTCTTACTAAAAAGAAAAGAGCTCAGACAGAAGACGGTGTTCTTGCATTCAGTGCACAATACAGTGTGATGTGGTCTGCTGAGTTAGAGAGAAAAAGAGTAATGCTGCTCCTGGTCAGGTCACACACCATCACCTGCAAATCTGGAGTACTGCAGGGCTAGGGTAATAATGCAATACAAGTACCCCTGCGGGTAGAGGAGGTACTTGTGTCCTCCTCCTCAACCATACAAAAAAGCAATATAATAGAAATATTTGCTCAACCCCAGCAGGAAAATCTCTCAGGATAATTAGGGCAAAACACAGCCTCATTTCTGACTATGCCCAGGAGAAGTGTTTTCCTTGATGATAAGACAGAGTAGTAAAGTGGAAAACTAAGTGATCAAGTTCACGTCTACAAATACAACATTTAAAAAATTATATTAGGGCTAGTGGTTTCTTTTTTGGCCATGGTCTAATTATTGCTCAATAGAAGCATCCAATTATTATTATTTTTAATGGTTTGTCATGTCTTTCCATCTCAGTTACAGTAAGTAAAAACCTCAACTCAGGCATTTGCAATAGTCACCTCTGCTCTGATGCTATTCCTCCTCTGCAGCCAAGATAAATCATAAGCAACAGTGCTGCTCCCTGCTCATCCCACTGCCCCAGCTCAGCACCCTGAGGCCAAGCTGAGCCATCCACTGCCAGGGGCTTCCCCTGGGGACTGCCAAAAAGCCACAACCAGCATGTGCCCTCTCTCTGGGCTTGCTGTTGTGATGGCTTTCTGGCAGCATGCAGGCAACGTGTAATTGCTATAGGCAAGAGTAGAGCCGAGGGACTTGGAAGAAGCAGCAGTGGTGTTGTTGTCATCTCAAAGTGCCACTGATTTCCTTTCTGATATGTTCTCCTTTCTGCTCTCCATTTATTTAAAAACAAAGCTCAACAGAAAAAGAAATAAGAAAATACCCAAACTCTCAAGCAAGGAAGACTGAGTGGGAAGAAGAGCATGTTATAAATCTGTTGGCAAAACTGATGAGACAAAATAGGAAAAACCTGTGTATGAAACTGCAGCAAATGTTATCTCAAAATGTTTCTAAAAGTAATTTTCCCCTATTCATCTGTTCTTGGCTGTCTCTGCTGTTTACTCTGCTGTTCTGTGATCTTTAGCAATAACAGTTCCATTTAAACTCTGTGCAGAAAGGACTCTGTCTTCTCACCTTTCTGTACAGCTCAAGGATAGCTTACACAGCCATGTTATGGCTTTGCCCTTTCCAGATGAGAAATATGTTGATGTGGTTTCAGCTCATTAACACTCTAAGGAATCTCTTCCAGTGATAGCTGTCTGTAAGGCTGGAATCTCCCATACTTCAGGATCAGGAATTTTTTCCTTTTTAAATTTCTGAATGAGTGTCCCAATAGGCACAGACACTGCAAGGAGGCCCAGTAAGCTGTAGGATATATTTCATTGGAAATGAGCATCCTCCCTTGGGATAATGAAATTTTGTGTGTTGTGTTTGGTGCTCTGGGATTCATAAAGGTTATCAGTAAGGCATTTATAATAAAACTTCTTCCTGCTTTTCCTGGCATGCATGGGGAAGATGGGAGTGTTATCATTCTGACATTTCTGTCAGAAGTGGTATTTGAACCACTGGATGATTCCGACAAATGCCACTGCCGTCATCTGCTGCTCAGTTTTAATTATATCTGACTGAGTCTTTCAATGGCAGCAAGCAGAAAACTTAATTAGTTGGTTTAAAGGCTGATCTTCAGAGTTTGAAGAATCCAAACAGTTTACAGCATTTATGCATGGAGACTACCATTTTCAGTCTGATGATGCAAGTCAGAAGAATTAATGATCCCACTCATAGGAAAGCAAACAGAGAAAGACTTTCAAGAATATCCATCTACAAACCCCACCATTTTTGTACATGACATATCAGTGAGGCAACCTCGTGTCTAAGAAACTGCTGTGCTGGCTCACAGGTGGGTCTCAGACAAATGGTAGCAGAATGCAGGCGAAAGATTGGGTGCTCATGGGAACATACAGCAAATGAACATCTGTTACCTTAAACAGAATGTCTATGTTCTGCAGCGGACTGCAAGCACTGCACTATTTGGGAAGACTGAAAGGCTGGCATTTTCTCATACACCAGTGCACTGTTCAAACAAGATGCTTGAAAGGAGATTGCATTAACAATTTATACTACCTCTGTGTTTGCTTTCACAGTGTTAATACAATTATATTTCTCCACTGTATCCTGGAAAAACAAGTATTAGTGAGATGCAATGTCAAACTGCTAATATGATACAATTAGAATTTAATGTTACATTCACATACTGGTTGCAGATTGCCTGCAGATAGCTATTTTCAATTGCTGTGGAAAAACCCCAGCTATTGAAAATACATTGTTTTATTCCAGAAACCCAGGGATGTGGGTTTGGGCACCCTCATGCAGATGTGGACTGATGGGCTTTGCTTGTTTGTGAGATCACATCCTCTGGAATGGTTTGTCAGTGTGCTTTAGGATATTGCCAAATTTCATCATTTGCAGGGAATAGGCTGGATTTTATACATAAAATGTGCCAAGAGCTCTCTGTGAGATCCAGTCAGAAAGCAAAGCACTTGATGACTTATACAGCCCACATGACTGATCAGCTCTCATTGTCCTTCTCGGCATTCAAAATCTTTGTGCTCCTAACTTAGCTGACCACAGAATCACAGAACCACTGAGGCTAGATTGCACATCTGAGATCTCCACACCCAACACCCTTCTCAAAGCAGGGTCAGTTAGAGTAGTTTGATCAGGAATGTGTATGTTTAATTAGGTTTTGAATATCTCCAAGGCTGGAGACTCTCCAGCCTCTCTGGACATCCTGTGACAGTGTTTGACTATGCTCATCAAAGAAAAGCTTTTTTTCTGTTTAATCAGATTTTTCAGTATTTCAGGTTCTTCACTGCCTCTTATTCTTTTGGTGATCCCCACTGAGAGCATGCTGACTCAATTGTCTTTCTTCCCTCATCAAATATTTATACACATTGATTAGATCCTCCTGAGACTTCTCTTCCCAGGTTGAATTGACAAAACTCTTTCAGCCTGTCCGTTTTTGACAGGCCCTCCAGCCCCTTAATCATATGTATGGGTATTGACCCAGTTTAGCATGTCCATGTCTTCTCCTGGGGAGAACCCAGGACTGGATATGGCACTGTCTGCTGACATGGACAGGGCATGTTTCTGGCTCATGTTCAACTTAGCGTACATCAGGCTTTTCAGCAAAGCTGTTATCTAGACAGGTGGCCTCCAGCATACACTGGTGCCTAGGCCTAGTCCTTCCCAGGCTCAGAGCTTGGCATTTCCCTTTGCTGACCTTCAGGAGATGCCTACTGGTCCATCTCTCTAGCCTGGCACCTCTGGATGGTAGCACAAGCACCTGGTGTTTCAGCAACTCTTTCTAGGTTTGTGCAGTTTAAACTCGCTAAGGCTGCACTCTGCCACATTGGCCAGGTCACAAATGAAGAGTTAAGCAGAGGAGGTGGGGGAAATGGCTAAAGAAACTTTATGGCTTTTGTCACTATATTCTTCAAAGCCACAAATCTAGCTGACCTCACCCTGCCTGGATGCTGATTGCTGCTCTGTTGAATGCCAATTTACTGGATTTGTGCAGGTCCATGAACCCATGTAGGTGTATGACTTGTGATGAAAAGTGTGCAATTTCATTGGTCTCCTTCTGCAAGCAGAGGGGACCTTTTGTCAAACTCTCTTCTGAACGGGATAATGAAAATATCCTCCTGCTGTGAGGGAAGCTTCTCCTCTCCTGTGTCATGGATTATTGTCTTCTTGGTGACTCACCCACCAAGATGAGTATAAATAAACACAATAACACACTTCCCTGTAACATTTTAGAAGAGTTTAGTTAAAGAAGCTCATTTTGCCTTGAATAGTACTTTTGCCAATGGGCATAAAGCAGTGTATTTATAGGATATGTGATATGATTTGTTTATCTTTGATGTTTATAGCTTAACATTTTCCAGCAAAAAACTGCTGCAGTTACAGTAGGCCCAACTATGGCATGGTGAGGAGCTGATGTCGAGGTGAATCTATGCAGGGGGCTGTAAGCACTGCTGCTTCTGTAAAAATAGAGCCTTTTGCAAACTGGTGCTTTGGTACTAAGCTGTGCACACCAGCTATGTGGTACAGGATACAAGGACACTTCTTTATCCTTAAGTGCTGAAATTACTGCTTCCATCTTCCAGCTGCAGAACACTGCACCAGTTTATTCTCCAGGATCGTCATGAGGAAAAGAGATCACCACAGCATCTGCTACTTCTTCTCATCCTTACTCCTCGTGCCCTGACCTTAGCAGTTCATGGAAGCTAAGCTCAACTAAGCTAAGCTAAGCTGATTTTTTAAAATAAAAGCTCTTAGGCCATGTTCATAAGGAGCTTTGTATTTCAGCTCTGTTTCGCTGCCATGTTCACAACTGAACATCTCCGTGCTGTGGCATTCTGCTGAAGGAGAGGATGAGGCTGGCGAGCAGCCCTGCAGAAAGGGATGTGGGGTATGCTGTTTGGCAACAGGCTTGACTTAAATCAGCAGAGTGCTCTGGCAGTCAGGAAAACAAACTCCTTCCTGGTGATGCATCAAGCACAGCGTCACCAGCTGCTCAAAAGAGGTGATTATCCCACCGTACTCAGGACTGGTGTGGCCTCACCTGGAATGTTGTGTGCTGGACTCCACAATTCAAGAATAAGGTGAAGGTACTCACATATGTCCAAAGGAGAGCAACAAAGCTGGTGAAAGGGCTGGAAGGAATGTACTATGAGGCATGGCTAAAGGCTTTGGGTTTGTCTAGTTTGGAGAAAGAGGTGTGATCTCCTTGCTCTCTACAGCTTTCTGAATAGAGAAGGGGGAGATGGAGGCAGTGATCTCATCTCCCTGGTATGCAGTTATGGGACATGTGGGAATGGTGTAATGCTGCACCAGGGGACGTTGAGACTGGACATCAGGGATCTCAATCAGGGATCAATTATTTAGTGAGAGGATGGTCAGGCACTAGGCTTCCTAGAGATGTGGTCCATGCCTCAATCATTTGAACAATGCCCTAAATAGCATGCTTTAACTTTTGGTCTGCCCTCGATTAGTTGGTCAGCTGGACTAGATGATGGCTGTAGGCCCCTTCTGAATTATATCTCCTCTCCACAACTCCTCAGGGCCTCACATGCTTTGATGGTTTTTTTTGGTCTTTTTTTTTTTTTAATAAACTTCCTGCTAGGCAAGCAGTAACATTGTCTCTCTCTCAAGGAAGCGGAACTGGAATTCATTGAGATTAACCATAATAAATCCATATCTTATAGGGCATCAGTGTTTTCAGAGGAACTGTTGAGTGAAATGGACATATGGTCAAAGTGTCTTGCTGAGGCTCCCAGGATGCAGTGAGTCTCCTTTCCTTCTAAAAACATTCAGGTCAGTATCCTCTTTTTGCAAAAGCCTCTAATAGCCCATCCCTTTGCTTGATGATGGCTGCAGTGTTTGCCAGTGCAAACTCAGCCTTTTGACTGGAGTTACCATTCTCCATCATCCAGCTAACACAGTGATTTCTGTATTATAGACCCATTATTTGACACTGAAGATACCTGGTTAATACAATAGCTAAAGGAATACTGAGAATAGTGCGGTGCCTTTAGCGGGGAATATTGGATGCTTTTGTCTTTGAAAACTCCCACTGGTCTTTCCTTTGTGAATGGCTGTAAATTGCTTACTGGAACTAAAATGACACTTTTTGCCCATTTTTTTCTTGATTTTACCCATGAGGTACATAGAACCAGTTGATTAAATCACTTGGTGCTTTTCCCTCTCTAAGACAGAACACATGAGTCTCTCAGCATATGCATTTAGGATTCTTTTAAAAAAGGTGAAAGAGGAGCATTTCATACAGAGTTAGCTGCTTTGTATCCTTTTTTTGAAAGGCATTAACATACTTTAAGACTGACCTTTTTTTTTACTTTGCTAAACCCACATAAAAGTTAGAGGTCCAGCTTGAATTAGTCGAACAAATGTCCTCCATAGGACCTCCTTCCTAAAGAGAGAAATCAGCTGTCTTTTGGAGGTGTATTCCTCCTCTGTATTTTCGGAGCTAACTTACACCCTTAACCTAGATGGCTAATTTAACTAGTATCCCAGTTTTGAAGTTATTACACTAAGGTGAGGCAATAAACACCAAAGCCTGTGAAAGCTTTCAAATTTTTTTTTCTTTAAGCACTTTCTCCCTTTCAATTTTGCATGACAGGCACATCCTAAGGAACATCTTGGTTTTAGAGAATCCAGAGATTATGATAGTGCAAAAGCAAGAAAAAGGAAAGAACAATTCTGACTCCTTTTATCTCACTCCCAAACCTCCTAGTAAGCACTTGTTTGGTAGTGGGAGCCCCTTTGGATCCACTTCCATTCCTCAGACAACGGGAGTGCAAAACCTGCAGTGGACGTTAATCCTTTTCACACCAGTAGAAATGGGAAAGCATTCAAATTTGCACTGAAAATTGAGATGAGGTAAAAGATGTGACATTCTGTAAATATAAACCCTTTAAAATAAAATAATACAGATGACATAAAAGTGTAAAAATTGTTACTGACATGAATAATTCACTAACTATTGAATGGTATAAGTCACCAACTAATGTGTATTATGTGCCATTTAATAGTGGATGTATCTGAAGAAATATGGAAATTGGAATACTTTAATAACTTTATATATGAAAGATGATGAGACTGCCTAAATGATTAAGAGGAAGATATGTTATAATGAACTAAAGCCACTCGAGTGTAAGGTAATTTTAATTCAAATCTCCATCTGCTTATGTATAATTAAGACTCATTTAACAAGTTAATGCCTAACAGAGAGAACTGATAAGTTTGGTATTAAAGAGCTTAAGAGAAGTAAATTAAACTGTCGAGTTTGAGGAGCTTTCATTTGAATTCCCTGTACCTAACCATAACACATCTTCCAGGTGCGTTTCTTTACCCTGACTATGCAGCCAGGTCCCAAATTTGGGGAGAAAAAGGAGATGAAAATCATAATATCTTTGTTACATTTTCATTTTAGATATCATGTCAAGTCAGGAGTTTGGCAGCATCTTTGGTCATATGAATATTTATACTGTTCAACCTGCTCTCCATATAGTGTCTATATACCATTAAGATACTTTTAATTCCATCAGAAAAATTTATACATTGCAGAGATTGCCAATGGGGTTAAATAACTTATGAAAATAAGAGGATTGCCTTTGATGTGCAAAGAAAGTAATATTTTAATCACTGAGCACATTTTATGTGCTATTCATTCACTTAATTTTTTCTCTCAGTCTTTCTCCAAATATCTTTCTTGCAAAGTCCAGTAGTCAAAACAGTGGCTTCAACCTTTTCATCTTTCATCATGCAATTTTGATTTTCATCTTTTGGATTCTTCTCCACTGTCAAAATGAGAGTTTCCTATATTCTCTTCATGCTTAAAATTCTCTATGCTTTCAGGTATTTTTTTGTCACTGGAGCCAGACATCAGCTTTGACTTGCTCCTAGTGCTCTGGAATAAGTTAGACACTTTGGGGAATGTATTGGAAGAACAAATACTACAGTATGTCTAATGATTATTGCAGTGCAGATGCTCCCAAGTGATGACAAAATATTAAAGCTATGGGGTTTGATGACCAACACCCAATCTCAGTAGATGCCTAACATAGACACTGCACTAATTGAAGTTTACAGTTTTGTTCCTAGACCAAAAGGACTTTAGCAGCATTCTGGTTTAGTATCAGTCTAAATACAGAAAAAAATAGGGACTGAATTGCTTAAAATTCATTAAAGAGTAGAACCAATGTCTTACTTCTCAAATTGAATTTTGGGCATTGGAGGTCCTGAAAGTTCAACAGCAAGTGAAAGATCTCTTTTTATATATATCCACAGATTAACACAATTTACTGTTTGCAGCTTGTCTCTCCATTATAAAACCATTTGGGTTAATATGCATTTTTGTATGTCTATCTCACAAGTAAGTGAGCATATGTTTTAAAGGTCTTCATTTCCTCCTTTCTTGTACTGAGCCATCACCGAAAACATTTGCAGCACTCCAGTAGAATGAACTTCAAGGGGCATAGGAAATGTGCCAAATGAACCAATCCACCTAAATTGACTACAGATGAAAACTTACTGTTATAGTCAGACACAGGTCTCAATTTGTGTTGATAAGCTGATCTATGAGAAAAAAAAATTGCTTCTTTTAGTGAAGCCCCCCCTTTAACATTTATTACCTTACAAGTTCAGAGGTCTTGCTTCCAGAAGAAAGAGGAAATGAGAGGAAAGGGAAGGGGAAGGGGAAGGGGAAAGGAAAGGCACTACAGACACTACAGCAAGATGAACAACGTCTGAAAACCTGGGCAAAATCTATACAAGTCTTTTAAATGCAGCAACTGCCATCCAAGTATGTGAAATACTCACCTTTAAACAGAGAAACATATTTCAGAGCAAAGGCATTTAAAGACAATAAAACCTGCTCATGATCCCTCTGCAATATTCTTTCTCCTCCTTCAGGTGTTAGCCAACTGGCCTCTCTGAGAGTAACACCACCAGGTTTCTGATAGCTGCTCTGTGTGGCTGTAGCCAAATGCCAGCTCCTATAACCTTCATTTTATTCTCATTCCTGAAGACCATTTAATACTCTGAAAAAGCAGGGGGTGCATAAAATGGATATCAATAGAACACTTAGCACATATATGCTTGTGATCAGCAGCTTAAAGGTTAAGAACCTGGGGTTATTCCAGCTTTGAACCAGGAAATATTTTAGCATCAATGCCACGTCATGAAAAAAAGGGTGCTATTCTGTAATTTGTACCAAGAGGTACAAATGGATATTAGTTAAACAAAAACAAATTTAAAAAGTCAAGCATCATGAAAGAAATGGATAATTAAATCCCTGTGAGCTCAGAAAGTGTAATGCTAAAGTTGTTGTATCATGTCTTGTAAGGTCCTTGTTTGGTCTCAGAGGGCAATGTATCAAGCACAGACTAGATTCCGTATCTGATTGCTTGTGTTCAATTCAAATAATGTTACCATTAACATTATTTCAATTGAAATAATGTTATCATTAACATTATTATGTCTTTCTTTAAAAAATAAATCTAATGCAGGTTTAGTTTATTGTCATGATCATATTCTTTTCCCTTTTAGGATACTTACATTGAGAGGATGATTCAGGGATACCACAGTTTTTAGCATTACCTATAGTGAGCAGTGCCCATAAATCAGTTGGCAATACACTTGTCAAGAGGAACAAGGCTTTTTACAAGGCCATTTTGATGGCTTCATAGGAAAAATTACCTCCCACTGATCTCAGCTGGGTACCAGTGTTGGGGGAAAGATGAGTGGGACATTAACTCCTTTCCAAGCAGTGATGTGGCCATGGTAACATATCCATGCAGCTACCCTTCCCTGACTTTTGCACTTTATCTCAGAGCAATCCTGCTAAACAAGATCTGGTCTTGTTCCAGCTGGAAAGCAGTTTTATGTTCCTTCATATGAAAAGAGTTCTCAACAGACAAAGTTTTTAAAGATTTATGACAACATAAAAAGCATTTTGTTCCTTCTCTTTTAATTTGCCTTAGTGCTAAAATGTTATTTTCCTCAGTAAAAATAACAACATTTTGAAAAAAATATATGCAGGAATAAACCACATGTCGGATGTCAGCACTGGCTTTCACCGATGCAAAATTGCTGGAATGGGAGTGTGCAATGCTGAGTCCTGCCCTGCAGAGAAACCAGCTGAGAGCAGTGAACAGTAAAACACTCACCTGCCATTCAGCCCCTGCACACCAGCACCCTGGGCAGACTCGCAGCCCTGCTCTGGGGCTGCGCGGTTATTTTCGTACTAGCAGCAATGAGCAAGGCATTTCATCAGGCAGAAATGGATACTTCTCCCCAAAGCTGCCCAGAGAAAAAGGAAAATGACACTTAATAACTGTAGTTTAGAAAAAAGGAGAGAAACCTGTGTGCTGCTGGAAACTGCCAAGATCATGGATTAGGTAGGGACATGGTATTTCAGCCGGTGAAGAAGAAAGAGAAGGTAGCTGGGCTCTGGCAGGCATGTGCTGAGCTAGAAATCACGTCATGTGTGCTACCAACAGTATCTCTGTATCACATCTTGGTTGTCTCTTTTGTCTTACTAGATTTTGACTGATCTTCCTAGATTTGGAAATATTTCCACTTACAGCCTATTAGTACACTATAAATATTGGTTTTTTTTTTTTTTCCTAATTATTATCTATTGCTTAGCTTCTCTCCTCCCCTCCACTTGGACTCCCCACCCCACCACCTTCCAGTTAGGACTTTTCTCTAATTAGACATGGATTTTCCCAGTTTTATTTCTCAGTGATGAAATAATGTTATTACATTTTCTGAAGAGTCATATTGTTCTATGAATATGCATGTCACACTAGCTGGATGGGACTTCTGAGTCATGATTTAATAATGGAAGAAAATCAGTAAGTACTGTGTCTAAGGGAAAGACATAGGAGCAGCCATTGTCTTGAGCTGATAGCAGCTGAACTCAGATTAGGAAAGAAACCAGTGTTTACGTGTGATTACTGGAATGCAATAAGGGAAACAGACAAACTTCTGGGCTGTGATGTCTCCTGAAGAATGTGTACCTTCCTGAACGACTTAGGTTGGTAGAAGAAAATTCCTAGGCTCTCCTGGAGAGACAATCTGGTATCAGACCCTTGAATGCAATACTACATGACCCTATGATCTTTTCTGGTCAGAAATCCCACACTTTTATTAATTTAAAAGAAAACAGTGAAGGTGTTTCTCATTGAGCCTGAACAGCTGTATTTTTAGTGAGGATTTAGTGTGATGTCTCCCTGGGTTTTGAAGAGAGAATTTTCTGATTATCAGACTGTGAACTGTCAGTGGCATAATTTTCCTAAGCACTTGGAGAGCAGTGGTCTTATGGTATTTATATGCTTGGAGATCAAATAATGTCAAAAGTGTTTAAAAACAAATTAATGACTCCCAGAATTTGGTAGTTTGGAAATACCATTATGAGCCCGTCTGTAACTTTTCTTTTAAAGCCTGATGCCAAGTGACTTCAGAACCTAATCCTGCTATTGAAAGCACATCAGTTAGGAACATCTGTGAGTAAAGCACAGGGACAATAAAAATGGAGCAATTAGGCTATTTCTTCAACCCCACAGACTGCCCAAGACTAGTCATTTCAGCTTGCACTAACTTGCTGGGCTGCCAGCAGCAGCAGCAGCAGCAGGACCTCAGAAGATGCCCCAGTGTCAGCAGAGGTGCCTCTGCTGCATGGAGAGTCAGGTAGTCCCACCAAGCACCCAGACAGCAAGTTGTCAATTCTCCTGAGCTCCAGCCAGCTCCCACTGAGGCTGTTTTAAATTACTTGGATGCTCCTCAGCAATAATTTTACACCCTTAACTCAATTAGTTGCTTTTCATTCTCTGTTTTTCCTTAACACAAGTTCTATGAAAATGTCACTGCTGGTTTTTCTTGCATGAGATTTGGCTCAAAGTTAGGCATATGCTGTGTTCATGTTTTGTATGTGTAGAAGAAAGAGCAAGCTCAGCCAGGGAGGGGACTCATGGCAGTTACCTAACATCTTACAACAAAGAAATGAAATGAAATGAATCATTTAATTAACCAATAATAGCAGGTAAGGAAAAGCTAGAAAGACCCACTCATTCTATGTGTTCTGCAAAATTAAAAGCTAATTCATAAGAAATATCCTATGAAATTGTGTCCTTTGTTCTTGAAATCTCTATATGCTGTAAATACCATGCACAGTGAAACAGCTTACACCTAAAGGCAAATTCTCAATCTAAATAAAACAATGCTTGGCTTTTTTTTTTTTTTTTTCTTAAAGATAAGCAATAATTTATTTCTCTTTCATCTTCACAATTATCACATACTGCGCAGCTACAAGACCAGTGCCACTACATAACACAGGAGAATTGCTCATCTACACTTTACTTGGACAAATACAATTACAATTTACAGATTAAATGTACTGTAAAATATGCAGTTGGAAAAATGTCATTCTTATCTATATGATGGGATGTGGCATATGCTTTATGAACAGATTCAATGTAAGATGTAAAACTTTAAAACTTGTTAAGCCAAAGATACAGTATAAAGCATTTTGGTTTGGTATTGTATTGTTACTAAAGTAGAAAAAGCAAAATTAGAAATAAATCCTGATCTTAAGTTACAGGATATGTGTTAGGTTAAGAAATTTTTTGCTTCACTTTTCTATTTTTTTACAAATGAATAATATGAATATATTGCAGGATAAAGAAAGACTGCCAGATAAAGAAGGTACTGTTATATGAAAAACAAATGAAAAATACCAGGTCATTTTGCTTACAAAAAGATCAAACTATAAACAGTCACAAAATATATAAAAATGCCACATTGAACGAGGCAATTGTACTCTACCTAAACTGGTAGTATACTCTCTGTTAGAATTTGTGTTCATACAGTAGTAACTGATAAAAAGGCATTGTGCACTCTTGTGCCGTCTGGGGATTTAGCACCGTGTGTCATCAGTTCTTGTATTGTCATCCAGTTGTCCAAGATTTTCTTGTTTCTCTTTTTCATCATCTTTTTGTGACTCAGTTCAATTATGTTGATTTCTTTTTTGCCCTCGCTGCCACTCTGCGGACTTTCCTTAAGACACTCCAGCCTGCTCCTCATCATGAACTCCCGCCGCCTCCTCTGCTCCTTAGCGCGCACCAAATGCTGCTTCCGCTCTTCTTTGCTCCAGTAGCGACCCATCTTCATCTCACTCATCGTATCATCATCTGTTGTCATCCCACTGCGCTCCTCTTTAATTTTTAAGGCACGTTCCTTCAGGATTCTGTCTCGAACTGGTCTCTTTGTAATGTACCTCGTCCCATCACTCCTTATTTTCACTTTCCATTCCATCTTGGGCTCTGCACACTTCTGCGAGTCTTTGCACATGCTCACCAGGCTGAGCTGGCTCTGGGCGTACTCCACAGCAGATTTCTGCTGGATCAGTTGCATATAGCTTTGATAATGCTTTGCATGAGCAGGGATGTTCCCGTACCTGTAAGAAGAACTGTGATATGGAGACAAATAGGGAATGTGCTCGCTGCTTTGCCTTTCCTGGTCTGTGAATTTGCTGCTTTCTGATGCCAGCACTGTATTCTCAGCAGCACTGTTTTGCTCAGTGGGTTTGGTTTTGGCTGAGGTTGTCTCCCTGTTGCTTTGTCCTGAGGATGACTGATTAGCAACAATTGTGGTTCTCAGGTTTTTCCTGTTGGTTATGCTGATCATCCTGTGGAGAGAGTTATCAGGGGATCGCTCCACAGTCAGCGGAGTGCTCCTGCAGCTTTCAGCAGTGTTGTAGGCACTGGAACTGTCCTTGTCAGACTTCTCAGGGTGCTCCATGATGTCATCCAGTTTGCCTCTTTGTACATCTGTGCTGGTATTATAATTCCTGAAACTTTCCTCATGTAAAGCCCAAATGTCTCCATACTGATCTCTCACCTTTTGGAGCCTGTGAGCTTGCATAATATTCTGGCATTCGAGTTCAATGTTCCTCAGTTCCTCATTGAGTAGCTGCAGCTCATGCTCCACTCCATCTTGCTCTCTTCTATTGCATTCTATCATGCTGCTTGAGTAATAAAGATCATACTCCCCATGGTTTCGAATCTTGCACTTAAGTTCCAACAGCTGCCGAAACCTTTCACATTCCTCCTCTGGGTTTCCTATGAAATCAGATTCAATGTATTCCCCAGACACCAAGCTTTCATTGCACTGGAGCTCAACACTGCCTAATGTGTCCTGGCTGTGGCCCAGATCCCGTTTGCTCTGCAGGGTAGCACTGTTCTGCTCCTCAGTTGCATTTTCTTGCTCTGAGCTCTCCTCATTTCGGAGACTTTCATCTGTAGGCCCTACCCCACTGTCCTTCTCATGATTGTTGGATGATGAGGTTGCAGTGTCTGTAGTGCCATCTTCCTCTTCATGTTTCTTTGGCTAAAAAAATGAGTAAACCAAAATTATTATCAAATGCAGATCATACTATAGGAGAATTATTTTCCAGTGTGATCTGATTTAAGCTCAATTAAAACAGATCACTAAA
This sequence comes from Taeniopygia guttata, assembly GCF_048771995.1. Classification (NCBI taxonomy): domain Eukaryota; kingdom Metazoa; phylum Chordata; class Aves; order Passeriformes; family Estrildidae; genus Taeniopygia; species Taeniopygia guttata. Next base: position 28,175,080 of record NC_133025.1, on the reverse strand, counting down.
CAGCAGTCCTACTGCTCATAGCTTTTAAACATTTCTGAGAGTCATGCTGTGATTTCCATACTAAGCAATGTAAGTGAATTACAGTACTAGTGACATAGCTTCTAAAGTCTGGAAAGAAATATTTCCCTCTCTAAGTCATCTCTTTGCAATGCTTAAAGATAACGATCACCAGATGGTGAGCTGGTTTTGATTCTGGATTATGTCCAGAAACTGGTGGAGCTGAAATCTTCTCAAGCTTGAGAGAAAGCTTCAGAACTGGTATCACATCAAAGAAACAGAGCAAGCAGCCAATGAAGCAATGGCTAGTACAATTTAACAGGGTGCAAAAAGACTACTGTTTATTTTTTTAAACAGTAAAATTTTGTTTACTCCATTACACCCTCCATGGCCTTCTCCTACACTTCTTGTGTTCTATAGCCTTTTTCTGAAAAAGTGTTACTTTTGGATTCTAGGATTTTGCTCAGAAAGACCTCAGTCCATTTCATCCCTAGAAACTCTTTTTGAAAACTCATTTATTTCCATTTTTAGAGTTTATGTTCCTCAAAAATAAAAACAGTATTTCATTAAGTGCAGAACAACCCTAAATGCTTTGCCATGGGTATAATGTCAAGCTTTTTGATTGCTGATTAGCACTCCACTCATTGTACCTCACCTATTTATATTCTCAACCTATTTATATTCCATAATGTGAGATAACACCTCTCTGAAGAGACAGACACTTTATTTTTCAAACCAGATAAACAAAGAATCATGCAGAGTGCAATTTATATGACCAAGTACCTAACTGCACACAGTACCAACCAAACATCATGTCTGTTTTAGGAGGTATAGTTGCATAATTCTGTATAATGACTGTAATAATCAGGAGAGAAAAAAGGTGTAGTGCACCTAGTGAAAGGAAACAAACTTAAAGAGACCACTGTCATAATTCCCTTTTTATCTACTTTGACAAAAAGTAAAAAAGGATGAAAATGTGTCTCCTGTCATCCCTTCTCCTCTCTTTATGTACCCATGATCACATGCCCTTCATCTGGTTTCATTTCTTCAACTGTTACCAAAAAAATAATGGCTTAGTGTCAGAAAAACAAAAATAACCTCCACACCCAATTCAGTGTAAGAGTGGAATAAAGCAAATATTGAAAGAAACACACCACCAGGAGAATTTGGCGTCTGTAACAAACCAGTTAAAAATTTCTGAAAAGATGCCTTAGGAGATTTAGGCTTAATTTAGTATCCATCTAGTACACCTCCTCCAGGTGAGTGCTGCTACATATGCTACTCTTTTCCCTTCTCTCACCTGCTTTGGAGCTGCTGCAGCTTGTCTTGACCTCCTCTGCCCCCAAACCTTTCAGCAAAGAAATGACTCTAACCTGGGCAGCTTACACTTCATCCCAGCCACTGCAATGCACAATCCATATTTCTCATTGCTCTGGAAAATATTTAAACTACTGACAGGAGGGAGAACAGCTCCACCAGACAACAGGAGTGCAGTGCTGCAGAGCAGTCAGGAATCTGGGTGCCTATTCCAAAGGCAGGCTCCATTCACATGACCAAACAAGGACGGTCAGTATCTGCTATTCGGGAGTGATACAACATAATTTGCATCCATATGACTAAAACTCCAAAGAGGGTGATTTATGTGTTAGCACAGCTACACAGCTTACAGGAGCAGAGCTTCATGATACTTCCTCTCATGTCTTCTGCATGGCACTACAGCACCCAAAGCATATATTTGAGCACTTCTGAAAAAAACCACTTAATGAAGCTATTTGTATAGGGGTTGGGAAGAGATTTTACAGTTGAGGTCCATGCAATCAGCATTTTGAGAACTGGTAGCTCTTGTTTTCCATACCACTTTTATCAATAATTTAAATTTTGCTTCTTCAACTTCTACTTGATTTATAGTGACTAAATATCATACTCTGCCATCTACTTAAGTTACACTCTCTGGATTTAGCATGCATACACAAAAGACGTAAACAAAGCATAGCCTTTTAAGTCAAGTAGAAACCAGATAAATGGGATTGATCTGATGAAATATAAATGTCTATAGTATAGGCATCTCAATGTCAGAAAGTGACTTTGGGTTCCCTCAGGAAAAAACAAGTGCCTATACAATCAGATTCTTCTCAAACTAAAGCAGACATCCATATCACATTAAATTTTCCCCAGTATGTGGATACTTACAGCTAACTCAATTAACAAAATGGAAATTAATACAGATATTTATTGTACTGCATGTTTTTGAGATATATTTTATTTAAAAAATCCATTGTCTCTCAAGTAAGGTAGCCCCTGGCATATTTGTCCTGGATATTTCATGCTTGCCAGAGCTCCTAAACATGTGCAGACTGAGCAGTCTTTTACAGCATGAGATAGTTTAAATTTTATTTTGAAAGATAACAAGCCTAATTACACATTAGGTCTCTTCTGAAAAACAAGAGAGAATCCACAATTTTCAGTGTGTTGCTTTTTTTGGTGTTATCTATTATCTATTTCAAACAAAGTGCTTGTTTTCAAACATACATTGTCAATCTCTTCTACAATTACTTCTGTTTGAAATACCAAAGGGCTCCTTAGGCCTCATCTTTGCAGTGAAAACTCAGATAATGAGAAGGTAAACCCAGCGGTGCGTACAATCAAGCAATAAATGAACCTCAAAAGATTCTGCATTTCAGCTCCAGCAAGAATTCCTGCCTATAAAATGGCTAATCTTGCAGGAATTCAGGCACTGTTCTATTCTTTTACAATTTATAATGTATATTGGGACTCAAAACCCAGACGCTACTAAAGTCTGAATGCAATATGATTCAGCTGAAAGCTCTAACAAACACAGCTGGGCTCTCTGGTCAGTCTTTGACAGTGAGAGGGAGACATGTCACAGGGAGAGAAATCTCCAGTGGCAGGCTAACCATGAGGTACTCAAACCATGAGGGAAATTTTGGATTTATTTCAGTGGTTCACTAAAAGGGAAAATGCTCTTCTGCCAACAATGCTGGTCTTTTAAAACAGGCTTCTTTCAAAAAAAGGATTTCTCCCCAGATATTTTCTCTGTATTTCAGCTTTGAATGAACTAAAATAATTCTTTTTATCCAATTCTTTCTTCTTCTTCTTAAAAGGTTCTGATATATTGCACAATACCAATAAGAATTTCTGCATGGCAAATGTATGGCAGTCTTCTGAAAATTATTTCTGCTGCACAATGAACCATGATGTCGTAAAGGGAAAGGAACACAATGAGTTATAAAAAATGGAGAATTATATCTTTCCTTGAGGCTTTTTGGACTATTCCATACACAGAAGATACAATTCTTGACTGAATTCTACAAAGTATGTCAAAAACATACAGAAAAGACATGACTATCTACTTGACTCTTCTATTACAAACTGTACCAAATTTTTTTGTGACAGCTCACATTAAATGTTAGAATGGCATTCTGTAAAACAGACTTGTATTTGGAAGGATATTCTGACAGAGAGTGTATTCATTCCTGCAGCTCTCGAGATTCATGATGACATGAGCCATAGCACTAAGTTTTTGTCCACAAAAATCAAGTCTGGTCTCCATGGCCAACTGGGGAGCTTGAAGATACTCAGATTGGCCATGGGCAGCTGCAGTGAGAGTGGTTTCATAGCTCCAATGGATGGTGGGATTGCCCTCAGGAAACTGTTAGATTTCCCAGCCTAACAAGGAGTAAAGAACCAGTTTTCTGACTTGACGAGTCACTACATAGAGTCTAGAGAGACAGCAGCTGTCACAAATTACTGACGCCCCATTACACACCAAGCTGCATTTGGTTGATTTGATTACTCATCAGAAGGGCAAAGAAATTTCTGGCTGTCCTAGAATTACTTCAAGCAATGCAATGTCAGATGCTGACAGATCACAAGTGACCACAATTTTTTTTTCAGTGTATTGCTCTTTATAAATCTCAATGTGGAAAAAAAGTATGCTTGGCAAAAGATTCCAACAGGGAATAAACAAATTCAATGGGTTCTGTGAAAGCACATCACACAATATCACTGTTTACTCATTAACACTATCCACAACCCAAATTCAGTGAAAAAGCCAAAGCTTGACAAGAACTTTGCAGTGGAAGGTCACAACGGTAAAGTGATTTCAGAGGTCCCAACATGTAACGTGAATGCCTAGTATGAGTTGATAGATAGACTTGTTCAAGAATTTCTACCAGAACTGGAGGTTTGTGTGAAAAAGCCACCATGAAAATGAAATAATGTTGCAAGGAGCAAGTGGTTTTTCTGACAGGAAATATTTGGTATCTAATATAAAATTTCAGTTAAAACAATATTCAAGATGCCATATATCAGCTGAAAGTAGCTAGCAGTGCAGCAGCTAGCACATTTAACCTGGGAAACTGAGGCTTAGCTCACTGCCTGGAAAGAAGAGTCACAACTAAAAGGCTGGTAAAAATCCTTTTGCAAGGCTCCCTTCCCCCCAGCCTGGAGTTATTCCACTTTGTGTAAATAATTAAATGCCTATAAGATAAAATATTTGTAATCTGAGCTGTCATTTTTCAGAGAGTTTACTTAATTATTCTGTCAGTATCTCTATCCCAATGAATATTTCATTGATATACAGGGAAGAGCTTTACTATAAACTATCACCTACTCACTGACTCAGTGTCAAGGCTGAAGGGGAGGTCAGGAAGAAATAGACTAAATGCACATTCAGACCCTGCAATGTGGACCAAGCATTGAGGCATCTGAAATCAAAGAAGCTCCCTGGTTTCCAGAAAAGTGAAAGCTCTCATAGTCTTTCTCCCTCTCTTCACGTCAAAGAAAAATGCCACAGGCTCTCTCTTTCTGAACAATTCAGAATGGGGAAAAATTTAAGTCACAAAGTCCTGTGGGTAGAAAACCAGCTTCTTCCCAGCTGCATAAATCCAGAAGCCAGGAGAAGTTGAATTTTATTTCTTTGGCTCCACACAGGTGTGCATACTGGCAGATCATCTGATCCAGGAGTGGGTACTTACACCTTTCACAACAAGGTACATCTGAGAAGACCACTTGCTGAAACTGTACTGTATGTTTGCCACAGTCACACAGTCTACAGAACATATGGGCAGGTAAAGTCAGGATAATAGCAAGCTGAGACTATGCTAACAATAGCTTATTTGTCTCCATTAACAAAACAAATGCTGAGCTGTGCACTGTCGGTGTAAGAGAAATACACTCACATTAACAAAACACCTGTTGTTTATTTAAACACGTCTTCCATCTTGTTTTGCAAGCTCTGGTGCAAGGCTAGCTCATACATTGCATGCATACAGCAAGACGAGCACCTAGCTCTGCTCAAAGCTCTGGGTGCTACACTGATATTCACAGATTCACAGAATATTCTGAGTTGGAAAGCATCCCAAAAGGATCATCAAGTCCAGCTCTGAAGTTAAACACCCCATAAGGGGATTGAACCTATGACCTTGGTGTTATTAACACCAGTTTAACAAAAACTAACATGACGTTTTACATCATAAATCCCAAACACTTCAGAAATAAGGAAGGAAAGCAATATTATTCTGAGAGTTCAGAGAAATGGAGAATTCTGCACTTATCACACCCTATTAAATTGTTTGTTAACTTGATGTACTAGGCCTAAGCATGTATTGTTCTCTTTTTCCTTACATGTTGTGTGCCGGAGATCACAGAATTTGTAGAGAGAACTCTGTCAAAGTCTTTGCATTTTACAGCACACTGTTTCATTCTCTATTAATAAAAAAATATACCTAGAAAAATTTCAAATTATATGTTTAGTAGTGGTCGTACCTGCTCCACCTCATTGGCTGTATACTGCATCGCTTCATTATGCTGCTCTTCCAGCATTTCCAAGTTTAACTCCTCTAAGAATTCATTCCTTTCATCATCCAGCCACCCTTCCTCCAGCTGCAAAGAATACATCAGCATGTTATTTTATGTTAGCAAGGACACATGTTAAAATAGAGTAAACCCAAATGGCAATGCTTGACTAGTTCTTTTTATTCTAACGATTCTCTTCAGAAAGCCAGACAGTAGGAGTTCAAGTTCACGTCTCAAAAAAAAAAAAAAAAGAAAAGAAAATAAAAGGATAAAAAGATGAGATTCGTGTCTTTTATCCTTTCGTAAAACAGTATGACTGATTTTCTCTCATAATGAAGGAGACTGCACAGCACAGACATTATTTCCTTTCAAAAGGTATGAAAGGCACAGCACATAATCCTGAAACAGTAATGTTCATTACTACTGAGAGACCCTGCACGGCAAGAATGGCAATGTTACTAACAGGGCCAGGAGGCAACTGGGCTCTTGTCTCTAACAACCTCCATTCCAGCCTGCTGCCACCACCTCAATGGAAACCTTATGCTGCATTTCTGTCACTATCTTCCCATTGATCTTCCAGGTAAACAAATAAACAGAACAGGGTGATAGAAAGATGAGGTAACTTGAAGGGAAGCAATTTTAGTTCTCCCAGTGTGTCTGGAAGCAAGGTTTATCTGTTTGCTTGGTTTTTTCTCCCCAAGTGTAAAATAGTACATTGACATTTGGTGAACACAGCCTTGCAAAAGGACAGGAGGGGATGCTATGTTTTCTGTCAAGTACATATCTCTTCTTGAACCCATTTCACACCCTTCACATCTTTCGAAATGGATAAAACAGGCACCCTGGCCTAAAATGCTGCTTTTTCCATTTTGTTCATTATGCTCTTGCAGTCCCTTGCCAGATGGCACACTGCATCAAAAAGAAAAACACTGGTCAGTAGCACTTTTGGCTATAATGACAGGATCGGAGCAGAAGGATACACTTATTGTTTCATCATTGATGAAGGAACCACAGGATGATGGTGACAAAAATATGCTGAAAGGAAAAGCCTCAGCATAACACAATTACAAGAATACCAAGTACTGGCCAACACCTAGAGCAGAATTACCACTGCCTCAAGGCCAGGACATGTCTGGTCACAGATGTCAGTCAGAAAAGTTACACTAAATCAGTAGCAGCAGTAGTAGTAGTAGTAGTAGTAGTAGTAGTAGTTGTTCAAAGCTACACATGATGCTGATGCTGTGTAGTACTTCTAATGGAATATTGGCAGAACATCACAGTTTCCTTAACAAACTATTATGTGGTTTTGCCCATGTCAATGAATTCTGTCCTCTTATAAACAAGCTTTTCATCATTTCCCTGGGTAAAGCCAGCCACCTACGGTTTGGGATTAGGAGGAGACTTTTTTCCTTGAGGACATATAATTTTTATGTGTGTTCTCAATGGGACTTTCAAACAGTTCTGTGAAACATGTGGTAGTTTTATTTACTTGTCTTGTTTACTTTTTTCCCCCCAAGGAAAGCATGAGCACATCCTTCTTCTGCTGTAAAGGACATAGTCTAATTCACCTCATGTGAGAAAATTGCAGAGATTTACAAATTTGGAGGATGAACGATGAATCTCACTTGAACAAATCTGCTGATTTGATTGTGGCAGACACAGTATATAACTAATAAGAATGCTTATGTTATGTTACAGCTTTTAGAAGGAAACTAGTTTGTGCCTTAGCATACATGTGCACTACATACACTGTGTACATATTCACACATGAGAATGCACGTATGTAGTGTGGTCCTCTGGTGCTCTGCTTCAAAACTTCATTATTCACTGCACAAGTATGTGGTCAGAGGGGATTTCTTCCCTTTTACTGAGGGAATGTGCTCAGCAGTCACCCTTCAAGGCTGCAATACCACCATTACCATTTTCTATCTAGAAATGAAAGCCTGCTTAATCCTGAAGTTTTTTACCAAGTCAAAGCAACACAACCAACAGAAATCAGTTGACAGCCGGATCTCTAACCTACTCTGGCTTTTTTATCAGATTTGTATGAGTATGTTCTTAAAACACATAAACTAAACAAAAAATCCAGCACCAAAGGCCCAAACCTAAACCAAACCACACATTTTTTGTAAGGCGTATTCATGTGGGAAGCTACATTGGTACACACAAGTAACTCTCACACTAATCTTATCATATTGACTCCCTATTTCATGTTGACCTTTCTAAACAAACACAGAGACTGAACTTTCTCTGGGCATGTATTTTTTGTAAGTGGATGATTCTCTATTCCCTAGAGAAAAACAGAATCCTAATGAAAAGCCGTGGAAATAATATTGAAAAATCTCTTTCAAAATTTCAGCAACTGAGGACTATAATTTTGCAGTATAAAGTGAGGCACACCTATTTTTGCTGTACTTTGTCACTGGGTTTATAAGAATTGTTTAGCTTCATGAAAAACATAAAGGATATGAATGCTGACATTGTGACTCTTATACTACAGTATTTAAGCAGAGATTCCAAGTGGCACTGAATCACACTTAATTTAATTTATACAGAATATGCAGCTAGTGAGACTGAAAATATCAGAACAATAGCATGAGAGACAAATGGCAACTTAACCAACTCTGAACTGTTGCAGATAGAACTGTGACAATATAATGTCCTTTTGCTTTGCAAAGGCCTACAAATAGAATATAAAGGCATGTAAAAACAGCAGTCTTCTACCACTCTACCTCTTCTTTATCTGATAATCAACCTAACATCTGTCCCCTGCAATGATATTAAAAATTCTTGACACAGCAAGATTTTTGGTATTGGCACAATTTTATTTTTAAAATCATAAAAATGTTTCTAAAAGCTTTTTAAAAGGCACCTCCCAAAATGCAGGCACATTTTTGTGACCAAGGTGCTGTTAAAACAATTAGATTTCCATTGCTGAATGTGACTGTAGAGAAAGTCCCATAATTTATACACACATTAATAGTTTAAATGCCTGGTTATAACCACATAGCATAAAACAACCCTTCAGAAATGACAAGCTACCGCTGTGTAAGTTCATATAAATTATAAACTTCATATAAAAGATAAAACTGATAAACATTAAGTATGGGAAATTTATCCCTTGAACAAAGCAGAATCCTTTAATGAGTAATGCATAGTTTTCAAGTTCTACTTCATTTTTTACTAATATCATATTGGTGCTGCCAGCTTTATTTATATACCTGCTCACTCTGTTGGAAAAGACCTTGTTTAGTTTGGGGAAAACATACCCTAGTAATATCATATTCTTCGTTGGATAAAAAAAGAGCAAAGCTCTGCAATTAACTGTTTGCTCCTTTTGTCAGTAACTTTGGCATTCCTATTTCTTGGCAGTCCATTACTTACAGTGACAGCAAGTGCATGGTATAACCCAGGTTCTGACTCAGTGCATCTGTTTAGTCTAACCTGCATCTCCGGCCTCGCAACCAGCAACACAATTTTCCTGCATTCTTCGCTGGAGAGCAATGCCACTGCCTCTTCTCTATTCTGGACATCTTGGCCATTTATCTAGGAAACAAATGAAAGTGGCACATTAGTTTCTATTTCCACAAAGCAACACACAATAAAAGGCAGGTATCAGCTCATTTGTGCTGAATGTATGGACAATGAAAATTGCGCAACGGGCTCATCTTCAGCCCCTCAGTGGTAAGTGCCTTCACTCAATTATGCGCGTACTGTAAGAGCTGTATTGATCGTTGAAGGATGGTGGACATCAGAGGAAGCAGTTATGTTCATAAATGTCCAACCTGCGCCCTGGCAACATACATCTAGCAACACAATTAACCAGCCCCTGACAGGTGACGTTCATCTTTCTCCGTTCAGAGTAATGGAAGTGTCACTCTGAGATAATAGTGCTGGTGGAAGAAGACTGGTAATGCTACAGCTGAAATCAGTCACACTGAATGCTGGTAGAGAGCCAATTAGAGAGCTACAGTATTATCTCTCACCAGGCAATACTTTCGGGCCACTGCTTGCTGCTGCTCCATTTAATCATTTCATATTTGTGCGGACAGATTAGTAGCCGGTACCACACAAAACATATGTATCCCCCTTACAAGGGGATAATCAAAATAAAAGCAGTTCTTCAATGAAACACGCCTTTTCTTGCTACCTTTCTCCTATTCTGTAACCCAAATAAAACAACAACATCCATGACTATATGGTAAAATACAATTTTCATTGTCCAAAAACCATTTATGAAGGAATCAAATAGAAATCATATTTCCCATAAGAATTCAGTTTTGTCCAATTCACAGCACAAGAAGTGGATTATTCTAATTGTGGCAAGAAAACCTCCAAAATTTGGTCTATTTCAAAAAGAGTGAAAACAAAACTGGATGGTAGAAATACCTGAATATTTTTGGTGGAAAAAAAAATCTTCTAATGGTTCCATTTCAAAGTAGCAGTTATAATTTAATTTCCATTTCAAGTCCATTTCATCTTGTAGTTGAAAATCAAAGAGAAAGTTGCATTTTTGTACATATGTTTGGCCCGAAAGCCCTGATTGAAAAACATAGCTTTAATTCATATTCAAGAAAATCCCTGATTACCTAACTGGCAGTGAGTGAAATGTCTGAGACTCTTCAAAGCTTACATGCTGGGACAGCTGTGGTCTGTGGGAGTCCAGGTAACACAGAGCTGCCCCAAGCTGAAAAGCAGAGTTGTAGCCACAGAGAGGCTCAGGAGCAGATTTGCAGCCTGTACAAAACACCCCCAGACATGGTGGCTGCTCTAGTATCTCCTATCAGCTGAGTAACTGCTTGCCATGGACCCAGGAGGAGGCAGCTGGGCTGTCCCCACACTACCTGAAGGTGGCCACCCCATCCCAGCTGCACTATCATGGGGAAAGAGTAGACTTCAGCCTGCCCCATGGACTGTGCTTAGCCTGCTGGTTCACAGCTAAAGCCAGCAGAAGTTTAGGCAACTACCATGAGGACTGCCCTCTTAAAACTTTCCCTTGACATTGTAACATTTAATTTAAAGTACTCAGGCAGTTTTCAGATGCTTAGACTGAAGGTTGGTAGTTTCTCAGAATGAAAAGGGGCAGTTATAGCCTCCAAAACCACACGAAACCTCCTGTCGTTTTGTAAGGAATATACATGACAGCAGTCCCTGCATAGCCTTAACCAATGCCGCCTGCCACCCACAGGAAAATGCCCAAGGATCTGTATCTCTCCCAGCCTCAATGTAATCCACCCATAATGGCACCGTCACCTTCTATTTCTCTGAGCTATCTCATCAATAAGAGGAGATAGAGGGTCAATGTGTTTTCAGATATGAAAGTAAACCCCACATAACTCTCCGGGTGTTAACTTTAATGATAAAATTCATAGCAATATATCAGCACTGACATTAAAGTAATGCTCCAGTCCACAAGAGGATGGCAGAATAATCTATGTTTTATCTAACCCCTGGAATCTTTACTAAAAATTGAAATGAATTGAATTTCTTTAGGTACTGGAGAACATTTGCCTGAAATGCTGTTGGCTGTCCACCCAGAACTTTTACAAAACAAGGAAAGGAGTAGAAAATGGATCTACTATCTCTTTCCTTATTTTGACACACATAGAATAGGAATGGAAAGTTGTTTCTACTTGGTTGAATAAAAAAGAGGTGTTTTTCTGATTTAGGAAGTTAAAAATACCACTATTTCTTCAGTAGGTATGTCACATAAAAACACGGAAAGCAGGGCCCTAACTTTTCCTCTCCTACATGCAGCCCACGGAATGGTCCTTACACCCCAAGTCCTGCTGAGGACGTCACTGCCCTCATGGCATCTGTGCTTTCTGGTGGAGAACATAATCCTGGGAATGTTTTCACAATCCCAGCCACACAGAGAAAAAAACCAGCAGGCCTCAAGTGAGCCCTGACATTAAAATCTAATTTATTATTTCTTCTCTAGAAAATGGACTGCTTTGGTAAGCCAGCTAATAGGCACTGTTGTTTTGCTAGACTCCCAAAGCTAATTTAAGCTTACCAGGATAAGAGATACAGGTGTCAGCAAAGATATTTCCTGCAGAAATAAAAAGATTGGAAGGAAGGAACAGACTGATCCTGTGAAAACCTGAAAGCTTATCTGCTTAAATTAATAAAGGGCAATTATGGAACATGTTACAGAAAACCAACCTGTCATCACCAGGAGTTTCTTTTGGGGCTTCAGTGAAAAAAAGGCAAAAATACAAGGCAAATCAACTTGGAACTGGATTTAAAATGCTACAATACAAAAAAACAAAAACAAACAAACAAAAAAATCCAGTCAAGTAATATTTGGTAGCTGTTTCATGATTTTGCACAGTGATGAAAAATGCGCTACCCATTGCTGATTGGAAATGGAAACCCCCTGCCATCTCACTGTTCCCCTCACTGTACAGGTACACTGCCCTGGGCAGCAGCCACCCACACCCACCTATGCTGTAACACACAAACCTATCTTTGGGGTAGCTCTTTAAGCAAGTGGATCAACAGAAAGAAAAGGGAGGAAAAAAGCCGAGGTGGTGGATTAGGAAAGAATTCAGAAAAGCAATGTATTATTGGGGAAAGAAAGAAAATATTAACAAAAAACTAATGAACCCCCTCCATAAGTATGTTCAAGATCATCCTTCTCTAAACAACACAATTTTTTTTGAGTGAAAACTCTTATTATCTATGCTTACCATAAAGAGTTTTACCCAAATTTATGCAACTGGTTAATGATCAGCATATATCTGACACTTATATTTATGTCTGTAGGATCCTGTTTAAAATTTGACACTGAGATGAACATAGTGGAAATGAGATTTTCTAATAAATATGGAAAAAAAAGAAAGACATGGGATGTAAGTGCATGAGCCAGAACGAGTTTGTCAGTCTCATTTTTCAGTACACACACTCTAGCTCCCAGCTATTGTGTTAAAAAACAGACAGACATGGATTTTCTCATCGATCACAGTAACAAAGAGAACTATCTTCCCTCATTAACAGTGCACAGAGAAGATGGCACTGCATGTTTGTCTGAAGAAAGAGTTTAAGGAAAAATCTCTTGTCACATACTTGCAAAATGCGGTCTCCTTCACGGATCCGTCCATCTCTGGCAGCAATGCTGTTTGGATCAACCTGCATAGGACAACAACCAATAACTGAACACAAAAAGACTTTTATGGGAAACTTTACCAGCTACACAATTGCAAGAGTTGAAAAAGTACAATTTTTAAACAGTATAGAGGCATTCTGAAGTTTCCTTTAGAGTCACAGAAACAAAGCAGTTCTTTAAATGATTGTATATGAGCTTTTTTCAGAAAAAAGCTTTAAGACAGAAAGGGCTGGGAGCATATGATTTTCAAATTAATACTTTCCTTTGCCACTATCAGGCATTAACCTTCAGCTGTCAGAGCATTAAAAATTAATGAGACACCCTTTTCTCTGGAAGTTCACTATGGACTGAGAAGCTTCTGCAGGAGTTGATACCTTTATACAAATGGGCCTGTCGTTGGGCACGATTCTTTTTCTTCCATGGAAACATTTACTATTAAATTACTGTCTTAGTAACCAATCTGTTCACAAGGAAACATCAAAAAAACCCAAACGATCCATATTTTATAGATCACTCAAAGGTCCTGTAAATCATGCCTAGTCGGAACCAGTTAATTTTAAGTTAATTTAACCTAAACAGATATTTAGGACTCCAGGGATAGTTTATTAAAGACACTACAGCTCATCCCTGAGCAATGGCCTACTGTTTGTTGCAGGGTAATTCAATCTATCACCTTTCACTTGATGGTTATCTTAAAGCATTTATTTTGCCTCATCATGACATAGGTTCTTTTTTCAAACCAAAAATTTGAGTTGAACATTTAGTTTGCAGGATACATCCTCTACATCTCTACATCCTCTACATGTTAGATATTATTTTCTTCTTGTGCACTGTATAGGAAAAACCCAATGAATCTGAAGTCCTTAACAAGGACAAAAGATAATATCAATACATTCACTTTCAAAGGTCTGAGAAAATTTTATCATGTAGGATAAACAGAACATTTCAGATATAATCCTGAAATGTACTAAGAGATTCCTGAACTTTCTTTGCCCTCACAAGGTCAAACAGACTTTAACAGCACAGCTTATACAACTGGTGGAAGATATATTCTTAGATAATTTATATTGATTCCTCATTCTTTTTCCAAGGCTGCGCTTTTCAGCTTATTTAACATTGCTACCAGCCTCTTTATGTGCAATCTTGCCTTCATCCCATTCACTGATACACAGGAGAATTCTGTCTTTTCTGATCCTCTCCATCCATGAGCTTCACTAAGAATTTAGAATCACAGAATCTCCCAAGCTGGAATGAACCTATAAGGACCCCATTAAGACCAACAACCCACTCCTCACAGGACTACCTAAAACAAAACCATATGACTAAAAGCTTTGTCTAGTTGCTCCTGTAATTCTGACAGGCTTGGTGCTGTGATAACACCCTGGACAGCCTTTAATGAAGAAACTTTCTCTAATGTTGAAATTTGGTTCAACATGTCAAAAAAGTGACCAGTTGGCATCCCAGTTCATACAGAACAATTAGCAGTGACCTTGGACTCAGAAAAGTTCTGTTTTACCCAGAAAAACAAACCTCCTTGAATAACTGGAGACTCAAAGGGAGATGTGTTCTTGGAAGTGTTGTGGACTGACCTTGTGAAACCACTAACAATCTGTTCTGGGTCCTACATTTTCTGAGTGAAGACAGTGAAAACCTGAGGATTCATCCTATCTCAGTATTTAGAATTCTCTATTTTGGTTTTCTAACATATTAATCTCTAAAGCCACTCTCTCTACCCATCTCTGGTATGTCTGTGTGTAGCACAACTGTATCAAACACAAAAATAATACAATAATGATTGACCACTGTTAGGATTACTGAGGCTGTGGCAGAGGGAGAATGCAAGCAGGGTTGTGGAGAAGGCACTTTTCATCTCAAAAGCTCTGCCTGATCTCCATCATAAGGGCACATTTCTTTCAAAATTCAGACTGCTTTACTAACTAATATTGCAGTTAAAAGCACTTATACTAAAGAAGCCCATTAGTAATTATTACTCTGCTTGGGCAACATGATTTGAACTGATTATCTAAACGAATTGAGAGTGACATGGGCTGGTTGATGGCCAACACTTCCGCACTCCTGTCTAAGAGTACTTGCATGTTCATTCCTGGGCATGTGTAGCCCTCCATGAACATCTCCCATGCTCCTCCCCAGTGTCATGTCCTTACCTCACTGACATAGATTCCCGTGTCCTCCTCATCATCGGTTCTGTAACAGACAGTCAGCCCCAGCTTCTCCTGGCTGCCAATGCGGCACAGCTCCACCTCCTGCAAGAAAATTTACAGGCTTTTGTGGTGGCTTTTGCCAAGGGTGGAATTAACTGCACAGCACAAGGGAGCACAAAGCTGCTGAGATATTCATGCTGTATGACCTACTCATCCTGCTCAATCTTAAGACACAATGTTATGGGTGGATCTTTAAGGGAGAAAATATTCTGTGAATTAAGAAGGAAATCCCAGTACAATGCAGGTTCAAGCTATATAGGAACTGGTAAGACATGACAAACTTTGAGAAATATAGCTGTACATTGATTTTGCAGGTCTTTGACTTCTGGGTAATAGAAGCTGACTTACAATAGATTACATAGGCCTTCTAGTCACATCACACTAGCTGATTTATAGCATGTAAGACAGACTGGACAACATCAATCAATCCATTCACAAGTGCCACTCCCTTCTGACAGCAATCCAAGCCATAAAGCAGAAGTACAGGCTTCCATTAATGGCATAATTCCTTCCCTGGCCAATGTAGTGGTGCTTCATTGCAGAAGCTGTTAGATAATAGAAAGATGCTCCAAGAAATCTCCTGTGAGACTAAACAGCCGTGGCATCTTCCTCAATTGTGAGATGATGCAGAAAACATATTTTTAGTGCCAGATGTCCCAGCAGTGGCATCTCATGAAAAGTGCAAGTTTTTGGGCAGATGGTAGAGTGATAACCACTACATACACCAATCTGAGTTAAGCATCTTTAGGGTTTCATAGGGAAACCATTCACAAAAATGCAAAGCTGCACTTGGTTTGAACATTGTGGAACAAATAATTGTAATAAAGCAGGATGAACCCAATAACACAGAGTATTAGCTTGTTTCAAGTAGGAAACATTAGTTGGTATTTGTATGTAAAGGAAGTCTTCAGGACACATTCGGACCCTGACAGCTTCCGCTTCTGTGGCTATGCAATAAAAGGAGAGAGACTAACCTTTGCTTCAGTTCTCAGGTACAGAGTTCTCTGTGATACAAAGCCTGTTTCCCCCCCATTCCCAGAGATGTCATACAGACTAATCCACAAATAGGCATTGGGTGCACAGCAGTGAGGACTCACTACTGAGTCAAGCAAGTTGTGGGGCCTAGGTGTCAAAGAAGCACAACTTACAGAAAAACCTGTACTTCACACACCTGGGTTAGCCAACAAGCCTCGCGACGTTTTCATTTCAGCTGAACATCTTTCACAAAGTGCACTACTGTGCCTTGCTTCCCTGCTCCCTCACAAGAATTCAAACCTACACAGGTTCACCACCTGCACAAACCCTAGATGCTTCTCTCTGGACTTTGGACATTCATTGTCTTCATGAAAACAAAGAAAATGTAGAAAAAACTCATAAAACCTGTATGGCATATGGCAGGAGTTTTACACATAGATATGGCAAGAGTTTTATGTAGAGTGGTAAAGAGTGGAATTATTCACCAGTACATGTTATACATTGGGGTTGAAGGAAGAAACACAGAAGCATGTTTTACTAGGGAAGGGAATTACAGTGACCTGATTTTGGCATTGGGAGCAAAAGAATGTGTACTGGAGGGCAGCCTATTCAAAACCCATAGTAATTGATGCCTCCAGAGGGAAGGACCACTTGACTAGAACTGTAATATTAGGGAGAAATTACAGTAACAAAACGGCTTCAATTACAGCAACAAGATATACTTTTAAGGAATAAAGAAGTTTGTGGTCCCTTGGAGGCCTATAAGGAAACCTAAATACACCATAAAGGACCAAAACTGGGACCTTTAAATCAAGGCAAACAGGGAGCTGTGCAAAAGCTGAAATCCATTAACTTTCATTGTCCTGCTGGCACAACCTCTTGTATCCCCAAGTTGAAGGTGCACAGGGGCCCCGCAGGACTGCTCTGAACACAATTTCTTCTGATGTGAATGACCTTAAATTCTCGTGGATGATTTGAACTCAAAATAGTACCAGAAAATTGTACCAACATTTCAGGCTGCAAACAAACTGAATTCTCTTAGTGTGCTGGCTCAATGAGCAGAAAAAATTAACCATTTAGGGCATGAAAGAGCAAAGAAAATGAGGATGAGCTCAGAGGCTTCATGCTGTGTGTAGAAGAGATTTACCAAAACCACCTCAGGGAACCAACTGATGACAAGTATCAGTGATTAACGTCCTCTGGCTGGGCTGCAATAGCCCTGGCTGCACATGGTACTCGAGCTACCATGCTTTCACTTCTCTGCCCAGGAGCAGATCTGACAGCTGAGATTAGTATTTGGTAGTCTTGGACTATCTGTTTCCTAAATGACTATATGGAATGTAGTCTGATGACTGCACATGGCTGTGGCTGCTTAGAAGCTGTAGATACCTACAACTGAGATTCTGGCACTTAGTATTAAAGTCTCCAACAACCATTTCGTGTTTTTCAGTCTAGATGCAAATACATACTCAAGTAATATCACATTCAGCATGAGGGAGAAGGTGGGTAAGGTCTGTTGCTTTGCACTAGAAATCATTCCAGATAACTGCCTTTTGCCCATGGCACATCTGCACTACTAACCTCATGGCATCTCTTTTTTTACAGGAAACACAATACATCCTGGTCACAAGCAAACAAACCAGAGTTTAAAAGTATTTTTTGAAAATTTAAAAACACTTTGCATGAAATAGTAAATTATCTCTCAGAGCAAAAGCCCAAAAATTTTATCTATAAGAGCAGCAAGTGAAGCACTAGAGAACCTGGACTATCACAGTCAAATACATTTGACATAGTATTTTGCAACAGATGCTTTATAATGTTGTGAAGTTTTTCACCTCACAACTGGTATTTAACAGAAGAAACAGTAGGCTTGGCAGCAGTAATGAATTTGTAAGGACACGATTTCCTTCTCTGAAATATTTTTTGATATATATGCACGCATGTGTGCGTGCGCACACACACGCATATAAAGCTTTCTCTTTGGCTTTTATCAGTGTGCATGTAGGGACTGAACTGCCAGCCTTCAAAACTCGGCATTTTCAAAATCTGTGAGAAATAATATTTGGACATTCATGAATAAGTGCTGGCAGACAGATGGTGGGAGGAGGGGGACTGAAGCTCAGGAAGAGCTCCAGAGAGGATAGCCTTCCCCTCTTCTGGGCACACCGGGGGCAGCACCTCTCAACATGAAGAGTACTTTGCTGCCAAGTGACAGAAATCAATGCCAAATGGCTTTTTTTCTCTGTGTGGCCAGAACAAAAATTCAGTGCATTTTCACAGTAAAGATAATACTTTAAAGTATTTTGCTACAAATTATTTGGTTAAAAGACAGACATGGAAATTAGAATAAAGACTATCTACGCCTTCTTGAAAGATTGGGATGCAAATTTACAAAGTAGCCAATTTCTGCAGACATAGAAAAAACAGAAAAGAGATGCAGATCATATAGAAATTTCCTTACCATCTCAAATTCATCGTACCTTATAAAAAAAATTTAAAAAAAAAAAAATTAGGAATATCTTGCCTCGTAAGACAGATTTCTTAGCAGAGTTCCAGAAGTTTTCTGCTTTTAAGTCCCTCTTCCCTGTTTGATTGTAACTGCTTTGCTATAGTCACCTCACACTGTTTTGTGACTTGTTTTCCTTATCTATAAGCAGAAAACACTACCAGTGTAGCAGCACATGAAAGAAAAAATGTTTGCAGAGCATTTGAAAAGCACTGTAAGAATACTATAAACACTCTACATCCTTCCGAAAAATCCCCATCTGCCTTTACAGCAATTGTTGAACCCACTTAAAAGACTGAGACAGACTATCAAAACTGTCACAGCTACTGAGCTTTGTTCACCCATACAGTACCCCAGAGCAATGGGTCCAATGAACTCTGCCACTAGAAGAGGCAGCATCATATCCAAACACAATAGTATTTTTCCTAAATGGATATTGTGTGATCAGTTAAACTCCTTAATTGCAATGAGAATATTATCTTGCCATTGAGACATAGTAAAAAAAAAAAAAAAATTAATTTTAATTAATGCTATTCCTCAGTGTAAAAGAACCTGTTATTCATAGTTCAAAGTTTATATTTTTGCAACATGGCAAACAGAAGATGCTAAACATTTTCAGTTTGTGATACAGTCTTTAATTTCTACAGTATTTGATTTCTACGCATTAACTAGAATCTACTGATTCTGTTTAGCTCCATTATTTTTAGAGGAAAGGATCAGTATAGTCTAGCCTGTAAAACCAAAACCCTCTGCTTTCTTCCCTCTCCAGTTCAAGCAACACTCCTAAATAGAGGGGAAGAAAAAAGACGTAATGAGAAGGGAAGCTTTGCTGTTTAAAAGTATGAAAACAACAGATTTTAAATTAAGAGCCAACATTACAGGACACACATAGGTTTTAGAAAAGGAAATCACCACAGCATAGTGGAGAAGCTTTCTACTCCATCAGCAGAAAGAAAAGATGCTGCCAGTCTGAAAGACTCCTTGTATGGTGAAACAAACAATGCCATTCAGAGATGCTTTATCTTAATCCTAAAATGTTTGAAATATGGCTGACAAGTTCTATCTACAAAGCCCACAGTAGCGTAATGGTGTTTTTAAGGCAAAAGAATTCCAAGAGATGTACTCTATGGACACATCTGTGGGGTCAGCAATTTTTCTGTACCAGTGAAGGATTACTAGTACCTTTTGGACCAAACCCAGATTATAATTCTTACTAGTTGATATTATTGCAAAATCAAGAAAAAAAAAAAACAAACAGAAAATAAAATGTTATCTTTGTAGCCACCCAGAACAATGCATTTACCACTAATAAGTGAGTTACTGCCCACAGCTAAGTAAGTGGTCATGTGCTGATTCTGAAACAACTCCATGAGATAAACCACCTTTATGTTTTACCCCTTTACAGTCCACCACCAGGCAGAGCTCCAAATTCTTTACACAATTTACCTCATGGTGAGATCACCTAAGAATCTGGAAATGTTAAAATACAGAAAGGTACAGGTTTTTTGATTATGTCCTTGTTTACCTGTAGTGTCTTGTGTCAGGCAAGTTATTCTGTGCCACAGCCCTTTCAGCAGAAATCAAGACTTATTGAATGGAACAAGGGGCCCAATATCTGATGATCCAAAGTGCAGAAACAGAGTTTTTAGCATACATTTTAAGAAAAAAACAACACCAAAATAAGAGGAGTTACTTTTGTCTTTGTTTTTCCTTTTTACTTCTACTAATTGCTGAGAAGCTGCTTTTACTGTTCATCTTGCTAATGGTATAATTGACAGAATGAGTAATTGAATGAAGGAAGCACAAAAGGCTGAGATCAGAGTACTTACAGAATAGCTCAATGAGGAATTAACTGAGAAAGTACATTAAAGTCTGACTTATTTTAATAAATTAGTTACACTGAAAAAAAACAAACCCTCACCTATCTGAGCTAGTGCCAGTCTTCTGAAGCATCAAACAGAAGAGCTAAGGGACTATATGGATTACACACACCTTAAAATTAAGATTCATTCTGCAGTGTCATCTTGATTCTGCATCTTTATGGGTGAGACCAACCTCCAGCTGAATTTTGGCTGCTTTTCACACTTTCTGTCACAGTTACTATATGAAGTTTCTGGAAGTCAGATAATTGTTTAATCTTCTAGTTAGTTTCTGTAAACTATGGAAACTAAGAAAAGATCAGTCTCAGTCTCATAAAAGTGTTTAGTAATTCCAACTCTGCAGTTCTTGTCTCATCCCTTATCTTGCATCTCAATGATGCAAGCATTGGGATCATTATCAGACAAGGCTTCAAAGAGCCAAGCACCTGGCAGCATCTTGCTAATAGCATTCACTTTCTTGTTTTTTAACTCCACCTGACCTGAAGGATTTACCTTTTCCAGGCTGCTAAATCACCAGTCGTTTACATTGCTACTTTGAATAATATTTAATCTTCATAATGCTACACACTCATCATCACTGGCAAGTAATTCTGCTCATTAAATAAAAATAATACAAACAGAACCTCAACTCTTTGTACAGGAACTTTTCAATCTAATGAAGCCCTAGGAGGGCTAACAGTGGAGCTACTAAATAGAAAAAATTCATCTGAAATTCAGAAGAGATGATAATGGTATTAACAAGTTATAAAAAATCATATATTGGAAATGAGAGGGTGTAAAACAGAGGGGTTTGTAGCAAAACAAACATCAGCAGAATAAATGCAATTCTTCAGACTTCATTTTAAAGCACAGTTTATTTCATCTTGAATTTGTACTGTGCAGGAGTTGTGAGGGTCATGTACAAATGACCAGGGTGTGTACAATAGGTAAGATACACAGTTTAAACAGTGTTTCAAACAGGTATCATGTTCCTCATAACCCAAATCATGCTTCCAACACTGAGCTTGGCTTTTTTTAGAGGTTATATCTTTATTGGTGGCCAGAAGTAATTTGAAGAAACTCAGAAGAAAGAGATGGAAATCCTAGTATTGCTAGAATTCATCAAAACAATCTATTTCAACTATGATCCTTGTTCTGTGGACTACCTATCTCTGTTTAGATGAAGAGAGTCTGTGACACCTCTGCTGTATATTTAATGAAGTAATTTCATACTAAGGTAGATATTCTACTTTCAGGGTTGGGGTGGGTCTTAAATATTTAATTCTTGCATGTGCATAATAGGTCTATGTGTGCAAACTTTTGTATATGACTATATAGGCACAGGCAGTGTTATATATCTGTGCAGTGCTTATATATCTGTATGTAAGTGCTTGCCAGGCGGGTCAGTAACACTGCAGAGAATCTTTCCAGGCAATCATCTAACAGTTAATTAAGAGCATGATTACAAGTCTTGAAAACACAGTGACAGGATATATGCTTATAATGAGAAAGTGAAAATGTCAGAGCACCCCACAATTCACAGAATCAGAGTAATGACATTTGCAGTCATCTCTGGATTTCACTTTTAATGACAAACCATATAGACTATCTATTTACTCATAAATGCAAAACACAAATGGCAGAAAGAAACAAGAATTTTCAGTTTCTAGAAAAGCTTTTCTGTCATAAAATAGATTAGTCCAATATAAACCCCTTCTCTCACTTTACCTCCATGACAACTGAGTGTTTAGGGTGAGCCACTGTAAAAAAAACAGCTTGCAGGAGAGCCTGTATAGAGGAACTGCCTATCACTGCAGCTTTCTTAAGTGTGCCAATAAAACAAGATCAAAATCATCTGGGATTCTGGAGCTTCCAGATAGAAGACAAGTAATACTGAAGGCAAACAAAGGCATCCTAGACCTCAGAACTATCCTAACACCATCAAAGAGTTATGCTCTCCTGTCAAAGGGATTTTCCAGGAAATACATTAACACAGGCTAATTGAAGGCTATGTTCCAGAAGTATTCAGTGTGAAACAGAGTGCAATGAAACAGCCCTCCCCTTCACAGGTCACTGCTAGGTCCTATCACATTCTTTTCACAATGAATGAAACTTGTATTTAAAAGCTTGCAGGGAGTTTAATTTACAAACACACCACTTTCACCAGAAAAACAATTCTTCTATCAGAAAAGCAAAGCTCTTAACTGCTCTGCTATCTTCTACATGTAAGTCTACAATCACTGCAGGATTTTAGCACATTATAGATCAGTTTTAGAAACCATTCTGTAAATGTCTATGGAGATTTAGTAGAGTTCAGGGTTTCTCTGACATCCTCAAGTTGTGAAAATAACCAAAAGAAATAATTTTTTTCCTCTCTCTAACAGTCCCAGTATGTTCTGTTATTCAGATTTCACACAGACCAGCACATCCACAATGTACTTGGGGTCTATTTGGATGGAAATAGAAAAGCTATGGAGCGAGGCAGAGACAGTCTAGATGTAAACAAGTTGGAACTGCTGGCAGCTGTGCTGTTAGAAATAAAATCGCATTCCCTGGTGTCCTCTCACTTATCAATTTTGACAGAAGACTGTCCTGATTTCTCATAAACAGCATCGAAAAGGACAAATCACATTGGGTGTCAGATTTGCCAGAATGGATTTGGTTGGTAGCTTGCCACAAAGAAATAGAGGGTTATCTCCATTCCACATGGTGGGGAAAAACAATGCTCAGTCCAAGGGGTGGGGGCTTTACCTTATAGGCTGAAGTCTCATATAATCCTCATTTTTTAGTCTGCTTTAGATTTAAGAATCTCTGACACAAGATTTGTTTACATCAAAGCAGAAAGTAGAAATATCAGCAAGCATTTTTCAAATGCATAATTCAAACCCAAACACAATGTAGTATGAGAAATACTTAAAAATAAAACCACTTTCCTACTGATCCCTGCTTCATAGCTACTCTTAGAGCCACATGCTGTTTTGTGTCTAGAAAAAGAATGCTCTTGGATGGCAGGATGCTGTAGACAATTATACCAGTGTTAGAAAACAAAACAAAAGAAGAAAAAGAAAAAAATAGCGGAACCCCCTAGAATTAATATGCTGAAATATAGACACCTAGTAATTAAATATCATTCAACTGTGGTAGCAGACTTTGGCACTGTAGCTGCTGAATCTTTTAATAATAAAGAAGCACCAATGGATGTGGGAATTCACTCTCACCCTGCAGCTCTGGAGTGAAAATTTTTGGTGTGCATTACACTTCTGTGTGAAAAATCAAACACTGGAGAAACTTAGGGCACAGTAGGCCTGCCAGTGAGTATTCAGCAATCTGATGTGTGGTGATCAGTAACAGCCTCCTGGCCATGAGTGGGAGGAGGAAGACACCCTGGTGTCAGCTGAGACTCCCTTTGGGTGAGGATGGCATGGATAGCAGTCATGGAGCAGATGGGGCAACTGGTTGGGCTGGATGAATGATCGAGCTGGACTACAACTAATGAGAAGCCTGTGATCACTGTATGAACAAGTTCAGTGCTGCAATGGGAGGAAGAGTCTGGAGCATATGAGGATGAGATAAACACCTTTAATTCTGTGGGCCTGGCAGACCTTGTGTGGGCTGACTTGCATTTAAAGGGTATTTTAGCTTAAAGAATAGCGTACTTTAGAGTGAGTGTATGTCATATGGAAGTCAAAGAAGGGAAAAACTCCTTTACAAATTACAGGCTTCCTGGCTGCTAAAGGCTCAATAGCTGACAGCGTATCTTCTAGGAAGTCACAAACCTTCTCTTGAAGCTTGATACCAAATCTTGAGACTCCCGTCAAAATGATAAATCTAAAATATCAACACTTATGAGAAATATTAAACCTAAAATACTCTAAATGCTATTGAAAAAGAACTTTTCCTATTGTCTGGATGATCACACTTACTGGAGAAGAAAACATCCACTGTCTTCTTTCAAACAAGTTATGGTTTTACTTTTCTCCCTGATTCTTCTGCCTTCCTATTTGTCCTCTTTATTTCTGTTCTTTTTCCATGGTGCAGTATGAATGCTAATTTATTAATAATACTTAACTACATACCTATATTTTCCTGTGATATGCATGCATATATATTTCCTCCTGCTTGAGACCCAGCACCCCTTCTGGTATATTGTGTATCTGGGAAAACCATGAAACCATTGTGTATCTTGGGAAAACCATCTCTCTGCTTTCTGAGCAGAGAGATCTATGATGAAATGCTTATATGTAGTCTTTTTCAGCTTTAACTTTGGTCCTTGATATTAGGGTTTCCCTCAATAGAAATGTAAATTTGCAAGGATACAAGAGGAGGTTGAAGTATAATTAGCTAACTGATAATATGCAGTGAAGTGTTTCTTTTTTCACTTATCTTAGATACTACATTGTCACTTTTTTCTCAATAAACAAAGAAGGTGGGAATAGCACAGAGGAGGCAGGAACTGAACCTTATGTTAAAATGAGATAAGCAGACTGGAGTAGTAACTGTTCTATTGTGAAGTGTGTGTGAACACGCTAAACTGTCACATTGGTTTTTGCTCCTTGGGCGGAGGGGAGAACAAACCCATCAAACTTAACCAGTTCAATTTTTTTTTTTCCTTTTGGGGCTTCCCAGAATTTGCTCCCCCATCTGTTTTCCAATGGAAATGGCTCTGATACAAAGTGTTATAACAGACCTTCTCTTGGTTTTCAGGTAGGAATACAGTACTCCATGTCTGACTAGAAGTCCATTTACTAATTAGAGGGCTGGAGTACATCTGCAAAAAGGGAAAGCTGGGAGAACTGCATTTGATTTTGAAGAGAATTCACCTACTCAATAAGGAGATATTGTTGCTTCCTTCAGGTATCAATGCAAGAGTCCAGAGAAGTCAGAACCAGACTCTCTGAGGTGCATTGTGACAGCCACATGAGACAACAGACACTTGCTACTCAGGAAATTCCAATTAGATATTTAGGGAAGTGCTTCTTACTATGAGGGTAGTCAAAGACTGGAAGAGTTGTCCAGCGAAGTTGTAGACTATTACTACAACTACAAGTTGTAGACTATGACTATATCAGCTGTATAATCAGCAGCCATTTCTTTCCTCCTCTACAACAGGCTCACTGCAATTTCTGGACTTGCCTCAAACAGGGGTAATTGAAGGCCACTTGGAAAACCTAGTGGTAATGTCTACTGAAGGGAATGAGACAATATTAGCTCATGACATCAGTGCTAAGATCTTTACAGCAACTTCTACATTTCTGTTTATCATTCATTGTGTTGGAGATGAAGGTCTGGAAGGGATCCAAGATGTGCAAAAGCTCTATGTACTTGGAAACCAGTCTCCACACCTGAGACTGTCATATATATACTTCTCTGTCCATGAATGTCCTCTTTGATACGCTAGAGTTTTCCAGGCCCTAGTGGTACAAAAATATTTAAATCTGACACACTTCATTGGGTAGAAGAAAACGTGTTGAAAGTAAGAATTCTGATAAGGCCAGGAACTTCAGGTCCCCAGATGATATCTGTTCCTCTTCCAAAAACCCCATATACCTCAGCTGTTTCTGATTTCTAATTCCCTTATGTTTAATAAAGAACCTCTTCATAGCTTACAGTTCTTTCTAAATTGTAGCAGGCACCTTTTTCTAGACAACATATCTTAGATACACAAAGTACAGAGATTTAACGGGTGTCATAGCTGCAGATTTAAGGGGCATTCAGCTGCAGATTTAAGGGGCATTCAGATCAGCTGAAAATCACTTTGAATAATTAGCTTTCACAATACAATAAATGAAAGAATAAATTAAAACAATACAATAACAATACAATACAATAAATTTCACCTAGTGCAGGTAAAATCATACTTTATATTTGCTGTATTTCAAAATGTTGCTGCTGAGTACTCTGTAAACATCATTGCGACTGCTGCCTGCCTGCTTTGGGTCTGAAATGTGTCAGAAGATTTATCTGCCTCATCAGCACTTTCTAAACACCCAGGCAGCCAATCGAAATGGGGAAGCATAACAGATGTGCCAACATCTGCTGCAGCAAGCATTTATCTGGACAGTAGAACATATAGCTGTAGATTCAAACTCTGAACCAGTTACAACTCCATGTGTTTGGACAGCCTAGATCTACAACTGTGTGAAGGCTATTTTGGGCTATTAGTTGAATTCAAGTTGAAAATGTAGTTTTTCAATTACATTTGTGAGAAATATACTTTTCTGTAATTCAGTTTATGCCCTTCAGACCCAGTAGAGGCAAAATACTATAAAAAAGCTGATTTTAAAGTTGAATTTAGAAATTCTTAGAAAGCACTATTAAAATCCCATCCCAATCTATGCTCTTGTTTACCTTGAGGTACACACATATTAAAATATGTATAGTTAAAATATGCACATTTTAATCACATACATGTGCCTATAAATCAAGCACATGAAGCAATAGGAAACTACTTGCAAAACACGTTTTGATTTTCCTGGCACCAAAATGAGGTCTATGGCCCCATATCCATGCTGAGTTTCAGCTGTTCAAACTTCTGTTGCACACGGAATGCCCTCTACCCACAAACACATACTTGTGCAGATTGATAAAATCATGAGATGAAATACAAAGCAAACTCATCTTCTGCCTTTTGATGCACAATACAGTTTCACCTGTATTCCTGCTCACCAAACCATGCCCTCTAGGAATGACTATCACATTCTCTTTGAAGAGATCCCTCATTAAATAAAAAAGCAAACTCTCAGATAAAAGGCCTCTCCTGCTTTTTTTTTTTGATTTCTCCTCTGAAGGCCCAGCATGAATAATACTGAAACCTTGCTTTAAGCTCAGTTTATTGTAAAAGGTTCCCTCTTGCTAGGAGAACTCAGCCCACGTTTCCTGTGCTCTAGGATTTCCTAGGATCTAAGCTTTAAAATAGCAACATTGTAATAAACTGGTTAACACGACTTAAGCTACTTTTAAAAGAATATGTAAAATAAATTATTCCCTCCCATCTTTTGTCTGTATAGCAGATTTCATGTTTCCATGGCAGA
The DNA here is from genome assembly GCF_048771995.1 of Taeniopygia guttata. Taxonomy (NCBI): domain Eukaryota; kingdom Metazoa; phylum Chordata; class Aves; order Passeriformes; family Estrildidae; genus Taeniopygia; species Taeniopygia guttata. The sequence continues at coordinate 28,147,565 of NC_133025.1, read as the reverse complement.
CTACATGAACATTCAAGTAGAAGGCATATGAAAAATGGCATTAATAAAACCCTTAGAAACATTTTGACTGTAAAGCATATATGGAAGTATGGGGATAATAATGTAAGAACTGTCTAAACAAAGAATTTCTCCAAAACAGAAGATTTATAATCCACGCATTTCCATAAATATGAAAATATTACCAGCACCTTTCTCTTCCTTCACTGACTAAAAAGCACCTTCCATACATTGTTATGTTGCCCAGCAATAAAGTGTTGCTGAACTAAAGTCACTTTTCTTCATTTTCCTGGAAAAACATAAGCTCTGACAACAAGTAAGAATTTTTATTAGCTTCCAGGTGAAGTAAGGAGTAACCCTGTGCTTGTTTTATGAAATCATGAAACAGAATGAATTTCACTGACTTGATAAATATTTTCTCCTGTTTTGAAACACAATAAATGGCAATAACCTTGATAAATTTGTCCATGCCACTTTTTGTGTCTTTTTCTCCCCATTCTCTCATGATCCTCTGCAGTTGTGGACACAATTCAAATCCCTAAATTGGCATATTTGTTACTTAGAGGAAGTGAGATGACAGCAACTTCATTCACTTTGAATGTCAGGATTTTGTGATGATTTACTGCAATGCACTCAAAATCAGCGAACAACTGTGGCAGAAATTACCCTGACATTGCCTTCTATCTAAATGACCCAATGACTAGTAAGGAAAAAGACTGATTTAATGGCCAAAAAAGAGATGTATTACAATTAAAGGCTTCTGGCTTTTATTGCCAGTTCTGCCACTGATTGATTTGGCAAGTCTCTCAATACAACTGTCCTTAGTTCACCTGCTTATGAATTCAGGTATCATAACACTGCAGAACCTCAATAGAATGGTTTTGTTTAATTTAATTATACCTGAAAAGTAACTTCAATACTTAAAAGCAAATGAAAAACTGAAAGAAAAGGGCTGCTCCTTTTACCAATCCTTTGCTCATCTACAGTGTACAATTGGCCACAGCAAGGGAGAAATTCCATGTTTATTACTGGGAAAATTATACTGATGTAAATTCACAGGTATTTTAAAAATAAAAATTCTGGTGAAAATACATAATCTTATGCTGTTTTATGCCAAATGCATGCTCAGTGTTCTTTTAATTATCATCCAGTGTTATTAAAGAAATAAAGCAAAAACATATTCCAGTGCCACTTTCCCTTTTTTTTATTTCAACTGTGATCTCCATTTTTAGTCAATAGCTGGGTCAAGGCTGGGTGTTTGCCACCAGAACTCTTTTGAGTTAACAGGAAGAAATCACAAGGAAAGGTTTTAGAAGCCCTGATCATACTCGGTGCTTCTTCAGGTCCAACTGAAACAATTCTAATGATCTATTTACTAATCCAGGAGAATTCCTTACAAGATAGCTTTAAACACAGCCCATTTTTTCTCTTTATATTTGTAGGATAGAACAGGTGGAATGGGAAAAAAGAAAACAAAAACACCAATCACCCCAAGTCCCCACAAACTAGACTCTCCTAAGCGGCCAAGACCACAAAGTATAGGCCCACACATACCTGTCCACTTCCTTCATGATACTTCTTATCAGCAAGTACTACATAATATTAAAAACTGCCATTAAAGAATAAGAACAATGGTGTCAGTAAATGTCTCTATACCATGGGGTAACCAGGATTCAAACCTAGCTCTAACTGCTAGGTTTGAACCAATGGTCAGAAAAGAAACAGTGTACCAAGTATCTCTCCTATGATAATAGACTGAGAGAATTGGGGTTGTTCAGCCTGGAAAAGAGAAAGCCTCAGGAAGAACTTAGAGCACCCTTCCCCACCTAAGGGAATTGGAGAGGACTTTATACATGGGCATGTATACATAGGACAAGGGGTAAGGGCTTTAAAATGAAAGAAGGCACATTTAGATTGTATATTAGGAACAAGTTCTTCACTATGAGGGTAGTGAGACACCCAGAGAAGTTGTGGATGCTCCATCCCTGGCAGTGTTCAGGGCCATGCTGGATGAGACTTTGAACAACCTGGTCAAGTGGGAGGTGTCTCTGCCAATGACAGGGGTTGGAACTACATGATCTTTAAGGTCCCTTCCAATCCAAACCATTCCATAATTCTGTGATGAAGTCCCAAATTGTCTAAGCCCACTTTGAGCTGTCAGTTCAGTTCCTTCACCACAACAGCAGCCCCATAAGGTAGTCATGTGGTGAGAAACATCTGCTTTTTCCATTGAAAATCTACAACACATCAAATTTGTTCCTATTTCTCCTACCATACCAGTCAGGTCTGATGACAATGGAAAGCCACAACCTTGTCCATCATTTCAGCTCTTCTAAACTACAACATCCATATCTCTATAAGGATCCATATTTCTCGAAGCCTTCTCTTTTAAATTGCCTGGTGGTTGCTGAATTCAAAAACTGCCTTTTATTTCCTAGAGGTGAATTTTGTGATTTATCTCCAATTTTAAGAAGTTCAGGGTAAAATATAAAGACTCCAGTCACAGTAGGAAATACAGTGAAAAAACATACACAGCCTGATAGCTAGCTTCATTGTGCAGAAACACTCAAGTAACAAAACAAAAGAGCCTGACGGCAGCAATCAGCAGTGCTGGCAGTGTGTGCACAGAAGCTGTTTCCATAAAAACCTGTTTGCTCAGGTGCTAGCAATTGAAGAGGGGTTCCAGTTGTGCTGCCGCAAGCTCCTGTAATGCTCACACAGGGGTGTTTGCAGACTATCAGAGCTCTGGAGGGAGCTGTTACAGGCTATCAGATCAGTAATCCTCATGTTAGAAAGGCCCTAAATATGTATTTATGAGATAGACAGACCTGTTTATTTTATTGGTTAAGTAATCTATGTGTTGAAAAGGTCTTAAATAGGAATCCTGCCAGGCAGGCAGGTCTCTCCTGGACTATTACAGCAGTGGTGGGCTGTTCACTGAGAATGAATGTCACTGAGACCACTCTTCAGTGGCCCATGAGAGCCTCAACCCATAAATACTTATAGGTGTTCAAGTAACTTTATTCAGATAAACAGCCTCACTCAGACTGCTATCTGAAATTACTCCTTCTTTATTTCTAAGGAAAAATGCCAATAAAAATCAATCACTTCAAAAGTGTAATGTCACAGAACTGATAAATTTGAATTTGCTCCTGAAATACCTTCCCTCATCACAGTGGGATGAGTATTACTAGAAGAGGGAACCAGTGTGTTACTGCTGCACTGTATGTACTGCAATGCTCAGATACAGTAGAACAAACAAGGAGAGCAGGTTAAAATTTTCTCCAATGCAACTTTTAAATGTCGAGTGAAAAGACATCTACACAAAGACTTACTCATGGCCAATTCCAAAAGGTTTCTATCTTATCTATATTTTTATCCCATTTTTAGTTGTTTGTGAAAACAGCTGACAGGGTCTTATCCAGAAATGTTCAGGTCAATAAGAAACCTTAGAAATTTCAGCAGGTTTGGAGAAGGCCAGTAGTAAACTTGATGGACTAATGTGAATTTACAGTTAACAGATTTATGAGTGCAAATACTTATCAAAATATTTAAATGAATGGCTGTTCATAACCATAAATTAGTATTTGCATTCCACATGCACACATAGATATTTATTTCGTTATTCTGATGGAAAAATCTGTCCCTTGGATCTACAAATCAGAACATGATCTTAAGAGTAATAATTTTTGCTCTGAAGTATTAACCAACCCTCAGAGTACTATGCACTGCTGTGCTTAGGAGGAGGATGATGCAGTAAAGCAACTTGCATATGAGTACTCTAATTTCCATAAGTCCTGTTTTCTATAGCACAGGAACAATCCACAGAGCATGTGTGTAGTTTCTAGCTCATGCTCCAAGTGGGAAAAGTCTCATCTGGCTTTTTCTCAAAATACCACGCTCTTTCCTCCAAGAATACTTATCCTTTCACTGTTTGGACACAAAAGGCTCCATAAAACATGATCACAGAAAGATTTTACCTGCACATGATTCATGTGGCTGTCTGTATGTTTACTGACACGCACAAACTTTCTGAGCAAAAAAGTAACATAAAGCTGCTCAATAGTTTCTAAGTGAAGAGCATCAGAATATCTCATAATTTCATATAGGGTCAACTCTATCCTAAGCAACTTTTCAGAGGTACTGGTTTTAAAACTGTCCCAATCTATCACAACCATCATTGGCGTGCGTTAGAACTAAAGTCATCAGACACAGGTGGGCTAACACAATGGCTGCCATTCTCCCTTTTTTCACTGTAAAATGTTTTCCTCCTGACATGATGGACTGTTGATATAATTTTCCAGGCTCCTGAAAGCTGAATCAATCACTTGTGCCTAAAAATGAAAATAATCAGAGCTGGAAAGTCTTTTAGGCAATTATTCTGGTTTCCTTTGTGCATCCACATTGACTAACATCCAGCCTTCCTCCAAAAAACAACCCCTCAATGTTGACAGCAAATTTAAGTATAGTCTTCTTCATATATGCAACAACAGATAATGCAACCCACTGCTATTCCTTCTCAAGGATGTCTGCTTTTGCTGTTCGGAGGAAGCATTCAGCTGGAAATGAGAATCTTTTCCTATCTGAGACACAGGAAGTTTTAAAAGCTGTAATCCCCCAGCAGGAAACAATCACCTCCCATTCTGCTTTTGCTCAAAAGCTACTTCGTATACACATGGTATGAAGGTCTCTGCCTGTGGATAGGGACCTAGTGATTAAACAACACTATGAGCTTGTGCCTGCTTGTAACATCTTATTTTCCTGTCTCATTAGACTGATTGTGTAGGACATCAGTGATATTTTCTTTTGGCCATCTCTGTCTTTACAACATTCTTTGCTGGTTATCTTTTTTCTACCTACTTTGTAACTGTCCCACCATTTAAATGACTCTGTCCCCTTAATTTCTGCATTACTATTAATATTCCAAAACAAGTATACAAAGTTTCTCTCTCCTGGATAGTAGGTTCAGAAATGTTATTAAATGTGCACCATTAGCTTACTTATTCCTCCCTAGCACCAGTAGCCTCTACTCTTCTTACAAGAACAAATTTTAGAGCAACGTTTAACACAGATTTCCTGGGGACTGTAATGCTTTTAGTCATTTCACCTCATTGGTACCAACAAGTGTGATCTATAATCAAAACTCACTCGTCCAGAAGCAGAAAGCCACTCATGGTCAGGCTGGGTGAATAGCTCTGGCTCTCTTTCATTGATATTGATTACAAGTCCAACAGAGCACTGATGTGTACATCAGTCCATTCCTGTTTCTTAAAAGTCCTCATGAGTATCTGGCTATGCAAGAATTGCAAATCTTTTGATGCCTTTCTGCCAACACTGACTGAGGCGGGCTTTGCCTAAGCATCTACCAGCAATTCAGATTTCTTTTAGGACAATTTTTGCAGTAGCAACATAAGGATACTCAAGTTGGCAGATGAAAATCCCCCAGCTTCATCATCGTCCCAGCCATTCATTTAGAGTATGGTACTGTATGGAGCCTTATGAGCCTCCCTGGGAGGGCATCCTTCCAAGACAATTGGCTCATACTTGAGTTCATTGCATTGTGACAATCTGATCACAGCCCACGGGGTTTTTCTAGCTTACAACTGGAGTAGAAGAGTCTTATAATGTCTAATCCTACCACTGCAAGTATAAGTCCATATACCCAGTGCTGGCTATCATATATGATCCTCCTCTTGGTCTCTTATGGTGGTAGCTCAGGTACTTAAACACTAGCACATATTTGTATGCAAGAATAAAAGTGATCAGAATTTTTCAGGACATTCCCTTTCTTGGAAACCATTTTTATTCCCAGCACCCCATTTGCTAGTCGTCTTATTTCCTTACTTCCTAATGTGGCTGCATATTTTGCATTTGTGTCTCATAACTGATGCATTCTTCATTTACAAACCATTTCTAGGAAATAAGGAGGTGTTGTTCTAGTTCTTCTTCTGCTCACTATCTTGTTTTAATTCCTTCCTGAAATCTCCAGGTTTGGATTTTAATCCATTTAAAAATTTTCATGCTCGCCATGGAGACCTGTGAGCTACTTATCTCCATCCGTTTGTAGAATGGGAAAGTTAATGTGCTTTTTGGAAACAGAACCATGCTCTTGACAGCAGACAAGTTTTTTGCTGTGTGCGATCAGCTAAAGTTCAACCAGAAAGTTGTCACAAATTAAAAAAACAATTATAAAATCAAGGAACACTGATAAACTCCTCCTTCTAAAAAAGGCACAGTAATAACAATAAACCTCTTTCCCCTAAACACAGGATAAATCAATCAGTGTGAGATGGAGAACACTCTGGTTGTTCCATCCAGTCTGCAGACTGAGGGGTGGCATGGCCAGGGCTTCTGCACCCCTGCTCCATGATGCTTTCACCCTTAGATGGCGGACGTGATGTGTTAAAAATCTAGAAACTAAGCAACACACTTTTGAGACAATATTAATACAGGCAATCATATAAAAGCTGGTCTTTAATTGGAGGCCTCCAGAGGAAAGTGAGGAAAAATGCCCACATCACATAGGGTGAAGACAGTTTTGTCAGCTCAGCAAATCAGCATATTGCCAAGAAATCCCAGTTAGAAGCAGAGGTGATGAGGTAATTCCCCCACTTGGTTCAGCCTCTTCTGGAGCCCCCTCCTTCTAGTTGTTTATAGGAAAGTGTCTTGGGAGGGTAGCTCCTCCTTGATTCCCAGAAGAAGCAAGATTAGAATAGGGTCTTTTGAATTTGTTTTGCCTTTCTGTCTATCAGGGTAGGAAAAATGCTGGAGTTAGCTAGGAGTTATATAGCAATACAATAATAGTCTACAGAGCTACAAATATATGGAGACTATATAAAAGCAAAAATTCTTTTGGCATCAGATGGACAGTGATAGTTTTTGTTCATCTTTTGTCAGTTTTTGTCTATCTAAATACTTGAGCATTTTTTCTTCCCTGTTGCTGCTGCCACAGCAGAGGAACTTGCAGAGCTATGCTCAAAATTAGATCAGGCAGTAACACTTCTAAAATTCTACTTAAAAAAAAAAAATTGGATTAGTTCCAACATCTGTTTGACAGTAAGTAATGCTGGCATAATTTAGGTGCCAGGATACATCAGGACAAATCTCTCTGCAGAGGAAAGGAGTGGCCACAGCAGAGTACACCTGAGGCAATACTGTTGTAGAGACCATGACAGCATTGGAGCATAGCCTCTACTCCACCCCCTGTCCTGCTGCTTCTCCCCAGGACTGGCAACAGGAGCTGGGAAGTTCTTTTTGACTCTGAGATTCTTTTTTGGGATGGACATATATAACTGTGAGGACAAGAGGACAATGATCTCAGTTTTTCCAGATCCCTGGTTGTGGCAATGGAGCTTTATAACATCTTGCAAGGACCTGAAATAGCAGGTAATACAACCAGTGAGTAACCTAAACCATAATATTACGATATGGGCTTAAACTTTAGGAATATCTTTAATGGTGAGAGCTCCGATAATTAAAGGCTGCGAGATGTTCTTGTTCCTGCTAAAAACTTACATATTTAGTAGAAAAACCTTCTTCTCAAAGGAGTCTAGACAGTTTCTTTCCCATTTAAATTTCACATGAAACACTTTATTTCAGACACTCAGTGAATATGCCTTGGGCAACTGAATCACAGCTAAAAGCAAATTAATGACTATGATGTTGTGATTAGCAGAGAATACAGGCAACTGAGAACCTGCCCAAACATTTACTGTAGTCAGAGTATTTATGCTGGCCATTATTAGGGATAAATAATGGCCACAAAGAGGATCTGATTCCACCAGGTAGACCCTTTAAAAATTGTCACTGATATTTTTATTAAATGGTGAAAATTATCTGTTTTACCATTTAAAAAAAAATTCTTTCTAGATGCTTTCATTACTAATTAAATTAAATACTACCACAAAAAAATAGTTTCTATTACATTTCAGGAACAAGTATCATGAACAAACACACCTGACAGAGAAATTTAATATTGTATTACACAGGGGGAGTCAAAATAGAACTTAAAGTCTAAGACTCTTATGCTGTGAGATACTACATCAAAATCCAGCTGGGAAGAAATAATCATTTCATTTATCCATAGCAATGATTTTTTGAGGAGTTCAAATAAAAGTTTGCTTGTTCTGATGAGATTCACTAAGTAGATGTTATTTGATTTTTCAGATTCCCCTGTCTGCTAGAAGAGCAGTGGGCTGAACTTGCAGTTGAGCATCTTAGATGCTAAAGACACAATAAAAGTGAATTCACTGCATATTTGCCAAGGCTTTTGCCTTTCATTTAATTTCCAAATGCCATCCAGTTATATGAAACCTTTAAAATGGCTTCTTAAGGTAGAGCAAGCAGGAGGGTAGGATGTTTTTAATCTTGTATTAAAATTTTTTAATTATTTATAATCATTTTTATTTAAAACACAGGAACTTGAACTTATGAAAAGACTCAGCACTGTTTAATAATAAAAAGAGCCATCTGCTTCTTATGCCTGTTCCTATAAATATTTTCTTACTAGATGACAGTGGAAAACATGAAAAGCTAATGACTGACTGACAAGTAGATTATTTAGATATTGAAATGAAAATCTAATGAAGAGCAACATCACTAATCACATGTTATCATTTTGGGAAGCTTCACATAATGATTTTCCAGTGACTCAGAAACACATCCACCCTTGTCACCAGACAGTGCAATACATTAGCAGCAAAGGGAGATTTGTGGTACAGAGCACAATCTTTTATAATTGCAATACTTACAATGTCAAATATCAAAGAGCTAGTAATAAAAACTATATTCATTGTCCAGTTTGAAGTGTGATCTTAAAAACACTCAAGCACACCCCCAAATATCAAGAAGACTGATTTCTAAGGCATGAAATACAAGGACAATTGATTCTTAAAATTGGAGGCAGGAGGGGGAAAGTAATTAAGCTTCCAGTAACCATTTGCAGTCGTGGAAAGGTCTGCTTTAAAGCATTAAATCTACTAAAGAGAAGCATTCGGGTTGCAGTCGCCACTGCACAAAGACAGAACATGTTAAACAAGCCTCCTAGACTTGTATGTAGTTACCCACTGCAGAATTCTGCTTTCAAATTTCACATCTTTAACCGAGCTCTAGCCTAACCCCAGTAAATCCTGTGACATCACACAGGTATAACACAAAACTGCCTTTTGTGTTGATTTTTAAGAAGTATTCCCACTCTTCTTTTTCTCAGAGGAGCCTGCTATCAGCTGTGTAAATGCCATATCTGTAATAAGAGAAAGAGAGGGTGAAATGTGCCCATGATCTTACCTCATACTCAAAGTCCTCTGCTCTATCTGCATCAGCAGGCAGGGTGGAAAGATACTCATTACCTTCATAAAATTCATGCTCCACTGGGTGAAGAGAATGGCAGCTATGTAGAACAAAGAAGTACAATAACAATAGATGAGAAAATATATATATTTTTTTTTAATTAAAAGGTCCCACCTCACCCTTCTCCACTGTCACCTCCTCCCCCTGCTGCCAACCCAGTCTCATTTCATAGTGTTCTCATCTCAGAAGTGTTACTCTGAATGGCTTGATAGCCTGAAAGAACCAAGTACCTGAAAGAGCCAGTACCAAAAAGCAGCACAGGCTGTTTTCCTTGCAAAAGCTCATGCTCTGGCTGAGTTCATTTTGCTGGGTTGATCTTTTGGCATATTTACACAGAGTGATTTCTTAAAAGGCTCTGGTTTGAGCTGAACTGTTTCACTGTGACATTTTCGGATTCTTACACTCATAAAGGTACATAACTCAGATTCAGATGCTGTGTCATGGCTGGGGGCAACTCACTAATTATCTGTCATAGTCTTGAACAATCTACAGGCCATATCAGGCTCACAAATTGCTCAAGAATTGACCTAAAATAACTTGCATTATCCTTTGTGTTAAAGTGGCAACAACATGGTGAAGTGCACTTGAGCAACTGCACAGCTACGAATGTCAGTAATCTGTACTGTTAAATGGGCCTGGAACACAAAGAATGAGGTCTTACAACATCTTTAGACCCAAGGCTGGATCCCAACCATGTAGTATCCCATAGGTATACTATCTTAGCAGAATAAGTAGGACCTATCTCAGCAGAGGTTAAAAACTCTTCCCCATGCTGAGGGCATGGGAACTTCAATCACAGTAGCCCAGAGTTTAGAAATACCTAGAAAAAAATCAGAAATACATGTATCCTGTTCATTGCAGTGCAGCAGTCAGCAGTAAGCCAAATCTATCTAACCCAGAACTTCTCAAAACGGCCCTGCATCAAAGCCCAAAGTGTCATGTTCTGCATTAGCATCAATTCTGCAGACACACACGACATGCCAGCAAATCACTGAAAAAGCTCTAGGGATATAGCAGTTTTTTGCAGGCTACAGAGGGTCATCTGGGGTCACCCACAATATGGTGTTATTTATGAGGTAGAGTCAATAGAGGAAGAACCCTAAACCCTACTTATGTATAAGCACCACCTGCTGGTGTTTGTATCCAATTCAGTTCCAAAGAGAGATAATTTAATTCATATATTTTGCCATATGATAGATGAAATGGTAATTTTGGATCTCTATATTTTTGGAATTTCTTTGCTTTTGATAAGGGGACCTTTATATTAAATCACTCATGTCCTTGATTTTTTTTCATGAAAAATTTGGAAGAACAGAAAACAAGACAAGCTCTTTCTAGATCTGAAAAAGTGGTTTTGGTGCGTTGGAACACAGAAGTGGTTTTTTTTCTTGGCTAGGGCTTAGCTTTGGATGATCAGATACATAAACACAAAATAAACATATCTAAGATTCCTTCCTGTGGCCCTAATCTACATGCGGAGTTTAGGAAAGCTGTCCCTGAAGCCTGAATGGCATAGTGTTTATCAACATTTATTATTAATTTAAAATGTTCCTGAGACTTTTTCAGGAAAAGGCTAGAAGACCATCACTGCAATGCCTCAATCCCACAGGTAAACAGCAGAAAAAGATAAACCATACCTATCTGAAAGCAGAAAAGGACAGATATCAGGAACTGGTGGTGTGGAAGGCCTTAGCTTGGCCAGAGCCATGATATGCTCGAAAGTGATGTCAGTCTGAGTGCTAGCATCCATGAGCTGAACATCCTGAGAGCTACTGTGAGCTTTGGTAGCTGGGGCTCGTCGCAAAACCTGAACTACAATGGGCTCCTTGGCATTGCGGAAAGCTTCCACTGCTTCTTCGTGAGTGGCCTTGGAGAGGTCCTTCCCATTGACCTAGAGAAAACAGGAGAATACAGCAAAAGTGAGAGAAAAGGCAGCATAAAATATGGGTGTCAAATATAGGGAGATGAATTATATGTGCAGTACATCAAGCCACCTGATGACATTGATGAGCACATTTTGGTATCCATGCAAGAGGGAATATACAGATAGGAGGAGAAATAAGTTCTTTAATATTTGCCAGAAATTAGAAATTATTTGAAATAGTTTGAACTCTTCCATAACTGTCCCACCCAATGGAATCCAAACACAGCAAAGAAAATACAATATTTGGAAAGTATTTACATTATTTCTCTTATCCTGTTTTATTAATTTTGTAAAATACAGCTAAAATAGGAAGGGTGCCTTTAATTTTGAATTTCAGCATTTTCTGTGCCGTGTAATTGTTTTAAAGAATTTCTGGCATAGCACTGTTATTAATGCAGATGTCAATAAACATGTCTCTGATGTCTAAAAAGAAACAATGCCAATTTTCAATGTTTTGTCACTTATTTGTTATGGCTATTATACAACCATTAAGACCACAGATAGGAAGATTGGACTAGCAGTCAGCTGCTGGACTTTCGAGGAAAGAGAACTAACTCAATAAATAATTTGTTATGAACAGACAAATAGAGAAAATTACATTGCAAATGTTGCATAGCTTGGCAAAACTAAAAGACTGTGCCAAGGTTTCTCTCTGCTACAGGTAAAGCAGGAAATTCTTCCTGGTCTAGATGAGGCCTTAGGGTACTAAAAGAAGTAACCACAAGGTTTGATTATGCTAAATTTATACAAATTCAGAGGCTTGGGGCAAGATTTGCAAGCATCAGCCCATTACATTAGCTGTTGTGAGCTACTGTGGAAATTAGATGATTCTGTGCTGGGGTAGAAAGATAGGATTTTCTAGTAAGAAATGTGACTACCTGAAGGTACCAAAACCTGATTAAAATTTATATTCCAGCCAACAAATCAGAAATAGGAATCTGCTGCAAGATCATGCTCAAATTATCTTCTTTGTATAGACAATGAGTCATAAAACTTCACAAAACCTAATGAACTAAGTCTAAGCCCTCCCCAGAAATGGAACCAACCCCATAAATTACTTTTCCCCAGTGTTTGAAATAGTGGTTGAAATTAAAATTTCTTTGTCACATCACTCCTTCATTCAAGAAATTCTTGTAACTTTCTTGTCAAAAAGGTCAAAGGCAAACAGGAACAATGCCAACAAGCTCAAAAGAGCCTCAGTAACTCAGCAGCCTTCAGGAACATTTTGAAGCAACTTGTGCAACCATAGTCCTATCATATTTATTTGCATGGATACGATACTGCTGACCATTAATTCCATGTATAGATCAATTCAATACATTTCCAGAGTATGTGCACAAGTACAAAGTAGCGTTATCTTTCCTCTTAACTTCCAAAGAATCAGCACTTTCACGGCCATGTCACTCATGAGGACATGCAAAATAACCGTACTGTGATGCAGCCACCAATGTAAAGGTCAGATGATCTTTCTAGCCAGAACTGATGCTGTATGCAGTGATGAGAAGCCTGCAAATTTTGAACAAATTTCTATGCATATAAAAGCTCAAAACTCCTCATGCTGAGTGCCTGGGACACCCAAAAGGACCACACCACTGCAGCCTAGACTGTGAATTACACAGGTAATTCAAATGGCAGCTAGGTTGGTCACTTAAGCTCAATGCATATCTGTGGTCTGTCTGATAACTGAAGCCAAAAAATTAAGATTTAATGTTATAATTTTATCATTTAAATGATCATCAATAAAATCATAACTAATTATAACCTAATTTATGTGGGGAAAATATCAGTTATATCTAAGAGGAAGAGCCGTCAAAGTAAAAATTAAGTTATAAGAAAACCAAAGAAATTTCCCCAAGGAGAGAGCTTCTGCAAACCCCCTCTGCTAACAAGTCACGCTGCCAGGGTGGTCAGACTCAGCTCCATCTAACGGAGGCACTTAGAGACAAAGCTTCAAGCCCGGGTCTTCCACCACTCTTCAGTTCCAGTCTCTGCTTCATTTTTGTTTTTAACTCAGTTCCTATCAAGGATGCAGCTTTTGAGGGACACTCATTCCTATGGCCCTAAGAATAGAAAAATTACTTTCCTGGCTCCCCAGTCCCTTTCAATACTTTTTAAGCTTCAGATAACTATATGGTGTTTCTCCTAAAAGTGAATGCTTGGGAATAAATACCACATAGCAATGTGTCAATTTTTTTTCCTCTATTCAAGTATAAAACACACAATCCTTCTGTATCCCAGCTGAACCATGTGGATTTTGCCACAAGATAACCATTTTATCATAGATCCACATCAACAAATCTAAAAGACGTTTGGATAACATACACAACCCTTTTTTTCCTGAAAACCGGAAGCTCTTTCTATTTACATCAGTCAATACTTATCACTTATTCTGAGGAAATAGATATAAATTCACAATAATGCCATTCATATTCAAATTTCATTTCTAAAGAATAATAATATTTTAAAATCACATGAATGTGAAAAATCACAAAGGATACACATTTTCATTTATCCTGGGAACCTATGGCTGACCTCTATTTTCATTTAGATGCCTATTTAATTTGATGACTTTAAACACGTTTTCTCCTTTATTTGGTTTTTTATGAAATACAAGCACAGTAGACCCAATACTTGTTTAAATTGTCACTTGAAGTTTGTCAACACACTTTGTCGTTTTGCATAAAGACCACATAATTTACAAATGCCTCCTTTCTCAGAAGAAAATCTACAGCTGAATTACTCTATGCTGACAGCTGTCCTGCCCACTTGGGGCTGAGAAGAATTTTTTAAAAACCTAAAGCCAGTACTACAGATGGGGTTGGAAGCACTTTTCCTGCAGATTCTTTAAGGATCTTCTTCCTCCTGCACTATCCCCCAACTTAACTCTCACATATAGTTACCCTGGGAGGCAAAGACAGCTGAGCACTTATTTACAGCAAGCCATTTACAGGTTCTAAGTGGATGATTAAATAAATTTCTCGCCTCGGAAAGGTTACTTTCAGTGGAATCCAGGGTACTATTTTAAGTGGATAGAGAAATCAGTCACTTTTAACAGTCAACACAACTACAAGGGAATACATTTGTTGTAGCAGATGGGCTAATTAATCCACAAGCTAGTTGTGAATGTTAAGTAAAGAATATATCTTTTCTCATGTAAACCATCCTCCTGCCCTCTTTGATTAAGCTTTTGTTTAATGAAAGCTCTCTCCCTCTGTCCCTGGCTATTGGACACAGTGCAAAGTGTGGGCCACTTGTCAACATCTCCCCCTGAGTGACTAGTGGCCACTGCCTGGATCCTTGCCATACCCTTTGGATTCTTGCTCTAAACCAAGCCACATGCAAAACTTCATCAGCATCAGAAAGTAAACAAGGAAATGGGCTTTGTCTTTCATGCAAACATCAACTGACATTGGCCAACTGCCACTTCCAATGCCAGCACCAATGTACACCGGCGTATTCCCACACAGAGAGGTGGGCAGCAGAGAAGTAAGGACAGGACTAAATAACAAAACAGCGACTATAAAATATGTAGACAAACGATAGTTAAGCTATTTTCATGTTATGACTACTGAAGAAAATGTGAAGAAAATCAGTCCTTCAATGAAGACTGCTTCCAGGATTTAAGTGCCTGTGATTGAAAATTTAAACTGCCTTGTCTGTCTTCTAACACTTTTTTGCTCTTGATCATTTAATGCTGGGCAGAATTTTCAAAACAAAAGAGCCAGAAATGTTGAGGTTTCCTGTAGTCTTTACTTTTTCCATATGAAGAGAAAAAGGAAAATAGCAGAAAAAAGAAAAAAAATTTAAAAAAAGAAAAGTTATATATAGTCATGTGAATGCAATCATCACAAAATCATTAGCAGCTCATGAGATAACCTTCTATCCTCAGCAAATATCTGGCACATCAAGTTTAAATTTAAGATCAGCTCTGCTGAAGTAAAATCCTTTGAGATGCTTCATTTATTCAGTAAAGGTAATGGGAAGAATAACTGAAGTGTTCACCAAGAGCAGAGATGTCTAGACACACAGCTTTCCTAGCTAAATGACAGAGATGCCATCTGACATGATGATGGAGTTCACACAAGGCTCTCTGTCTTAGGAGATTTCAACACCCATGCAGAAGATGCCCCTGATCTGACAGGTGCTAAATCTGCTCTCATCACAGCAGTCTCTTCACCTTCAATCTCTCACCCTAAATACACCCAGGCTACCATTCCCTGGATGCATCCTTGAACAGCAGACTGGCACAAAGAACAAACACTGTCCTTAAGTTTGACCAGTCCTTCTTTAGGGCAGGAATTTGAGCCCTTCCTAACTGCAGGCAGCAGGGAAAAAAGAACAAAAACATCTCAGCTTCCTCCCAGACTTACAGCTTTTGGCATACAGAAACTCTAGAAAACTTCCACTGCTGAGGGCCAACAGCTCTGAGGCTCCCTGGGCAGGACAGGCTGGCACTGCACATGTGACAGTGCCACCCTGTCACTTGCTCCCAGTGACCCATGCTGGAGAGGACACTGTGAGTCTTCTGCTAACACACGTGTTATAGCCCATCTACAGAAAGGGCATTTGACACACTGACATTTTAGGTTACAGTTTAGTACTAAGCTGCATTTCTTCAGCAAGTTAATCTGAAAGACAGCAAATTCAGCCATTATCCAATACCACTATCTCAGTCAGGGTTCATGCAAGTTCAGTAAAGGGACAACCTTTATTATGCTGATTAATGACATTTTCTCTTCCTCAGCCAGGTGAGTTAAGCGACTCTTGTTCCAATTTGATCCTTTGCTGCCCTGACTGTGAAATCTTGTCATCCTTCCTAAAAGCTACACAAGCTGCTGAACATGCAGGCTCTGGCTGCTTCCCTCAAGCTGAACCTCAGGCTTATAGCAAGAATTATGTCTCTATTACCTGCAGAGCTGAGGTTTGTGCTGTTTGATAGTTGGTTTGTCTAGCTGGTTCAACAGTACTGGACAGGTCCAGGCAACACCCAGTACTGCAGCACTCTGTGCATCTCTGTGTGTAACCAGCACATCACTTCTACTTCCTAATAATTAGCAGAAATCTACTGTGTCTGAAAAGTCTATGGGTAGCTGTTTATCTGAGGAAGACAAAATAAAGGTTGCAAAAACTGGGAAAACATAAAAATATACCTATTTCCACTATGTAAAATTTCCTCTCAGAGGGAGACAACCCAGTGACTTTTTGGCAATTTTGATCATTTAAACAGCAATTGCCAGAAAAAAAGCACCCTCTTTTCAACGGACCTCAAGATGATGCTTCATTTTGTCAGAGCTGTTCACCAAGATTAGTGCATCTGTGGGCAGGTCTGACAGCTAGAATTTTTCTCTCTGAAGGACATGACATATTTTGGGAAAACCCCAACAAAAATCTGGACACTGTCTGGAAGTATTGCCTAACAAGATGTCCTAGGAAATTCAGAGGATTTTTAAACTGGAATGGAAAACTTGTCCCAGGCAGATATACAGAGAATGGATAAATAGTTCTCATCACATCTGCAGTTAATACAGCAAACTAACGAGCAAGGTAACTAATACCTTGTGCCTGTGAAACTTTGGTTCTCCAGCAAATAGAAGCTCAGTATCTTCTTTCTTCATGATTTTGCCTTCTCTACCCAGCCACCTCTAAATAAAACAAAACCACTGCCAGAAGCATCTCCCAAAATTGTGTGCAGAATCATGCTCTATGTTTTGAAAAAACATTCATGTCTGTTGTGAGCAAAGCAATCACTGAAGAGACCCCCAACTTTGGGAGGAAGTTTGGGGTTTTAAATCCCAAATGCATTTATGGTATTGAATATAGGAAATGGATTGTGTTTTAGATGCATGCCTACAGCCTGCTTCTAGCTGGCTGGGTGAGGTACAGTGATCATTCAGTAAAAATGCCTTGGAGCATTTCAATCTCCTTGAAAAACACTGTAAGGGACATTTCCATCCCTAAAGATTCTTTGTGGTTCTGGGCCCTCACCTTGGGACATCTCTTGGATGATATATTGGATGCTACAAATTCACATCTCCAGGATAACTATCACTGCTCCAACAAGTTTTAAATCATTACTCAGCAGCTTTAATTTGCAGCCAAATGCAATCTTAATTTCTGCACTTCATAACATGAGGCTTGGCAGTCGGTGTAACTGGAGAATATTTCCTCCAAATCATCACTGTGTTTTAGAACAATGCACATCTCACAAAGATCCTTTCAAGTCCTTTAATGCTGATGTCCAACAACATCACAGCAGCTCAGAAAGCTCAGATCAAAAAGTACAGCAAGAGCTCAGAAAATATTCCCTTTTTGAACACGCAAACATATAATTATCTGCATTTCTCTTCGTCTGTATTATCTATATTTACCTTGTGAGTGAAATGAAATCACCAAATTAAATTCAAGAATTTCTGCATTACTTTCAGAGTGAGCTGCCTGGAGACAACTGCTGGTAGACAAGTATTTGTGATCAGCTGCTGTTGTCTTTTTCCAACTCCCTTATCTGGCCAGCAGACCTGTGATTAGTTGCAATCACCATCTTTCTTGCATGCTCTTCCAGCTTGCATTCCCAGCCTCATTCCTCCTTCCCTTGCTTTGCTGCCTCTGCTCTGTCAGGCTGTCGGCTTTTCTCACTCTGCCTTTTTCTTTCAGTGCAGGCTCTTCTTCACTCCCTAGGACTCTCAAGCCTGCTGATTCCAGAACCTTCCATCTTTCTTTTGCTGAACTCTTCTCTACAAAGACCTCCCACTGCCCTCTCACTGAACCTGTCTCCTCCCCACAGGCTGGGAACTTGTCATCCTCCCAGGGTGACAGCTGGAAAGCCGAGCACTCATGAGGTCTGCCTTCACCACCACCTCCTGGTACCAACACGAATGCTCAACTAACCCAGATGGTATTGTTGCAAGGCTGGAGTATATTTACTATGCAAATTGCTTTTAATATTGACAAACAGTTTTTCTGATGACATTAAGATTCTGCCTGAGGGCAATAAAGTCTAAACTAGCTGTGGCATGCATAAAATACATTGTGTTACTTCTTTATATAATTAGAACATCATTTATTACATTAATCATTGCAAACTTTTTCTGTTTGGGGATAGGCCATCGAACAAATCTCTCAAGAGATTAACCACATAGAGTAATCCTTTGATGATGGGGAAAAATACAATCAAAGGCCAGTGTGCATGCTCAGAACGAACAGTTTTTATCTCTAAGCCTTTGCACTGAATGCTATAGTCTTCTGTGAACTTTATGGTGTCTCTGCTCTACCCCAAGCTCACTAATTTCTCTTACAGAGTATGTACTTTTCCTAGAGAAGAGGCTCTTCAAAAGGTAATTGCCGTTAAAGTTTTAGGAGACCGAATTAATGACATTCTTTAATCATCTGTAGTTCCCAAAAAATAATGGAAGAGGCTGAATGGTAGATTTTAGGACTCTAAATAATGTGTAGTCACTTTTTTCCTTTTAGGGAGTTATATTCTACTTTTCGCTAACAGAAAAAAAACCTCAGTCACGGCTTGCATCGCCACATGAATGTTACACTTATCACTGTCATAACAATTCATCCACACACAGACGACTGAAACTCCTGGTCTCCTCTGAACTGAGTAGTTTAAAAAGATAGATGGCTGCCTTCTGGCTAATTGTGGGAGTTCTTTCATTACTAGAAAAAGACTTATTATATCTCAAGTGACTTTATAAGCAGTGAATAATGAGACTTAAAGTCTTTGGAAAAGACTTACTGATCAAATGCTGGGATAAGTTATGGGCACAGTGACCTTTTCCTCAGTAAGATACTTCAAACTGCTGCTGTTGGCCCATTATTAAAATTCCCCATTTAAGGCATGCAGTTAAGCCCAAGGCAGACTTAATTTTTTTTCTTTTTTAAATTCAATTTAAGGTAGCACAGCAAGACCTGTATCTCTCCCAGTGTGGAGGACTAACTCCTGGCCGCTCCAGCTGTGCAGGAGCAGGACAGATGGCTGTGGAAGTGCAGGCAGCTGGCTGGGTCTCACTGCCCTGCTTCTGACAGCACTGCTGGCACCAGGAGCCTGCATCCCATGTGCCACAGCGTTCCTCACCAGCAAGGGAGATCCTTCATGCCAGCATGTCCACCAGCAGGCACCAGGATGCTGGGCTAGCTCCTGTGACGCTGCAGGGAAGAGCAGCCCATCACCTCCAGCCGACCTGGTAAGCTGAGTTTGGCCCTGGCCAGGAGGGTGCTCCATGTGCCAGCACTGCACACTGCAAAACTGCAGAGACATTAAACCCAATGTCAGAGCACTGAGCCTGGTCTCAACTCTGGCAGATGCCCTGGTCAGTTCCTGGGTTCCACCACACATCTAACACAACCCAGTGTCCTGCTGGGTGCCACACACACAAAGTTAGAGTGATCCTTAAATGCACCTGCACTTTTAAATATTAAATTCTTAGTCAGCACTTGTTTTAATTTTATCTTGAAAAATAGGAAAGGTTCTTCCTCTTTGAAAGCAAAACCTAGAGAGTCTCTTTTCATTCTTTTCCCATTCTTCTCTCATGCTGCCTTGAAACTAATTTGACAGTGTTGTTCTCCATTGATTTTCATGGCTTTACTCCAGAACAAGCATATTGGCAAATTTTTTTGGCATAATAGTACTTTCAAAAATTCATTCCAGTGTTTTACAGGACTAAATATTTAAAAAATACTTTTGACAAGCTCACACGTATTTAGATTTTCTCAGTCATATCGGCAGACAAAACAACAGATACATTAACTTCATCCTGCCTCTGGAACATGGCAACATCCTAGAGCTCTTTTTCAAAGAAGAAGAAAATGAATTCAGAAGAACCACTCACTTGATAAAACAATGCAAGTAATGGGGCTTTACCTGCTATTCAAAAGTTCATCAGATGCTTTTGTACCAGAAAGTTCCCCATAGCTTTTAGGAAGGCTTAGCAACAATTTTTACTGAACATCGAGAAAGCAGCTGTAAACTTGTAGCTACACATAATGATCACAAAAGGAACTACATGTAGAGGCATAGAAAAAGAATATGATGAAACATAATTGTGACTGTTTCTTCCCTTTTGTTTCTCTCTCTCTTACTTTGATCCCCTTTTAAAGACTATTTATTCATGTAGGATTACTTCAGTTTTCTACTGAGTGATGAGGGCTTGCTGTGCTAACACAGAAATATTTTGAGTTGCTTCTTCCAAAGTTTAAAGTTTATTTGTTGCATTCCTTTTTAGCAGAAAAAATTGTAAAGGATGTGAATATTAGTACCAGCTTAATTCTATCTTATTTAGACAGCACCATGACTGTATACACATATTCTGTACTAAGAGTTGCAGCTCCTTTCTTGCTAAAAATCAATTACAGCTGCTATTTCTGTCTCTGTGTTTCCACATCTTTTCTTCCTTCTGGAGTCTTGCTCCTTCCTCTCTCCTTGTCTCTGCCTTCTTTCACGATTTCCTTCCTTTTACCTATTTGGCTTCCCTCCCATATCTTCCATTTGCTCATTTGACTGTCTTCTGGGATTTGGTCTCTGCAGTGTTAAAAGCAGCAGCAAATGGTCCTGTATGGCTCTAGTATTTAACACCTGCAAAGGGAATCTCCCCTGAATGAATTCTACATGAAACCCCTTCATACAGGCTTTAGGAGAGAATGAAGTAGCTGACTCATTTCTCCAATGGACTCTCAAAAAATCAGCAAGGGCATTTTCAGAGGAAGTTCATGCAATACTCATAAATTTTCTTTTTCCAGGCAATTCCAGGTGTATTGCAAGGCTCTCAGGGCTGCTGTTCCAGCGCTCCAAGGCGCACCAAGGCTGTTAAGGCTCAAATGGCTGAAAAACACATCAGTGAGCTTATGCACTGCTGGTAGCCAAGGCTGGGCTGTTGAGTGGTCACGGAATATGTTGCACCATTGCCTTGCAATATGACAAATATCTCACTGAAATACAAACAGATTTTGAAGAATCTCTTGTGTTAACTCTTCAGGAAAAAAACTGGCCTTTGGACACGTGGGCAGTTCTTGCTGCTTTCAGATGCCACACACCTACATCAGATGGTGAGGCTTAGTTCACAGAGAAGAAAGACCTTTAATTATCAGGAACAGACTAATTCTTTCTGCTCAGAGAAACAGAATTTTACTCTAATATGAAATGAAATTATCTGACAGGCTTTTGATTATCTTAAAAGCAGCATGATCAACTTAATTAAAACACTACTATACTTATGTATTAGGAAAAAATGCCTAGGCAAGGACTGTCTTTTTGGTTGTATAGTATCAAGCACCACAGAGCCCCAAAGCAAATAGGGCCTTCTAGATATTGCTGTAGTAAAAATAATGATTATACATCTGTGCTGAGAATTTAGACAATGAATTATAAGGGGACATGAATTAAAATAGGCATGCTTTAAAATAAAGTTTATGGCCTAGACAATGAAAATACTTTAATCATGGCACACTGGGGGATATCAAGACAAGGGCAATGTCATCTTTGTTTTGTCTCAGGAAGAAAGTCCTTTTAAAAATGAGGTTTTCTTTTTGCAATTTATTTGACATTTTATAACATAGAAATATAGATACCACTGAAATAAGAAATAAAGCCACTTATTTTTTACATTATATATCAGAAAAGACATGTTAGGTTCACATGAATTTCTGATGGCAATATATAGATTATATACAGAGGATTATTTTATAAAGGGAGATGTAAGTTCTGTAGGTGCTTATAATAGAATTATTAAGAGTAGATTATCTAGAAATGTTTTTAGTAAGTTATAAAAATAGTACAGTATTTGTAAAAACAAAGTTCCTGAACAAACAAAGACATTTCACCAAAATCAACAATACTGAAATGTACTGCCCACATTTAGGAAACATTTGAGCAATACCCTTAAAAACATGCTTAAATTTTTGGTCAGCCCTGAAGTGGTCAGGTAGTTGGACTAGATGATCATAGTAGGTCCCTTCCAACTGTAATTTTTTTATTCTATTCTAGTCTATTCTCACAGAAACAAAAATATAATGTTGCAACATCACAGCTTGTAAAATTTTTGTTTCTTAAATAGGAGGCAGCATAAGCTTCCAACTGGATTGATAAATTGTAGTGAAGTGCAAATTTCAACAGTCCTGTGTTCTAACAGCTCAGATGTACTTGGATTCAAAGGCTTCTTCTTGGCTTATTTGTTGAAAAGGTTATGTTTTAGAATGGCTCAGTTGAAGAAAAATGTATGTTCTCCCTTAAATTTAAGGTCAAGTGGGCTCCTATTTCAAAACCCATATTATGTAGGACTTGAGAGTAGCTTTCTTGTTACTACTGATAGATAATATTTTTTAAGAAAGCCATGTTCCTTCAAACTTTCATGGTAAGCTGGCTTTACAAGCTAGTAAAGTAAAATGTCATCGCATAAAGTTATTGGTGAAAAGAACTGCATCTGCAAAGCAGAGACTTCCAATAAATTGAGAAATGTCTGAAGACAGCTCAAAATGGCAGGGCAAAATTTAAACAAACCTTCCCCACCCAAGGAGAGGCAGACAGGCATAAACCATTCCCAGCAATCAATTCTGCTATTTGAATTCATCCTGACACTTGTTGGGCTCGGTTGCTGATGTGGAACCATGGCAGAAAGGCCAGGCCACCGGGGAAATTTGGCCAGCCTCCACGTCTGTGAGTGAACCACCCGACTGCAGGTCTCCAACCCTTCTATCGCTTTTCTTTGTTCCAAGCATAAACTGTTTTGTCCACTGTGTTTCAGGTCTGCCACAATAAAGAAAATCCTTTTATCACTGTTCATATAAGAGATGAGAAATACTAGAATGGTAAGGTTGCTTTTCAGGCAGACAGTTTAAAAATAAACCTGCCAAGTTAATATTAATGATTTCTCATTGTTGCTTCTTTGCAGTTAATTACTGATATTGTTAGACAACAAAGAAAACGTGAGAAAAGGGACTGCAGGTTTCTAATTCATGAAAATTCATATTTACACACATTGGAGATAAATCTGCTCTTAATGGAGTCTCAGAGATTTTGTTTTTTCCTAGGCATACTGGCCTTGAGTGCTTTCATTAGTACCAAACAGAAATATCATCATACTCTTGAGTTGTCAGTGCATACATCTCACCAAAATACAGTTAAGGAAGCCAGTGCTCACAGATATTCAAAACATGCATTTTCTTTCCCACTCCTATCCCTCCAAACCCTAGCCTTAGAAAAACTGTGAGGTCAGGTACCCAGCCATGCAATCTTAATCTCCAGCTTCCCCCTACTGACATTTCAGTCAGTGGAAATAAGCTGCAGGCCAGCTTTCACATCCTGTATGCCACACAGCTCTACTGAGCCAGAGAGGGATTACCTGGAGCAGACTGTGATACTGTAATCTCAAAGAGGGCAATGCCATCCCGTCTGACATCCTCATGTGTGATCAGCAGCCAAGGTGCACAGGTACTCAAAGTTACTGGTGTCCTCATTTCACCTTGAATTAATTATTTGGGTAGGAGGCGGCACAGGGTCCCTCAGGGCCTGTCAGCAGGAGATGCATGTGGTCCATGGGGCAAGCCAAGAGCCACTGTGCACAACAGGTTGGAAGCAAACTCAAAAGTAACTTTTAGAGCTGCCATCAAAGCCTTGCAGTTAAGCAGACATGTTTCCCCTTTAGGTCTATACTTCTATTCCAGGCCCAGGACATTCAGCGTTCAGCCAGACTTCTTAAAAATTTAAGTCAACAAATAGAACACAAGACTTTCCCTCTCCCTTAAAAAATGAGGACAGTATGGATAGGGAGCAGTAGCAGCTGCATATTGACACACTAGCCTAACAAATAACTTATTTTCCTAGAAACTGGAAAAACTGAACTGAGCATAACTGTATGAAATCACACCTTTCACTCTGCAAGGCAGACTTTCCATCAGGTTATTGACTATTTTGGAATGCAAGAAATTACACACTGCTTTCTGAAGCTTCAATTTAAAGTAATAAAATATAATCTAACCACCTATCAAATAGGATTGGGCATAGGGAGTTAAGTATGTGGTTAGATGGAGGTTACTCTTCTGAAATGCTTACACCATCCCAGTCCAATGGGCACAACAGCTGTGTTTTGAAATCTTCCAGTAGTGGAACAAATGGGAGAAATAACGGGTCTAGCCTCAGCCTCTTTCTTCTCATTATTGCACTCTGACTACTGTACTTCCATAAAATATGACTCATTATGACATATCTCTTTTTTCTCCATTTTCTTGCCTTACCATTTAGCTTTCTCCCCTCTTCCCTTCTTTTTCCCCCTAGGGTTCCCAGGTAAACCTCCCAGTCCTGCTGAAGACATCTGTATTTGTAAAGACATTAAGTATGTCATTAGAAGTTGGCACTGAAGTTTGCTGATATTCCTGCAAATGTCACTAATAAAAGCATTAAATAAGATCACTGCAAAGACAAACTCTTCTGGAGTTCCAGCAGTAACCTCTCCCCAGCCTTTCACTTTCCTTTTTAGCACTACATGTAGTTAGATAGACCTCCAAAGTCAACTCCAGGTCATCCTTCCACCCACACAGATCTAAGTGCTTCTCTTCTAGTTTAGCTAGTATTTTTCTTTATAGCATCAGATCAGATATTTTTGTTTATCTGAAGTCCAGATAAAGAGGACCTACCATATACTCTTCATCAAGATAAGGCATTTGCTAATCAAAAAGACTATCAGGTTAGCCTGGCTTTGCAACCATCCACCCCTGCTTAGTCTGTGATTCATTATGCTGCACTTACCCTTTGCCTTCCCTAAGTGTAATCCTTTTCTTTGAATTGTACTTTAACAACTTCACACTGTGTATTCTGAATCTAAAGACTGGCAAATCCCATAATGATCCTTAGCATAGGTATGCCATTTAATTTTATTCCATTAACTCCTCCATGCTAGACTACATTATCAAATCTTCCTTTTTGTCCTTCCTACTGCTTCTCTCAGAAGCATGATGTGGTTTTTGAAATAGGAGCCCACTTGACTTTAAATTTAAGGGGAAAAATACACTTTAATATCTCCTGCCTCATAGTTTTGCCAGTATAACTACTTCTGAAGGTTACCCTAAAAATTGAATCACAGAAAGTTCCTGCTTTGAAAATCATCTTTATTAAAATGTTAAGGTTATTAACCCTACAGACCATTGCCTGCTTCTTCCACATTATCCATGTTTCCCTCAAATCCTCTCTCCTTCCCCTTCACTCTTCAGGTACTTTTCCCATTCACTCAAAATATGTACCTGTGCAAATCTTTCTGAGAGGTTTTAAACCTTTCTGCTTGATACATATTGTAACTCCCCAAAAGGTAGAAAATCTTCAAAATGGTCGGACTGTGATAAAATGACTACTTTCCTGGACACAAGGCACAGGCAATGTACAGTAGAGCCAGACAGATCTTCAGGTTGAAGAGGAGGACAGGAATGGCTCTTTAATACTAAATAACTCACATTTGTGTGAATATTCTTTCAATTTACTAAATGACATAATGCTGGTTTTGGAGGTCTCTAAAAGGTAAAAAAAAAAAAAATCAGATGCGAAAATAAAATCAGTGAAAGACAGGGAGAGAACAATTCAAAATGCTGAAAAATTATAAAGATTTACTATTATGACATTTGTTAATCCAGGGAGAACACCTCTGTTAATAGATAGTAATACTCAGGGTATTGTAAACCTATTTCCCAAGACGAGGTCTGATTTATGGTCTTGGACAGAAATTATTCTTCCCGTGTCTTACAAAAATGGAAAAAAATCTTTCACTCAGATGGTTTCAAGCTACACAAGTATGACACAGTGGAGACTCAGCTGCATCTTGATGCCTCTGTGTTGGTGTAAGTTAGCTCAAAGATGGCTTTATTTTTTAGAGTGATATTTTACAGGCTGTTAATCCGGAAAGTGGATTATTGCCTTTGGGTATTTTGTGAAAAAATAAAATAGAAATCAATTTAGGTATTTCATTTATTATAGCTGTTGCTGTGCATGGGCAATAATTTTTTTTTTTTCTCCCATAATATATTAGGCTTCTCTGCACTAGAACTTCCTGAATCAGCCTCACTAACATAGTTCACTCTAACCCCTTAGAGCCTGTCTTGTCAATTATCTGTGAATTTAGAAAAACTTACACAAAAGATCATAATGAGCTGGGTTTGAAAGAGACTGTAAAGGTGTAAGGTACTGAACACTGAAGCTTGGAACAGCTATGGTGGAGATATGTAGTGTGCCAGGTCTTGCACTCAGACAATAAATGCTTTTTCATTTAAAAGTTATATTAAAAGAAGGTGGAAGCAGAGCTGTGAATTGGACAGGGCAGAACTGGAAGTGTCCGAGTTCTGCCTTTATCACTGGCATAGCCCTGTTGCACAGTAACTTAACCTTACTTAACTGTATTTTAATACTTCACTGTATTTTAACTTTCTTCCTGCCTGCTGTTATGATGAAGATAGTTGATTTCGACTTCAGTAATAAACTGTTGATTAAAAAAATATATATAGAACATAATTATTTTTACATATTTGCAGACAACCATCCCCAAACATGATGCATACTTGTTGCATCACACCTCAGAAATGCAGTGTGGCTGAGTTCATGTTTGCAAAGCACTGAACCTCAAAAAAGAGCACATTCACAAAGCAACTTATAATAAGGACAGATGTCGAAATTTGATAACAGCTGAAGCAGCAGCACAAAGCAAAACCAGGCAAAAGTCATGACTGATATCTGACCCTCATTCATGTATCTCCAAATGTCACCAATGTTTAAGACTAGTGCCAACAGGAGAATCACAGCACAGTGTTAGGAGAAATAGGACAGTTCTTGTGCCAGCATATCTGGATTTCCAATCTATTTGACAGCTGAAGGACTCCATTTAAGGACTGCACTTTAGCTGGCAGATACAGATGTAAATGGCTTGCAGGTAGAGCTCCTGGAAAATATGACTGCAAAGAACAGCTCTCACTGCAAGCACTGTGCCTGGCTCCATCCAGCTCTGCCTCTGGCACATTCCTTTGGCACAGGGCTGGCACCAAAACCAGATCTGCCCTCAGGCTTCTGACTCTCAGCTTCAGCAATACAGTGGATACAGGCACAGTTAACCACAGAACTGGGGTCTCTGTGTATAGCTGGGTCAGGGCACTGCTGTACTGGTTTGCTTTTAACTTGTGACATGTAGCATATGTTTGTTTGTGCCTGGAGTCTGTTCTTTGTCACATGGCATGAGAGAGGCTTTTAAACCATCATTTGCAGGATGTTTGACACATTCAGAAATTCCCTTCTGTGTCAAAAAAAAAATAAAGTGGAGAAGTCCTCAGGATAAATAGAAAAAACTATAATATATGTAGTTGTATACACTGATTAGCCTCCTGGAATCCAAATGTAAAACAAGGTTTGTGAATGCAAAATTAATCTTAAAAAAAAAAAAAAAAAAGTTTTGTGAAAAACAGAGGGGTATTTGATAGGAGGCTAGAGTATTGTTGCCTGAAGTAGAATGGTATTTATAGACAAAAATGTGCAAAACTGGAACATGGTTTTTGTCAAGTACAAATTAAGCTAATGTACCACTAAGAGCTAGAGGCTCATATACATTAAAATCATGAGCTTAGGACACAGACTGTGCTATGACTAGCTAACTGTGCAGATATGATAGGGATGATCCAGCATCCAGCTAGAACCTTGAAAAGCAACTTGCTGCTTCTCCTGTGCCATATTTCTGAATACTAATATTACTCCAAGCCAAGATGCTCTTTCATTTTTGTGAAAAGAACTAACGGTAAAAAAACCCAAAAAGATATGAAGCCTAATGAGAGGCGAGGCACTCTTCTGGAGACAGTATGTATCATTTTGTTATGATGCACAGCTCTTCCCTAAGTTGGATCTTATATTCCTAACCCTGTTGCAACTTCTTGAAGCCATAGAGAGGAATTGGAGGAATCTTGAAGCCACAGAGAATGAAAAAGAGGGAATAAGACAAGAAAAGAAGCTTATATCCCAGAATTGTAAACTCAACTTGAGTCAGACAACATGGAGATTAGCTTTACACTGTTTTTCTCCACCTTCAGATACAAAGTAAAATTTCCTTCCATGCTGACTTTGCCTACCTCCCCTGTAATGTCTCTCTGACCCTCCTGGTAATAGATATTTTCAGTATTAAAAAATCACTAGCAACTTTGCCCCATCTCATTAATGGGAAACCACAGGAAAAAAAGACTAAAACAACAACTGAGAATTAAAATAAACATGAACATCAAAGCAAAAGACTGTTAACTGAGGCTCACACACCTTGTGAAAAGTGAGCACACCCACCTGAGGCTCATGGTCTGACACAATGACAGCCTCACAGCTGGAATGGCAACCACGAAACAGACAACCTGATGAGTTCCTCCAGAGCCTGGAGGGCTCAAGCCTTTGTGGGACCTTGCTCTAACCACAAGGCCATAAGTAGTGCACTCTGTGTAGCTCTGCTGCCACCAGAGGAAAAGGACAAATGGCTGGTGAGTGACATGAGATGAGCCACCTCTCTGAGCAAAGTGCTTTTGGATGTGTGTGCTGTAATTCTCTCCTGGTTCACCACCACCATGACCTGTGGGGCTGCCTTTCTTGTGTCTGGCATGACAGGTGCTCCAGCCACTGACAATGCACCCCTGACCCAACACCAGCCTTCATTTGTTTAACTTATCACTACTGTGACATAAAGGGTCTGTGACCCCCATATATGACCAAGCAAATACACGGAACTGCCAAAAATCACAGGCACTTATACTTTAAAAGACAAGCTGTCCCCTCCAAGGAATGTTTCACTATCTACAAATTAATCCCTCAAAGACTTTTGCTGAGAATTCAGCAAAAATGAGAAAGAGCAATTTCAAGAATACTGATGGCAGACAGAAAAACAAACCCTGTGGATTTTTGTAGGAGCTCTTTGCTTTCTCAGTCCCATTGGAAAACTCAGCCCTAACTTTTTTCATAAATCGTGAAAGAAAACATAGCCCCAAGCTACCTCCTAGCCACACAACAGTCAGTTCAACAAAACAGGAGTGGGATGCAAATTGCTAGACAGCACAGAAAGATTCCCAAACTTTTAGGACAGCCAAAAGAGCCTGCACCTCTAGAAAGAAAGCCAAGCTGCACACTGAAAAGCAAACACCTCCATCTCTGTAAGTCTCTACTGCTGCTTTTTTTTACCATGTGTGGTTGCTATGCTGTTTTGCTTCATCAAAACAATTATCATCTGCAGCCTTTTGAAATTATTTTCCAAAGATAAAACAATTATGTCAAGGACTAGTAAAAGCTCTTCACTGTTCCATATCTGCACAAATTACCTTGTATTTCAGATGATTTTATGTACATTTAATCACTACAGATTAATTGGATGGCATACAGCAACCAGCAAAACTGAAGCCCTAACTTCAGTTTAAGTACACATGCAGCTTTTTAGAACAATTTTAATTAAAAGTTCTAGAAAAACCATCCAGCTGAAAATATTGGGAGCTTTGGGATGGGCTTAGCATAGCTAATAATTTTATATTTAATCAAAGCATCCTTTGGCTGTAATAAAAAATCTATTTTCCTCTGGTAATAAATATAGTAATTCTGTGAAACAGAATACATAATTTTCAAAATTTCATATGTACAGAAGATCCATGCAGAAAAGAGATCATTGCAATCCCTTCAGACAGCAAGTTGCTTTCCTTTTAAATATGTAAGACTTTTTTGAAATAAGCTTTAAGTATTATGCCATAACAGCAATTTCTGAAAAAGATGACCCAAAGTGCCTTGGATTCTCCAGAAGAGGGAAAATAATCTAAAGTGACAGTAATTTTGAATGAGGCTGACTTTTCCAGTGAACCATGGAGAGAAGGCAAGAAATGTCCCACTGGCTCAGCCCAAGCACCTCCATTATGTAGCTTGCTTCCAGCGATGGCAGAGGCAAATGCTGTTCAGAGTGAGGCCTCACATGAAGCCAGCTGCTTTTGGCAACCCATTCCCATGTACCCTCCCAGGTGCTCACAGAATTTTACAGACCATCCTTTAAAAATGTCAGTTGCACAGAGAACCTGAAAAACAGCCTTTTTCACTTTGTTTCTACATAACACAGTATAATAGCTGGCAGATTTCCAGCTCTAGCAGCCTGGCCAAATGCTGGATTTGATCCATGCAATCAGATGAAAACAGCCCCATTAATACAATATAAACCTTCCAGCTTTGCAAGTCACAAAAACACTCATCCATCTACTTACACAGTGACAGCCAAGAGCTGCTACAGCATCTTTTCTGCTAGAGTCTTCCTTTCATTTATGTGACACAAATTCCCAGCTGTGCTGCTGTAACATGTTTTTCATGTGGTCCTGCACTGAATTATATCCATTCCTTTATACTGGGTATATGCAAATTTAAATAAAATAGCTACATTAATATAACATGATGCATCTTTTGCTTCCAAAATATCTAATGTTTTAAAATAAATTACAGCTTTGACTCTCTGCTTTCTTAGATGGGTCAGAATGCAAAGCATTTTTGCTGCATTGAAATATTTCATTCATTTGTAGTTGTCAAAATACTTTCTTACCTTTTTTTCAGTTAACACAAGAGAGTGACTAGAAAATTATTGGTCTGATGCACCGTCCTGATGCAATTAAATTGGCAAACAGATTAGGTATTGATCTGCTAGCAAACATTTATTGATGAATACCAGCTTATTGGGAATTAGTGTTAAAATGAAAATGAATGTTTCATTTATGATATATATTATGTGTCTATGCAAGCACTGCAACCTCTGGTCATTATGACTGAATTGCAGTAAATTTATAGGTCCTTGCTTTCCTATAAACACATGCCAGTACAGCTGATCTGCATAGATTTTAGGAGAGATGTTATAGGGAGACTAGCTGTAAGTGCTTTTCCTGTAATAAAACCTAGTGCTGCAGTTCTCTTTTGTTATCTTCTTTTCTGCTTTCTGTGTGAATTACAGGTATATTTTCTCCCTTTTGTATCTAAGAATCAAAACGTGCTCTTCCTGATAGTCATGCAAATGCAGTCTTTATCAGCATATTGAACAGATTTAAGGTTGTTGAGTTGGCAGCAGAAAGTTTCTTGAAAGCCTTTCCCAAGGACCTCACTTTCATGGCCTGCTCTTCTAGCAGGACATCAAAAAACTTAGGTGCTGCAGTCAAATAGTTGAAACACATCTCTTAAGTCATCTTTGCATCTCAGCAGTACTTTGTCTTAAGTGTTTACATTTCAGATGTACTTTTCTCTAAAGTACCTATTGTAAAGGTATAGCATTTAAATGACTTTTCAGTAAAAGTGTGAAACATATTTAAGTAGAAATGCTCTTATTGCCTTCCAAGATTTACAGTTAGGCCTTATTTACGTAGCAAAAAGTCCTAGTGATAACCAGCTAGTTCATTAGTTTTGTTCTTGTCCACGCAAAACTGTCTCTGGAACAGGATTCATCAAACTAAATACAAAGGAACTTACTCTGCATATTTACTTTTCAACCACCATTTCCTAATAGCAAGCCATTCTCAGTATCCAGACACATGTTTCTTCATTCTGTTGGATCTTACTGTTGCTAGTTGCACTTCACCTGGGCCACTTTCCATTGCCCAACATATCATCACTATTTTTCAAGAAATTGTCCAATTATATGATAGTGGATATCTTTGGAATAAAGACATAAATACATATGTCTGTTCTCTGCATCAAGAATGTGCAGAGAAAAGCACAAGACAACAAGTCATATTTGGGCTCCACCTTGATGACAAGCTTTCCTAGTATTTTCCATCCAGCCCTTTTTTTCAGATGTCACCCCAAGAATATATTTAGCCTTACTCTGGCAGTTTGTTCTATAAACAGTAAAGGCAAGAAATGTCTCTGTAGAAAAGACAGATGTTGAAGAAGAATCAGTCATAAGCACAGAATCTGAGGTATAAAACTCTTCATTTCCACCAGTGAATCCTCCAGAGCAAGACACTTATGCCAAGTTGTAATACCTTAGAACTGATCAGAAGATAAGGATGAAATTTTAAAGTAGTCAAAATTAGCTGTATTGATCAAAAATACAGCTGTGCATTTAGGAAGAGCAATAAAGACAAAGGAGGCGGAATGTTCACCTACACATGGTATCAATAACATTTCATATAGCACATCCTGAAACGATAGAAATCTTCATATCTGTAACACTTACTGTGTATGTCCTTGAGCATTGCCTTCTGTTCCTTTACACAATTGTTTCCCTCTGCATATTTCATGGGAAGGAGACTGGAAAGAGGAGTGCTTAATAAATGAAACCATTAAAAAGATTGGATTGCTCTTGCTTTCATAGGCATTATTGCAGCAGAAACCATTCATCTATTCTGCTCTGAGTAAATTTTGCACCTAAGTCTTAGTAAAAATACAAGTGCATCAAGACAGTAAAAATGGTAATCTGATTGATGACCAAAACTAATCAAATTGCTGCTTTATAGGTCCTTTTGCTGATACATGCCTTCAGGATCTGCTTTAAGAAGATACCAGAGCAACTGAACATTAGGAAAAAAAAAAAAATAAAAAAAACCTGAACATTAGGAAAAAAATCAAAACAAAACACAGTAGGTCAGAATATGGAGTGTGTCGTTTCTACTGTAACAAAGTAAGTTGTACTCGATCTCATCTCTATTGTTTTCAACAAATGATCTAATAACAAAGCATTTTTCTGTTTCATTGACACACAACACAGTGCTAGTCATGGTATTATTGCTACCATTATCTAAAGACATCAGAGCAAAATACATAGAACATGATAATGTACCTTGTACAAGAAAAGGTCATGCAGCAGTTCCACAATTTGCTGATGCTAAATATATGTGCATTTGTATGATTCTGCATTACAATCACATTTCTGACTTATTGACAGCATGCATGATAGCAAGTTTATGGTACACTGCCAATTACATGACTTTGTGGGAGAATAGACAAAAGTTGAACCAGCATAAATTTAGCATGGTGCAGACAGATGATATCTGATTTGGTATTAAGCATAAGCCTGCTGTTAGGAAATTAGCCAATCAACATTTTGTCCACAAAACTGAAAGATGAATTTTAACAGTCAATGGTATGTGAGATGCAGTCACAGAATTTGTTCTCTTGTATTTATGATCCTTGGAGCAGCATTTACTGCATCACTGAATGTTAGCCCAAGAGAGAAAGGGAATACACATGGAATTTAGCCAGGAAAGCCTTTCTCCTCATCCAAAACAGGCACAGCAACTTTAAATGAAATGAGGACCAGAGCAGTTGTTCTGATTTAAACACAGCTGTATTAATTATACAAAGGTTAACAAAAGTGTTGTTAGCCCATGTAGAGCAAGAGGTGATGTAAGCAAGGAGGAGGAACCCAGAGAGAAGAACAAGGAATCAGAAGGTTGGAACAGTGAAGGGCTACCTTAGTCAGATGTACAGTATGATGTAATCATATAATATGCTCAAATGCCTCTATCTAGTTCATTATTTGGGGTATGACTGACATTTGTGTGTCTCCCATGCAGAGCTTCCTGGTTTCCAGGCCTAGTTATACAACAGATTTTATTGTATTTGCAGAACAAGTTATGATAAGTGGTTGTTTTTTATTAATTGATAGAGATTAGATCCATCACTAAAATGGAACAAAAATTAGATACCGTTTCTCTAAGACTCTAAAAATGAAGGTTTTGTGTAAAAGAAATGGGAAAAAAAAGAGAATCTTTTGCTATTACAGGACAATACCAATTAAAACTGGATTTAACAAGTTCTAAAATAATATTGACTACATTGGCACAAGGTAATGTCAAACCACATCACCAATTAAGAATACAGAAAACTGCAAAACTTGAACAAAGTATACAGAGATAATTAATCCTCTAATTAAGATGCTAAAATTAGATCAGGAATTGAAGGGTGAACTGCTTTAATCTTCACTTATCTATGCAGAAGAATTTCCATATTTTTACTTTTTATGAAATTGTTCATCTTTTCAGTTCTGGTGTATCAATGCATTTTTTCCACAGGTATATGACAAAGACTGTAAATCACATGTGCATGCCTGAGTTTGAAAAATTTCCTGTCTTAGTTTAGGAATGTACCCACTCAGATAAACTGGAGAAGCAAACACATCACAAACATTCTTTGGATTTAGCACTGAACTGAGTTTCCTGAACTTATAAGGAATTTAAAGCTTTTTAGGATATGTCTAAAAATCAAGCCCTTTAGATGTTTTCTGCTCAGGAAGCATTAGCTTTTAGCACCAGTTAGCCTTGCTCATAGAAGCTTGTGTCCCATACCTAGATGTCCTCTGCCAAAGACAGTAGCTCACTATTGAAATTATCAAAATTTCTGGGCATAAGCAGTCTTTTGTCATTCTTAAAAAACAGTTTTAAAAATAATGAACTGCAGATCCAGGGCTTGAAATCATCCAGAATTAATCACCATTAGATCCAGTAATGTGAGTCAAGGCCTGGAGTACCATCATGTTGCTGAAGAAGGATTTGTGTGAAGAGAAACAGAAAGAGATGAAAACAACCAAAGTATCTACTACAACTTCATGACAGTCTTGCACCAGGGAAAAGGTTTCAAGTCAATTTTATCTGTCCCTCAGGGCCACAATGAGCCCATGTTGCAGTCAAAGAGAAAAGACAAGGGATTTGCTGCATCAGTTTTACAATAAGTCACACTTGAAAAACCAGGCTAAGTATCCCAAAGTTCAAAACTGCCATGACTGGGATTTGATCAAGACAGAGTAATACTGAAAATGCAGGGCATACCACATGTTACAAAAAAGATTGACTTCCAGCTCCTGCTACCACCTGACCTGGTGCCTATGTCCTGGCTGGTACATAGGCAGGGTAATGGAGAGCAACGGGAAGCAAACTTTTCGGTTTTCTTCTTCAAACCAAGTCCAGGAATAAATGTGTTTCAGCTTTTAAGTCTCACAAGTTTAAAGCATATCTGTAGTTATTCTCTAAATTAGATAAAGCATCAGGATCAGATACAGTACATTAAAAAAGAAACCCTGTAGAGAAAGGCAAAGCTTGTTCATTTTTGTTATGGACCACTTACGAGATCTTTTTTTGGTGTTCACATCTTTGTTAAGAGTTATTTAATTTTTTTTTAAGTTGCATGACTTTTATTGGTGAGTAAAACAAGAACAGCAGGATCCAACTCCTATCTCTGTAACTCTTTCATCTGCTTAGCTGACTGTATTAGCCACTTTCCCTGAATGGAGGATGGGGGAAAGTTCAACAGCAAACTGACATAATAATGAGGACACAAAATATAGATGAAAAGAATACAAGCCTAAATGTCTGATGAACTGATATTAGCATAT
Source organism: Taeniopygia guttata (assembly GCF_048771995.1). Lineage (NCBI taxonomy): Eukaryota > Metazoa > Chordata > Aves > Passeriformes > Estrildidae > Taeniopygia > Taeniopygia guttata. Next base: position 28,111,973 of record NC_133025.1, on the reverse strand, counting down.
AAATGCAATATATGTACAATAGCAGCCTTTGAATTAAACCACAAAGAATGCTTTCTACTTGATTAGTTGTTTATTTTTCCTTTTGAGGGAACACATCAGAGTAACAGATTGATACTTTAATAAGGAACACGAAAACCTTTAGTCAAGATTAAAAGGGCTAGTAGTTAGATGTCATAATTCATGGATACTGATTGTGCAGGACTTTGACAAGAACCAGTAATTGTCACTATGTAGCTTCCTTCTGAAGTCACATACTCAATTTGGTTCTAGTTCTTACAAGATGTGGTAGGATCATTAAAGGAAGCTTGGGGCTAAGCACTGATAATGGGACTATTTTAATATTCTTAGTACTTTCACAAAGGAACAGCATGTCATACATCTGTTCTATGTATTACACCAAAACTCTCTAAAGGAAAAAAAGTCTTTTTGTTGTCTCCACTGTTACCTAAGACAGTGAGGTGTTAGGGTTTCTGCACTCTTTTGCAAGCCTGTCATACAGTAGAAATCTGAAAAAAAAAACCCCCACAAAAAGGCCCAACTCACAGATGGCTTTCATATTTCCTAATATGAAAGAAAGAAAGGGAAAAAAATCAAAACAAAGGGTGTCTTCTTTCTTTCTCTGAAGGTTTCAGGAGTTCTAGAAGATAGGAATTTTCTTCTCCAATGACAGTCAGAATGGATGAAGCCTCAGATTAATGTAAGATTAAACAGAAACTTTCCCATTCTCCTTTATTTCTCGCCTGCAGTCACTTCAGAGCAGTAAAACAGAAACATGGCAGCATAAACAGAGGATAAATGTGCCCATGCAGACACAAAGCAGAGGAAAAATTCAACATGAGTACAGGTCTCAGTGCTCATTATTAAGGCAATAGCAGGGTTTAGGTCAGATAAATAAGCATAAGAAAGGCATGGAGGCAAAGAAGGTTCCCCCAGGCCACTGTGTCCCTCCTGCCTGAAGGACTGGCAGGTTTATTCCACTACAGACTTATACTACTATAAAACCACAAGATAGCATCCACCTCACCTGCCTTTTAGGTATCTGAAGCTATCTATATGTCTAAGTGGCTGCAGGCTTCCTTTGAAGTCCATGGGGAAGAGAGCAGCTTCAAGCCAATGCATCTGATCTATTTAAGCTCTGCTAAGGAAGAGCTGCTCTCTCATGGTGCTTGTTTGTTACCCTCTTTTTCACAAGACCAGAAACATTGTTGAAATAAGGAAGATGAGTCTTATTCAAGCATCACTCATTTCTTGACAGCTTGGCTGTTGACCTCAGTTACTATGAGTTACTATTTCATCTAGAGCGCAAATGGGCTTCAGCCTCTGTGGAGAGGAAAGTATACAATTAAAATATCAAGCAAATGTATAATTAAATAAAAATAACTTAACTAACAATCCACCAGAAGTTTTCATTCATGTAGTCTTACTTCCATGTCCATTTTGCTAACTAAATGCAGATGCTTGCTAATTAAGGCCACCTTTCAGTTTTTAATGGCTTAATATAAATACTGTCACTGTTCACACAGGACCACTTTCAGTCTCGCTTCAGATATTGAACTCAGGATCTGGCTCTATGCCTCAGTCACAAGGGTTTTTGCTTTTTCTTTTCTTTACCCTTTTCTTTTTTCAGAATGAGTGTGAGCTATTTTTCAAAGTGAGACAACAAAACCGGTATTATTTCAGGATACTTCAAAACGGAAACTAATTCACTCTTCATAAAAAAGGAAACAAAGCTCTAGAAGAAGGTTCAGCACTACAATATCCCCTGAGGCTGGCCAATTACTTTTGGTTGATTTGGAAGATTCAAATCCTGCTTTGTTTACAACTCATTCTATAATCTTTAACACATTATTGCTGTTGACATCACATTAATTAAATAAGCACAGAGACAGATTGTTCCACCTCTTGAAAACAGAATGAATAAAAGACCCCACAAGAACAGATTTCTCTTCCTCACACATTGCAAGCACCAGATCAGAGCCAGAATTATTTTCTGTCACAAATTAAATTGGTATCTACCAATCTTTCAGCGTCTGAGCAATTTCTGTTTTGATTACACACAGCACATGATAAATTAAAAACTTACAGAAGTTTCACAAAGGCATTCTTGGAGCTAGTAACCGCTTCCTGTGCATCTCTCCCAGATCACATGCACCACAAGGGGAATTAAGTGGACTCAGAGGTCACAGGAAACTTGTGTATGAGGAGGGAGTTCACTCTCAGCAGCCCCTGAGCAGCACTGATTCCAGACTGGAATCATGTCCTCTTTCCTATGCCCTGAGGAGTTGATTTAGAGCAGTAAAGGAGAAATGTATCTGGGAGAAAAATACAGAAAGCAGTTTCTAGATAGTGAAAACCATTCGATTTAAATGTTTACACACTGATACTCTGGCAGGGTACGCTAGAACAGCTGATCTAGGTACACTTACCATTCAATGGCTACTCACTGATCAAATAGTTCTTGATGCCACCAATGGAAAAGGGAGTATTTCCTTTGGTTCCTGCAGACTGAAGGCTGCTGCTGAGATCCTGTTTGGCATCAACAGCAAAGCAAGTACTTTGATGGGAACACTGTTCTTAATCTTTCCCACTCAGCACAATCCACGCAGAAGAGGACTGCTGATGTTTTGTCTCGTGTTGAAAAATTACAATTTCTCTCCTCAGTATTCACAAAATGAAGATTTTCTCTTCCACTCCTGATTGCAAAAACCAGAATAACTGCAAATGTTTCTGTTGCACACCTTTTTCATACTTGGTTTTATGCACCTTTTTGTCCTTACTTCAAAACTCAAAGGTGTTTTGTCCTAACACCTTTTTGTCCCTTCTCCCAAGCTAACACACCATCTCTTGTTCAAGGAACTCTCTACATGACCTCTGTATCTCCATGTGTTTGATCATAATGGATACACTACAGAGAGTTAATTAGTTTTATATAAATGGACTATGAGAGCACCTTGGAATGACCACACATATTTCAGGCATGCTATTAATATCAAATAAACTATTTTAACACGGCCTTAATCTTTCTTTAATAATCCATTCTAAGTAAATTATCTTGAAGCAATGCTAGACTATGATTGATGGGTCTTTCTATAAAATCACAGTCTTGGCTCAGCACGAAAGAAATACCCTACCAATTAAAGAAAGCTCACCCTGGATAGTCAAACCAGCTTCTTGAAGAAATAACAGGATGGAAGGGAGACTGATATTTCTGAAAGTTGTTCAGTGAGTCTTGCATTGTCTATGAAACAAGATAGATGCCTTCCTCTGCTTGCTCACAGCAGTAGCAGCTTGCCCTGTATATGCATCACCAGAGTTATCACCAAGTGCAGCACCACTGTACATGAAGTACCAGCACTTCCATGCAAACATTCCTTATCAGAATTGTATTTGCACATCTATACAAGGGGACTGCTTTAAAGGCATGGACATTTACTGGAAGAGTCTGTGCCCTATCCTACTTGAATTATTGATCAATTACAAACAGATTACCAACAACTCTGAATCGTTAAAACCTTATAATAAATCATGTGGATAAATAAAACATGCCTAGGGTGAATAATCTTCTTTCTCTCTTCCTCTTTCTGAATTCACTACCAGAAGCATGGCACTAACCTACTTATAGTAAGACTACCCTCTAAAAGCCCAAAGTTAATATTTAAAAAGCTGGTGGTCTTCTGAAGTAAAAAGAGCGCTTCCTCAGGCTTTATTATCTCAGCTGACAAAGTACACACTTCTAATAAGTTTACCCTACAATACCTATGCCTCTGAAAAAATTAATCATAAATAATTGGCAAATATGGTAACAAATTGCTTTTTTTGTTCCTTTAAAAATATTTTATTCCAGCAATTTTGACAAACACAGAATCCTTGAAAAATGCAGTTAAATTATCTAGCAATACAAATTGAAGTGCCCTAATTCAGCAAAGGCAACTGAATATTAAAAAGAAATAAATTAGGTCAGGTAAGGTAAGTCACAGTACCTGAGAAATTAGCTTTGCTAACCTATATTTCAGCATTAGTATGCTGATTTCTAATTTCACAAGGAAATTCCTTACTTCATTGTAGCTTAATTAGCAAACAGACCCCTTTTTCCTTCTTCAGAAGGAAACCACTTAGATTCTGGTTCAAAGGCTTCCAGTGCCTAAAAAAAAAAATAGAAAATGTGAAGTTTAAAAAATACTCAAGATCCTAAATAGTTTGCTGGATCTAGGCCCTATTGCTCATGCCATAGGGCACTACTAAGTACTTAATGTATCAGGTTTCTCTGCCTGCTGCTTTACTTTGCTCTACTAAAGGGTAAGCTGAATTTTACTCACTGAATAAGCCACCAAATTTGGGATAGACCTGGGTGGTCCCTAAAGTTTTACCAGAGCCATTGTCTATAAAAAAAGAAATGTGTAGAACATAAAAGAAAAAGGTTAATACTCTAATGAAGTAGCTAGTTTTCTAATTTCCAATTATAAAAATAAGTGTCTAAACTTGCTGATTGGAAGTGAGTTGGCGAATACTCAAAAAAGAAATATTTGATGTGAATTCACAAGGACTGGTCATTCTTATTTCCTCCCAAGCCACATCAGGTTGTGCTCTGTGAAGCCAGCATTAATCAAATCTAGCAGAAGTCAAAAATATCTTATTTCACTAAATCATGATGTTGGTTGCTAAGAAACTCAACAAAGTATTACCAATTGTATTTTACTGTTTATTTTATTTTCTCCAGAGCATAACCCAGGCTCAGCAAGCTTCACATTCCTTCAACTCACATAGCAGTCTCTTCAATGGAAGATATCTTCCTCTTTATTCTACATACCCCTGAGTCTACAAATAAATGCCAATGTGGATCCTACAGAGATGGAGTCCCTACCACCACCCACATTGCTACAGGTGCTTCTACAGTTACAGAAGAACAGTAGTAGGACAACAGTATTTACACACCCCTGGCACAGAAACTGCCCTAATTTCACAGTCTTCCCAGATATTTCAGGTCTGTGCCCTTACAGAAGTAACAGAATTCATCCCAAACTTTAAAGCATTTTTAAACTCAGAACAAATATGTATGCTGTAATCCAAGCAAATATGCAATTGTGACTTCCACTACTTATTCTGCAATTGCCCACGCAAGAGGCAGACTCAGAGCTGGAGCTGTCGATATTGTGACTGTCAGTGCCAAGAAAAAAACCCACACCAATGCTGCTGGGAATATCAAAATAAAAGAAGACTTCAAGTTTTCACCAGGACAAGTAAATCCACAACAGAAGCCTTCCCCAGCAATGCAGCAGACATCTTCTCTTGATGATAGAAGTCCTTCTTGCCTGATCTTTCAAGGGTTTTTACAAAACACTGAGCAGTAATAGTTTGTCTTAACCTAGTTATGGTCATCACTTCTCTGTCCAAGTTCATCTGTATGGGATGGTTAAATAGATGCAACTTAAGCTTAGTGGCCCTTTTGGCACTTAGAAGGGGAGGATTTGTATAGTGGAGCATCCTGCAGGCAGGAGCAGACCAGTCTGCCAAGAGCAGGATGGTCTGACAACAAGGCACGTGGCTGAGCATGACAGAAGGGGCTTGCTAAGGAGGTCCCTTTCAAAATAGGTTAAAGGAGCATGATGCTTTCCTCTTGATGCTATAGATAGTAACGCAGTAGCAGGTTGCTACAAACACTTTGTAGCAATCATTATTCTCTACTTGTACAAACACTATTCTCAGGTAATGCAGAAAACCAAAAAGTGCTTGCACTGCCACTCAGACACTACTGCCCAAAAGTATTTGCTTTCTCTACACATACAGGGAGGGACATGTTCATAAGCAAGCACAGCTTAATATTATTAATGTATGTTAGTTATTATTATTAATGTATGTTAACATGCTAACAGTTACACAATGTGGCGGATTTATCAGGAAACTGAAGTACTCTCAATATGAATGCATAACAAACAGTCTGTGTCTAGAAGAGAGAGTTTGTATATCAGTATATAAGCAAAATAAACAAACAAAACCAAGCAAAAAATAAGCTAAAAACAGGAACACAGATTGGCAGTGAGTCTGTGGAATTTGCTGTATCAGCACACTATTTATGTCATCATCTCTTTCTGTAACTTATTACCGATGCTAAATCACATCTCTTTTTTTAAGACTATAATTAGTGCCCCTTTAATGATTTAGGGAATTATGTGCAGCTTCAAGGATGCAACAGAAGGTGAAAAACCTTCTAAACACTGGGGGAAACTGGACCTTATTTTCAAACAAATGTTTCTGACTCTTCAGCTAATGGAAAACAAACAAAATCTTAAATACTGAACATCTTTGAAGATGTCAGCACTTTGATTTTAATTACATGAAACTCTGTAAAACTGAGTCAAACACACATCAGTAATCCCCAAATGGATTCCTTTTGTAACATTTCAGTAAACCCCATGTGGATTCCTTAAGCTACTCGGGAAAAGAAGGAAATACTTTCCTGCAATATATTGCTTTTTCAGAAGAAAAAAATATTTTAACTTTAGGATTGCTAGTTTGTCTCAAAATAGCGTAAATTATCCTGCAAAGACTATTTACACAAAAGGAACATGAAGTTCTGTCACTAAAAATTAGTAGCTTCTGCTAAGATTTATAAAAACTATGCAAGACATCAGGGAGCCCTCCAAAAGCTGTTTTAACCAAACTGAGCTGAAATAATTTGTAACTTCAGTGCTTTGTTCTACATCCAGAGCCAGAAAATCTGTCCAATCTCTCAAGACAGGCTCCTGCACTGTGAGAAGACTAAGGATTGCTTTACTGATGCCACCAACTGTACAAAGAGGACAGAGCCAGGCTGTCCTCAGTGGGCACAAGTCAAACCAAGTGAAATCCCAGAGAGACATCAGGTAAAAAGCTTTGCCACAAGGATGATGGAACACTGGGACAGGTTGTACAGGGAGGCTGTGCAGATTAAATCCTTGGAGAAAGCCCTGAGTGACCTGAACAAAACTGGCTCTGCTGTGGGAAGGAGCTGCAGCTGGTGGCCTCAAGCCATCCGCTCCAACCTAAGTGAATAGTCCTAAGTTAATTTGTTCACAGTATGTAACACAAGGGAAGAGAAATGAAGAGAAATAAACAACTTACCAGCCAGCTGGGCATTTTAAGGGAAAAAAGGGGGCCTTACCTGAAAAACATAAGAGAAAGCAAAATGTTAACAATTCATCAAAATCATCAGGGTAATGAATTGTAGTAACTCTTTGTGCATAAAGAACGTATACAATTATGCATTCACAACATTGCAAACATTTCCCCCAATATGCTCAAACTCTGTAAAAGAAGACACAGTTATGCTGAAATGCATACCAACGTCTTCCCACAACTGCATCTCCTGCAGCTTATACCCATAGGTCAAGGAAGGTAAGTTTGTCATCTGTAGGCTCTGTGACTTGAACATTTTCATACTCACCTCCTCACTATTTCAATTTCATCAGACATGTGCCAACATTTCTTGTAGACAATTTTACCTTCAGTCCCTGCTGAGGATCTGTCCACTAATGACCATAATGAAACATGCTTTGTGTGAGAGCCTGTTCATTTATTTTCATTCCCGTGAGTGCCTTCAGAGACCAGTGTTGCAATCACAGCTACTTACTATTTAATTCCCAGCCAAATTTATGGTCAAATTGAAAAATGGATGCAGGCTGCCTGATGCAGGATGCTTTTGTCTGAAGTGTCCTCATGGAATCATTATACTTGCATTAATCTTTAATCTGCAATTAAACAATCAGTTCTATGTAAAAAATAGCTGCAAACAGATCTCCTGAATGTGTACTAGGCAATATATCTTAATGAATGTATGTGTGCTGTCGAGGGTCTGCAATTAGGACCGCATCCATCACTGGGCCCCAGGTCAGCAAAAGGTTAGGGGAGAACCAAACATCCCCAAGGTCCTGAACATCCAACCATGCTACCTGTCCTGCTCTAGGGCTGTGCCCGCAGCAGCAGAGAACATAGAGAGAAAAGTCAGGTGAGGGTGGGAAAGGAGATACAATGGATTAAGGCATGGCCTCACTGATAAATCTGTTTTGGCAGAAGATGCAAGCTGCTTTGTATCTGTTTATTTCCAATTAAGAGACCTGCTTCCAGCTTGGGCAGATGCTTAATTGGAGATTGAGGCTGCCAGGCAGGCACCAGAGCCATGATCATTAACAGCTGGTTTGAAGCCATTAAGGTGCTCCTGCATGTCAATTCCCTTTTCATATACCACTGACATAAATAAATGCATCTTCTTCCCCATGGCAGCAAGCTCACCTTGTAGGGGGATTTGCACACGTGTGTCCTGTGAACGCGCCTTTGGTTTCTGGGACTGTGAAGTTACTGCATTAGCACCCAAGGCATGTAATTCAGCAGGGAATAAAAGGGGCCTTCCTGCCCGATGTCAGTGTAATATTAGAATGGTACCAAATGGCTTCAACAATAGGTAAGCAGAAGGGCATCTGTTTCAGATTTGACTAAAATTGTATAATTAGATCTTGGTAAGAGATACGTCTGCTCATGTGTGGTTTTATCAAATGCTCTTGCCTAATCCATACAAGGAACCAGTTTTTAGGCCTCAGTGGACAGTGTTTCTGATACAAACATGGGCGAAGCCGTAAAAAACTCTGTACCTGTGCAGAGCATTCTGTGTGAATAGATTCACCAATACAGCAGATTTTAACTATAAGCATGGGGAAACAAATCTACAGTGATACCCATGAATGCTGTTTTATTACAGGGCATTTGTCCCTTCCCCATTTTAGATTTAATAATTCCCTCACTGGTAAAAAAAAAAAAAAATCCACTGGATTAATGTCAAGCAGTGAGATTCTTTTTGTTTTATCTTACAAGGGTATCCTGACAAAAAAATCACAACTGCCTCATTTAATGATGTAAAGAGTTCACTACCATGTACCACTTGCAGCTTACAAATTAGTCAATCTTGACAAATATACACTAATTAAGGGCAAGAAAGTAAAAGGCACTTATTGATCGCAAGGTCTGAAGCACCAGAAAACAGATTAAATATATGTTGTTAAGGAGTTAATAAATGAATTAACTCTGCTATGCCATGCTCTATGTATACACAAGGCTATGGTAGCTAAATGGCAATTCAATCCTATAGTCTTCAATTATTTCCAGTGAGCTAATAAGACAAGCAATTAGACCATTTTATTCACTTCAAACCACAGCATTAACACACCTACTTGTGCAAAGGAATAAATGATACCCATCAGGTGGGGGGCAAAACTACTACATATAAAATATTTTGCAAATAGAAGACCCATTTGTTTAAAGAGAAGTCTAAGTCAGCTGCCACATAAAAATAATAGAATTTTACAGTTGTAGAGTAATCACAGGAACGTCATAGCTAAGGTCCACCAAGAAGGAGAAAATTCCTACTTAAATATATTTTAATGGGGAGTCTATCCCCAAGATAATGCAAACCATGACGGATTATGATGTCTGAAAAATGATTAACCAATCCCCTTTCCTGCCAATTTGACTCTTTGACAACATGCTGCTTATGGTTTGGTGAGCAAGGTCATCATCCTGACACAGAAAACCTTGGGCCAGGTGCCCTAGAGAAGTTACAGATGGGAAACACAGGAATTTGTCTTTTGCGAGGTCATGCAGATACTAACGTGTTTAGTCCCTGTCCCAGGTGGTGTGTGGATGCTGCTGGGCAAGCAGGGAAAAGGGCAGCACAGCCCCCTGCGCTCACACACCAAGGGCAGGGCAGGGCAGGGCAGTGGTCCCTGCCTGAGGTGCTCACTGCCCCAGCTAGATGTAGCTGGATGAAAAATCCCATGTCCTATGATCCATGGGATGGGGCTGCCTGGGTCTTGATCACCATATCAGAATTGATACTCAAGTTGAGAATAATCACTTAAATGAAGCCATAGACTTACTACTTTACATCTCTTTCTACCTGCAAGTGATGTTATACTGCACTTCCATGCTGCTTTATAGAATACCAAAAGATTTGGCTTTCATTAAAAATTTTAAAAATTGCCCATTTTTTTCTTCGCTCCTAGAATATATACAATTGCCTAAAGGGATCAGAAAGTGGAGGGATGTTTTGCAACTTCCATAGGAAGTAAAAATAATCGCACCTTCTCTTCTTTTTCTCTTTCCTCCCACATACACACAACCACAGCATACACTTATGATGTAAAGTCATGGAACCACAGGCCTCAGGAGATCACCTAAATCCACCCCTGTCTCATGGATTTACTTGACAGAGGTTTATTTTGCCTACCAGCAACTCACAGCCATCCTTCTTAATCTTGTAAGGGTCTTCTTGGATTGTGGTGGTGCATCCCATACCCTCATCCTTTGGATCAAAATCAGACCTCATCTCAGAAGCTCCTGGTAAGCCTTGACCAAACCATCCAAGTGGTGAAGCATCCCTTGGCCATGCCAGCTGTGGGACATTCTGTGATTGTATGAAGAGCTCTTGCATGGTAGAGGTGGGAACAATCAGAACACCAGATGCCAAATCAAGGTGAGAGACAAAGGATAAGCAATTACCCTTTGCAGCCTTGGTAAACCATTTACTTGAACCCTAGTCCAAGTAGAGCAGCACCATTGTGAATTGTAGCCCAAGTGGAATGGTACCATCTTATTGCACTTTGGGAAAAAAGCCCAGTAGTTAACAACTGGGGTTATGGCCAGAATGGAAACTTACTGATGACCAGATCAAATCACCTTGCAACCCTACAAACAGTGGTCATAAGTGAGGCCCTTTGAGCTTTCCTGGACTGCAGCAGGCTGGGCCAGGAGCTCCCTCTAAGTGGGACACCTCTCAGAGCTCATGAACCTTCCAGCTTTTGATACTCAAACTGTCAATGATGATGAGGTTTAGGCTAATACTGCTCCCAACATACAATTCAATGCTCCTTGAGGTGCAACCCTTGCCTGTTGGGAAACCCAAAGGAATTTGATGTGAGTATTCCACTGCACCTCGCACATTTTACCTGTGTGTATATGAATTGATTATGACACGAATGTTACTATCTCAAATCTATAGTTAAGGCACTGTTATAACTGGTAGTTAGCCCTACCAACCTGCTTTGTAAAGGGTAAGGCACTCAGTGATTAAGTGCTGCTAAAGCCTTTTGCACCCTTATCTGTGTATCCATATCCTTTGCACCCTTACCCCCTTTTGCATTTTGAGCTTCCATGTAAATCACTGCAAATTGTTTCTAATTTGATCTTCCTTTATATGCTTTAACCTGTGTAGTAAGTTATAGAGTAAACTTTGCAATTAAACTCTGTAAAGCTGCATTTTCAAAAATATATATGTTAAACCCTATAATTCTCAGTTACGTGCACATTTATTTTCTCCTTCTTCTGTTTTTCCCTTCACATAAATTATGAAGCTTTATACTGAGCCATGCTGAATAACCTTAAGAATAATGGGCTTGCTCCCAGAGTACTTCGCTATTTTGACAATGCCAAAATACAGCAAAGCATGTGTTGCTTTGCATCTGTCAGTCACACAGCAGTCTCCTTTGCAGTCTATCAACAAGCACAAAGTGACGGGTGGTCATCTGAACAACACACTGTGCTTCCGTATTCAGCTCAGCAGTCTACACAATTTTAACCAGGGAGCTGCAAGGATAAGGAGAGAAGATCTTTTCCAATCAGGTTAAAATGTTTCAAGTGGCCCATTTTCACTTTCTGTATACTTCTGAAAGATGACTAGGAGTCAATGAGAGAGATTAAGCTCTGTTGGAGGTGCATTATATTCATAATATATTAATAACGAAGAATGCCTCAATTTTGGTTTTACACTGGCAGTAGACTAAGCTACAAAAGAACACAGAGGTGAGAATGAAAACTGAAGGAAGTGACAAGGATTACTCTCCAGTAGCAGTGGACCTTGGAGAACTGTAAGAATGAGGTTCTGTTTGCAAAAATACTGCAAACCAGTCATTGCTGAACAGATTTCCACAATGAAAAATTGCCTCCATGCACTTATCATTTTAACCTCTAGGAGAGTCCCACAAAAGTCTGTGAATGAGTTACAGCAATGGAAGGAAGGAGGTGCTACTCATGAACAAACTTTTTACTGGACTCTGTCAAAGAAAAAGCGTTTCTTAAAGGATTGTGATAATTCAGATTTTTCTGGCTGCTTTGCTATTATTTCTTTACTGTACTCCCATCTGTGACTGGGATAGTCACTGAACTGAAAATACATGCAAGATGCAATTTCAAAAATCTGAAGACATAGCATTACTACAAAACACTGGCTTGAAGCATATCCTGCTTCCTTACAGAAGCTTCCAATTTCCTTTACCAGGGACCGAAATTCTGCAGCAGCTACCTCTACTAGGTATTTCTGTAGGCTAAGGAAATACCAAACAAATTTTGAAAGTGACTTAATATGGATTCAGATATTATTTTACACATATTAACTGAATATCCAAACCATAAACTATGTGCTCAATGATCAGAAAAAATCCAACCCAAAATAACAAAAAAACCAAACCCCAAACCCCCTTGCCCTCCTGTACCTTTATTTTGCAACTGCAAGTGAAGAGGAGAAAATAATTAATTAAGTTTTATAGCAGCAATAACAAAACATGATTATTCAATAGTAAAACTGGAATCAGAAAATTACTGTATCGATCCTGAAATCTGTGAATGATTGGTCATTGCTGTAGGTTGCCCACAGTCTGATGAGGTGCTTGCTAATGGAAATTTTGGCCATTTCATCACACTGTGCAAACATGTCTTACATGTTGCTGGGAATTGTCTGCAATCACCAGCTTTCCTAGGAACGATGAAACCCCCAAAATTCTTAGGTCTAAGGCTCTTAATGCTTCATAGCTCTCTTCAAATGTTGTTCTCTTGTCTCTCAAATTCCATTTGTAATTTTTCAGAAATATTTCAGAAACAAAGTACCCCCAACAGAGTAAGAAATTAAGGATCTCTTATAACAGTTACACAGGTACTCTACAAATATTTACCACCCTTCCACTTCCTGACACTTATCACACAATTTTTTGTAGTGCCATCAGCTATTATCAGCTAGTGGAAATACAGAGCATATAAACATATATGAACCACAGACACATAAGAAGTGCCATACACATGAGTTCAGGAAACTTAATGTCCAAGGAAAACGACCAGGGAAATAAACACTAGGAAGAGAAAAGGACATTAAAGAAGGCAAAGGTTCTTTATAAATTCAGAGTGTTCTTGTCTTCTTCAGCTGAAGATCAAGATCATACACTGTAAATGGATCTAACATTCAGATATATGCTACAAGTCTTGTATGTTCTGTGTTTTTTTTCCATTGCAAAAGTATGATCTATAGATCAGGGATCTGTTGGTAGATAACTTCAGTGGAAGGTGAAGCCTGCATTTGTCTGTGGGTCATGGATTTTTATATTCTTTGCTTGTGGTACATAAAAGAATGAAATATGCTTTACCTATATAATCTCTCTCAGACATTAGAAGTAAATTTTTTTTTCCCCCTGGGGAATGAAGCCTGAAGAACAAAACATAGCACAATGTATATTCATTTTTATTTCACTGGAAAACATTGAGTGTGAGTGAAAGTGAAAACAAGACAAAAACCAGACACAAGAAAATCTCTGATTTGGGCTAACTTTTTATACTGTATCTTCAAGAATGTCACAAAGATTGGTCTGTTGATTTGTAGATGCCACACCTACAGGCACTACCTACGCAGAGAAGCCATCAATTACCATGCCCTTCATTCGGCATCTTAAAGAAGTTAGAAAATGTAAATAGGAAGGCATGATATATACCATGATGTCGGTTCTGTCTTGTATTTTTCCTTTACTTGTATACACACTATAAAATTCAAAGAAGCCTATTTTAGGAATCTTACCATTAACTTCCCTAAAGAAAATAAAAGCAAGGGATGGACAACTCACTATTCTTTAGGCTTTCTTTTCTTCTGCAAAATTTCAAATTTCCTAACAACCTTTCACCCCATACAGTCTATTGCCACCCTTAGATGTCATTGGAACAATGTTAATATTTGTAGCTGGGTATGACACTCAGCCACCAAGAGCGAAGCTATTTGGCACTGTAATGCAAATGACTGCATTCATCAAATGAGCTTTGTTAGTTATTCATTGTGTTCCTTATCATTCCTTTCCCAAACCCCAGTGCTTCTGCATTGTGCACAGAGGTGTGTCCGCAGCATCATCCCCGCTGTAAAACCCACCCTTATCAGGCAGAGCAGGGTGCCACCGCAGTGACCTGCCAAGTCACTGTGTCCCCTCTCCTTCCCTCACCCTTTTGTGCCCAGTGGTGCTCTTTGTCCTCATCCATGGGATCTGTCCCCCCCTGCTCAGATCACTGTGCCAGACCCTCTCCCACAGCTGAAAGAATGATTTGTAATGAAAGAGAATCTAGAGAGATGGGTAATTCCCTCCTTCTTTTACCTCAGCTCCTCATTTTCCTCTGAAATCGACTGCACCAACCAACTTTCTGCAGGGTTAGGCTTTTAGAAACAGCTACAGCAACAAAACCGCCCCAGTCCCTGTGTGTATTGTGGCAGCCCAACAGACTTGCACAGACAGAAAATGGTATTGACAGGTTTGGAAAGGGACAGACATGGACTCTCATGCAGGCAGACACTGGGGGCTTATTTTTCATTAAATCTTTCACTGCTTAACACAGTTCAGCATACCATTTTGTACCTCCAGAGAAAAGCTTTTGGGGGATGGAGCCAGAGATTAATCCCTCTGTAATTTCTACTGCTGCTGGCAGTACTAACTGCCAAGGGATTTTGGGGAAAGATAATGGCACTGTTAACTCGAAACCTAGGTGTAAAAGTGGTCTTAATAAAACTAGGATGGTTGAGGCCCCATCAATAACCACCACACACCAATTTTATTGGATGTAACAGATGCAATCTGTTTGATGTGGTACAAGAGGTTCATCCCAATATGGTAATTAATAGAGGTTGGGGAGACACTCAAAAAATTGCCTGCCACAACAGCAAACCATCTGGGACAGTCAGTTTAACCTCTAAAGCAAAGTAAAGATGCAAAAAGAGCTTATGTGTAAAATTGCATTTTACACTGAAGAAAGATCCAAATCAGTAAGAGGACTGGTCTGGACATTTCTTCAGTGTAAAATGTAATTAAGCAGGGTATAAAAACATGTGTATAATTAAGCTAGTTTGGAATGATTCTGCAGATTCCATAATTAGTGTTTGTATAAGAACAGATTTTCTGTTTTGCAAGAATCAGCAGTTGATTGTTAACCTGAGAAGATGCTGATACCAGCATAATTATTTTTACATATACCTACCCTTCCATGAAAACATAAGTTAGAGACAATTGCTCTAGCCAAAGAATAGGTGTAGTAACACATGGCATAATAAATTGTTCCCAAACAAATCCAATTCTATTTTTCTGTTTATCTTCAGCAGAGTTGTTCTTTTTTATTTTGGAGTATGGAGGGGAAGAGGTAGAAGCACTAATTTCACATTCTTGGCATTATATGTTATCTTGAGCAAAACTTTCCTATACTTTTTTTCCCCCGATACTTCCTTGTTGCATATCAAGATTACTCTGTTAGGCTGATGGATGCTTTGACACTATAGTTAGGGTAAATAGAGTAATAGACTAGAGTAGTACTATTATATGCCCTGTGTAATGTACTTAAAATGCTTTATGAACCAAGTGCGAAATTCCTAAATCTTCTTGTTGAAAAAGAAGAGTGCACAAAGATTTGTAGAAGTGAAAGGCTAAAACAGGAATAGAATACTAGGAATTTATCAGTTCAATAAAGAAAATGGGAGCTACTTAATACCCTGACACAGACTGTTTTCACTGGAATCCCTTATGCTTCTGGTCATCTGTTCTCTCAGATTTTCATGAGTCCTCTTACCTTCTTGAATCTTTAATTTATTTTGCACTAATAGAGCAAGAGTCTTCATCACTAGTTACTAAAATTAGGTTTACTCTATCTTCTTTTAAACTTACCTATGCATTTTCTGTGCCCAGGTTGTCAAGAAGGCCAGTGGCATTCTGGCTTTTTCAGCAATAGTATGGCCAGCAGGACTTAGGGCAGTGACCATTCCCCTGTACTCAGCAATGCATGTCAAATCCTGAGGTCAGTTTTGGGCTCTTCACTACAAGAAAGACATTGAAGTTCTGGAATTTTTCCAGAGAAAGGCAAGGAAGCTGGAGAAAGACCTGGAGCACAAGTGAATGCATGGAGTGATTGAGGGAGTTGGGGGTGTTTAGCCTGGAGGAAAGGAGGCTGAGGGGGGGACTTCTTGCTCTCTACAACTACCTAAAAGGACGTCGTAGTGAAGTGACGGTCGGTCTCTTCATTCAAGTAACAAGTTTGCCCCAAGGCAAGATTGGATATTAGAAAAATTTCTTCACAGAAAAGGTTATTGGTCATTGAAATAAGCTGCTGAGGAAGGTGGTGGAGTCACCACCCCTGGAGGTATTTAAAAGAAGTGTAGCTATGTCAGTCAGAGAACATGGTTTAGTGATGGACTCAGCAGTGTTAAGCTTACAGTTGAATTCAATGATCCTAAAGATCTTTTTCAACCTAAATGATTCTATGAATTTATGAATAGTCAATATTAAGGACTCAGCAATAAGTTTCTAAAAGCATCTCCTTGACTTTGATAATATGTGTTATTAGTAAGTTTGTCCCCATTTATGATCTTATTTTACGTGATGAGGAGAGCAGTTCTAATGTAGCATAGAATCAATTTACAATAATGATAAAAAATAGAGCCTTTAAGGCATGCCTGTGTTAGCTGTGCTATGCATTTTTACAGAATTTCTTTCCTTGTCCTCTCATCTTTTTCCAGTAATGGAAAGTTCACCACCACGTAGAACACCTTCCAAAGCTCAGACACTTTTTCAGGCTCTTTCTCTAGGATGCATTGACCATTATCAGGAAAAAAGTGTCAAATGTCCACTGTCACCTTCCCTCAGCTGCCAGGAGCTGGAGATGTAACAAGTTTCATCCCTACAGCTGGTTGTGGTGCATTTTCGGAAAGATCACTCAGGTGTATCTCAAAGATACCACTTTCCTATTTAATTTGCTTGGCTCCATCTAACAGAGTTGAAGACTGAAGTGTCCACAGAACACTAAGAAAATTGCTGAAACTGCTTGAAATTCAATTGTGACAAATACCTAACTCTGGATAAGGGTCTTTGAAAATCCTGGACAAAAAGACCCGAAAACAGGAAAAGCAATAGTATAGAGGTATAGAAGCACACCAAACCTATTCTGTCCAAAGCCAACAACTTTGCATTTGTATAAAAAACACTGACTAGAACAAACTACTTATCAACTTGTACAATATTCATCATGTCTGTACCAACTCCAGTGACTTTTTTAACTACACGTTCTACAGAAAACATCACCACTGGAGAAACATCTAGGAAAAAGGAAATGTTGCTTATAACCCTGGTATACTGAATTAGTAAATGACACATAAAACAATCTAGTTGCAAATTTTTAACCCTTAAAATGAGGTGTAAACGTATTATAGTGCAGAAAAATCTAAAGGTGTGCTTTCTGCAAAGGGAAAGCATTAGATATTCTCTTAGCAGAGGGAAAAAAAAATCTTTCAATTGGCTACAGACTCCATAGCACAGAAGATTAAATTTCAGTAGAAAATTATAAAATCAGCAGAAAAGAAAATTGATCGTTCCTACACATACTGCAAAAGCAGTATTTTACTGAAAAGACGGAATACCTCAAATACAACATAAAAGCTTGCCATAATGACAGATAGTTCTATTAGAAAAGGTACTGAGTGCATAATTAACCAGTGCTAATACCTATCTGAATATCTAAAAAGAAGAAAAATTTATTCAAGTGGAATATAAACTATTCATCAAAGCTGGGGGGAAAAAAAGCAAAAAAATAAATTGCTGCACTGAAAATATGCACTAGTCGGGCTATGTTTATGATTCCCTGACAGAAATGTATAAATAGGAAAAATTTACCACTCATTCACTAGGGGCTAATGAAGCAGAACTAAGATCACACGTTCACTATCACTCAAGTGGAGAGCATTTGCAGCTTCTCAATTTTATATGGAACTGCCTGATCAAGTCACACATTCTGTAACAAAGATCATATTTTTTGTTTCAGTCTAAACAGTAAACTGTAATTGGCTCAGAAGTTTCATTTTTCTTAAACTAATGTTAATTTAATGAGTATTTTCTCCACATTCCTGGATATAGGTGATGGAGGACTTTGCTTTCTCAGTTTCCAAATATTAATCAGTTACATATAGTAAGGCATAAAATGCAATATTTAATTTAATTTTCCTGTTCTTTTAAATGACTTATATTCTTTGATAAACAACCACAGCTCTAAAATTTTGGATTTTTTTTTATAGCAGTTTACAAAAATAAGGAAACTCAATCCTGCTATGTCCCATACTATCTAAGCTACTGCAACTATTTAGCTGCAAATGTGAACACAGTATGTATCAGGAATTTTAAAAATTGCTTCTTGAGTGAAAATATTTGTAAAATATAATCAGAAGTTTATACTGTGTAGACAGGTGCAAGTAAGGTCTAAATTCTCAAGCAACAACAAGTTTCCAATTCCTGAATGTTCATTTGGAGTAACACAAGCTGCATTACTTTGCAGCCAATAGAGGCATATGGACAATATTCCTGAATATACTCTCAGCTTTGAAAGTTGTAACACTTGCAACTGTAAACATATTTCTGAATTTTTAGCATCATCTTACTCTGATCTGTGTCAACTAGTATTTTCTAGAAGCTGGTTGTGAATGAAATATAAACTGGGGAGATTTTAAGTGTTTCCATTAATTTACTTTTTCAGAGGTCCTAGCAAAAATGCTGTCCTGAAGTTTTAGCCAGGTGATTATCCCTGATACATTATTTACTTCCTAATTTATTTACAAAGCCTATAATTAACTTAACGAAGATTTAAGTATGTGAGGTATTCTAAGAATGCTAAACAGATTTAAAATTACAGGCCTGTTTCTAAGAAGAGGGAAAAAATTGTACTTTGTGCTTCCAGCAGCATGTTAAGAAGATATTCTCTGGAGTTCTGCCTCTGTTCTTCAAATGGGTTCAACATATTGCCAATCTATAACTTTTTTCCTGATCTAAACATAAACCTCCACTATACTTATAGAAGTGTCCTTACAGGAAGGTTTAATTATGCAAATTGTTTTCTGTAAGCATACAAACAGCTGAAAGGACAAAAAGAAAAATATCTTACAGCAACTGGTCACATATCTTTTAACTTCTCTCTGCCTACAGTTGCATATCTGGAAAGGGATGACCAATGCAGACCTATTGAACAAAGGTAAGCATGAGACTAGCTTACTTATGGGTCATCCTCTGATCCCCCCAAAACAGGAGAGCACCCTGTAAATACTGCAACCAGTGTTGCATCCTGCTCAGCAGAGGTCAGGGTGATCCTGTCTTCCTTTTGCATGGGCTGAACAAAAACCATGCAGGGTGAGGCAAGGCAACGCTCTATTTTCTTCTTTAATAGCAAGGTAAAAGACCTAACTGCCCACTAGGAAAAACAACCTACCCCTGGAACAATATTCACAGTACTTTAACTGAGGATAGCAAAGCTTTTCTCCAGAATGTTGTACGTAGTACTAATGACAGGGTAATTGGTATTATTCAATAATGAATATATGTGTGCTGGAGAGTAGACAGGAAGCTAGTCAATCAGAATTCTGTAGTTACCAATATTGAACACATCCATACCAAACATAGCAAATCTCTCTCTAGAGGAAGAAAAATAGGAACCATAAAAGATCCTTTGCTTCACATGGCTTGAGGAGCATTTTCATAACATTTTGTACAGTTGGCACATTTCATTGTGGATGAAATGGTAAATAAATCTTACAGAATGGCTCATATCTTTAATTATTTCAGATCTTTTGGTTGTTGCAGAGGCCCAAGCGACAACACCTGTGATACTAATTTTGTTTCACCAATGAACAAAGATTGATATGGTAGTCAGAGAATCAAATTAGAAGGAAGAGACAGGAGTAAATATTCTGTCAGTGTTGTTCAGTGCTCCTGTGCAATAAAAGGAAATTCAATTTTCTCATCCCTCCTCTTGCATTCAGATTTTCCTCACTACAAAAAAAAAAAAAAAAAAAGAAAAAAAAAAGATAAGCAATTCTTAGTGTCTTCAAAATCAAGTGTGGGAATAGCAGCTTTTCTAAAAATCTGTTACCTAGAGTAGATTCCAACAAAAATCTCCTGTGTTATGGTGAGGTGGGAAGCTGAGACTTATTCTTTCTCAAGTCATACTAGAAATCAACAGCACTACTATTTGTATTATGACCTTTCTGTATAGTGCTAAGAATTAGTTTTCCTTGGCAACAGAATTAATTAATTGGGACCTAGTCCCAGCAGCTGCTGCAGTCATTGCAATCCAGAAAGGTAAGCTGAAATTTCTCTTCCACTTCCAACCTATTTCATATCCCACTGAAGACATATGCATGGGAAACCATTTTTGTTACAGGGTGCGAATTTCAAAGCATCAGCTACCTGCTGCATACTTTTGCCCTAAATAAAATACAGGGTGCATTCTTCCACAATCCTTTTTCCATACGTCATTTTAACACAGAGTAAAAGAGAGGAAATATAACATTTATTCTTGTAGGGTTACTTGTTTAAATGTCTCTAATGCTAAGAGTGAGATTGTGCTTTGAAGAGTCTAGAGCTGTCCTGCTAAGATTAGAGTACTAAATAGGATCTGACTACAGGTCCATTGTATTTTTGCTTAACTTCTACTCATTTCAGGAGTTAATTATTAGTAGGTTATTGTAAAATAACCTACTAATAATGAATCTACTCTCAGCTGGAGGTCAAGTAAGTAACAAAAGAGAGAAGAGACCTTAAAGAGAAATTATTAAATTAAGATTCTTAAAGTCTTATTTGCCTATTTTAATCTTAATCAAAATCCTTTTCACAAATTCTAGATGAGAATAATTGTTTTTATAGCAACCCAAGTGAATTCATTCCCTACCTAAAAGTATTATCTACTTCATAGTACACCATATCCAGACTGAGAAAAATGTTGGACAAAGCAACAGACCTTGAAGACTATCAGCAATCTTAAATAATTACAGATTATAGTGTAAGAAACAGTCTTTCAAGACTCAGAGCTCTCTGAAGCATTTCCCAGCCCACAAGCCAAACACACTTTATGAGCTTCAGATAGAACAACTACTAAGCCTGAATTACCAATACAAAGGATTAACATCAAGACAAAGTCTAAGAAACCAAAATTCCTTGCACAGAAATATACAAATCCAGAACATATTTAAACTTTGCATGGAAATAAACTTTAATGCATCTGAGTACCACTAGATAATGGAACAGAGCATCAGGGAGCCTAAAGGAGCCCATTATATTGCATTTTGGGGGCATGCAAATGCCCATAGTCAAAATTCAAATTGGAAAAAAAAAGAAATTATGATCTCATTACTTTGCACAAATGGGAAAGAAATGTTGGCTGCTATGCTGAGAAGGCTGTCATAATTCTATAAATAATCAGACATACTGATCACTTGGGATCTTTTCCTTCTGAATTCCCTTAGTATTTTGTCTTCAGTTGTCAGTAACTATAACATCTGTCCTCTCCATCGAGCTGGGTAATGGCCCTTGTCTAACTCTGAAACATTGGACTAGCACTTGTGAAGCCATCTCTATCCAGGAAATAAAGATAAAGCAAATACTACAAAGCCTTTTCAATTTCCAGTCTACCATTAATTGCCCCGAAGAACTTAACATAAGGTAAGCAAGCACTTGCCACCAAGCAGAACCTTGTGACATACAACAAAAGTGCTCTCCCAGCATACATGAACTGTGGCCAAACAAGGGGTTCTTCCTCAGAGGAAAGGCCTAGGGTAGTCAAACATGCCTCCACACTTTCCTAAGAGGGCAATTCAGGCATGCTAGCAATATCTCACAGGCAAGATTACCAGAGGCAGTTGATAAATCTAAGAGAATTTGTATGTTCACTTATTGTCACAAGGTTAAAGGAAAAAATATTGATGTAAACTTATTGCTCCCAATATAATATTGAAAAAAAACCCTAAATAAGGGATCTATTGCTAATATTAAAATAAAGTTATATAGATAAACCTAGAAATAACTGTTCCATTTACTCTAAACAGCAGTGGAGTCTCATTTGCTCTTTCAAAGGCATAATCAGTTGAAGGGCACATTTTTCTTCTTTGTTCTTTCCCATCAATTTTAATAGGTACAGAACATCAGTCACATGAAATGTAATGGGACAAGAAGATGGATGAGTACATTTGAAGCCACTAGACACAGGACAGAAAGCATCCTGACAAAGTGACACTGGCAGCCTTGGGTTCAACAATAGAGCCTGGACAATATTTAGTAAGTGAAACTACAGTGCTACATGATTTGGTATTTTCTCACTGGGCAAAATCCTTTCCCTGTCACTATTAATCATATTCCTACAAGTAAGGCTTTCAAAGACATTCTCCTTCTGAACATGACCAAATGACATTTTTAAATCAGCGAAATACATAAATCTGGGGACAAACAGGTCATTTGGAGATATATTGGAATGACTTCCTATGTTAAGAACTTCAAACTACTTCATCAAGAAGGTTTTAAACAGTTTAGATTCACACCTGAAATATGAAATATATTGTGGTTATAGCAGTGAGGAGATTTGGTATCTATGTGGAACTGACAGAAACAGGACTCTACTGCTGATGAAAAACATACCAAAAATCCCCTCTTTCTACTAGGATCTGAAGAAAGCAATAACAACTAATTAACAATTAGAAATTCCTTCACACAAAAAGCCTCTGATGTGTATACTACAGAAGTTTAATGTACAGTCATCCAATAAACCAAATCAAAGCCTTTCTGTATGTTGAGGAAGCATTGGAAATGCAGGCAGGCCTACAACTTACTGTAATGTTGCACTTGTGTTGTAACTTTACCAATAAATGCTATGTGGTTGCATCTAGCACTTCATGATGGTTATTGTGATCACTTATCATCATTATCAGGCAATGCTAATTCAGTTTCTTCATTAGCCATTTGCCACAGTCTCTACAGGTAATCTTTAAGCTTTAAATAACACTGAACTTTAGACAAGAACAGGAAAAGAGAAACCAGAACCTCTTAAAATAGACCCACAAGAGAAGAAATAAGGGCCAGACCTCCAAATCCCACTGCTGCACAAAGCAGGTCCTATACCTCAATATACTCCAGTCATCCTTCCAGTGGTGTGTAATATGCAGAAAGACAGCTTTTGGCAAATTCTCTTAAACAGGGCAGCATTACTCTCTGGCATCACATCATGCATTGCTGATAGGCTCGAGCACTCTTCTTCTGTCAAATACCTCATTGGAAGCTGTTTACAGCTACTATAGCTGTTCTTGTTCCTCCTCTCCTCTCCCACAAGGCAGAGACTGTGTATGCTGGTAAATACAATTGCACATAGACAAGAGTTTCCCCCAGTAAGTCACATATCTCAGAATGGGAAATCCAGAGAGAATGGAGATTCTGCATAAAGAGAAGTTCTGAGATTTCTCAAACAGTTAACCTAGCTCTGGAAAGAGGAAAACAATTTTGGGTGAAGGAAAACTTGACTCACTTTTGGCTTCCAAATTTCATACTACATGAACTAACACACTGCTTCATAAACTATTGCATATGTTTCAAAAGATAATCAACCTAAATATTCAATTATGATGATGTATAAATAACATACAGGCATTTGTGGACTTTTTTCCCTATGGTTTTTTTTTCTGTAAGTTCATGTTTGAAGAAATATTTAAATGTTTTATGAAGTATCTTGATTTTGATGGAATTATATTCCTTAGTGAGAAATTATGTAGATACCATCCACACTTACTGTATTCCTCATTTATAAACTTAACTGTCTGTCTTTCCCAACTATAATAGACTACATGACAAAGTAAGTGAAAAACTGTATTGCAATGAAAGATGCCATCCCTACTTTTAGCAACCTTCACTTCTGAGAATGCATTCCAAATGCTGAACTTTAACTAATAATCAACCTTTTCTTCCATGAAAATTTATTTTGGGCTGGCAGTTCCTGGGACCCCGGATATCATGAAGACTCTGAATATGTCACATTCTAGCCATGGGGAAGTCAAAGACCTGAAAAATGATTGTTCCCTGAGCAGCTTTCCCTGCAAATTCCTCACTATAATATGCAAAAAGCACATTACAAATACAATCAAACATATAACATGGGACAGTCAATTGCTCTGTTATATTACAAGCAACCAAAAAGAATCCTTTTTTCTGATTATTTCAATTTTTCAGTCCTCATAATGATTTAGCCAAGTTCACCCCTTCCCATGCTCCCTGTGGTCCTCAGGACACAGGTTCTGGCACTGCAGTGCGTATTTCTGACACTACAAAGCAACTGAAGGTGTAACAAGCTTGTGGCTCTTTCCCAGGAGCTTCACCAGTTTGATGCACACGGACACAGGAGCTGCACTGACATTTGCAAGCGGGACAGTCCTTGAAGGCAGGTCTGCAGATCCTCAGCAGGAGCAGCCTGGGGCTGTGGGGTGCTGAAACAGCCATGGCTGGCTCCTGCTGCCACTGATGACTCTGGGCCAGCCCCACAGCCAAACCACAGCCTCCTCCTCAGGGCCATGCACTGCTGCCGCTGCCATGTGGCTGCATTTCAGCCTCGCCTCTCAAGGAATGCTGTCAACCCTAGATATGCAGAGGAATATCAAACCAGAGTAAGACTGGTTCTAAATATTATCTTTCAAGTTCATCCCAATTAATTTCAAATTTCATAAACTGAATCCTTAAACCTGATTGATCACTGAGTTTTTCTCAGTGATCATGAGTGAGATTGCTACTAATGAAAAGTAGTTTTTACAAAACATTATGATTCCAGGAGCTAGGAAAAAAACCCAAACAAACACCCTCCCCCCCCAAATACTGAAAGGTATGAAACAAAAAAGAAAGAATTCTCCAGCTGGGTGAAGAACTCAAAAACTAAGACAAATTTAAAAATCTAGACAAATCTAGACAAATTAAAGACACTTATGGACTTTTTGCAGATTGAATCCTCTCAGGTTCAACTCTGACATTAATATACCTGAGGCACAGGAATTCTAGGTGAGATGTGGTTTGGAAAATTATTTGTTTCACTGTGCTTATGTTGTTTCAGAGGTCAAATGTCATAGTTAAAACCTCTGACGAATAACCATTACCATAAAAATCAGAAGACAATTTAAAAAAATTAATGTTGGTTTTACTGCACTTTGCTTATTAACAGGGTTTGTTTTTTTTCAGCTAAACATAAAAATGAACAAACAAAACCCCCAACCTTCATACTGGAGAAGAAAAAAATGTATTATTTTTTCCACCTGAGAGCAGAATATGTAAAATGTCCTAACTTCCTAAAAGTTAAACAATAAGAACTCACAACAGTGAGAGTCATGGAAGTCTACATCATCCTATTATACATGAATGGCCAAATAGTCACCCTGTTCTCTGCCTCTCTACATCAGTATTTTAAACAAAAATACAAACGCTTAAATAAGAGACTTTGCAGTGCATTATATAAAGACACTATAATTCCATTTCTAGGTCCAGTCCTAGAAATGGCATACAAGTATTTTTAAAATTCTCTTTCTGATCCACTATTTGTTATATTATAGATAACCTTTGAACAGTAGCTGATTTAATATCGTCTCTTAACAGACTCATTTTTATTAGTTATTGAGCAAAGTAAAACAAAAGACAAGCTTATTACACAAAAAATAGAAAAGTAACCATCTTCATTGCATCCACAAAGTGTATCACGAGTAATCAGCATAGAAATTCTTAAATTCTTTCATGTCTTCATATTTTAAGGTGATGTTAGTTAACTTGGAAATCTTCCTGCACTTGAAAAAAAAAAATCTACTTAGGAGTAGCATCAAACTACTTTGCATTATACTAAAAGATGAGAAAAGCCTTTGTGATTGAAATTAGCCAGTGGGTTCAAAGTTACAGGGTTGACAGAAAAGCAAATACTATTACAAAAAGCTCATGCTATTTAGAATAACAGGTCGAACATAATCTGAAGCTAAATAGTCTTAAAGCCAAAGATCCAAGAATTTTTCAGTATTTTTTAAAACTTATTTTTGTAAGACCTCAACAAATCCCTAAGGGTGGAAAACTGCTAGTTATCACCAAGCCTTGCTGTATACATCTCCATTAAACTCTCAGATCCTGTGAGAAGACTGGTGAAACAATCTACTGTCAGTTAACCCCACACATGGTGGAGTGTTTGGCTGACATTTTAATACCCTTCCTCTTCAATGACCCCCCAAAAAAATATTGAAACTTCAAAATATGCTTTTTTTTTTTTTTTTTTTTTTGACAGAATGCTCATCACATCACTGATGTATAGAACTCACATAAAGATACATTTTGCCGTAGGCTTAAGGATTATATCTACACCAAACCACATCAGGAAGCAAGTCTCGGGAAAGGATGGCTTTGTAAAAATATATAAAAATCTGATCATTCGAATAATCCTTAATCCCCATTGTTAAATTCAAGATGCGAGGAACATTTTTTTTTTTTTTTTTAATTTTCATGGCACTGCATGTAGAATCATAGAATCAAAGAATATCCCTGCAGATTACAGATATAATCTCAGTATGGCTTTTTATAGGTGCCTGTGTTGTACCCATCCCCTGAATTCTTATCTCACATACTATTGTCCGCTTTCTTATCTCTGGATGACTCTTTCTTTATCTTTCCTCTTGAGGTAAGAGGTTCCTCCACAGGAACTATATGCCTTTTACAAGACCCTAAACAAGGACAGAAAATGAAAGCCTGGCCCCAGTGAAGTCAGTGGTAACACTACAGAGTTTCCTGGATTTTACCAGAAGAAAAGTTTTATCACTTCTTGGTTTGAGATCAAAAATAATACTTAAGTACTTGGCATGTAATTCAGGTGTCATGATCAAAAGAATGACTAAAAAACTCCTGCTAACAGGTTAAGATTTTTAGAGAACCAGATGACAACCTCCTTACATGTATAGTTGCATGCATGGATGCTTTCTCTACAGCCACTGTCCAACAAGACAGCCAGAGCTGGTCATTTCAAGCAGCCTGTGTGTACCCAGACCCAAATCCCAATCCTCCAGGACTCCTCAGGGAGCCTTCACACCCAAACAGTGTGGTAAAAGCCTAAAGTCAGACAAGAGGTGGCCTGAAAGATGTCTAAAAGATTCTTTTTAAAGCAATTGGCACATAGTGACTCAAAGCCCAGAGCTGAGGAGTGGGTGTCCAGGGCTCTGGGCAGTTACTGCTGGCAGCTGATGCTCCCTGGTCTGTGGCACAGCATCCAGTGAGGAAACGTGAGCTCCTCTACCAGGAACAAGTTGTTACCAATGTTATGCCACTGCTGTTTCTTCCTGAGCCTGCAGAAACCTTATGGCAATGGGATTATTTCTATGATTTAATTTCTGTTGTTTCATGCTGCTTAACTATTGGTGTGAAGTAAATAATCAAGGAAACATGAGAACCAGGAAACCTGTGCCTGCCAACCACAAAGATAACCTCTTACCTACAAGAAAAGTCA
Organism: Taeniopygia guttata; assembly: GCF_048771995.1. Classification (NCBI taxonomy): domain Eukaryota; kingdom Metazoa; phylum Chordata; class Aves; order Passeriformes; family Estrildidae; genus Taeniopygia; species Taeniopygia guttata. Next base: position 28,084,370 of record NC_133025.1, on the reverse strand, counting down.
AATTTTTGAACTCATTTTTCAGTCTTTTCAGTTCAGCAGAGGTTCTTTAAAGAAATGCCAAGAAAGTTTTTAGGACATGGCTAGAAATGTATGACAAGTTTACTTGATTACATTTTAATCATACATTACTAATACGAGACAGTGCATTTTTGAGGGGAATTACAAAAAAGATCTCTAAAATGGTTCAGTTAGACCGAACTCCTGCAAGTTTATTGACTTTTATTTTTGAACTTTTCAAATAGATAAATGAGTATTTAGAAGAGCTACTTAGAAAAATGTAAGAATCAGGGAGTTATCACTTGTTTGTTTAAAAAAATCAGAGGAGCAAGAAGAAAAAGAAAGGAAATGCAGTAAGATCAAACCAGATCTACTTTTGCTACTGATTTAATTAACTCAGATAATTCAGCTAATTTACAGACAATTAAATTCAGATTGTTTTCTTTCATATTCTCCAGAGGTAAAAGTGTGCTGCTACAGAATTTCTCATAAAATGAGATCTTAGATATAAACCAAAAATGTGTGTGTGCTGATGTAACACAAGCTAGTACTTTCCCATAGCTGGACAAATTCATGAGGGGCATTTGGAGGTGGCATTTATGTAGGCAAACCAAGGTACACAAAAGTTGTGGCAAGTATCTAGAGAAAAGAATGAGAAGTAATGGCAACACCCACATTGAGGAGTTGTCATGTAAACACCTCCCATGGCCTAAGTACCAAAAGACAATAATAGTGGCTGAAGGTGAAAATCCCTATTGCATCATCGAGTTACTCAATTCATCTCTGGAGCAAACTCAAACTTCATCAAGACCAGAGAAGGCTTGGCCCCCAGTCTTCCATATTCCAATGCAGCTACAAGCAGCATCTCGTGAAACTTGCAGAAAAGCCTCTGTTGATTCAGTGGACAGGCTTGATATCTCTTTTGTTAGCAGCTTTGAGTTTGAAGAGATATACCACTAGAATTTAGTACTTCAAGTAGCCCAAGGGATATCAAAATGAACATAAAGTCAGAACACTTAACTGGTAAAAATTTGAGCTTTATGGTAATTATGGAAACCAACATGAGAAGCAAACAGCATAATCAGCCTTCAGAGGATTTAAAAATGCTGTGAGCAAGCTCTAAAATTATCCCAGGTCAAATATAAAACATAAATGTGCAACCTTCCAGTTTTAATCCCTGCTCCATCACTGACTTTGTGAGCCATCTAAGATAGTCTCTTCTTCCCTTCTGTCTTTTCTCCTTTCTCCCTTCCAATTCTGTGCTCACCTGAGCTAGATCTGCTTCTTAACATGTACCTCAAAAAAGAGGTTTGCACCATTCTTTGGTTTACTTCTAAAAGCAGTGATCTCTCTCCAGTTTTCTCCTCTTTTTCTGTGGGTTAAGTCCCACATTTTGAAAACACAGCACAAAAATTCAAGCAAACAGAAATGACAGCCACACTATTCTGAAGAAAACCTGCATTTTCTTGAGTCTCAAACAAGGCTCTTGAAGATTACAGCTGATTCCCTTCAATCCTAGCCATATTTCTCTTATCCTTTCTGCTAAATGGGAAGAATTCTCATCATATTGCTAACAAATGACTTTAACTTGCTTCTTTACCCCCTGCAGTGGAAGAAAAAAATCAGCTGAGTATGGCAGAAGTCTGCTCTTAATGGACATGAGCATACACCAGATCCCACCCTCTCTAAGTGACTTGACATAGACTTCCTGGATGCACACTCATTAGCTCAATCCTGCTTATACAGCACACAGGAAATAATATTAAAGTGCTCCACGAAGTATCATGTAGGGCCATAAATTTCAAATTGAGACATCTTTCATTTCTGCACTGGTAGGCATATGGAGAAGAGGACTTGAGGGGGATAGTATGCCTGATACCTTCCCCCAGTGAAGTCAAGAAATAAACCTGAGCCATGCTGAGGACTGGTGAAGAGGCACTCAGAAGCATGAGGGTCCTTCACCAATGCATAGTGGTATCTCAAAAGCTTTCATGCTTAAAATATGACTCTTAGACTTTTTATTTTGACCCCAATCTGCATGTGCAGAACACAGTTACCTAAAGAAACATATCTGTCACACAAGCAAATGATACTTTTGGAGATGGCCCCCATGGTCTCTGAACTGCTACCTCAGCAAAAGACAAGTCTGGAGTGAAGGAATGGGGGAAAGAGTGAGAAATTATACATATTCTAATGATGTCTTTATTTTCCAGCAGCTCTATAACAAAAATCACTGTGATGCTGAATCTAACCTCACTAAAAACAGCCACAGAAAACCTGCCCTACTGCAAGCATTTGCACGATTTTCCTCTGCAAACAGGCTTTCCTTTGTTTACTATATTTTTAAGTATATGAGTGCACAGACCACCTACAGTATCAGGTAGTCTAGCATGGGAAAGGTGGCAGATGAGGCTAGGATTGCTTCTTTATATGAATATAAATTAATCTATCTGAGCCACATATGCTAGTGAGCTGCAGCTCATCCTCAGTCAATTCATGTCCCTGCCAGGCTAACTTGTCCCAAGCTCTCCAGAAATCATGTAGATGAAAGAGCCAAGCCTGTGGTATAGGAATTACAGGACTGGAGAGTTAAAAAGGGATTTGCAAATCAAGTAGTAATGCCTGCCTTGGCTTAATTTAATTTATCATATTCTACTGTTGCTCCCCCCTCCCCAGCACCAATCAGAATTGTACACAGAAGCAGTTATGGTGTGAGACACTACCTGATCTTTCCTGCAGCACCTGGTTAAAAATACACTCAGTATCCTTTGAGCTCTGACATGCACACACTGAAACAAAGATAGGGATGAGTTTACAGATGAACACAGGATCTGGCAGTGAGCACACTAAGTCATTTCTCTGCCCTCCTTCTGCACCTTATCAGTGACATTTCCCTAACAGCACAAGATTCAGCACCAGGCTCACTGCATTTCCACTCCCCAGGGAGCCTCCCTGAGATCCTCCCAGGGATAACACTTTATCTGGCAAGCACCAGAGTAAAAAGTGAAAGCTTTAGTTAATTTTGCACCTTGGCTGCTCAAATCCACAGACACTCCAACTCAATAGCAAAGATAACAGATATAGGGAAGAATTCTTCTCAAATCTCTTAAAAACCCCACCTTACAACATTACTGCAAGGAATATTTTGAAAATGCATTTACTCTAAACCAGACACAGTCTTTTTCCCATACACACATGCAGCCCTTTAAGAAATATCTTATTCCTTTCACAGCAGAACCTGCATTTCTTATTCCCTGGCACAGAAATGCAAACATTGACCTACTCTACCCCATTTTACACTTTCAGATCAGTTTGGCATCCAGAGCAGGGGAGAGGTAAAAGGAAGAGAGGGAAATGTGCTGCTGCTATGCTTTTCCCTGTGCTGTTGCTGTAAGAAAAAAATGATGATGGGATTATGACTAAATATTGAACTAAAGGGAAGTGTTCCACCTAGAGACCAGCTTCATCAGGCAAGGCAATGGGCATGCTACCTGCAAAGAGACACTCTTTTAGGACTGAATGCACTTGCTGGTTCTGTGGTAAAAAATGATGCAGAGGTATGGCCCCCAGTAGTAATTAACAATGTTAATCTTCTTCTTCCTCTCTATGGTGATAAAAAGAGTCATTTTTATATTTAATTAATGCAGAGGATCATTCTGGAAACTGGCTAATGAGGCTCTGATCACATTACCATGAAAATGTGCATTAACACCACAACTGAGGAGGCTGCTTCATGTGTAGAGAATCCACTTTGTAATTAGCCCACTGTGAAATGAATCACGTCAGGAGGAACTCTGAGGGAACCAGTGGGCACTGGGCACTTAGCTGCTGCTGTGCCAACAGACCACCAACATTCTAAGCTGTTTTTTCTCCCCTGCACTGCCTGTCAGCAGCAGTGCAGTCCAAAACTGCCAGTGTTCAGCCTCTATTAATGGCAATGTGTCAAAGCCAGAACAAATTATAGAGAGGGAGAGAACAGATGCTGAAAGGCACTAAAGTTTAGTATCCGTGAGTCTGCTATGCCAAGAGGGAAAAAAAGCAAACAAAAAAGCTGCAAATCAAATACTGATTTAATAGGATCTGAGCAAAAATTATGGGCTATTATGGGGAGGTACTTGTTTCATCTTTTCTCATCTTATTCTGAGGGAGCTGGGAACAGAGCAGCAGCAGCAGACTGCTACTCTGCTATGCACTACACTGTTAGGATGCTGAAAGAGACAGAAAACACCTAAATGGGATTATGATCTTTGTCTAGTAGTATACAGAAATAACACACACACAGTGAATGAACAAGTAGCACATCTCACCCATGGAACCCTGTTGTACCTGTTTAAAGGTGACAACATTTCAGAATTGTTTCAATTTTAATTAATTAATCTGAAAATTTAACACACTTCTCAGCCAGCACGGACATGACATAACAACTTTGTTCCTTAACTTAAAAATACCTGAGATCATAGACCTAAGGTTTTCAGAGGCAGCAGTGCAATTTATCTGAAATCAGTCTTATTACCAAAGCCAAGGGCTCCCTTAAAACACCACCGATACGGTTCAGTGAGACTGCTGCTATATGACTGACATCTTGGCAGAAGATGCACAAAAATGTAAAAAGAATCCCACAGGAAGTCATCTAAAGGGGGAGTGGCATACGAGCAGAAAACAACAGGCACCCAAAATACTAATAATTACAATCTCCCCCAAAACAATTTCACTAGCATTTTGCAAAGGAAAGAAAAAAGGCAAAGCAAAACAAAAGCATCTCTACTTACTGTCTGTAAAGCACACACATTTTTACTCTGGAGATGCTGGTAATATCCTCTGCACTCACCTGTGAAACTTCATAGAGCAGTTTGTAGTGTTCCTCTCTCTTCTGAAAAGTGCAGAGATTGCAGCCCATCCTAATAAGCAACACAAGAGCAAAGCCTCTAATTTTCCCAGCACTGAAAGGCAAATGCACTGACGGGGAATCACCCTCCAGACTTGTCTACTGCTTTTCATCAGTCACTCCAGCCCCGACACAGGCACGCCACTGTTAGCTGGAAGCACAAGGCAGGGCAGTGCGTAGCAGCATGCTCTTCTTCCCTTTCCCTAACTATCTTACACTCACGTATACACACACAGAGTTTCGACTCAGTTCATGGCAACACTCCCCCTGTCTCTGCATCAGTGCACATGACTACACAGATTCCCACTCATGAATATTAATAGCATCTCATTGATTATTTATGACAGAACGTGTTAGCAGGGAGGGGTGTCATAGCTGCTGCTGATGACAGATGAATACTCACTAATTAAGAAGCAAATGTACTGTGGTTAAACAAAATTCACTTGTGTCAATACCAACTCTGTTTATTAAGGTTAGAGAGACTAAGCTGCATGCATTTCACCCCCACTCGTCTCAATTTCTACAGTAATTGTGAGACTAATTCATTGATGGAGGTGGGAAAAGCAAAAGTCAAGTCTTATGTTAGGTCTCCACCTTGTGCAACAGGGATCACAGAATACATTCAAAATATTTGTAAGCATTTTAGGAGAGTGCTTGTGAAACGTGAGCTGATGTTGCTAAAATTTAAACTAAAGAAGGCAGGAGAGAAGATTAACCCAGACGGCTATACTGATAGCTCCAACTCTGACACTGCCAAATTTAGCCAAAATTCCACTGTATTCATAAAAGGCATAATTCCACAACAATACATCATGCATATATAGGCTACGTGGAAATGCAGGTGTGCTTGACCTGGTGCTTTTTACATATAGACACATATTTTACTGTTTATTAAATAATCTCCCATTCAAGTATCTTTCTTGCATGTATAACAGATTAATCATAATTGCAGGCCAAATTTCTCAGAAACTCAACTGATACACCCTCTCAGACTCCCAGGTACCAAAGCTATTATTTTAACATGTCATTATATACAATTTTATCATTTGTAAATTAGATTTTAATTGTGACACAATTGTCAATGTGTGTATTAAGGAAAAAATGCATTTAAAATTAAAATAAGCCCACATGTTAAATATTAAGGCCAATGGAAATAATACTTAATTCAAGGCTGACATTAATTCTTGTATTATACATAATGTAATCCAATGGTAGTTATGCAAGATAAAAAGCCCAAGCCATAACAAAACAGGATAGAAAAAGCAAAAGTTGCTCCTTTTTTATCTTTACTTTCTCAGCAACTTTGCTCATAAAGAATGATATCAAGTGCTTATTTCAAAACATCTTTAGTCTGGAGAGCATAGCAGGGGATCCAAAGCAGAAATAATTACTTTGAAACAAATGAAACCAGTTAGCTGAGATTAACACTGCACCCTAAAATGTTACATTTACTAAGAAATTATGTACAGCTGCTTATTTTTTTGGACGCGGTTTTCTAAAAGTGCTTTGTCAAATATTTAAAATCAATAACAGGAAATTATTTTAATGAGCACTAATTGATAAGAAATTGGCTTTGCATCTAGCAGCACCTCAAACACCAGCAACACCGGTAGCAAACAGATCAACAATCATGTGCTGCTTATCAGTTCAGCCACTTGGGATATAATAATCTGATTTTCTGGGCCCTAATTTTACTTAATAGACAGGATGAGAGCCAAGCAGAGAAATGTACAGGAAAAACTGGACCATTGTTGCAAACTCTGCATAGTAGTAAAGTTTGCTAGAACCTCTAGGTAAATTATAAATAGGTTGAGACTAAATCTTAAGTAAATTTCTTCTCCTTTAATAAATGTGCAGAGTCAGTGAGAATCAAATAATGACCATTAACAGAGCAAGCTCTTCACATACCAGCTTCCAGCAGTGTTCTGAAAAAGAATATTAATTTTCATTTGGTGGAAAAACCTGAGCAGGTAGGTTTGGTTATGAATTTCCTCCAAAGCCCAAGGATTTCAAAGATGAACCATGGAGGCCAGTTCATCTGTGTTAGAAAGAATCAGCCTCTGTTCTACTCCTCCACACTCACATGAAATGCTGTTCATGCTGAGAGGTTTAAACCCATGTAGCAAACATCAACTCAGTCTTTGAAGGTTTTTGTATTGTAAGGTGCAGGAAGATTCTCAGATGTGTAAATTTTGAACTTAAGAAAGTCAGATCAATGAACAAGACAAAAATCATGCAAGGACAACCATGCCATCTTTCGATGAAAGCGTTCTCTTCTTCCACTGACGCAACTTTTTCCTCTGATACATACACAATTTGAAAGCTAAACTACATTCTTGAAAGGAAACATTATTTACCCTAGTATATTTTTGATAGTTTCTTAAAATATCAGGTAAAAAAAGACATATTATTATGGGATTCCAATTATATACTAGAAACAACAACAACCAATAGACAAAATAAGCAATGGAAAGCTACAGCTAAGCTTTCAGTAGTTTTGCCTTACAGTGTCTATTTTGCTCTTTCTCTGGTTCTTTTGTTTACTTCTCTGGAGACAACATAAGCATGGCCATTAATTTATCAAGTGCCTGCCCTCTGCTCATACAGAGTAAAAAGGTTCTGCTTCTGCAACCACTAATGGCCACAGTCTGAAGGGCTCAATAGATTTATTAGAGAAGTAAAGATGTACTTCCAGGTTCCTGAGCTCCATCTAACTGTGATCTTACATGTGGTCAAAATACAAAATTTTGTGCAGCATATAACAACATTCAAGGCAAAACTTGGTGGAAGTATTAACTAAAAAGAAATATGTGATGTGTTTTGGCCAAGTTATGCTAAGAATTTGATATTAGTAAGAAAGCAGATTCTTTCTTTCCCTATTCCTCATCTTTATTGCCCTCCAACTTTTTGTAGCTAAAGGGATCAAAAAGGTACAAAAACATAATCAGGTCACTCTTATTTTATATGTAATTCATAGATAATTCAATAATTCAATGATTTTCTTAATTTGGAGTTCTCTATGATCATTGACTACAATTAAATCTTACCATAAAAACTAAAATAATAATTTACAGTCAAACCAGCAATTATTAATGCAAATGGATGGAGTTCAATTTTAAGAGAGTTACCAAAAAAATTGTTAACATTTTCAAACAACGTGTCCTTGTTTAGGTTCCCTAATTAATTTTAAGTATCTAGGAGATTACTTATATTTGGTATACAGTTACCTCATTGAAATACAGCACTGTCTAATTACAAGAACCCATGTAAGAAAATTTATCATTGCAAAAAATTCAGGACAAAAACACTGCAATATAAAGACCACTCACTCCTTTATAGGTTCTTTATCACACACTAAAAGACCTGTAATAAAATATAACATTTATTTTAAGTAAGGATAATGAAGCTGTTGGTCCAAACACAGCGGTAAAACCCAGTGAAGTATATGTGGAATTCCAAGTTTTCTTTGCAAGCCCTTGAATTCACACTGTCCTCCTGATGTACCAACCCTACAGAATTTACTATATAAATTTTGAGGAATTCCGAGAAATCTGGCTCTCAGAACAGATGGCAATGCAATTTATAGTCTAAGGGCTGCATGGCTGTAAAACAGAAGTATCATAAGAAAAAGAGCTGGAGAAAGCTTTTGCATATCCCCACTGTTCTGAACAAAGGCTTGTAACCTCAGTCTGGGTAGATCTTTTAGTCCGTTGGGATATTTAATGTTTTTAATGAAGCCTCAGCTCAGGTGATCTTATGCATCAGTCAGTTTGCATTATTAGAAAAACAAGGAAACTTCCAGACCTATGATTCCAGAGAAAAACTTAAAAAGCTTGAGTAAATATAACCCAAAGACTCAGAATTTGCATATAAGCTGGCCAGCTTGAACTCTAAAATAACATAATATATATATGTACCAGTAGGATAAATGAAGGTGCAAGCTATAGAAGTACAAAGTCATTGAAATGGCTTAGGCTTCAATAAAATTGATTTTTGCAAAGACAATAAACTAGAAAATCTTACCACAATCCCTACAAGATGCATGAAAGTCTTCCTCAAAGTAGAAATGCTGTATGTTTTCTACAGTCATCAGACCATACTTGAAAATCCATGAACATAAAAACTAAGAATTTCTATCTATGATAAAATGCAATATTCTCTGGAACATTAAGTTAGGAAAGACATTTGTTTAATCTCATATACTTTACCACAGCTACCAAGATTCCATGCACTGGTCAAAGTCACAGCAAAATTAAAGGTGGCAAGAGAAGAGGCAGGACATGGAATTCCTAAGTTCTGTATTTCCTAGGAGGACTGTAATTTCTCTGAAGCCTATTTAGGCCTGCCTGACTGTAAATCAAATGGGCTCCATAAGTGGAATTTTCCATTGGGCTCAAATGCTCCCTGGAAGGCAGGGAGCGCCCATAACATCATATATAAGTCCAGTCTATTGATATCTATTGATTGGTTTTCCCATCCATGATTACATTTACATGGAAACTATAGGATCCTATGGGACTTATGGCATACCTTTTCAAAAATGCAAATACCTGTCTAAAGGGAAACGGAAAGCAAGGACATGAGAAATCCCCTCTGCCACAACTGCTTACAGTACAAGTTCTACTTGTTCTTTTTGCTCTACAGGAAAAAAAGAAAATAACCCCATTTTAACCGATTTATCTACTAATACAATGTGAATGAGCTGGCTAGCATTCTTTGGGAAAAGTACAATTCCTTTACCACGTCTACCAGCCAAACTTCAGACTGATCAGAAACTGTTTGTCCCTTTTCTTTCTCAAAGATTCATCCAGGATATTTTTTCCCCATGGTTTTTACTCTGAATGGCTTCCTTATCACCCTTAAACTGGTGCCATAATAATTAGGGAACTGTTGCAGAAAACCAAATGATGCCTAATACTGAATTTTAAGTTAGGAATACATAAAGGTTGGTGTCAGGACTTGGTTAACATCTTCTAGAAGGACCTTGACTTTCTCTTGACTTTCTCTATCTCATCAGTTATTTATAAAGAAACCATCTCACATAACTTCATGTTTTTTAAACCATATGATCATGTGAAACCAGGCTTTTAACTGCACTACAGAGTTTTTATACTATGGAGTACACAGAGTAGAATTACTCATAAATAACAATTTAAATGATTTAAAAGAAACAAGAATTAATCAGGATAGCCAAACCTAAAGTGTATGAACAAAGTTCGGTGGAAAAAGCTCTGATTATAGATAAATTTAGGTGTGAAGTCCCATGTCAATAAACATTAAAAACTGCACATAGGGAACACTGCTAAAATATTCAGTCATGGTCTCTAAAGTAATTATATCTACTCAGAAAATAGGTTTGGAGTTGTGGATAGTTTCCTCCAATTGCCTGAGGAAAAGACTAACAGTGGAGCAGGAACTATTGAAACTGCACAAACACCAGAAATATCCATATTTTATCCATATAGCCAGAAGTTCTGGTCTTTCCATCTTTAAATCATTTAAAGAAAATGGAAGAGCTGTGAAGCACAAATGAGAAATATAAATAATAATTCACGTTCCCTGCATCTTCCATGTTATATATATTCTCCTGATACAGAATGCATTCCTTCTCACATTACACAATGAAATAATAAGACAATACATTTAAAACAGCAAAAGAAAGACTGGATTTTTTTTCCCAAGAAATTTGATAGTGGAACGCACTACCTCAAAGGAAGCAAAAAGCAGAAAATAGTTCAAAAGGTATTAGGCAACTTTACAACAGGTAACTGTTCACTAGTCATCTACCTGCCTAGGAAGCCCATAATTCACCAACTTCTGGGCGCTATGAGAGATAGAACAGCTCTGATATTTCCCTCCATGCATCCCCTTGCTGATAGCTTGCCTGTATTTATTATTTTCCTCCTTGGAAATCTAATATTGGCAACATGAACCCTTTACTATTTTAATTCTAAAGGTACAAACTTACCAGTTCTTGCACAAAAAGCTAGAATATATCTTTAACTGAAAATTTCTTAGCTAATGTTAGCTGCTAATACAACATAATTAACAACAGCATTAATGATCACATCACTTCAAACTTCAAACACATCTATGAAAGTACATTTTATTATTGTCCTAATCAGTTTCAAAGCTTTTCAAGCTACATCTGTTTCAAAATTAAAAAGAAAAAAAAAAAAAAAGGATTTTTCCCAACAGCTTAAGATTATATCTGAGTTTTTTTATACCCGTGTTGGAAATAAAGACCATTTGGAACCAAGATATGCCAAGTTCAGGCCCAGATCAAACAACAGCAAATATCAGTGAAAAGCCTCAATGAGAAACTGAACTCACAGTACAAAATTAATTCAAGGGCTGCAGCTGCAGGGACTGGTTCAGAGGACAAGAGCAGTGGTGGGGAACTCCTTGGCTCTTTTCTTTCCTCTGATACCTGAGTCATTAGAAAACCTCTTCCTTTTTACATTCTTGTAAAATAAGTAACACCAGTCTTGCAAGGGCATAAACTCAATAAGCCTTTCAAGACTTTACAGAGCTTTTCAAAGAATGTGTTATAGTCGGCTGTTACACCCACCCAAGTTCTGCTGAGGCCGCCCTTGCAGCCTTCAGCACTCAAATTAATTAACATGTCTTGTGTGGTGTCTCAATTAAAAGTTTTAAGTTTTATACTGCTAATCAGTACAGAAGTACAAAATGAAAAATTACTCATGGCTTGAGAAAGTCCCTTGCTAAAAGGCCCTTTGAGAGTAAGTGCCATTAGTTCAATAAATCTACAAGAGTAATTTTGGTACACCCGAATATTTCAAAAGTGAAGATGCTGAGAAGAACAGTTTGTCATGAATACGGCACAACCAGTGCAGAGACACATTTACCAATATGGACGTGCCACCACTCGCTTTCAAAGCTTGTACAAGTGGCAGTCTGGAAAAACTGTCGGGGGATACAGCAATAAAATAGATAATTCTGTCTTACCCCGTATAAATGGCCTACTGTGCCCTAGAAAAAACACACCAGGATTAGGGAAGTTTTCATGGCCTTGAATGGATTTTCATGGTATTGAAGCTGAAAAGGAGAACTCTGTTGAATCAGGCCATAAAAGCAGCTGCTTTTCTCCTCCACTAAAGTATAAACATGTTGTAATATAACTGTCAGAAGTTAACATTACTATAGTAAAAAAATAATTTTTTTAAACACAGATACAACCTATGTCTCCAAACAGAGGGGAGTTGGATGCTTGTGTTTAACTAATCACGTCTTCATCACCCTAAAGACAGTGTAAGTGGTGAGTGTGATTGAATCTCAAACCTGGCTTCCAACACACACTTGATAGAATGATGGATGCAGGACTACAACACACAATGCTGCAGGAGGAACTGCCCACACTACTCCCATGTCTGTCAGCTAGTCAGACTAGCTGAGTTTGGTTTAGACTGGTTAGTTTGATTTAAAATAACAATGTAAACTACAGTCAATTCTGTTTGTTGATAGTCACTAACTGACCACCATAAAAGCACCATTAATTCTGTTGTCGTCAGCAAATGCTTTGTAATGATTTAAAATGAATGCAGCTTTCTCTTTGTGAAAATCCCCACAGCATCAAAGGTTTACTTTGTACGCTTTTGGGGCTTTCTAAAGTTTAAAATTACTGCCAGTGCACCTGCCTTCTAGAAGATCGTTAGGTAAATGTCCCAGCAAAGCCCAATCAACCTGGTTTCAGTTACCTTACCGTCTGCTCTAGAAGAAAATTAATGTTATTAGATGTGTCTTTCCCTGAAAATTGCTGGTGTTTGGTTACTGTGGCAGCTGTCAGGGAGGTGCAGGGGTCTCTCTGCTGGATGCTGACCCGGCAGGCTGCCTAGGCACAAGCCTGGTCCCAGCCCCGTGCCAGCCACCCCACCCGCATCAGGGTGCCCTGAGTCCTTGCAGTACGCCAGAGCTCAGCCTTGCCAGTGTGCCCTGCCAAACCCCAGATCCCTGCAACTCCCACCCATCAAGAAACAGAAATATCAGGTCTGAACTCAGGTATAAGGAGTTGGGAAGAAAAATGTAGAAAAAATTAAAAACTCTTGCAGACCTACATGGATGGAGACAAATGAAATCCGATTAATGATGCCTCTTTTTCTTCTATTTTGATGTCCTGTGGAAAAGAAATTAGCATAGCAAATCCTGCTTTATCTCTGAATGAAATTTCAGATCCTTAGTCTGAACCCCTCTTCTTTTTCCTGGAATGAAAAGCCAAAATGAAGATCTTGTCAGCTTCAGAGGGGAGATTTGTCACACATCAGTGGTTTGCAGAGGCAGGTGCCCACCCAGCCCTTTCTGCCTGGCCACAGGGACACCATTGCCACCCAGCCTCTGCTCAGCTGCTGCCACCTCTGTGCTGTGCTCCTGCTTTGCTTCCAGCAGCTTGCCAGGACTCTTTGATCATCTGAGCCCTCTGGACAGGGGCATTAAAAACTCTTTTTGTATATAGCTTCCTAAAATAGCTAAAGGACAATATAAAGTGGAGGAAAATAATTCAGTTACACTACAATCAAAGAATGATGCAAATTACAGTGAAGCACTTGGCTTGTATTTAGCATAAAAACATATAAAACAATACATACACAGGATCACTTAAAAGAAACCTTTGGATGGGAAACCAGAATTATAGAGGCAATGGTGTCATTCAATTTGCCAAGACTGAAGCAGATTAAAAACCATCATTGTGCTCTAAAGAAGAGACACTTAACACCCTTACTCAACAGTAAGGATCAATTGATGAAATAGTAGCAATACCAGTGCAATTCATCTGGGATGAAAATCCTTCCAAATTTAACTTTCACACAGTGAAATCATTGCTCTCGGATTTCAAAATGTGCCCTTCTTGAAATACATGCCCAAGCTCTGTAATGTATTTTGGTTGTCAATATCAGTCATAAATAAAAATAAAGCAGAGTCTAGACCAGAGAAATGCGGTCTAGACTGATCTCCTGTTCCAGGGATCTTTGCTGTGTAATTCTCCACTGATTTTATTCCCAGCTAGGAAAAACATGATCTTTAAAGGTCCCTTCCAACACAAAGCATTCTGTGATTCTGTGGTTTATCTAAACTTTCCTTAGCAGGAAATGTCCACCATGCTTTGTCCAACACTGCAGTAAGTGCCCTCAGTACTCTTACACATGACCAAAAGCAAAAAATGCTATTTCTTAAAAATTATAAAATAAAATTATATTTTTGCAGGATAGATATTTTAGTAGACACTGTTTGGAATTCTCCATGTCAAAAAGTTCAAGACCACTTGCATAATCCTTCTTAGCTCCTTCAGTAAGGCCTTGTACGTATATTTGGAAGAGTTTGAAGATGCCCACAGGCAGACAAATACCTTCACTGTGTCCTGACACCTACCAACTTGCCTGATCAGACTTAAAGCAGCCTGATGCAATACAAAAATGGAGAAACATAATCTCATTTACTCCAGAGTGAATTCCTGTACTACTGAACCATTTATTTCAAAAGAAAAACAAGGGGCATCAGGCCAGGTAGGCGACTCCTGTTGCTAAATATGTTCACATTTGTATTTGCCCATAAGGAGTCAGACTCCACATTTTCAACTCATCTTCATAGAGGAGAATGAGATGCTTTCATTTACTACAGGGGAGGAAGTGACATCTCTGAAAATTGATTTTACTCATCAAACTTCAAACTATAGTATGTGAGTGTTCACACTAGAAGTAAAAGCAGTGTATTTCCAAAACTCATATTTTTTACAGAAATAAACTTTGTATCTTATAAAACAGAAAGGTCTTTTAATAGAAGAGAAAATATAACCTTCTCAAAGTTAATGTCTGTTCTCTTCTCTATGATTCCCCCTGGAAGGATGTGAGACAAATCACAGGAAAATAAAGAAGAAAAAGGAAAAAAATTGAAGAGAATAACTGATTGGGAAAGGTTGAGTGCTTTTCTGCAAGATCTTTGCATCTAGTCTGAATATGTTTCATTTCTATTCAGTTCTTGTGCAGGACACTAGGATTATATGTATCAACTTAATTCAGTGATAAGAAAATCCTTACTATAAATTCTACAATGTGGGACAAATCTGCCAAGATCTTGATTATCAAAACAAATGAACAGACACTAAAATGTGACATACATAGCATACCCTTTACATGATGAATTAGCCCTAGCACAACTGACACACATAACTGTAAGGCAATGTTAAGGTTGCTATGATAAGAAATGTCTTTCCTTCCCCAGCACCTGAGTCACATGTTTTCTGAATCAATGACTTCTAGCAAAAGACAAAATATTTTCTGTAATTAAATATTATCTGCATATAATAGAACGTATTTCTCTGTCCCACTGTGATCTCCTTTGAAAGTTAATGCTTTCAAGAGTGACTTCACCCTGCCGCTGCAGTGACTAGCCAGAAGCCCTAAGGTTGTTATTTGCCTCTTCAGCAGATGTGTTGGGGATTTATTGTAATGCTTTAGGGACCAGATAGTGATGGTCAAATAAATTAGAAAAGTCATGCAGCGAGAAGGAACATTGTCAGCCCAGGGAAAGCAAGAGTCCTGTCTCAAGCTACGGAGGGGAGGGGAGGGGAGGGGAGGGGAGGGGAGGGGAGGGGAGGGGAGGGGAGGGGAGGGGAGGGGAGGGGAGGGGAGGGGAGGGGAGGGGAGGGGAGGGGAGGGGAGGGGAGGGGAGGGGAGGGGAGGGGAGAGCCCATGGAAACCTTCAGAGCAGCCTGGGCTCAGCTGCACATGCCCCTGGGGCTGCTCCCCACAACAGTGCCAGCTTGGATATTACAACAAGCAACAGCTACACACCTGTTTTCCCAGTGCACAGCAAAATAAACCAGGATGCCACGGCCAAAGGTTTAATTGATTCTCTTTGTCTTTCACTCTGCTTCAGAAGTCAGTTTGATCAATGCTATTTCACACCCTCCACTGCAAGCTTTACTGATCTAACCTCTGACTAAACACAGATTCATCAAAGCAGCTCTGGGGGATGCAGTATTTATCCTTTGTAACACACAGGGAATGTCATGTTACAACTTCCTCCTGGCTTTCCTCTTCTATTAGGAGAGGAGGGGAGGAGGAATGGAAGGAGGACTGAAGTGCTGATGTGAGCACCAGCCCTGGAAACTAATGCCATGTATTTATCCACTCACATTAAGTATGGAAGAGGCAGTCATAGTTCGTGTTCCCCTGGCACTCTTGAAATTCTTTTCCTTTCCATCTTCCAGAGGGTGACAGAAAATAGCAGTTACTGACAAATGCTGGGGGAAAGCACAAGACCTAACCAATAAATACTATATGCATCTATATCTCTAAAACTCTACTTCAAGTCTAAACAAAGTAAATATGAGAATCCCCAGAGGAAGTTATGGAAGCTGCCAATTCCTTTCAGAAAGGCAAATAAATGAATTTTCTTGATGCTTCCCTACATTTCTTTAATAATCTGAATAAAAACTAGTGACACAGCAGAACATGTTCATTTGTCAACACAAGCCAGCCTTTCCCTTGTTAAGTGCCCAGGTGTGAAGGGAGGCCATCACTGAGGCTGTGGGAGCATTGCCCTGGCAGTGCCCCCACTGGAGGTACCCAGCAGATGCACTCACAAAGAAATAAGGCTTCATCATCTTGTCACGTAGAGGAGAAGATTACTTACACAAAAATGACATATTGGATTCCTATGTCAACCTGGTGTAAAAAGTTACTTCTACCACTTCAAGCACCTACTGGTTTCCTCTCCAGCCATTTGCTCTTACTCTTTCTTAGTTTGTTATCTGGATGTACTTTTCTCAAGGACAGTTTCTCAGTTCTATTCAGTGGTGGGTCTATTGCTGATTCCTCTAGTGCCTTCTCCATATAGAATAGATTGTTTTCCCGTTTTGAAGTCAAAGAAAGGTTGAACCACAGCACAGCTTGGCTAATCCTGCCAGCTGTTGACTGAATACTTCAATTTTGAGCAGTTTTGCTGAGATAACATATTTTTAATCACTTCCTAGTCAAGGTGGTTCCCCTCCCCTCCCCTCCCCTCCCCTCCCCTCCCCTCCCCTCCCCTCCCCTCCCCTCCCCTCCCCTCCCCTCCCCTCCCCTCCCCTCCCCTCCCCTCCCCTCCCCTCCCCTCCCCTCCCCTCCCCTCCCCTCCCCTCCCCTCCCCTCCCCTCCCCTCCCCTCCCCTCCCCTCCCCTCCCCTCCCCTCCCCTCTCCTCTCCTCTCCTCTCCTCTCCTCTCCTCTCCTCTCCTCTCCTCTCCTCTCCTCTCCTCTCCTCTCCTCTCCTCTCCTCTCCTCTCCTCTCCTCTCCTCTCCTCTCCTCTCCTCTCCTCTCCTCTCCTCTCCTCTCCTCTCCTCTCCTCTCCTCTCCTCTCCTCTCCTCTCCTCTCCTCTCCTCTCCTGCTTATCTGTCACTCTTTTTCTATCACCGTCCGTGCTTCCATAGCCCTTACCTTATCTTTCTTAACTTTTTCTTTTTAACTCATCTTTACTTAATTAAAAAAAACAAAACAAAAACATAACGTTCTTCCTCGCTCTTTATGAAGCTCTATATTCTCCTTTTTTTCTATGCCATATGTCTTGTGAGATCACATTCCTGTATCTCCATAAATCTATTTACATCAGAGATTCCTTCTTCATCACGTCCCTCACAACAAAATCCTGACTCCTCATCTGCTAAAACTGAGTTTCTCAACAGACAGGTAGAGAACAGCAACCTCCTGAACCTCTGTCTGAACCCTGTACCTTGGAGAACATGAAAGAAACAGGCCTCTTCTCCCAAATAGGTCTATGCCAGGAAATTTTTTTCCAAACCTGACATATTACTGGAATACAAGCCAATCTAAACTTAAACAGCGAGTGGATGATTTTAGAGACTTAACTAGCACAACTCAGAGCTTGGAATTAGGATCTGCAAGTATTTCTGATGACTTGAACAACTGAAAATGTTTTCACAGAGAACACACACTGAGCCTGGAACTGAATGTGGTGTAATCATCAAGCTCTCAAAAGCTGAGAGCAAGTGTTTACTTCAAGAAACCATAGTAGGGCATCAAATAATGAAGAGTTTGAATCCCACCACCCTGAATACTCACAGTTTGACCTCTAGGTGCAAAACAAGGACATCATACCTTCTCATTTCCCATGCTAATACCTAAGGTATCACTTCACATAATTACTACTATATTTGCAAAATGAACCACAAATCTCCCTTCAAAAGGCATGTGTTTTTCACAGAAACACATAGAGATTGACCTGATTATTCATCACATTCCCCAGCACAAACTACCCAAAGCTTCAGCCTGTGGCCCTGCGTGCATCTGCCCTGTGCTGTCTGCTAATTGAACCATGGTTGTGCTGAAACAGTCGGCTGGAAAAGGGCCAACTTATCTTTGTGCTCCAAAAGAATTTTGAAAAGGAAACTCCTGTTGTGAATTATGAAAACGAGAATCCTTCAAATACTGTTAATAGAGTGATAAGAATTACCTTTTATTCATGTTTGTAATACTCCTATCAGCAAGGACTTACCCTCTCCCTCAGCTTCAATTTAAGATTTTTTTCTACAGAATTACTTTGCAGAGATACATATTAGCACATTTTTTTCAAAACAGATAAATACTGCCAAAATAATTACTAAACACATCCTTCCCTGCAAAGCCAAACGAGGTCTCAGTTCTGAAAACTTGTGTTATTAATGAATGGCACACTGCTGCAAACTAATTGTATGTAAAGTCAATGGGTGCATGTTTAAGAATTTTAATTACTGTTCTGTGATTGCTTTATATTCAATACGTAACATAAAGGTAACAAAGCCTTTATGATGATAAGCAGTTTAATTAGAAAGCCAAGATAAGAAAAAAATGCCTTTAAGTTACAGAATTTGTTCATGCTGGCTATGTGATAACTTGAGTACATGGTTTTCCTTGGTATTTTAAAATATGAAAAGCTAATTCTACCTAAACCTTTGTTTCCTCACACTACTTGAACTGCCTTATCTGCCATTTTCTTCTCTCTCTTATGGATGCCAACAGCACAGTTTAATTAGAAAACAAACCTCAGTCTCTGAGCAGGTCCTCATGAGCCCCACGCTCCACGGCCAGCGCGAGTGAGCTGAGAGTGGCGCAGGACTGCGCCGGCCGCGGAGCACTTACCCCTCAGCAACCTGTCTCCGAGGATGGCCATTGATTTCCTAGTTATTATGAACATGGAATTATTGGATGACAGATGATAGAGTGTTAGGTCCTACAAGTATTTTCCCAAATGGGCTATCCAGCCAGTGTTGCCGTGGCAACGAGGCTGTTTGACAGTGCTTATGACAAAGAAGTCTTTGCTCAGAATTCGGCTACAAAAGAGCTCCTTGCATCTTATCCTCCCTGGTTTTATCCAGCATCTCCTTACTGCCTCCCCAGCCTGTGCCTCCAGCTGGCTGCTCCAACACCAGCCAAGGTGCTGCCAGCCTTTAGTCCTCCAGGAGAGCACCCTGTCCGTATGGGACATGGCACTTTTGCCTATGATAATGTCTATTCTCCTAAAGTATTAAGTCTGACAGTCCTGAATCCACTGGCAACATGAGTTTTGCATCAGAAAACACAACTGAAGGCCTAGGAGGAATCATGTTCACAAATCAGCCATTGCCTTGCACAGTTAAAAGTGAAGTAATTTCTTCACCTTCCAGCCATTACTCTTTGCTTGCTTGGAGGTTTTTTAAAGCCTTTTTATTACTAGCTGGACAATATCTTAACACTTTAAAATAAAACCCAGCTACCCACCTTCTCCAAGTGCTGTCATATTTGCTCAATCTTTCTGATAATTTCAGAAAATCCCTCTCCTTTGAGCTTTTGACTCCCAAAAAAGCTGTTTCACAAATCAAAAATGACATGCAATAACAGGTTATTTCACTTAAATGGGCTCACCCCCTTTTGATTCACTGGTCAGTTTTTCAGAAAGACAATGACAGGAGAGGGAATTACTGAAGAATAGCATGAATAGCTCAGGCTGGTTGCAGCAAACTACCATAAAGCTGCGGCCAGAAAGGCTCACGTGCCTGGGTTTGCTGCCCAGGATGGTAATTACTCTTCACCACACACAATTACCACCCTCTTCCACTGTCTGAGTCCACTGTAAATTTTGCTGTACTTCCCAGGCTGGGTAGAGAGGAGTAGCATCTCAGCTGCCATTGCTTGAATTCTGATAGGTGGGTAGGAAAATATTTATGAAATCTACTTACATTTTCAATATGCATCAAGTTACCTTGGCAGAACTTGGAAAAGTACACCTGGGAATGCTGGAAGTAGGCCCCATTGTGAAAATATAAGTTAAAAATGTGCCCAGATATTCCCTGATATCCTTAACAAATGAGAGGGTTTTTTTTCCTTCCAATCTCCAATAAAAATGTATCCCAAAAGGTGTGGTTTCTGTCAGGATAGAAAAGTATAACTAAAAACCTTTAAAGCACACAGCATTAATGGGGGCAAGTACTGACCAGATTCCCAGGAGAAAATGAAGACTAGTCATGGAATGAGAAAACTGAGGTATGTGTCTGCAATGAAGCTTAAATGTTCAGTCTGTGCCAACTATCTTGTTTCTGTCTAGAAATACTTTAGGTCTTAAAATTCTTGTAAGTGCATTAAAAAATATTCCTGGTACAGCCACATCTGCTCCTAGCAGCATTTTTATAGGACAGCTTCAATTAGAGTTGGCTCTTGATGAGCCTCATCTAGGCTGTGCTGCACAAAGCAATAAACAAGGCACTGAAAGCACATGGAAAGCTGCAGCTTCATGCTGCCATCAGCCCCCACTGTCATATTTTCTCTCCTTTCATACCCTCCTTCTAGCATACGCAAAGCTGTAAATGTTTTAGGGCTCTGTGATAGTCCCTGAGAAAAACAGGGAGCATATGTAATGTATTTTCACATGGAAAAAAAAAATTGATATCCTAATTTCTAAAGTGTGCCTTCTGTCCAAAGTATACCCTTGACACTAACTCGGCTGTGATGCAAATCACTTTACAGAGATTACTCAGCCATAGATGATTCCAAGGTACCATCAGAAGGGTATTAGTCAACAATTTCTCATGAAGTCCAATTACATGTTTTCTATATAATTCCCTGACTACCCACTAAAATTTTGCTGATATTAGCCCATCTGAAAGGCATTCCAGGGACCAGGAGCACAGATAATACCCATTACAAAACCATTCTGTGGTTTCTGTCAAATCTAAGTTAAACGCTCTATAGGGACTGGAAAGCTGCTATGAAATTGCAGATTCAGGATCTATACAAAACAAAGACAATATGTCAATATACTCTTCTTTTTAAACAGAGAGAAGCATTCAAATATGTGAAGGCTGAGCTGAAAAGGATGCATCCACTGGCATAACATTCATTCCCTCTGAGTACCACTGTGATGTAACTGAGGCCTGGCCCATAGACATAATTGATGTCATCTGGATTTTCTCTAATTTCTCATGCAAATACAAAATCAGTACCAAAGGTGTGTAATTATCAATAGGAAAAAAATTTTTTTTTTTCTAAAATCCCTTCCCCTTCTCTCTGTTCAATAAACTGTCAAAATATGTCCTTTCTGAAGACATTTAAATTACTAGATGGTTCAAGGCACAGGTAATGCTACAAACCCCGTCAACTGCAGGTCATAAATTTGGCTTCAACCTCAGCTGGTAGTGACTAAATTTTACTACAACCAGACAGCTGTTTAATGTTCTATCTGAAACAAGACAGCAGTTTCAGGCAAGGTCCTACTGGGCAGGTGTTTGCATTATTAAAACACATCACTTCTTCCAATAACATTGTTGGGAGTGTCAACAAAGAGGCCAAGGATGGAGTAGACTTGAGGACTGCAATGAGAATCAAAAAGCTTTGGCTACCTTTGGATTGATGTATAGTGATGAGTAACAGAGAGAAACAAGCTATCCTTGATTTCACTGAACTTGTTCTAGGAACAAGATAGGAGTTCTTCACCTTATCATAGGCAGCCAACTCTTTCTTAAACCTTTAAATTCTTATCAAGAATTCCTTACCTCTTATGAATTTTTATATAATGAAAAAATATCTGAAATATTTCACTGTGGAAACAAGTCCCTTTAAAAAAAAAGACCAGTATTTTGGAGGGGGAGGGGTGACAAGGGCATTCATTTTGAGTTTTGCACTGTCTTTATACACTGTTTGCCAAAACAGAAGAGGCAAACTGTAGTTCTTATTTGTGAGATCTCCAGGGAAACAATTTCTACTTTATTGATTTATGCTACAAAAATAGTATACGAGAGTACAGCATTGAAATGAAACTTAATGTAAAAAATCAACCTAACCAGTATCTTTATCTGAAGTCACTGCAGGTAGCTCACAGTCAGTGTCCCAGAAAGTAAGGGATCAGCTCCAACATTTTGTGCTAAAGAGAACAGTGGCAAGATACTCATCAGGGTATCGTGATGGAAAAATGCTCCAAATACTTATACTCTGTACTGTCTGCCCATTGGCTTCATATTGCTTCTGTCAAGATGAGAAATTTTGGGGCCGTTCATGGGCTGAAGGAAGCAGAAAGACTTTTACTGGAGCTGTCTGGATACACACCAATTACCCTCACTTGGCTAAGATTTTAGAAGTAAGATTTTCAAGGACGTGAAAGAAAATAGTAACTTGATAGTTCGTGGCCAAGTTAGTGGAGAAAAAATGTACAGAGAATGGCTTTCAAAAGAGAGATTTAGTGTGTTCCTGAAACTGTTAAGTTGAAAAAAAAAATCCGCTGCTAAGTTAGGAATGGGTGCTAAGGAATATTCCTTATTTGCTTCACTGAAAGTTCCTTTAAGTGATCTCATATGATTAAGACTGAAAAGCAAATGAAGAAAGTGAAAAGCTACTTCCTTCAAAACTTCAATTTTAAAATCCTTATTACAGTCTTAGTAAAGTGCAATCCTGTATAAACACAGTTGTTTAAAGATAACACTAGTTAACCTTATTTTGCTACAGGCAATCCCAGCAAGCTTTAAAAACAAAAAGAACACATATGCTCATGAGGCAGTAGTTTCCTATAACGTAAATAGCAAATTCAATCTGCTGTTTAAAAAAAATTACTGCATTTTCATAGCAATTAAGAAGGGCATTTCCCCCCCATCCCCCCACCCCGGATTGATTTGTCAATTCTATTAGACCAAATTCTAGTTAAGGGTAGAAAAGTGACTATTTTATCTGCCAAATGAAAATAATTTAGTGTGAGTTAATGAGGATTGGCTCATAACTGATTAGTCATTTTGATTCTGGCTTGTTACAGTGGTAAAAATTACTTTCAAAAGATACAGTAGGATCAGCAGTGATTTTTACTCGTTTGAAAAACAAACTGAGCTTTCCTTTGTGACCAGATTAGGCATAAGAATACCTGAAAACAGGAACAAGATAGGTGCAACAGCTGACAGCTAGTTTTGAAAATATAAAATACTTTAAATTATAATAATAATATCTAAACTATTAAGACCTGGCAATATTTTCTCCATGTCACACTTTCAACAAGTAGCCTTTGACTAACAAAGGCCAAATATCACTATGAAAGAGACCAATCTTACTCTTCTGAGCAGCTTTTCATTACCATTCTACAATGCCACACAGGGATGCTCACATGAAGATTTTTAAAATCAAGTTTATATGTGTCATCATGCACATTTTTTGAAACTAAGCTCATTACCATGTGCAATACCAAATGCTGCATGAGAAGAACAAGCCCTGCTAGTCCTTCACAAATGGATAAGGAGTTGCTCAGCTGGCTCAGAAGGCATCCCAGGGCAGCTGGCCTTCAGCGTGTCAGGACACAGGACTGCACAAAGCAAAGATACCTTAAAACAGATCACCTACACCTTTTTTATTTCTTATATCCTGGATAACTATGAGGTTGTGTAAGAATTTGCATTTCTCAGTATCACTTAGAAACATTCAATTCTTTCATGACAACAGATGTATTCTACTCCTGTGGCACCTCATCTGTCCTTGAGAACCATACAGAAACTGAGTGATGACATTTCACTTTCAACATTTTGTGTAAAGACAGAAAATAATGTCAAACAAAATCCTAAAGCCAGATTATTGGATGCCTGAAAACACATCTCATTTTTTCATGCAGACACAGGTAACAAAATGATTAATGATTTCTGGCTCCACAAAAATAAATTTAAAACAATTAAGTCACGATTGAACCGGTCATTTCACTACCTCAAGAAACCAGATTTATGACTGATTTAATTCAATTGAAGGAGATGGGTCTTTTCATGTAATTGCCACCATTGCATCAAAGTAACTCTCCTATTTGGTCTGTAAAATCCCAAGGGCCATAGTGAGGTTTACACTTTACATCAACCACCACTGAGACATTATTTGGCTGAAATTATTCATACTTTAGTAATTTTATTTTGGTATTGTGACTTTTAGTAGCTGATCTTCTCCAGAATCCAAATCAAAACCTGGAGAACAGAGGTAAGAAAAAAACTCAAACCCTCTCTGGGTACTAGGAAGACAATCTTTTCAATATGTTTAGGCTCTTAGAATTTCAGAAACATACTTTAAGTTTCTTAAGTACCTGAGCAGTTCTTCTTGAACTTTAAACATCTCCGAGCATTAAAATTACTTTGAAATCAGATAATGACAATTAAAAAATACAATATTAACTTAGTAAACAACATTCCAGTACTTTAAATTGACAATTGGTATTCTACCTGAAAGAAACACTGTTTGCTCTTGTTCCCTCTCAGCAATGATTCAGTGTTTAGATTTGACTTTGAAAAACACACAGTCTGCTCTTAGTGACACAGTATGGCATATAAAACTTTATTCAAAGTACATCACATGGACAAAGGGAGTTTGTTGGGCTCTTCATTGTACATTTCTATATTCACCTGCACTTCTAGTGCAGCCTTCATAATCAGTCAAAATTAATGGGGATGTAAAAGAATCAGAAAAAAACTTCGGATTTTCCTGTAGCCTATTTACATGCAAGTTTCACAAAGACTTAAAATAATCTAGATCCTTATATAGGACTCCTTTAGGACCCTGGATTTTACTTACATATAATGTTGTATCAAGTTTTTAGTATTAGATACGTGTCCAGAACCACCATGATAGGATGTTCATCATGCTAATTGTATGCAGGTCACTGCAATTGGAGCGAGGTGCACAAGGCCACTGTGGCACTCCACTGTACCCCAGAGCACAGTGCTGAGCAGGGGCGTGCCACGTGCCCTCCTACCCGTCAGCAATATGTAACTCCATCTGCTCTAGTCCACCTGCAAGAGAGAAATAACTTTTGCCCCTCAACCAGGATATTTCCTAAGCACCAGCTTCCAATTTCAGTTGAGGAAACAGATCCTTCCGTTTTAAAAGTGTGCAGCATGTTCATTGCTCTTTAATTTCACATAGTCTCCCTGAAGCACTTTACTACTGAACAGCCTTTAATATGATTTGAAACAGATACCACTCCAGGGCTTTCTCATCTTCATCACTTGTTTGTTTTGACCTTGACGTTTACTCAATTAGAACTGATTTGCCAATTGCGCACAACACTTCCTAAAGTCCATTTCCATACACCAGTGCATAGGCCCATCCAGTTAGTAATGATCTTTCCACATCCAAAGTAAAAATCTACAAAACCAAGGAGCATACAAAATAGCCAAGGTGTCTGTCACAAAGCATCTGAAATTTTCTTTCCTACCATTGCTCCCAGTAAATGGAAAATAAGAGAAGCTATGAAACCTCTTTTGGCAAATAAAAAGTTCCAGCATGACCTAACTGTCAGATTAATCAGCTCCTTGAAATTTGCCTCAGGAGGAAGCAAAAGAAGGAATGGTTCACATTCAGGAAATCAGGATTCATCCCATGAATATCATGGCAGCTCCTCCACAGCTGGGGAAGAGAGGGGAGCACACAGTCCCTACCACATCTCTGTCACATGCTCAGTGCTGGGAGAGGAAGAATTGTTAAAATTGTCAAGTACCATTCACAAATTTATGCCTGTGGAGTTGTTCCTTCTGGAAGAGAACCAAATAACTCATACTTTTTGAAAATTGCTTCTGACAGCTTCTCAGTCTGCTTCAGGCTGGCTCTCAGTGATGATTTGTATTTTCATATACTTCTCATACATTAAGAAATTTACACCTGTCAGGTCCTGACAGAGTGTCTCCATCTTCAACCTTTTCAGGGAAAATTCTTTGCTTGCAGACATTATCCAAATAAGTTTCTATCAGAAGTCTGGGTGACATAACAGGTGGGGGTCCAAGAAATATGCAGCAGACAAGCGCAGAATTTTAATGAGAGACAGGGGCTTCTGCGCTGGCATAAAATGGATGGAAATTAAAGTACTGATTCCTGCTCATAAAACCCATGGGTTTTAGGGGAAGACATAAATGCCCAGTATAGAACTTTCTTTACTACCCAGGCTGACATCAGAATTTTTATTTCTATTTATGGACTCATGCTTGGGGTCAGAAAAACAGCTCAGAGAACAAGATTCTTCTTAAATAAGCAGGAGGATGGTCATCCCTGCTGGTACACTCCTTGATAATAAAATAAATGCCTACTTCCCACAACCAAAGTGGCCAGAAGAAAGGCTAAAACATGTGAGGGATGTGAGACAGGCTCAGGCAGGGTACTCCTTGTGCATTCAGCCAAGCCCTGACCTGACAATCCTCAGAAAGCTGACACCAATGAAGACACTTACTACTTACCACAGAAATACTACTCTTTTAAGAATCTGTAAGAAAAAATGTGAACTTTGTGGCTCAGATTCAGTGTTGTGTCAAGTACCACAGTCCTCAACCCAAGTATTTTGTTGAGAAGACGTATAGCAGTATTTCCAGCTCAGTCAATGCATGCTTGCCACATGGCTAGCAGCATCCTGGCACAGCTGCTCCTTCAAAAAGCTCATATATGACTGTAAGGACAAGGAACATCTGTCTGCATATCCTTCCCTTCACCACCCTGTCCCTCAGGATGCATGAGGTTTCACTCCATGACTGCTCCCAATACTTCATTTTCACATGGAAGATGGAATTTGCAAGTAATGCAGGGTGACATGATAGCAAGAGGCAGTGGGCAAGAAGTGACATCATTGCTTGTGTAAGAAAAGCAGTGTGGGATGCCTGGCCCCCAACCTCCACTGGCTGGGGATGATAATTTGGGTCAGGAGCATGAGGAAGAGAAGCAAACATCACTCAGTGTTTGCTTCTGACCTCTTTTTAATGCTGTCAGAATGAAGACCGCGACAGGCTTCCCTCACCCTTTGGCACTGGAGGGATGAGGGGTGTCAGCAGTACCAGCAGTTTTGTTATGCTCCAGTCAGCAGCAAGCAGAAGACAGAGCACCCACCCTGTTCCCCAGTCCCCCTCAAGCTCCTTTCTCACTTTCCTGAGAAATGACCCCATAGATCAAATAAAAGAAAGAAATGCTGGCAAGGACCACATGGCAACATCATGCCTCTCCTGCCTTCCTCCCTAGGAGAGCAAGCATTTGCATTCTCTCTGACATTGTAAGGCAAGTTATTTCACATCTATTCCTGCTGTAACTAACCACAGTAACACTGCTGGACAGTAATACTTAATTGCCATTGCTTTTATAGTTTAATAAATGGTTAGATTACCAATGCTGAAAAGACATAATTTGTCAACTGTAAATTAATGTTATTCAAATTAACTTTGGACCATGGAGTGGGCTTTTAAGGTCACTCATTTATTCCACACTTACTGCCCCTGTTCTGTAATTGATGTGCAAACTGCTAAATTATTTGAGTTCTCCAACCTTTTTTAATTCTTTATTACTCAATGCCTTCTGTTG
Organism: Taeniopygia guttata; assembly: GCF_048771995.1. Classification (NCBI taxonomy): domain Eukaryota; kingdom Metazoa; phylum Chordata; class Aves; order Passeriformes; family Estrildidae; genus Taeniopygia; species Taeniopygia guttata. The sequence continues at coordinate 28,056,689 of NC_133025.1, read as the reverse complement.
TACTTTAATGATCTGCCATGCCCAGTTCTTCCAAATGAAGGGCTTTGTTAAAAGTCCCGATGAACCACTCAACAGATTAATTTTTCTCCTTGTCCAACACCTACTTAAAGCCTCTCTTCTCCCTTTGATTGAAGAAAGAACTACACCTCCAATAACTATATTAGGTCTTGAACCATCTTTATTGTTCAGGCAAGAGTGCCAAGATTGCCTGTTTCCAGCAAGTTTTAAGGGTAAAGGTAACTATAACACACAGTGCTGGAGTTAGATGAGACACTCATATACTTGCATGAGAGTTTCCCAAAGGGTCACTTCAGTCCCAAAGACAGTCAAACAAACCCTATTAACAGCACAGTCAGCCACTTGTTGGCATTAGCTTTTTCAAAAGGCCAGTTTGAGGTTCAGGCTACTGAATGCATACTCCAGTTTTATTTCATCTAGATATGCTTAAAAAATTCAAAACTTTTTTTTTGTGTGCAAAGATTTCTGAAGTTAATTGCCACATTTAGATAGACTTTTTTCTAAAAACACTGCTTTACCTAACTGGAAAAGTATTTAATCACATGCAAAATGAAGCATTTCTTTCAGGTTTCATTTTCTTTTGTAAAAGCCTGTAAGATGAGCATCTTTTTTTCTTAAAAGATGTCAGTTGCCAAGTACTGAAGTAAGGGATGATACATATCTGAATACACACACAAAAAAAAAAATTGTATCATCCTGTATCAAATGAATGTTTACAATGAATGTAATTAAAAATTAACAAATCTTTGTAAGTGGAGACTTTCTATTCAAAGCTACCACAACAAGGCACAGCTGATGAACACCTGCTCTAATTCTATATACAGCATAAAACCTAATTGTTTTGTCATTCTTGCTTATCTAAGGGAGCCTAATCAAAGGATTTGAGGATGTGCCAGCATAAAGGCATGGAATATGTTGAAATTGGTCTGAAGATCAGGTAATGAAAAAACTGGATGAGGGCAAAAAGACATGAAAAGAAAACAAAATAAGAAATACAATAAATGTGGTACGTATTGCAGGATTTTATCCACTTTTTTTTAAAGTGGTGTCTTTATTTGTATTGGGAAAAAGAAAGAAACTCCCTTTAAATGTCAAAGGAGGCAGAACTACATTGAGGAAAGTTTAAAATACCATGAAGTGGGAAAAAAGCAAACACACAAATATGCAAAGAAACTGATGGAAATTAAAAACTCAGGCAAAATACAGAGTAAATGAGAGTAAAAGCAGTTATGGTAAAATTAATTGTGGCTGAGAGAAGGAGCCAAATGCAAAAAAATGCATGAGATCCTTCTGACTCAGATGTTAAAAATTAGTGTTGCAAATGAAGTCAGAGTGAGAGCAGCAAATTTGGCATGTTGGGTATACAAGAGTGCAAAAATCCATGTTTCTCACCATTAGTGATTGACTGGTGCACATTCACATCATAACAACATTCACTTCTTTACCTCTTTTCTAATAAACCAATATCTTTCAACCTCAAACACTGAAAACTTGCTTCTGATTTTTTTAATGGAGGAGATGAACTTCCTTTGTCCCCTTTTGTTCCCTTAAAATACTAAAATCAAAACCCCTGGAACAGCCACAGTGCAGTAGCTTGAGAGTGATCAGTTCACCCACATAGCCCGAAAGGAAGACTGTAAGCCACCAGAGTGAAAGACAGCATATAGATATAGTTTGCATTTTTTCCCCTCAGTCTATAGATATTTAAATCAACCAAGACATTTACGTACCTTCTTATTTAGCTAGAACTAAATCCTTATATTCTCCATTCAAATATCTCCACTACTTTGTTATTCATGTACTCAAGAACTTCATTACATAACATCAGAAATGAGACTGTAAAATTCACAAGCATTAACAGTTTTTCCAGGTACTTTTTGCCCCCTTCCATTAGATTCCTTCCTAAATGTTTAGTAGCTTAAAAAAAATGAAGGCAGGCAGAAGTTTAGCAGTAGCTGATCATCCCAAATGATTTTTTCTTTTTCTATTAAATTGATTTCACCAATTTATTCACAGTATCTGAAAATTATCTCAGCACAACAAATCCACTGCTAAAAATGGAAATGAGAAACAAAGATTTATTTCCACATGGTATCACAGAAAGCCATAAAGAAATTCAAAATGCTGGGGATTATTTTTGTTTAGTGTCTTGTGTTTTGTCGTTTTGTTTCAACCAGCCTACCAGACAGCCACAGTAGGTTTGAATAGAATATTGCCCCAAAGCCAAAAATCATGAACATCTTTTATTAGTGAGCCTATTGGATAGATCACTGAAAGAGAAGAGCAATCCAAATCACTGTTGTAAGCATCCAAATTTAGATTTGTTTCTGTATCAGCAACTTGCTTCCTCCCAAAGTCACAAAGGCTCTTGAGGCTGCGGGCAGAATAGACACAGAAGAGGCTGGTGGTATGGTTGGTTTCCTCCTCCGCAGCAAAGCAGCCACGTGCCCTAGCAAATGCCTAATCCCTGGTCAAACCTTTTGCACTCGGATTCTCACAAATCCTGTCAGGAGCAACTGAGGGAGCTGGCGTTGTTCAGCCTTAAGAAAAAGAGGGGAAACATTACCACTCTGCAAATACCTGAAATGAGGTTGTAGCAAGGTGGAAGTCAGTCTGTTTTCCCAGGTAGCAAGTGACAGGGCAAGAGGAAATGGACTCAAGCTGCATCAAGAGAGGTTTAGACTGGATATTAGGAAAAAATTCTTCATTAAAAGGGTGGTGAAGCACTGGAACAGGCTGCTGAGTTCACCACTCCTGGAGCTATTTAGAAGGTGTGTAGATGTGGCACTTTGGGACATGGTTTAGTGGTGGGATTGGCAGTGCTGGCTAATGGTTGGACTTAGTGACCCCAGAAGTCTTTCCCAATCTAAATAATTATGTGATTGTATGATATCCTTGCTGAACTGCCTTTCACCAAAGCTATATTACAGCCTTAAAAACAGATGCTTGAAATTAAGGGATGCTGGCCTTATAAGCCCTACAAGGGGCAAACCACATGTGACACACACATGCCTTGAAAACATGCTGTCCTGATGGAGCACTCTCCAGCAAGACTGTGAGTCAGTGCCAGCCTTACAGCACAGAGCTTGCCTCATAGCCTCCACTGTGGTCCAGCCTCTGAGTGAGCTTGGCCCTCGGAGACACCCTATTGCCCTGACCAGGCTTCCTTTCAAAGAAGCATCTTTATGGGGCAGAAAAAAGACTCATCCAATGCTGTGTTCCTGTAAAACATGCACTAGGCATCCGTGGCAGCAGGTGACTGTTTTACCACAGCTTGGCATGTTCTTGTTTGTAAACCATCAGCATAATACTTCACACATAACTGGTTGTATCTCATTAATATGTCAGTGTGGTGCTACACAAACAGAAGGCAGGGGGAAGCTGAGAGACCAGGTGGATCATGCATAAGATGGAACACGCACAATGGATAACCTACAAAATAAATGGAGTATGTGTGTTGTCTGTTCACATGTTGAAAATGAGAAGTCTCATCCTTCACTCTGCAATTCCAGTGTTGTGTCATTAAGAACTACTGCCATTAAGTTCTCCTGTATCACTCTGCCTAAAATCCACTGCAATACTACAGTTTCACAGATTACAAAAATAAATGGACAGTTTTTGGTGAAAGATGAAGAAAAAGGACATTATGATGACATATCTTCAAAAAGATATAATTTTGTGATATTTTCATATTTTCAATAAAATTGTCTGACACTGTCAAGTCAAAGTTGGACGAAATAAATAAAAAACCCAAGAAAGGGAAGAAAGAAAACACTATAAATATAAGAGGAGGAACCAGCACAAAACTACCAGTACTAATTTAGGACTAAGTCTTTAAAGGAACATAAATGCACAGCTTTGGATAGTCTATATTTATCCCTGTCTAATAGCTTCAGAGTACATTATCTTCCAGTCAAAAATTCTTCAACTTTTTTTTCTTTAGCACTGGCTTCAGCATTTGTCTGTTCTTCATCATTTCCTCAAACAAAGTTTCTTACAGAACTCACTCTCTGACAGGAATAAAAGTCTTTTCTTTGATGGCAGCTGAGAGTTTTACCAGGAAAAAAGGAACTACCACTGTTTTGTCATACCTGGACATTAATTTGAGAGATATAGAGACCGGGATATAGAGACCATTTTTCTTGCCTGTGTCAGAAAGCTAAAAAGAAGATAAAAAACTAATTATATGATCCCAAATGAAAAAGATCCCAAGCAGCTGGAAGAATTATTGAGATCTTTCCTCTCTGCTCTTAACACCAAATGGGACTGCTAACATGAAGCAGCCTTTATCCATTTCCTTGCATGTCCTAATAATGACACTGAACTCCCACACAGATTTAACAAATGGAGAAGCAGGAGGGTATACAGCAAAGACCCTTAAACCCTCAGTGTTCTCCAACTACTTGCTTGCCAGAGAACACAAAGCTCTTTCTGCTGAGAACCAGGCCATCACTTGCTGAGGAAAAGATGCCCCCAGGAACAGTAAGCCCTTCTCTCATGGCTGTGTAGACAACCTTCCCAATGTGAGCCTCTATCACCTCTGGATCTGCAGCCAGGCGAGTGTGATACCTCTTCCCCTCCTCATAACTTCTCAGAGGAACAATAGAGAGGAGTTAACAAGCAAGGGAAGGAATGGCAAAAGGATTGCTCCAATTTGGGGATATTAGCCTTGCTCAATAAAACAGTGCTCAGCAGACACAGTAACTGAAAAAGGACTAATGATTTGGGGTATAACACCAGACTGTTTCTCCTCTCGGGGCAGTCAAGTAGTAGGAAAGTAAAACATTAAAAGAACGTTGCTGGATTGAAGAAAAAGAGAAAAGAGAAAAGAATTACATTTTCCCCAGTCTCCCAGGAGCTAACTAACTAACATGGTAGGGCTAACTGTCCCTAATCTGCTAACAGCATAAAAAAATCTTTAGCCTTGCAAGAGTCCATAAATGAAAACTTAATAGAAACTTCTGAATGCATCTTATTGCTTAAAATGGAAATGAATTATTCATATTTGGCCTTTGTTAACGAGCTTTTTCATTGCTGTAGTAATTAGAAACTTTATTTCTTTGCCCAGCACATGTCTACTAATTTTTATAAGTCTTAGGACAGTGTCAATGCCTCTGGTGGAAATCTTCACCAGGTGAGTTACATCTACTGTCCTTCCAGGAGATAAGCAGCAAGGCTTTCTTTCTCATGCAAAGCACCACACATAGGAGTTTTACACTCAAATACACTCAGAAGAAAACAAAATGTGAAAAATACAAATGGATAATAGTTTTTGCTTCAGAGTTTTAAGTATTAAGTAAAAACTGCCACATTTTTAAAGGTAATAAAACAATCATGATCAACACACCGGTGTCTTTACCTCATTCTTTTTTTTTTTTTTTTTGTAAACTTTGCCCTGATTTAAACAATAATCTTATTTTTGTGCCTGATCTCTGTTGAGTATCAAATGAATCAATCTCCTATTCTTTCCATCTAAAATGGACTTGGTAATTGTTAATAGAAGATTCAAAGGAAAAGAGCAAAATGCCATTTGTCATTTTTCTTTTCAGCACCAAACAAGTGACTGGGAACTGAAAAAACCCCACAGATTATACAGAGCACTGGCATTAGCTTCATTTACACTTCTGGTCTTTACACAGTGTTTCCTTTCCAGTTACAGAAACATAAAAGAATTTGCCAACCGCATTTGAAATTCTTCCTCCAAAGCTACTTGCCACTTTTCTTTCTAATATATTTTGAAATAAATGAGACAAGTACTTAATACAATTTTAAAATTAAGAATCACATATTTTTGCTAAGAAAGTTAAGAAGCATAGGCCTAAAAATTACCCATGAGCATTCCTATCCTGGCAAAAAGAAGACATACTATCACATTAAGCTAACAACTGACAGCAGACAATTTCATGATAATATTTTCAAATAGTTTTTTTCCCCCCTGTGACAAGTTTGTGTGGTCACAGAATCTTCCTTTCACCAGACTAATACTTAAGCTTCTATCTTTCTTTGTCTGCTAGCTCTGCTCTGTCAAATCTAGTAATATCCATTATATTGCTAAAATCTTATGAAAAGAAACAGGTTACCCAAAAAGGAAATATTATGGTCTATTCCATTAAACACAGTAAAACTTTAAATCTCACATAAAAATAGGTCATCCAATTACATGGCAAAAATGCCATTTTTTCATTGCCCAGTACACAATATATTTACAGGAAAATTACCAGAAACTCCTCAGCTGTATCAGATCTGAACCTTATATTTAGATGCAGTCATATATTACTGCTGATAATGTGATGCCAGTGAATAGATTGGAATTTTTCACTGTCCTTTATCAAGATAAATTGTTCTGTCAATAGCAAATGGCTGGCATGTATTAACACTCTGCACACTATATGACTTTTCATTCCAAGCAAAAATTGTATTTAATGCTTTTTCACAAAATCTATGGCCGTGACTATCCCTATTACCTATTTAACTACCTTTTAAAAGGAGGATTTATTTCTGCAAATTAGGATCTGGGTAACAAGACGGTATCATGCATCATAAACTTTAAGTCAATACAAGGCAGGACACTTGCAGTTCAAATGGGGAAATACCTTTCTCTCATCATTCGGTCATCCAATAGCATTACCAAACTGTGTTGGGAGCAGCTGCTCAGAGCAGAACTTTATCTTGGCGTTCTTCCACCTACACCGCCACCACATCCCACAGTAGCCATTTGCTCATTGGCCTATTACTTTCAATAGATATTCCAGTAATTGGCTATTTCACACTTGTAAGGCTTGAATTGGTAGAGTGCAAAGGGCAGCCAAGCAGCCTGTCAGGGTCCTGCACGCCGGCCATCCATCAATTATCATCTGCTATTACAAGACAGAGCAAATGCTCTGAAACCTTGTTGGCTTGGATCAGTTTTGCTGTGAGCGTAATTTATCCCCAAACCATGTTAAGTTCCTATCTGAAGAGCGAGGAGGTTGCTATGAAATGAGTAACATGTTTGTTGGTTGGCATGTGCTGGGGAGGGAGACACTGTTGATTATTTGGAGGATTGTAGCTTCTGCTGGGTTCTGTGGCCACCTGCTGTCCTACACCCACTCCCTTTGCTAAGAAATACTCAAAACCAGAAAAATACAGTTTGTTTTATAAATTATGACTTCACAGGGAAAAAAAAAAGGTCCTGCTTACAGCAGCCCAGAAAGGCTGGGCACGCGGCTGGTATCTGTTGTAAATTGTTCCGTATCTCTGTTTATGACAGAGAGAAACACATCTGGAAGAAAAAAAGGGTAAAAGCATTATGGTAGTTTAGAAAGTTACAGTGATTGTAACACTAATCCCTCTTCTGCTTTAACCTGACAGTCTGAGAGGCTCCATTTGCAATGAAGTCAGATTTGATTTCTCACATCTCCTGCAGCATTTTATTCTGTATCTTTCCATGACAGGCTTTTTCATTACTCCTATTTAAAAAGCAAAAAGGCATACAAAATCTTTGCCCATCTTATTTCCTATTCACTAGATGTTCCAATTCTGGGTAATATCATCTAATGGTAGCTGGGGTTTATTATCTACCAGCTTCCTGTACAAACAACCCAGGCAACTTCTTCCCAAAGGCCAAATTGATCTGTTGACCTGCTAATATACAAAGTGGTTTCTCACCTTGCAAGTACTTACCTTGAGCAAAGTAAATGATTTTAAAAAATAAACAAACTCCTCTAATATATGTGCTAATAAAATCCCAAGTACTTAAAAAGATGAGAAAAAAATCACATACTTGTTAAGAGCGAAGTGATTTAGAAAGCTGATAAGGATGTTTAAAAATCAATTCTGAACTTTGAGAGGACATGACTAAGACTCTTAATAAATCCACCTTCAAATAAATCTAAGAGTTACGCATCCTTACTAGTTGAATAAATGAAGTGACACTGACGCATATCTAATTGTAATACATCACAAGATAATCTGTCAAGCCACAAGTGCTCAGGTCCTGTCACCCTTCTTCATCCATTATTTATACATAACCTTCATTGCCAGTGAAATCTCTATGAAGTATAGCTTGGTATCTAAATGCAGCCATTTTAGTCACTCAGCAGATACAGTCAGGAATCAAACCTGTACAAATTCTCCAAAATAGCTGCTACTCTGCTGGAGAGAGCTCAGAAAGGAACAAACATGAAGAAGCCACAACTGTTTTCTGCTTTGCTTAATGGACTGAATAGCTAACAGCCCTGTGTCATTGCAATGGACTTTGGGGCATGCCCTGCTGCCAAAGCTTGCTTTAGATTAATTTTAAGATGCTATCTTGGGTCTCTCTAGCCTTTATTTCTTTATCCTATTTCAGAGAGGGAGGCTCACTGAGAAACACAGTGCTCTTAACAGCATCTGCTGTGGTAATGGGTAAGCAAACTAATGGAGCAGTGAAGTATTTTTTACTCCAAACTTGCCAAAGATGTGTGAAGGGCAAACAGTTGGACATATTTACATACATTCATGATCCAGAAAGTCTCAGTTCAGCAGCTGCTGCAGCAAAGGCAATTCTTTCCTGTTAGCCTGCTCCATGAGCACAGCTCTGCTTCACATCCTGCCGAGAATGATGGGTGGTTTGCAGGAAAGCCACCAGAGCAATAGCCTGGCTGGGATTTTTTTGCTGACTCTTATGTTAGGAACTGAAGTCACAAATTCTTAATCACCACTTTATTGAAGAAGAAACAGGGATTCTTCCCCTGTTCCTCTTCTTCCCCCAAGGCACACATAGACAGTTCCTAAATATGGGAATAAAGATCCACAATTCACAGTATTTCAGCAGTTCAGCCAAGACCTCTGTTTAACTCAGAAGGCTGCAATAACAACCACAATCTGTTTCAGGCATACAGCACTACAAAATTAAAGGTTCTGTAAATTACATGGCTATATTCCTCCCACAGCCCAATTAAAGGCTTTATTATTTGTCAATAAAGTACCAAATAAAAAAGGTATCCTCCAGATAAGGCAGCTGTTGCTATTTGGCTCTGGTGAACCTTTATTTATATTCTCTAAGTTTGCAGCATGAAAGTTGCTGATAGGCCATGCATGTTATTGCCAGGTGGCCCACAGAAATGCTTCTGTCCCCAGGGCTAAATCCTCAACAGCACACATCTTTTCCAGCAGACATACAGCCTATTCACATGTGGCATGATTCCTGTTATTGCTTTCTGCCTTTGATGCTCTGAAAAAGCAGACACTGCCTCCCCTTTAACACAGCATTCTCCAGCAGCCACTGATCCCTGTACTGAGCCAATACCTGCTCTGGCTACCTCTTGGTATGATGCTGGTATGCCCAAGGGTGTCCAAAGATATCAGCAAGCGTTTTCCTTGTATACTCAAAAGGAAAAAGGATCAGGCCCCTGAGCAATACCCATATCCAGCTGAGAGTTGTTATCACCCATTCCTAGGCTAAAAAGTTTGGCTGCTGTTGTCTCTGATGCCCATATTCTGCCCCCTCCCCTTCCCCCATCCCCAGCTTCCCAGAAGTAACTGTGCAGAACTGAAGCTTCTCTCTTCCTCCTTATCACCTCCTTTTTTTCTTTTTTTCTTTTTTTTTTTTTCATTTAAAGAGCAATGTCTTATGAGCTTTTACTACAGCTGTATGTTTTCATCCCTAGGAAATGGTAACAGCACTCAGGAACTGAGGCATTAAGACATCAACACAGCACCCCCATAGCTTAATGTGCACAATTCTCTCCCCTTCCCCAGATTTTTTAATTTCAGGCACTTCCTACTTCTTGTTTGGGCTTCTGAGTGATACAAGTGTGTAATTAGTGAAAAAAGGCATTAACATCTGCAAGGCACTCTTCAAACATCAAAAATTCAAGCTATGCAAGTCTGCTTGCTGTTTCTTGTAATCACAACATTAATTTCTTACTTTTGGGGAAAAAATAACATTCCTGTATTTCACAGACTATGGCAGAGCTAAAAATTAATTTAAGATGATAATGCTACATGAAAATAAAAACCTCCTCTGATTGAATTTCAAGGACTCTTCTGTTTAACTAGCTTCAAGAGTCCTTTTTTTGATCATAATAAAATTATTTGCCATATGGTTCAGATGCTTGTGATCCTCTCTCAATGAGAGGATTATGCATGAGATATAATGCCTACTGTAGCTGCAGCCAAGCACACAGCTGGCTCTGATAATGCCAACAAATGGCTTCATCTATCTCAATGTCACGTAGGAGCTGGTGTGATGTGAATCAGCCTAGAGTACAATTAAAATCTACATCATCTGTGAGAAAGGTGATGGAGGTTCTGACATCAGAGCTGTGCCAGACTCATCCTCTTTCCATTGTAACAGAAGAAACATGTTGCCCCTTTCACCCTGTCACACTAATGATCTGCTTTGCACATCCCTTCCTCTGCACATTAAAGGTAGTAAATCAGGGAGACTCCTATTTAAAGGCTTTGCCTTTATCTGACATTCAGTAACGAGGACAATTTCTAAATTTAAGTGCATTCCTTGTTTCCTTCTCTGTGATGAGATAATGCCACTTGAATTCTATGAGTGAAATATGCATAGGGGAGTTTATGACCCATATGGATGCAAATTGTGACAGTATGCAAGAATTTCCTTGTTTTAGCTCCACAATATTTAGTCACACTAATAAAACCAGGCTTGCAAATTCATTTCTTCCACCAAACCAAATTTTATTGCAGAAAACGGCCATAATTCACAGCAAACAAGCTTGGTATCAAGACACTGATGAACCTCCTCTTTTAGGGCTTTAAAGCTAGCGGAAACTTGGGCAATTATTTTGTTTTATTGTTAGACTCATTAAAGGGAAAACCCACAAATATATTTTATTAGCATTTTTGACAACTTAATGTAAATATAAGACATAATTACTTATGTCTGGCTCTCAAATTTTATTACAATCCAGGGTTCTATTAAAGTATTTTAAACCTTTGGATATCAGAAATATAAAAGCTTGTCTGGTGGAATATGGCAAGACACTAGCTAATGTTGTTTTGTCCTTTCTGTCAATTTAGCTGCATCAGTTTGTGTGGCACATTGCAAATGGTATTGCTAATCAATGCATGTAGGCAGTGGAAAATGAAGATATGCAGTTTTACACTCACACATGATCTTTACTGAGATGTAATCAAAGTCTCTTGAAAAATCTTTAATCACACAATATACATGCAGACCATTTTCAACTATCTCCTGCTTAGGACATATGACGAAGTCTCAGTGCATGCTCCTGGATTACAATGATAAATGTGTTTTTAAATGCCCATGTTTTTACTAAATAAGACAAAATACATCACATTTGGCCTTCCATTGTGTTAGTCCATCTTAATGTAATTTGTCATAATGATGTTACACCACCCTAAAAGTGATATGTGCAAGTATTAAAGTATTGTTTTATGCACCAACATCAAAAATATAAATCTGGGAAGGCAATGCTCAATCTTCATAGGAAAACTAGTACCTTGTTGCTTTCTGTTAAGTAGTCAGTGGTAATAGGTTTTGCCTACATACCAGCCTGCATGTCTGTAATTACACTGCTCTCTTAAGTTGATTTAGACAGAATGACAGCAACATCCTCTTCCATAAGAGCTTACATGGTACCAGCTTTGGGGAAGCATCCAGGTGACATAAAAATCTACTGCTTAATAAAGCAAAAATTACAAAACTTTAAAATGAAAAAAAACATAAATCTGCTCAGAGTTTCTAAGGAATACTTAAGACAGCAGATGTCTCTAAAGCGAACAATGCGTTCCTTGCAGTTGATGTAAAATGTCATTGCTCTCAGATGAAAAAAAAACGAAAATCCAAGGAAAAGTTTTATTGCACCTGCAGGGTCTGCCTATATCTAAACTTACTGAACTACAGATAAATGAAACAAAAAGCTATGTGTGAAGGCTTCATGCTTCACTGAATAAATATTTGTTCTCTCAGACCTTACTCTTGCCTTTTTTTTTTTCCTCCCAAATAATGACAGCTGGAAACTGCATAACAATGCACTCACTTAAAATTCAGGTATGAGCTCTTCATAACTGTACCAAAGAAACTTTGCCATTGAAGATAAGACACCTGCACTTAGACCCAAGTTCATTTTCTTCCTTTACTTGAGTAGATAAAGACACAGTAGTCTATACCCAAATTTGAAAATAAATTGCAAGACCTCATAAAAGCAGCCACGCCAAAATCTTTCAATAGTTCTGAAACAATTAAGTCAAACCACAAAAGGGTAAAAAACACAGAGTGAGAATTCAAATCAATTAAGGTGGCAGATATACTTCAAACTGGGAAAAAACTCTCCTTCTTTGTCAAAATGCCATTGAAAACTATTAACACACTTCCTCTATAGTCCTGAAAATTGTGCTACAGCTACCCCAAGTCTTCTTTTGTACCCACTTTTATATACACTTTTGAAGAACTCCCAGAAATCCAGGAATTTAAGAAAATCTAACATATACAATTTTGAAAAATATGTATCCAGGTGATATATCTGAAGAGAAAGATAATCTTAAAACAACAAAAATAACAGTTTTAGAAAACTAAACCTAACACAATAGAAAATCCTGATAGCTAAATGTGGCACTCTCAAGAAGGCAACAAAATTATAATGCAAATAGAAATAAAACAGAGACACAGAAAGACCACCATCCTGACATTAAAAATTTGAAGGTTAAAAAGCCATTGATTTGAAGGTTAAAAAGCCAATGGCAACTACAAAATTGCTAAAATATTAATTTGAAACCACAGCACACAATTTCTAGAAGCAAGACATCAGAAATTTTCTCATCTATAGTAAAGTGGAAGTTCTTCATGATATGTGACTTGGCCTAAGCCACCAATATATTTTTAGTATGTTATAATAAAAAGCAACCCATGGTAGAATAATTGTTATCGCAGCATTAACTGCAGGAAGAGGAAGAAACAAATGAAGAAAAAAAGGAGATGAAACTGACTAAAGGAATAAATGTTCTGGTAATCTCATCCTTTAAGACTTGCCTGTACTTTTACCTTGAAAATGTGCACAACAAAACTGAATTCTGCATGCTACTGCACATACTGCCAGACCACTAAACTTTCCCTATTCTTAATAATCAGGCTCAGAAGAAGCCACATCAAAGAAATTTGCTTCCATCCAGGAGTAAAAAGGCAAAACTACTTAGTTAAACCCTCCCATCCCCAATGTGCATACCTACAAGAGAACAAAACCTTTAATTCTTGAATGATTTGGTGAAAATAGGAGAAATTTGATGAACAACCTATAAAGACATGAAGACAGTTATTAGATAGGAAATAATGAAAAAAACTATTCTTTAGAAAACAGATGGTGATCACTGACTCAATGAAGACCTTGCAGAGCCATATACTGGGTTTGTGTGGCAAAGTTTTGACAGCGGGGGGCTACAGGGGTGGATTCTGTGAGAAGATGCCAGAACTGACAGAGCCAGTGCCAGCCACCGCCAAGACAGACCCACCACTGGCCAAGGCCAAGCCCATCAGCATCTGTGGTAGTGCAGGGTAACAGTTAAGAAAGGCGAAAAAAGCACCATGCATTTTACAGCCAGAGCAGGGAGTGAGAGTGCAGAAGGAGGTGGAGGAGATGCTCCAGGCAATGGAGCAGTTTCCCCTGCAGCCCAAGTGAAGACCATGGTGAGGCAGCTGTGCTCCGGTAGTCCATTTAGGCCCATGATAAACCAGATTATTAGTGAAGCACTGAGACTGCAGAGGAGAAAAAAGGAGGATCACAAAAGCTATTTTTCTCATACTTGGCAAATCTCTCTTCCTGTGATGTTCTCTGAATTTACTGTTCAAACTACTTAAGAAGTAACAAATTGTATGGAAACCTCTTCTTATCTTAGTGTTCTGAGCAGCTCAATTCCATTTCTGGGTAACTTACTTCCGAACACCCAACATATTTTGCTGCAAGGTTTTACCAGTAAAACCATATATTACCATATAATGGATTATATTACCATATAATCCATTTCTGCATGCTGCTGAGGTCCTCATCACCAGCTGAGCACCTAGATGCAGACAGAAGCAAGAGATGCTACAAAAGAAAAGTTTTACTCATTGAGTAAACCACAGTATTGCAGGATTTTTTTGTTCTTTAAGATCAGAATATAATTCACCTAAATATATGAAATACTTCTTGACAGATTATTTCAATCAAAATATCTACAAGACTGGGACCTTAAAAGGTAATAGAGGTTGTATATAGAATTATGGGTATGCATTGAGGTTATTGCTCATCTCCAAAACATACTTCCTGTTTTAAAGATAATATTAGAATCTCAAAGAGCATGAGAAATGAGAAAGCAGATGAGAAATAAAGAAGTTCACTTTTGAGATATCTCCAGTGTACCTTTGAGCTTTGATATTTTCTGTTCACCTTCTTCTATATCCCTTTTTTCACTTTCCTAGAACCAGCTGTCTATTCATAAAGCCAGAAATATATTGCTCAATATAGCATCAGTATTCCTACTATAGCACTGACAGATTAGAAAAGGTTGTTGAAAAGCAAATGCATATATGTAAATGGTTTTTTCTGTATTAAATAGAAACATCCCAAAACCTCAAATGATCCATGTGAAATTTTAATTATAACTTAACAGCTGTTTCAGCTAATTGAAGAATATCAGAAAGGTGATTTCCTTCTCATTGTAATTAAAGAGTTAAGCCTAATTTACTGTTGTCAGAATAAGACTAAATGCCAATCTGCTCTGCCTAATTATATAAAAAGGTAAACAGGAGAACTCCAAGTCAGACATCAGAAGGCTCCCTCCTACCTCAAAAAAACCCCTAAACGCACTTCTTTTCTGGCAAGAAGATGGGCAATGACCTTTAAAGCAAGTGAGCAACTCACTCTAATTCTGCTTTGCCATCCCTTTATTAATTTTCCCTGGAAGCTATTTTCATTTTCATTCCCTTGACTTCCAGCTTTATTGTCTAATATTGTGGCTATGCATAAAGGTAAACATATGTTTTGCATTCACTAATTTGGTATTATTTAGTTGTCATCAGTGAAAGAAAAATGTAATACAAAAGTAATGTTGAAATACATGTTTTTCTATGACGATGAAACAGTTTTTTCCTCCTCTAACTCTGGAGGAAATTAGAGTGAACAAAAAATCTTTTTGATCTCTATCTGAAATACATATGATATGCACACTTTCTAAATTGCACATTAAATACAATAGTGTTCATAACAAATGCAGTCCTTCCAAATGTATCTGAACAAAAAGTGGAAGCTATGAGAGCTCAAAGTTTTTGTTTTTTAAGCAATCCAGTGATTACCAGACAACCTGCACATGAGAACTTTTCTACTCCACATTTTCCACCTCTCTTGCAACACATATGTCATTATTGAAGAGAAATATGTAAGATTTACCAGAGACACAGAACCTGGCTACAGGTGTCAATACTAACCAGTATAAAATTGACTGAAGTATAAATTATGTCAACAATCACATATATACATGTGTGTGTGTGTGTATGTCTATATATGAATTATGAAAGCATGCTATCTCCAACATGTTATATAAAACACCAAAGAGCTCCAAGTGGAATTTCGCTGCTATCTAGGTATAGGTGCACAAGTGGTGAGAGATGAGTAAAACAGTGCAGCCTGGGAGCAGTATTTCTCTGGAGAAAAGTGCATTTGTATATTAAATTCACATTTGCACCACACCTGAAATTCTGCATAGCTCAGTGCAATCAGCATCAGATCCTAGAAAAAAGGAGAATAACAAGCAACACCACTATGCTGGATATCAGCAGTAGATCATGAAGCCAACTGAAAATTATTAAAATCATCAGAGAATGGAGATTTATGCTGGAAGGGACCCCAAAGAACACATTTTTCCAATTCCCCTGACACGGGCAGAGACATTTTTCACTAGTTCAGATTCCTTGAACCTCCATCCAACATGGTCTTGAACACTTCCAGGGAATGCTCACAGGCATTGGACCATGTGAATCAAGGAAGTGCAAATGCAATATGGAAGGCATTTTGGATGTGTTTAACATAGGCCAGTGCTGGTGGAAATGAAGATAGTCTCAGATTTGAATAGAACTTGATCTAACAGTGAGGTATCATGCACTGAATACAATCTTTGACCAGGCAGCTACTGCTCTTAGTTCAGTTAATTATGGCTATTTTAAACAAACACAAACAAAATACAGACAGCCAATCATATACTGAAAATACTAGAGGTAAGTTTGCAGTGAGCATGCTTTCTGCACTTTACTACACAAGAACCTTTACATCAATTCCAGTCACATTTGAAGCACTAAACACTCTGCTTTTATGCTCAATTAATGTGACTTAATCCAGCCATAAGGAGAATATTTCAGAAAACCAGATTGTGCTGGGATTCCCCTGCCTCCTTGTGCTCTAGTGCTTCTGCTGACCTTGACAAATCTCTTGGTTCTCCTCCATACAATGTAATTTCCTACATCTTTTTAAATGGCCAAAAAGAGACAGTGTACAGCAAACACTTAATGGGGAGTTATAAAAGCATACTTGAAAACCATCTCTGACTAATTAATTTCAAAGAAGAGAATAAAAAAAAAACCCCAATTTTATACTACACTGAATATTACAAACATAAATTGCACACATCTATTTCAGTTGCTGCATTCTCTGTATGAAGCAGGACTTAACTCTGAGGTCAGTGGGAATAGATAAAGATATTACTCCACCTTCCTTCCTCTGCTTTCTCACTCATTTATTTGTGCTTAACCCTCTACACGAATGTTGTGAAAAATCTTAAAGCAGATTTATCTCGGGAACATTTACAGAAATATTTACTTTTGCAGGTATCATCTCATTGGTTAACTTCCCCAGATAAGAAGCTACTAGAATCAAATTATTTTACTACTCATCTTTCTCTGTCCTGTCAAAAGTACATTTAACGCAATCTATGTGATGAATGTCGCCTCATGAGAAGTGGGAGGGAAAATTAATTTGGGGGGTCTGACAATGAAAAGATCATTTGTCATTACAGAGCTGAGGTCTGCCAGCAAATGACTGTATTGTTAGATCCCAGTGGCTGCTACCCATTCTCTGCCCCTTCCCGTAGCAAACTCCTCCTCCCTAAAGCTTTGGTTTGCTCTGAATGAAGGTTATTAGCGATACTAACCAGCCAGAGTGGGGAGCTTGGCTGCAGTGGGGGTGGGACGTGAATTTGTTAGAACTAATTTGTCTAATGTTCGGTAACAAAGGCGAAGCGTCTGTGCTATGAATTAATACAGCATCAATCACTGGCTAACTGTTTCAGTACATGTAACAGGAAAATTCCCAGGCCAACCCAATGGTCTGCACAGGCAGCTGGGGAGATAATACTCTGAATTGGATTTTTATTTTAATGCAGCTTCCATCTTTAAAGCAAGGAAGAACCTGGGGGAACTACTCTTGCCATGTACGCGTGTGTATGTCTATATATTCTTTTGTTCTATATATATTTTTTCATCTTAGAATCAAAGTATTGATTTTGAAAAATAATGTGTCATAGTTAGTTCAGTTGATTGTAAGATTCCTGGTTGAATGGCTCTTTTGATTTTCTACAAGTTGTTAGATCTTCTCTCCAGTAGATTTTTTTAACCATATAGTATAGCTTTAGTTTGTATAAAAACAAAAAATAATTGGAAACAGTTTAAAATCCAGAACAGGGGTTTTTTGTCTCTTTCATTTGCTGATCACATTAACAGAAGAGAAAGAAACATGTATTTTAATACTTTAAGACTAAATGCAGTTACACTTGAGAAACACATCCAGTTGCATTTCTCTAACAAGGAAGTTTACTGTTTGCATTATAACAACTTCCCATTGTTTTCAAAAAACAGAAGAGAGAATACAATTTTTGAAATTAAAAAAAAATCACTGTTGATAAAAAAATGCATCTAGTTGACGATCAACTGGAACAGTTAGTGGGTGCACTGGGCAACTCACCGAACTGGCACCTCTGGAAAGAATGAACTCTCTATATAAACAGATTTATCAGGGAGAGTTTAGGAGTGACAGAGAAGCCTAAAGAAGAAACCAAAAAATAAAGAATAATTACGGAGAAGTTGAAAAAAGGCCTTTATGACAAAGGTAAAAATGAATGTGCCACTTACAACTAAAAGGCTCACTGAACTTTGCATGCCCCACCACAACAAACTACTTGATCTTTAGCCCTCTCAACCTGAGATGTCTGCAGTGAAGTAATGAAGATATTTTATCCCTTCCCAAGTCAGATAAGCAAAGTCATTACCAAAGCACTCCTGTCACCTTCCCCTTGGTGCCCATTTATGTTATTACTCTGCTAAATATTTTGATACCTTCAGCAGTGTAAGATTGCCCTAGAGACATCTAGAGTGCTTCCTAGATCAAACTGTAGGCCTTCAAAGGTAAAGGATATGCTGCAATACAGTCTAAATGCCTATTCTACAGACTTCACCCATCTTGTACTGCATACACAGTTAGGCACAGGTCACTGTTAGGCACCGGTCTCAAATAACACACACACACACACCAAGAAACCCTAAACCAAAACCAAACTGAAACAGAACAAAACCCCAACAAAAACAAAATAAGCAAAACCCCCAAAACAAACAACTAACACAAAAAATCCCCCAAAACACATTAAACACATTAAAAATCCCACCAAATAAACACCCCAAAGTTAAAACCTGTGAGTTCAAGGCAAGTTTAGGGCCATATTATCCTCTTTGTCACACAAGCCCTTCACTGCCACAACCCTCTCTCTAAGCTGCTATGACACCGGGAAAATATCAGGAGGAAGTGAACCATGGCCTTGTGTTTCCAATAAGGACAGTTTTGTGAAATTCTATGATGTGATATTTTGGAAAAAACATCCTAGAATATGACTTTAGGAAATAGTACTTAAGAGTAGCCTGAAATAGAGAACAGAATTCCATTTGCCTTTGACAAAGCAACAGAAGGGCTGAGAGGGAGCCATGGCTGCCCAAAGTGGCATACAAAGAGAACTTCTCTTTGTTTTCTAGCAAAGAAAGGATGAACTGCAGCCATTCTCCCCCAAAAGGCTTCAGAGTAGCCCCTGAGAAAGGCTGAGTTTTGTATTCTTGTTGGAAAGAGACGCTGGAACTAATTGCCACTGCACTTTCATTTAAACTCATGTGCATTTATCAGACCAAAAATTATATATTTATGTGCATAAGGATGGTCACACAGCATTCCAACCAAGAAGGACACCACCTGTGCAACCATTAAACAATGGTTAAATTGAACACAGAGAAGAAAAAAATTTACTTGTATTATTTAGCTGTGGAGCAATAACTTAAAAAGATCAATTGAGAATTATCTAGTATGTACTCAAAATGCCCCTTTACCACTTGCATGTCATATAAAAACCATTTCTGATAATTTTTATGCACACAAAGTATCAAGGCTTTAATTAGATATGTACATATACACTATTTTTATTGCTGGAAAAAGTAGATCCTTTAGCTCCAAACTGAATTAATAGTGAACTTCCGCCTCTTTTACTCACAATGTACAATAAACAGCCTATAGCACCAGTCCTGGATGAGTCCTAGGAAAGAACTGTGATTCAAATACAGAATTCTTTCCATGTGACAGCGGAAGGAAGTAATTAATTGCAACTAAATAGAGACTGCAGTGTACTTCCCTTTTCTTCTACTAGCTGGTGGATTGAGGCAGGTGCAGGGAATAAAAGCTACATATGACAACAGCCCCTCTTCTGCCCAGCTGGATGGAAAACTACATGCAACGCTTTACCCAAGACTTCAATTCCCAGGACAAGAAAAAGTATTAGGAAGATTCTGTCTCCTTGGCCCTACAAAATGGTGTCCCTGGAGCTCTTTTGCAATTTGGTTCCTGATGAAAACAAAGTATTAAATAAATACCAATGACTCAGAGGAGAAGCTCTGAATCACACACTGAAGGACTTTCTCTCCTTAAATGTGCTACTTTGTTTCAATCTTTTTACATTAAAAAAAAAAAAAGGATTTATTATTTATTTAAAGGTATAAAAAAGAATAGTCTCTTACTCATTTAAGTGAGATAGTGATCAAATGGCAGTTATTATTGTCAGTATGAAGTATGTGGTACTCTTTGACACCACTTTTCAACTATTTCTACAGGCCTACTCATGCAAAATCATGAACCATTATACACCATGCAATGTTTGTAATGAATATATACATATATTTTGTTAATTTATGTCATGTTTCACACATATGAAGGGAGTAAAACCAGGAATAATTATTTCTTGATATAAAATAATAACTGTGTGAGAGTGTACACAGATTGTGGTTATGTTCAGTACTTGCTTGTTGGAAAATGATAGCTAAGATTACATTGTCATAATTTTTAATGGAGAAACAGTATTTGAAAGCATTAATCAAAAGTGGGCATGCCAACATTCCCAATGATAATCCATGCAAAAAAGAAAGTCACACATTCAGACAACCTAAATTATCCGTTATCTTCTGCTGTTGTTGGATTTTCTGTTCTGTTTGGAGAGACTAGGTGGTTTTGGGTTTAGCTGAGTGTGTGGAATTAAAGCTCCTAATCTGGTGAGTTATCTATGGTGTGCAAGGCAGACACCATCTATTATGTAGCATCAGTGAATGACAGCATGAATAGGAGCCTTTGCCAGTAAAAGCCACGATAAGACCTGGATTCTGAGAGAAGTTCCTGCTCCAGAACGATCTCTATTGTTCCAGCCATCAGTTTGGGCAGAAAGACCGATTCAAAGATTAGACAGCAATGATCCTGGCCTTTTACATAGAAGAATATCACCAAATAATCAATAGACCTGCATGTAGAAAGACATCTATCAATATGATTTTTTAAAAAATAAAAATCCAGTACCATGTTTTTAAAATAAATAACTTAAATACAAAGAATTTCTTAGAACCAGGATCTGACCTAAGTCAGAAATATTCCACATTCAGTATTTGGATCCTCATAACTGATTATTTCCATAACTCTGGTAACAGCTTTCATCTCAACCTCACCTTATTTGTAACTTCATTGCTGCTGATGGGCACATTTGCTGAACTTCAAGCAGCACTCTGCTGCTGACCCAGCCTTCTGCCAGCCTGCACTGGTGTCTCTGCGCAGGAAGGATGCAGGAAGCGCTGAGCAGGAGCACAGAGCGCCACGCGTGACCGCGACCCCGCAGGCACGGCCGAGGACTCGCGGTCTCCCACGGGCGGGGCGAGGCGGCCCTTCAGCACCGCGGACAGCGCCGCACCCGCGGGCCCGGCGGGGAAACAGCTGCTAAAATGGTATATTAGATGACCCAAGGCACTTAATTTTCCTGAGTTCCCAATGAGCTTTTCATAAACTGCCTCCATTAGAGTCTTTTAAGGAAAATAAATAACTGTGGGGCAAGGGACAGAGTCACAGAATTGACTAAAAACCTGTTAAGTGATAGGAAACAATGAGTAGTAGCAAGTGGCTGCCCCTCAAAATGAAGAAAATGTAGGAGTGAATGTTCCTGGGGTTGCCATTGAGATAAGAACTATTTAATAATGACTTGGAAATGGGACTGAATAAGTTAGGAACTATGGTAGTGGAAGTTTACTGTATTTTTTAATTACAGATTCCAGAAAATTTTACAATTTTCAAGTAGCTAAAGAACCTAGATGATACTAGAACACACCTTCAATGATACTAGAAATGGTAAAATGAAAATTCGTTATGAAAAAATAAATATGAGGGAACAGATCACTGTTTCAGTGTACACTACAACACCATGAAACAGTTTTCTGAAACAGAAAACTGAAAGTAGTGAGAACCAGCAGAGAGATATCAATAAATTAGAGGACTGGGCAATCACCAACCATGTGAAGTTCAACAAGGACAAGTATCAGATTCTGCACCTGGGATGAGGCAACTCTGGGGAATAAGATGCTGGAAAGCAGAGCTCCTAAGAGGGACCTGGGGGGTTCTGGTTGTGGGAAAGCTGAATTTTAGTCAGCAGTGCCCTGGCAGCCAGGAGGGCCAACCCTGTCCTGGGGTACATCAGACACAGCATCACCAGCCAGCCAAGGAAGGGGATTGTCCTGCTCTGCTCTGCACTGGGGCAGCCTCACCTCGAGTGCTGGGGGCTGGTTTGGGCGCCAAAATATAAGACAGATGTTAAGTAATTAAAGTGTGTCCAAAGGAGGGACATGAAACTGGTGGAAAGTCTAGAAGGGAAGCCATATGAGGAGCAACTGAGGTGACCTGGCTTATTCAGTCCAGAGAAGAGGAGACTGAGGAGAGACCTCAGAGCTGCTTACACCTTCCTCACAAGAGGAAGTGAAGGGGCAGGCACTGATCTCCTCTCTGGCAACAGGACCTGAGGGAACAGCCAGAAGTTGTGTCAGGAGAGGTTTAAATTGAACATTAGGAAAAGGTTTTTCACTCAAGGGGTGGCTGGGCACTGGAACAGGCTCCCCAGGGAAGTGGTCACAGCACCAGCCCAACAGAGTTCAGGACAAGTTTGGATAATATTCTTGGGAACATGGTGTGACTCTTGGGATTGTCTTGTGCAGGGCCAGGAGTTGGCCTCAATGAACTTTGTGGGTCCCTTCCACCTCAGGATATTCTATGCTTCTATGACAACTGGGCAAGGTTTTTTTGCATATACTATATAGCATGCAATTATTCCATTTGTCTCGATATATGAAACTACACTTTTCCTAGGAAATGTCTAAGAAAAATCACTTGTCACAAGAATTGACTAAATTTAGTTTAAACAGATACAAGATGATGCAAATTAAAAATAAATTCCATAAACACTCTATATCATTCCCATAACATATCACATCTTGATTACTCAGACTCTAAAGATCTGTTGAAAAGACTGAAAGATCTTCAATTTTAGCTGTCTAAAATCTATAATTATTCCATGGTCATTAACTTATGGTCATTAAAAGCAAAATTCTTCAGAAGACCTACTATGTATTCTTTTTCTTTTACTAAATTTCTTCACACCATGAGGAAAAATAAGAGATATAAAATTTAAAAATATAGGCCTCAGATCATACACCGAGTACATTTGAATGTCTATTACTGTGTTCAGGAGAAAAAAAATCACAGGCAAACAACTGCTGGTTCTAAGGCTGAACTAATAAATGGAAGGGAATAAAACAATTAGCAAACTTCAGAATTTTACAGCAGCCAAAATTATATGATACGTAGAGGGAATTTCATGCAGATATTCATAATTTGATATGATATATTAAAATCTGATCAGGTTCCGCTCTTTCCTCTATTACATAAAATGAAAGGAGTTTTAAATGAAAGAACTGCAAATGCAGTTGCAATATAGAAAAACATTTCTCTTACATAGTCAATGGAACTGGCTGTCAAATCAGGTCATCAAGATAAAAACCATAGCTACGTTTTAAAAAGAACTGCATAATTTTATGACTGATAATAACATTTGTAGCTATGCCAGGTAAGACAATAAGGGTAATCAAATCTTATACTTCAGGGTATGAGACAATGAATTGCAAGGTTTAGAAAGAAATGTGCAGTGTCACACAAAGGGGTAAGATGCATTAGCCTTTTGGGAAGAGATTTACCTTCTTTTAAAATATCAAGAAATAGCCACTGCCAGAGGCATGGCATCAGACTACAGAGACCTGATGTCTGATCTGCTGTGACAAATCCTTTGTTATTACAAGTTTGGCTTTGATAGACAATAGATTCTCCTGAGTCTTATGGAGCTGAATTCAAATTAAAAGCACATGCTCTATGAAAGCATAGCTTGGAGGAAGGATCTGAAGGACAGAACTGTTAGCCAGTAATTAAGAGTTCTGTACTGTGCTTTCTGGCAGCAATTATTTTAACATAATTCTTAACAGAGTCTATTAAAGAGGAAATGCCAATTAGCAATAGCTTATTGCACAACAAAACAATGACTGCCGATATAATTTACTGCCATAAACCACACAGAGAATTGACTACTAAAAACAATTGGATGGTTAATTAAAACTGGGGGAGAGGAAGGATAATCTATATACATTTAACATGCACAAGTCTGATGAAACTTCAATTCCTACACAGAAAGCTCAATTCACAATCATGTTAAACTATCTAGGCTACACATATTATTTGAAACACTTTTTAAATTAAGAGTGAAATGATGATGTTTTGCATACAATTTTTCTGATTGTTCATACTTGCCAACCAGTCAGTTATTCATTTGAGAGAAAAATCTGTAGGCACACTGTTATTCCCACACTTCACATCAGCAAGAAGGATGCCATAAGAAGAGGCAAAAAAGAGCCTTGATCTTAGCCAAACAATCTGGTTCCATATACAGAAGAGAATTTTCTGTTGTAAGGTTTTCTAGGAATACTGCAAATTACTTCCCTGAATTACTAACCTTGATCTTCCAGTCTAGCCTGAGCCCTGTATTTTCCTTATCCAGTTGTTCCATCAAAATGAAATATGAGTGACACAGAAAATATACAGCTAGTGTTGTGCAAAGAAAATGTGGAGTTAGGAAGGTGTTGCTGTGCAAGAGAAGTCTCCGAAAAAGTCCAAAGTATACTTTTCCAGGCTTATAAAAGTAAAATTAGAATTACAAACCTAGCAAAGATCTGCTAGTTGACTTTGATTCTTAATTCTGACAAATAAGAATCAACCTCTGTACATTTTCTTTACAGAAAATTATGGCAGCAGGAGGAATTACCTTTAGTCTTGAGACTTAGAATGTCTGCACCAGAACCTGTCCCATTAAGCTGATAAACCAACACAGGAACCTGGTATGCAATGGCACTGATGCACAAAAAAAAAAAAAAAAACAAACCCAAAAAAAAACAAGACAGATGGAAAGAGAAGCGTGAAGTTTGCAGTCATAAGAGGTGCACTGTTTTACAATCACGATGCTCAGCTATGTGGAAACAGTTTGGCAGTGTTCTAGTGTTATCACCTAGAAGACTGTGGCTCCCCAAAACACTGAAAGGAAGGAAGAGAAAGAAAAATTATGTTCCTGCTTTCCCACTAGAGGGTTGAAAAAAAGTTGAAATGAGAAAGTTTTTAATGTTTGTTTTCATTAACATGATAGCTAGAGACCATCTACAGACCCATTTTTCCATGAACTTTTGAATGTCTGATTTTGCTTACAAAAACCCTCTTACCACCTCAGTTTCTAATTTTGAGTCTTATTTGGAGATCTAAAAATGGAATGGAATTATTTGGGTCCCTGTATTGAATATGATAATTAATTCTCTCTTGCCTCAATAAATTAGAAGCAATCTTTGCTTTTAAAAAGAGAACATAACTCAAATGTGTTTTGTCTACCTCAGAGTGAGCTCATGCTTTCTGAAGTTGTGGGTCGCAGGCAGCACTGCAGAAGATGCCATCTATTTATTGATGAACTACCTGATTGATCTGGTTTAAATTTTAGAAGAGATTTAGCCTTCCTCTGGAAAAAAAAAAGGTCTTTTTTTTTTTCCTTTAGACACATTGTCAGTGAACATTTAGCATACTTAGCTGTCATAAATAAAAGTGAAAAATCATCAAACCTGAACTTGGAAATAAATAATGGTTATTAACTACCCTATGGACCTGGTTTGATTGTTAGTGAAATCAAGTAATTACTTACTTGACCTCATCTTCTCAGATGATGTGCTAATCCCCTTCTCATAAATTATTAGCATACCTAGTAGGTTAACTAAAATATTATGTAAGAAAAAAAAACAGAGTTGAAGGATTTTTTAGATTTTTCCCTTATAAAATATCATTAAAATCTTTATTTTATTTCTACATATTTATTCGTGTTAAGCTCTGGTAATAGGTGAAAGACCTGAGAGTATCTTCCAAATCTAGGAAGTCAGACATTTCTTTCTTATTAGACTCTCTCTCCAGATACACAGAATTTTATCAAACTGTTATTTGCATCAAAACTTCCCAAAAGGGTTGTCTGTTTCTGCTTCAAAATCTACTGTTGTTACTGATAAGATGCATTTTTGGAATGTAACACAATCATCATAAACAGTGCTCAGATTCACTATTAGACTTGCTCCAAAACACTCTGTTAAACACATATATATAGCTTTTAATTCTTTTGCTACTGTTCAGTAGAAAACACAATAGGATTTATAAAAAACGATATCAGACAACTACAGACTTGAAACAAACATCAAGATGTTACCACTATATGCTCAGAGAAATAGATATATTTATACAACAATGCATAGCACAGACACCTGTACACTGGTATGAGCATCATAGATTCTTGGGAATGCAGATACAGACTTTCAGTTTCAAATCGAAGGTTTGTTCCTAGTAAGCTTTAAATTTTACTGAAACACAGAATATGAAATAACTGAACAAAGCAGCAAGCTTTCCTCTAAAAAGAGATGGAACTCAAAGGTAGGATTATTCAAATAATATTATTTATAAGAGTTCCTATTTAGATTTTCTTCTATGCTAGTCTAGAAAAAATGCTTTTAAATTTGAGTCAGCAATCCCTAACCTGTGAAATACAGTTCTCTAGAAGACAAAAAAACCTCAGTTTTTTTTGAGTGCTTGAAGGATGCATCTGACCAAGCAACTCAAATAGCACTGGGCTACTCTGGACAGAGTAGCCACAACTCAAAATAAACTTCTCAAAAGCATTCTTAGAGATGTATGTGCTGTTCTTATGCAAACACTTCTTCAGAGATTTGGCTAACATAAAGATATTACTCTTAGGCACCAAACCCTTTATTCCCCCTAAATGTGCCCATTCCTCTTCTTTTTTTTTTCTTTTTCATACCAAATTAAATGCAGACACTATCACTCCATATCTAGCCTGGGTAAAATGAACCATAAGGAGCACTAGAAGACACTGTGCATGCAAAAGCCCTATTTTATCTCTAAAAATCTCTTCTATGCTTCCTTATAAAAAAAAAGTTGTCCCCATTCTAGCATTCTGCTTTAAAATACAAAGCTATGCCCATTACAACCACAAAATTCTATTTGAACTATTTTAGCTAAAGGTACAGGCTTGAAAAGCTCTTGATTTTCTCAACTGTTCACTGTTTTCTAATTATGCATCATAGTTTTTCTTGACACTAGCATAGGAGGTGAAAATATAGAGGTGATCTGTTGAACATTTTCCATTTCATTAAACTTCTTTTAAAAGTTTAAAGCTGCTTTTTGCCTTTAAAACTGTTTTTTGCCTATAGAAAATTACTTTCTGTTTTTCTCTCTGCACAAAGAAACTTGCTCATCCCTTTTGCTCAGGCACTGGACTTTCTGAAACATGAAGAACCCAAGAATTCAGAATTCCTTGCTGGGGGAGGCTTCAATAGGCATTGTGTAGTAGTTCACTTACTCTGTTCCAGACCTGGCAGAGCAGCCAGCTTGGAAATGGGTATAGAATTGAGATATCTTGTGATTTCTTAAACAAAAACCAAATATTAGACCTGAAATCAGGCAGTTCAGTTCAGTTACTCTAACAAACATAATGCATATGTTTATATATTTTTCCTTATGTTGGTTCTTAGAATTGAACCTCAAAAGATACTTGGTCCTATTTAAATTCCCGAAGGAAAAGAACATATGTTAATCTTCCTTAGCAAATTTCCACATTTTGTCCCTTTTTCTTTTCTTTTTCATACCAAATTTAATGCAGATTCTATCATTGCCATGTCTAGCATAACTTATTTCTTTATCCTGACCAAAAAGCTGTTGTGAAGGGTTAGAAGAATACTACATCACCAAATCATGCACTTCTGTTTCAAAAATAGAAATGTAGATAGTGTTGAGTTTCACAGATGTAAGAGACAGAAGTTCTGCCCAAGCTATATCTCTACCCTTGTATATATTATGACATCATAATGACTCCATCAGCTATAATAAAAAATGAATTCCCTTGACATATATTACCCGTAAGTGCAGCGCAGTAAATAAATGATTCATGCAAGTTCAATTACAAGGGTATGATGTCTATAAATGCTAAGTACCTGCAAGATAGCAACAGTAAAGGAAATGAACCCATGCAGTGTTAAAAATGCCTTTCAGCTAAGATTTCTGACCATACCTTTCATCTCTTTTTACATGATTTTACATGTCTTTTACTAAACACAGTCATGGTAACAATCCACTGGAAGGTTACATAGATAGTAGTGTTTCTATCCTTACTATGGATAAATCTAAAAGTAGAACTAGGTTGCTCTTTTACTTCAGAGGCAGTAAAGAAATCTTTTTAAGAACTGGAACCCTCATTGAACTTAAGACTCCACTTCTGCTTCCCATAGGTTAAATTACTAAATGTTTAAAATAAAAAACCTCTACCCATGATAATTTACATACGTGCAGTCTAAACACAGTATAGTTTGTGTTCATGTATTTTGTTTCCTAAATATATGTAAGATGACATTACAAACACAGTTTCTTATATTTTACAACTATTTATAGGAAACAATGGCTCAGGGAGTAATGATTTACCTTAAATACTGTATAGTTGATAATCCTTGGCAAATGCATTTCTAAGTCTATCTACAAGACAACCACTCTTGGTAGGAATTTTTGAATATTATTAGCAAAAACTATTTCTGAATGGATTTGGAGTAACACTATCATTGTTTTACACAGTGTTACCCATTGTGTTATCCATTCACCCACAAATGAAATAAGGGCTGTCACAAGACCTTCCTAAATTCACTTCCCACCTTTGCTAGGAGACAGCACTAGATGCGTTAAAGAGGTCTTCCAGGAGAACAGAGCATCACTGGTAAGTCATTACTACATCTTATCTTATCCCAGTGTTTAAAAATGGAGCAAAGAACATAGCACATAGTTTAAATATACCCTCCACAAGTGTATATTGTCATAATTAGTAGCAACTTGGATATTTTGGGTAGTGACTTAAATAAGAAATGAAGCATGAACTTTTGTTAAACTCTCAGTTTTCACAATTTCCCACAAAACAGGTTCCAGAGACAAAATACAACCCCCCAGACCTTCTCAAACTCATTTACCATTCTTCTCATACATCTGGATTTTAGTTCATGCAAAATTCCTGAAAACACACATCCAGTACTAGCAATGCAGCCACAAGACTTTTTGAGATTTTTTTGATAGATGAGGGTGAATTTGTATTTTTTATGGTTCCACTTTACAATAAACAACATATTTTAATGTCCTCTATGTTACTGTGTTTAGTTGCATTTTCAATACAATTAGAAAAAGCAACAATAAATTGGGAAATTACCTGTCTTTTGGACAGACATTGAAGCCTCTACGTATGACTGCAAGAGTTTTACAAGTCTACTTTTAGCAACGGAGTCTTGAAATGTCTTTCACCCAAAAAAAAAGGCCGATGCCTGCAGGGTAGATCAAAACTTCATAATGCAAGAAATGAGAAATGCAAATGTCAGTTTGCTTATTTCACTGCTATGGCCATGAAAGTAGAAAAAATAATTGTCTAGCACAGGAATCTCTCATTATGATAAAATAAATGTGTGAGAACAAGGACAGATAGAGTTCAAAATTACACTGTACAAGGGAATAATACACATATTTATGTTCAAACTATTTCAGTCCACAAGGTCAGGGGCTGACATTCAGAGGCCATTTTTGCCATAAGTAATACCAAGGAAAAATACCTCTTCTAGTTTTGATGCTTATTTGATATCAAAACAGTATAAGACAGCTGCTGAACATGAACAGAAAGTTGTAGTACATTTTATTCACTGTTTTAACATATGGCTGTAAACTATTAGAACTTACAGTATCTTTCACAAGAAAAAAAAAATCTTAGACCAACAAATCCTTAAGTCTTTTTTAGTGGAAGTAGCTAAACCTGTTATGTAAGACTAAAACACTTGAGTATGCAAATCCCCTATACTGTACCAAAAATTTGCTGGGAGAGATTATTCATAAAATATCAATGCATCATTATTTATTAATGAATTTAAAAGTGACACCATTCAGCTCCTCTTCAACTCCTCTTTTCACACATGCACAGCTTGATTCTAAGGAAAGATGCAAATAAAATAAAGAGGAGGCAAATTATTTGAACTTATTTTACAGCAGCCAAATGATCTGAACTGCAGGGCAGTTAAGTGTTTTTATACAAGAAACATGCATCAGAGCTTCTGCCAAATTTTATTAAGTAGTAATAACAATATTGTCTGACATGTATATTTCTCCTCAAACCTTAAATGGATTTAAAGGTTGATCCTTATATTCCCCTCCCTTGAAAATTCTACCATATTGTAGCATTTATCTTTATGAATTCCTTCAGCAGTTTTTAATTTCACATTTTTCCTTTCTTTTTAAAGCAGTTAATGTTGCTGTAGAGCTGTATTAAAAATAGATATACACTATTAACTTAGACCACAAGTGTAAACAGAAGATAACACTAACAATTCTACACACTGATTTTTTTTATTATTATTTTTTTTAATTATGCCAAAAAATGTAGCAAATTTTACATGGGCTTTACTTCTAGTTTAGTACTGTGTATAATTTGGTATTTGTCTAAGAATATGAGGCCCCTAAATATCCTTTCAGGGACAGCTGGAAGAATCACACTACCGGTTTTTATTAAATCAGTGTTCTCTTTGCAAGCTCCAGCATATGCCATAAGATCCACAGACAGTTTAGACACAGATGCTGTCCACTCAAAAAAGCACCTTAACTACCCACACTCATGTTCTTCACAAGTCTGTGCTTGGAATGGGAAGCAGCTCAGGATTCAGAAGTACCTTGGATTCTTGAGGCACTTCTTGAAAGAAAAGATGTATCTGGTACCAACCCCACACCCTCAACTTCACAGTGTGCCGCAGCTGTACCTCCTGAAACTTTTATCTCTTAAGGAAACAGCAGCAGGGCTACAGGAAGGTTATGTGTAGTCAGAGAACAAATGGCAGAGCTGTTCATACATGTCTTTGTCTTGATCAAGATGCACCAAGACTGTTCAAGACTGAGTCTGCACTACTAGCAGTTTTTTACCACTAGTTGTGGTAAAACTGCAGTTCTGAATCCAAAGTCTCAGTTACAGTTCTGCTTCTAATGTCCACACTCAAATGCTATAGAAACATGGGAAAACAGGTCAATCTCCAAACAAACTGTTCCCCATAACCCACTCTAGGAATAACCATAATTTCTAAAAAGGCAAATTCAGCTTCCTGTTCACTCAGACTCGAACAACACCAAGCACTTACTGCTGTAATGGAGAAGGAACCTGCCTCAGCAATTCTGCTGTTAGAGGATGTGTCTCCTAAGCCCCCTGAAAAGGTCAACGAGAAGGATAAACTTAGCTCCTCTGACACATCTTTTGGAGATGACGATCTCCATCTTATTGTGGAGAGAAGACACAATTCAACCTCACTTGGTGAATACCCATTGTAAATATGCAATATAAATAGATATTAATGTAGCTTGAACAGACCATTAAGTGAGTAGGCTCCAAGTATTTTAGCAGACCAAGGCCACAGAAACCCTCACTTCTTGGATCCCCTTGTTCCCTGAGTCTCTGCTAGCAAGTTTTAGATTCTCGCAGATGAGCGCATATAACCAAATAAAAATCTAATGTTAAGATTTGATTTGATTTGTTTAACTGGAATAGCAAATATACTAAATAATATCCCTCTAAGACTTTTCTTTCTCAAATCTTTTGACTTCTGATTATTTTTTCTCACACTT
This sequence comes from Taeniopygia guttata, assembly GCF_048771995.1. Lineage (NCBI taxonomy): Eukaryota > Metazoa > Chordata > Aves > Passeriformes > Estrildidae > Taeniopygia > Taeniopygia guttata. The sequence continues at coordinate 28,025,052 of NC_133025.1, read as the reverse complement.
GCCTAGCTCTTTCAATCTACATTGTACTTTTTTAGATTAAATTAAGGTAAGTAAAAGTAGGACTAACAGATTTACCAGATTTTTCTGTTGCCTTAAGATTCAATGATCAAAAAAGAATACTTCAAAATTTCTATTAAAAACTTATGAAATTAAGATTTACCAGACAGGTTTGAAATCCAAGTTTCCAAACAGCAAATGTCTGGTAATATTAAGACCAGAAATACCTCAGGGGAAATAAAATTGCTCTAGATCGTGTTTTTCACATGTTGGCATCAGTGTTCAGGTTGCCCAACGATTCAACTAATCTTTTTAATGATACCTTGCAACAGGCAATTGTAAAGGTGATCCTGCTGTTCCAGTAATGGACAATCTGACTCCTGTTTGATATGGTGGCTATTTTCTGAACCATCATTATATCTGTAAGGGTATCAGTTTTGAAACTAGCAGTTTATTGCTACAGATAACGTGCTTCAAATGTGATAGATATCATTCTCTCATGCCCATCAGATTTGCATCTCTATTTTCTTCTTATCTATTTTTCTTTTGCATCTTGAAGCAACCTTGTAATAGCATTTTAGTGCTATTCAGTATGGCAGAGCCTCACATTAAAGCATCAGTAAGTGTGGATTTGCCATACAGTTCTATCTTTGAATAAAATATGCCAGTATTTTAGTTAAATAAGTTCCACCACTGGAAATAAACACCAAGAGAAATACTTTTCCATACAGCATTCCTTTTATTTTCCAGAGCCCTGCTTAAGAAAGACCTGCAATTGACTGATTACTTAGCAACCTCACCGAGTCTGATAGACTCACGCTGTGATAATGGAACTATCAATGCAGTTATAATGTACTTACACTCTGTAGATAGCTGTTTCAAATGGAGCAACATTCCCTTCCAGCCCAATGCTTCTCCGCAAGGCTGGAAGGCCTGGTAAAGATTGAATAGATACCCTTAAAAAAGAGCAAGTTAATACAAGGTTTCACTGACCACTGGTCCTCCGGTGCTGCCCTCAATGTTGCTGATGCCAATTTTTTTTTTCCATTCTATTTTCTCATTTAACATCAAGTTTTAAATTGATTTTCTGTGGAGAGTAGCAAAGGAATAAACATCTTTAATATATTTTCCTACTATATATTACCTCACAGTAAAAATATCAACATAACCAATGATTAGCAAGTGCCCATGTTCCATGCTATTAGCATGTAATACAGCCCAGATAGTAATACCAGATAGTCTGCATCATAAGGATATAATTTACACCAAAAAGGTACTTATTTATTTATAAAATGTGACAGAAGGGCAGCATTTACAAAAGTGCATGAACAGCAGTCAAATCTAAGACCCAACTTCACTGTCCATATCTGAAACACATTACAAAAAACCCACCCCAAACAAACAAAACCAAACCTACCAACACAACAAAAAAACCCCACACATGCACATGCTCCCAAAACCCCAAATACAACTAAATCAAACTAAAAAAAACCCCAGACCGACATCTCTTCCTCATTGTAAAGAGCATGGATGGCTCAGCTCAGATTCAAAAAATTACTCCATCCCCCAAATAGTGGCTTCATTCACCATGCCTCCTGGGACCAAGCCCTAATTCATGAGTCAGATGGTCTGAGAAAATGCTAATTGACATAGGGCAAAGTTGTGCCCTGTAACAATACATGTAGTGAAGTTATATGTAGTATTCAAAAAAATGAATGTCACAAGGCTCAGGCTATAGTGACTTCATTAATACAATCACAGTGAGGCTCACAGAAATCTTACCTAGTTTTAAAGTTCTTTGACATATAAAGAAATGAAGAGGCATCACAGATGTACTGCCTGCCTCTCAGTACCAGCATGTCATTAGACACCTGTACTAAACACCTCCATTCCTCCAGTGTAACCTTTATCATTTAGGTATCTAAACACACTCATCTAGACTTCACAGGTAGTCTCTGGGGACACACAGGCATTTCTGGAGATCATTTTGTTTTTACCTCAACTACAGTGCTCTGTTGCCTAGAGACTTTAGACAGAGCCTGGTTTAAACACATCTCAAAACTATAATGCCTCAATTTGGCTTGTGAAGCCATGCAAAAGGAATCATGCCTCAATAGAACCTAAACTTGTTTGAAAGCTTGATTTATAGTCAATTTTAGTTTTATCACAGTAGCAATTCACAGTGCATCTAAGTCAAACATCTTCAATGGGTTATAATACAATTTTATTTTTAGATACACCTCCACATGTCATCTTGAAAGTAGCAGATTACTGGCACAAAAGGTGAAAAGAAAATCAACATAGATGTACAAACTTTGTATTATCAGGGGGAAAAATGTCAAATAATGTTAGTAGGACACATGTTCTCATGTTGGCCAGGCCTGGTGGTGGCCATTGTACAGTATATAATGAACCAATTGAAGATCATTGAGAATTTTGAGAGAGTGAAGAATTTGGAGACAAGAGATCAAACACAGCACCTGTCCTTAAAAGTGGAAAAAGCAGTCAGAGATGAGTGAAAAGCAGTCCTCTACTTTCAATAACAGGAAAGATAGTAAAACAAATTATTAAACAATCAATTTTTAAAGATCTTAAGGATAATATGATAAGGAACAGACAATTTGGGTTTTCCAAGAAGAAATCAGTCAGGCCAATCTCATTTCCTTCTCTGACAGACCAACTGCTGTAGTGGATAAGGAACAGGCAGTAGATGTGATACAGCCAGACCACTAAAGCTGCTGATGTTGTTACATGTGATATTCCCAGAAGCAGAAGAGAGAAATATGGTAAAGATTGAACTGCACTCAATTTAAAGGATTTATCAGCTCTTCTCCATCAAGCTGAGAAAAGGTATAAAGAACATCTGCAATGACTTGTCTCAGGTCCTGGAAAACCTGCCAATTTTATGAATGGCTTAGATGAAAATAGTCTGTGTGTGTATAAGCTCTGCAGATGTCACTGTGTTGACAAAATTTTTGAAATTTTAAGAAAAACTATATAAAATCAGGACTGGAAAATGCACATGCACATAAATATATTGGGAACAACTGACTAGACACCAACAGGACAAAAAGTCTGGGGTGATAGCATTTTACCAGAAGAACAAGAGAGACAAAAATAGCCTTCCAGCACTGCAAATTGTTACAGCCAGGTGACCATTAACTGTTTTTGGTGTTCGCTGAGGATAGAGTGAGTTGCAATCATCCTAACATGCTCTGTGAGAATGGACTGGGGAAAAAAAAAAAAAAAAAAACAAACAAATGAAAATACAAACCCACAGCTATAATACAACTCTTTCCAGTGCTTTTCAGTCAATTGAGATTGGAAAAATATCTACACAGGAGGTTTTCCAGATTCTTTAGTATCTATTAAGGACAGTCATGAGTCTCATCCTCATAGAGCCTTAGAACAGAAACTTGAATGAGAATAAATCTTGAGAATAAATCTTCCCAGATTTCATATCCTAATACCTTGCAAAGAATTAAACTTATAATACGTTTAATTAAGAACTGTCATTTATCTATGGTTGTTCTTTGACTAGGCTTTCATTTACTTTGGGTATGCATGATCATGATCATCATCATATTTATTTATTTATTTCTCTTTCGCTCCACAAGCCAATAAAAACCAATCAAGACAATAGAAGCTCCATTTATATGTGCATCAAAATTCTTCAAATTGCTGCTAATTCAATATTCCATCTTAGTTGCAAAGGTTTACTGTTTAAGCACAGAAAGAGAATACCAGAAACCACAGTGGTAACTTGTTAAGAATGGCTGGAAGATAGTGAGTTGTGGGTTTGCATTAAGAGGTGGTGAATAGACTTGACTGCAGAATCAAAGAAAATACACAAAAATCCTTCTACAGAGAATAAGTAAAAAGTCAGCAAGGAAATTAAATGAAGCTTGCAGCATTTCTCTACTCACCATACACTTAGAAAAAGGCTTTCATTTTATGGGTATCAGATTGAAACTTCTAGAAGGAACTCTTCCATAAAATTTATGTGAAAGCTTATAGCACAACATTCATGCGTTGCACTGTGGGGTTTTTTTTCAGATGACAATATCTGTGTTAGCTTCTTGCATTCAGATAATAAATATGTTGACTGTAGAACAGTAGGGTGTTTATCTGTCCTGTGATGGATAAAACTATACTCTGAACAAACAGCTTGGGAGACTGACCTTGCACTAGCCACACGTGAAGAGCTGCTCCCCTGTCAGAAGAATATTCTTCTTTACAGGGAAGGGAGATGGCTTTTCCCTGTCAAGGTAGTTTTACAATAGAATATTGATGCATACTGAAAAACAAGGAACTGAGGGAAAGGACTTCATACATTTATGACAGCTGCCACAATATCCCACTATTTTCTGACTTAGTTGAAATTGAACAATAAATCAATAAACCTCTAGCTGATTGTTACCTTCAGTGAAATATGATGCAACATAATTTAGAAGGTAATTTTAAGGAGTAATTCTCTGGAGATTTTATGATACACATTTGAGGTTTATTTTCTTTTTCCCCATGAAAAATGCTTTTTAAATCCATGTGTAAAATTGAAAAAGTTTTCACCCAACTAACCTGCTTTTGTCTCTTTCTTACCCTCCTTATGTTTTCAGTCATATCAATATTATTGCAGGGCACTGTTTTCAGATTTGAAGTCATACTGACTTTTGCTGGAGGGAGTATAGCACAGAGACTACTGCTGTTCATACATGCAGCTCAACTAGGTCCTGCCTTCAATATGCTTTATATGAGCACACCTCTGCACCCACATGCTTCACCCATCAAAGCACACACTGTATTCTGAAATTGAGCTCATAGCAAAAAATTCCTGAATTCCTTTCTTACGAAAGTAAAGAAAAAATAATTTGTGTTTTAAAAGTGAAGTTCATTCTTTTTAAATGTTTAAAGTGGTTTTGTCATACAATTTCATGGGCTGGCTGCTGGAAAACCAATCAGGTTAAAAGTTTAAACACAAGTACTCAAGTGACCCTATGAAGTTCTGCTGCATACATGAGTCCCATCACTTCCTTCAGTGATATAAGCAGATAGGCAAATTTTGGATTTGCATTTTAAATACATCCCACAGTATTTCAAAATTACATTCAATGGTCCCTATAAAAAAAGATTATGTCCATAAAGAGTAAAATGCAACTTAAGCATGAGAATGTAAGTTCATGCACTTAAAATCCAGCTGTGTCCTCTGCCATACTCACATATACCCTTAAGTATTTGCATTTATCATGCAATGCCATCTTCACTTTCCTTAATTTTTTTGTTAAACATTGCATATGAATTGGCCTGATCCATCATACCATAATTGATAATACCCCCAAAAGATAAACTAGATCTGTTAAAAATCCATTATGTCACTTTGTCTATAGCTATAGTCAACAAGAGATGACCTTTCAGTCCCATATATTCCTAAGAGTATAATTAGACTTACTTTGCAATCTCTAGATTGACTTAAGTACTTAGCAGGGTATTAGCAAGAGTTGAACTCAATTCAAGCTTCAGTTGCTTTAATTAATATAGAGTTTGAAAGCTTTCATTTGATGTGATAGTATAGAGAGAGCAGAAGTCAAGACCTGGCAATACTCAGCTGTCTGCTGTCTTAGTAGAGAATATAGTAAAAGAGTGACAAACAGCATTAATTATATAGAAAACAAACTGATTAAGAAATGAAGGGTTTCCTGCAAGTGCGCTGACAGGTGTGATGCTGTTAATTCATTAACTGTAAGATATGAAGGAATAATTATACATGTAATTTAGATCATTCTCTGAAATGCATCATAGCTTTATAATATTTGAAAATTCTACATTATAAGTACCACAGAGAGATATACAGTCTAATCCTTAAAAAAGTAAGCCTTTAAAAAGTGAAAATTTTCCATTAAGTCACAAATCTGAATTTAGAGTAATACACAGCTACATTCAAGAGAAAGGGTGACTGACAATTCCATGGACAAGAGGAATTATGATTTTCAGATTAAATTCAGTGAGCACACTGCATCTGCAAGTGAAGTGACACACAAAACAATGTCAAACAAGCTGATAATCTTCAAAATCCTGATGTGATCCTGAGACAATTTGCTTTCCATACCCAGTATCACTGGTCACCTTTGCTCTAGGTTACCAGATAGTATTTGCAGAATAAAGGTGTGGATCAATCCACAAGGTCAGATTTACTTTGTGAAAAAATTCACAGGAGAAGATAATTGCACTTTTCTTTTGCATTCTCTTCACATTTACCATCCCTATTGCTTTAATGTTTTGTGAAGAAATTGTAAGAAGGTATTAATGTCCTTATATATGTAATGTAATGCCAATTTAACCAAGAGGTATGACTTAACTGACTGTGAAGTTTTAAAACAGTTCAGCTAAACAAGGACAAAATTTAGAGGTTGCTCATATTTTGATTTAAACGACACTAATATACAGTAATTTATACACCACAGTAGTTTTACTACTGTGACAGTTTTAATATTAATAAGGAACCGGTGTAAGCACAAATATAATTTGAAAGAAGTAAGGAAAGAACTAAAGAAGAGAAAAATTGAAACTGCACTGTCTTTCACTATACACCTCATAGCATGTACTGGGTTTGCATGGTCAGATTTTGGAGCAGGGCCTTCTGAGAGATGGCTTCTGTGAGAAGATTTCTGTAAACTTTCTCTATGTCCAGCAGATCCAGTGCCAGGAGGCTCCAAGACAGACCTGCCACAGGCCAAGGCTGAGCCAATCAGCAGTGGCAGCAGAACCTCTGGGAGAACAGATTTAAGGAAAAAAGTCATTGCATAGAAGTAATTTTGACCAGAGAACAGAGGAGTGAGAGTAAATGAGAGGAACAACTCCTCAGAGAACAAGGTCAGTGGAGAAGGAGGGGAAGGAGGCGCCAGAGCTGAGATTCCCTGGCAGCCCATGGCGCTGAGCATGGTGAGGCAGCTGCACCCCTGCAGCCATGGAGACCCACAGGAGATCCACCTGCAGCCAGGAGGAGACCACACCAGAGCAGGGGGATGCCTGAAGGCTGACCTGTGGGAAGCCTGCCCTGGAGCAGGCTCCTGCCAGGACCTGTGGCTCCATGGAAAGAGAAGCCCATGTAGAAGCAGGTTTAGGACTTCTGACCCTGTGGGGGACCCACAATGGAGTGGGCTGTTCCTGAAGGACCAACCCTGTGGAAAGGGACCCACACTGGAACAGTTCATGATGAACTGTAGCCTGTTTCAGAGACTCATGCTGGACAAGGAGGACTGTCTCCTGTGGGAGGGATCCCATGCTGGAGCAAGGCAAGGTTTCTTTTCCCTGAGGTGGAAGCAGCAGCAGAAAAAACATGCCATAACTGACTATAACCCCCATTCCCTGTCTCTCTGCCCCACTGGGTGTGAGGAGGTAGAGCCTGGGAAGGTAGAAGATGCAATGGGAAGGTGCTTTTAAAGTTTATTTTACTTCTCATTATCCTGCTCCGGTTTTGATTGGCAATAAATTCAGTTAATTTCCCCAAGTCAAGTGTGTTTCTGCAACAGTAATCAGTGAGTGATGACTCCTTGTCTTTATCTCAACTCATCGGCCTTTCATTGTATTTTCTTTCTCTTGCCCAGCTGCAGAAGTGATAGAGTTGCTTTTGGTGGGTACATGGCATCCAGCCATGGTCAAACTATCACAAGCAGTAAGTTGCAAACTTTTCATGAAAACAGTAGCAATTCTCTTTTAGTTGTCAAATATTTGGTGCAAATAAATTTCATAGTGCACAACCCTGAAAATAGCCATTCTAGCCAAGCAGCAGCACATACAGGAAAAAATAAAAGTGTTAATTTTATCTGCTTAACATCAGCATCAGTGAAACTGTAAGTATAAGCTGAAGGCACATTATCATGTAATGATTTCTCCATGCACCCAGGGACCAGTTCTCAAATTAAACATGAGCAGATGGAAAGGCAAACTACTCCAAATATGAAGTAAAATGTTCCAGTTTATGAAGGTTTTCCCCACACACAAGTTTTTACCTGTTTAAATAAACAGGTTCAGTTAAGCCCCTGTAAATCCGTGTTCAGCATCCTGTGTTTTATCTCTCACTGTGAATATGATTGCCCTTTGGATCTTAGGGGAAAAGGGGCATTATTTGGTCAGTAGTTTTTGAGTACTGGAAATACCTTCTGATATTAGGAATGAACTCAGGGGGACTCCTAATAGGTTCTGAACTGTTCTTTTTAATGACTTCCCCTCCCACCCCCTCATATTCTTAATATGGGACCTGGCTAAATGAATCTTTCTAGGGGGTCATTTTCAAAGAAGTCATAATGATCACTGTGAAAACTAGAAGTCTCTTGGTGTTTCCCCAAGGCAAAGAAATACTGCATCACAATTATATACACCAGAAAGTGTTTATAATATATTTTTATTTTAATTAAATGTTTTCTAGATATCTCCAATTCCAGTTAGAGAATCATTTTAATTCTAAAGCTTCACTAGAAAGTGACTGCTGTTTTTGGAAACTGGTGAGTCAAGTCACAATTCATCCATCTGCCTGGCAAAGATACTATCTACATGAGGCATAATTACCTAGGAAAGGTATTATTCCATCTAAATGTATGTATATGCAAAGGAAATTGTTCTCAAAGAGGTCAGTGGTGGGTCACAACAAACAGCTCAATGATCAAACAAAGATACACATCCAATCATTACATGTGCTAATATAATATCAACCCATTGTTCTGTACAGCTTCTCTCCTCAGTACATCATTAGAAACCCATACAATCTCCTACACTGTGTGTTCCTATCTGGAGACAGAAAACATAAATTATGCAAGATATCAATAAATAAGAGCTCCTAAATGGTCTTTAACAATAAAAACTGCTGACCTTATGCATGTCTGAGTTGCAAATCCAACAGAACAACAACCAGATAAATACTGTAATAGCTATAGTTTAAAAATAAAAAAATTAAAATGCCAGACACCATGACCTTCTAAACAATGCATGTTTTTTATTCTTTGCATTCCCAGAAATCATCTCAATGGTTATTTAGTTTAGCCCTTTGGTGCTGAAACTTGGGTGTGTGAATCTTTTCCTCTCAAGATCTTTCAAAACAAAGAATGTGTCCTCATCTCTGCACATAGATGATGGAGAATTAATGCTCTGGCTACCTGGCAGAATTGAACCATTTGAAATGGTTGTGATGGACCAGGCTAAGCAGAAATGTCCATATTTTTCATGTGGGCATTAATAATAGATTCACCAATTGACAGCTCACTGTCCATGCTGAGCACTATTAGAAGAGACTTTTTTGTTACAGAATTAAGTCTCTGACTTTGAACTCCTGCCTTTATGGGCACAACTTCAACACCTCCTGGCCTGGCAATACTGAAATGTCACAAGAACTCAAATAAGCTCCTAATCAAAGAATGGTTTGGATAATACTAAATCAGGGAAGTTTAAACATAAAAGCAAGTTGGACCCTTTAGGACCCTTCTGGAACCAAGATTAAATAGGACCAAATGATTTAGAATCAATGTTCTTACACCTATAGTCAGCAACATGCTATAGTAGGGTTTTGGTTTTTTTTTTCACATGAAAATATAAAAACATCTTAAGTGGAAAGGCTCTATATAGAACAGTCAATTTCTCTAATATAAACAATAATCAAATTACATGTTTTGATATAGGAAATTAAAATTAGTCTAATCTCTGTTACACACCTTAAATGGAAAATTCTTTTTGTAACAGTGCTTTCTGCCATTCATTTTACAATCTTTATACTGTGTAAGCTACAAAGACTTAATCCCTTGGGCACAGAGTTTTTAAGTATGTTTTTAAGCATACTTACACAGACATTTAGGTCATAATACTCTGGCCTTTCTAGCCTAAGAAAATTCTATTATCAAAATACAAAATAAACAATGCTACTCTATTTTTAAGGGTCTCACATTAAGAAAAGCTTTAAGAAACTCCTGTTACCCCCTACTTACACACAATTCTAGCTGTGATTGTTGGGTCATTGTGTTTTCACAAAGGCAGTGCAGTCTTTGTGAAAGTTTGGAGAACTCAGAGAAAGAGGATTCCAGATCTGGAGCTAGGAAGAAAAAGGAAGAATATATCTGGCTGCAGTACTTAATCATAAAACCACAGGGCAAGTTTTTTTGTGAAATGATACATTTATGAATCTTGAAATAATTCCAAAGACTTTAAAAATGGCTTTACCAAAAGAAATAGAAGTTGCAAACCCATGTATTTGAAAGAGTACTGGGGCAATTAATGATTCTTTACAGGAAAAAGGAAGCAACATGTGAAGAATGAATTATGGCAGTGAACATATAAAGATACTGCACTTATTATGTCTTTTTCCAGAGAACTCCATCTGCACAGGAATCGGGAAAACCCAAAGCCAAAATTATCTTTAATGTTTTCACCTGTAGGTCAAACTCCTTTTACCTATCAGCCAGAAATCATCAGTTGATGCAACTGGCTTCAGAGAGAAATCCAAATATATGTACTCCAGTTGTGTAGTGATTTAATTTACTTGCTTTCACAAATAAGCTGGATACATTAGCAAGAAACAGAGACAGTAAACTGTTAGTTAACAGCAGAGAAAATGTAATCTTGTAAAAAGCTATTTTTTTTTAATTCTCAGAATTTGAACCCAAAATAATAGTAACAAACAAAAATTTCAAGTACATCTTGGATCTGATTTTTCTCTACTATCAAGGGCACCTAGAACAGACCCTTTGTGGACAATAAACTATCGACTGGCTTTCAGATGAAAAAAGTTGTGTCGAAGTATTAGTAAATTTGCACAAGAAAGAGGATAAACTTCTAAATACCTATTTGCAAATGCCATTGAAGGAACAGCCCCAAATGAAGTCTTGCATCTGTACACATAGTTTGGGGAACAGTGCACCAACTTGCTCTATTAAAAGTTTGATTCTAATTATACATTGCTATACAGAAACTTTCCCAAGATCCTGCTGAAGATTTAGAAGTGTTTAGGAATAAGAAATATTTCTTGTACTCACACAATACATGATTCCTCTCATTCTAGTCCAGTACAAAGCAAGAGTTTATGAAAGAGCACTTGTTGGGCATGCATTACGTATCTTTATTTTGGCACGTTTTACATTGTCAGGTACTTTTTATCATGGAAGTAATCATATCAGGTAATTTGTATGGAAAGCTTAAGGACAAAATTCCAAGGCAGAAAGAGGGCTAGCCGGTCACAAAACAAACAACTTCGACTAAAGGAAAATAAATGGCAGAAGTCAGAAGTGGGCATTTGTCATTGTCACAGCCCAGATTTACATCTAAGCTGTGCAAGGTAAATTGTGAGGCAGATTTTGTAGTGTTAAGATTCTCTATCCATCATACTTCTTGTGCTCTGAAATTATTCTGAAATAATTTCCAATAGTCTCTATAGATAAAACAATTTCCATAAAATTACTCCAAAATTGAGTCTCAATACTAAACATTCACCAAGTTATAGCTATGTGGAAAGGAAACTTCTCCTAGAACCCCAAATAGGAAGAAAGCTGTGAGAAGTGCTGCCACATCATGGTGCGTAGGATGGGAAGCATGACCACCTCCAAAAATCCAGACATGACATCATCATCAAAGATTTATGTCATCATGGAGGAATGCAACTCAGCTACAGCACCACACAGAGGAAAAAGAGCAGAGAATCCGATTTGGGTCTGGTAAGCTGATACACCCAGCTGCAAGCAGAAACCTTAATTAGCATCAGAAGTTTAGGCTATGCCTCTGAAATTGATATTAGCATCTGAAAAAATCAAGATGATCCCTTGTTACTGCAAAGGCCTCTAACTCCAGTTCCATGCCCTTCCCAAGATAGGCAGCTGCTGATCCTGCTGAGCCTGCAGTAACTTTTTTTGCTGAATTGGTGGGTTTTGTCGGCTATGGATCCTATGAAGAAAGATCTGTGTGTGTGAACCTGCCTTCAACACTGAGCTGGAGACTACAGCAACCCCTGGTGTAATGGAGCTCAGCCCAAGTTCTGGCTCTGCACCTGTCTTGGTTCTCTGTTGTTTCTCATTAATCCTTACTGACTTTATGTATCTGCTCATGGTCTTCTTTCTTCCTCACTTTGAGATACACCTGTTCTCTTTCACCTTACACCATCTAATCTAGCACCTTCTCTCCAGCCCCCTTCCTGACTGATGCTTCTTTTTTCCCCCTTCACATACATAGCATGAACAGAAACATTTAGTGAGTAAAACTGTAGTTATTTCTCCCGCTTAAAACAGGACATGGAAGCCTTGTATGTATTTGGATTCCTTGCTTTGAACCCTCCCCCCTCAACTTTCAAACAGGCACTTTATTCACTTCATGATTCTCTATTATACTCTTAAATTTGAGGAGGGGTTATTTCTTCTGCTTTCAGAGGAGCTTCTGTAAGCTAATGCATTAATGCAGTTCCTGTAATGAAAAATCTCATCAGTGACAGCAAATACACTTGATGCCTTAGTAGGACAAACAGAAAGACCCTGGTTTTATTTGTGCTTATTGCTTCTTTCTCACACTTGTGAAGACTATGTATAGCAAGTAGAGAATTTCTGGTCTGAAAAAGAAAAGCTGAAATGCCATACAGACACCAGGAAAAAACCAAATGCATTCAAGTGCCAAACTCCTCAAGATCTGATTTGAACATTCTGGGTGTTTTATTCTCAATGACAGCTTTGCAAAGCACCTGTAAGAACGGGTCTGTCTGTGATAAAGCTGTTCATATGTTATAATGCTCTGCAGCCTCAGTTTTCAGTATTAAAACTTATGTTACTGACTTCATTTCTGCAGCAATGCATTATTCTGTACAAAATGAATTCTGTACATTAAACACTCCAGAAACGTGCTTGAAGAGGACAAATGAGATCAAAGGACAGACTCTACATCACATTTTGTTGAAAGCACATTCTGCCATGAGATCAAATAGTCTATGTCAGATTCTACTGTAATTTCTAAAGCAACTTCTTTCAGGCAGGGATGAAGCAGTTCTTACCGTTTGTGATGTGTTATGATAAAGTCAGCTTGATTTAAAAGATCAATTATTGTCTCACCAAAAGCCCACAGCCATAACCAAAGACTTCACAATGTGTTAGTGATATAGAAAGTATAAAAAGTTATCGCAAAAAGTAAAATTAGAAACTGTCAAGCAAAATACTGTGGCCAAAGTTTCTAAGGAAGTTAATGAATGCTTCAAAGCACGCTCAGTGAGTCTGTGATCATGCAGTGAACCAGTTGGTGTAGGCAGGACCTCCATAGTGCCATCAGACACAGGGGCTCTGCCAACAAGCACCTTTGCACACTGGACTGTGCACACCGGACTGCTACATGGAAGACACAGGGACATGGTCCCCACAGTTCTTTTTACCAACCCAAATACAGCTTGCTTGCATCATTTCCCACATCCAGTTAACAAGGAAATTAGTGTTTGTTTGGAATGAGGATAAATCAAAATGAAACAGAGGATTGTTCAGAGCTTAGAGGCTTCAGGGATATCTCCCCAAGAAGAGGGAAATTATGATTGACAGTTATTGACATAATCATTAAAATCTGCAATATCATTCAATTTTTCTGCACATCAGCTTCTCTTTATTTTCAGAGGAAGCTCCACACAGCAAGAAGTAACAAAGCTTGCACTGCAAATTCTTCATTTCCAGTATCAGACCAGACAGGCTACAGTGTTTCATTGATTCTGTAACAGTCTTTGAAAATTACACCGACCACATAGAAATAAGACCTTCAGGTTAGGCATTTGACTCGTCAAATAAAATTGCAATACAGGACTGTGGTAACAGCCAGTGACTGTGGCAAAGATGAGAAAAATACAGGAATCAGAACACACTACCAGAACGTAAAAGGGTGAAAGGCAAAGTAATTGTTATAGCAAAAGTACCTTATTTTGTTTGCTTTTCTGTGAGACAAGGCATACTGCTGTTTGTTAAATACGATAATGGAATAGCTTATTATTATTTAACTTTTTAGCAAAAGAAAGAATATTAGTCACAACATTGAGTAATTTGCAGAAGAATATTTTTAAAGATATTATCATTCTTCTAAAGTACACAATACTTTCTGTGAACAATTCCAGAGTAAAAAAGTCACTACATTATTTTAAGATGGAAGGTTTAGAGATCAGTTAGCATAAATATGAGACTAATTACACCATTCAGAGCCCTGAAAGCACAGAACAATTATTCCAAATGGATGTAATTCAAGACCCACAAAATCTGCCAGGGAAAACTAGCTGAGGCAATGTAACTTCAGTAGACAGGCCAGAATTCAGAATGGTGTGATCACTTGTACCAACCCACAGAAAAGATGCTGTTCTCCATGGAGTACAGAGCCAAGTACTCCTATAGACTCAGAGGCCACTGGCACTGAGGAGCACTCCAAGAACAATGTTGTATCCTGGACCACAGAAACATCTGGAGTACCATGGGCAAGGCAAAAGGAGTCACAAAGTCTTCATGTAAACACAGGGAGCTTCCTGCTCCTGCCACCTTTCTACAGACAGCAGGAAGAACTGATGTTCTGTGCAGCCCATGCAGAAACTCTGTTGTCTCCACTGACAGCTGAGCAGTGATAGTTTGAGTGTGGCACCACACAGAGGGCCAAACAAACAGCCAAGTCCCCCTCAAGTGTCACTGACCACCATGCAGGTACCAGGTGCCACCTCCTCCCCAGCAGCATCCTAGGCATACAGCACCAGCAATGGGAGTGGGGAGGGGAGTAAAAACAGTTCTCTGGGCTTGATAACAAGGTCTTCAAAACAAACTGTGCAATGGAGAATCACATTCCATGAAAGGACCCATGCAAGGATGAGGAATAATAGAACAGGTAACTCTGGAAACCCAGCACTGCCATTGCTGAGCACACTGCTCATTGCACATTGCAGATCCCACTCCCTCTTGCTGACAACAGTAAAAGGGAAAGGAGGTTGTGGTTGGAGTGCCAATGGCAGATGTGAGTATCTGCAGCAGCTGGTGGGCTGCTCCCTTGCAATGGGAACTTTATTTGATATGTCTCAAAACTCACATGTTACCAACCCTTTCACAAATATTGCAAAGTATAGCCAGAAATACAGGACTGGTCTTCTAATCACTTGAGGTAATGAAGTCCATTAAAGCTTTGTAAATATAACAAAAAATAATAGCCAGTGAATAATAAATGTTTCTCCAAGCAGAAAGCATTCAAAATAGCAGAGATTACGGTCACATTCCACAAAATATTAGGCAGTTAAGATTTTTAAAATAATACTTTGTAACATGCTATAGACACACTGTAGCATATTTTGTTCAGCTGATAAAACTTTTTCATAACATTTTGCTATACTTTCTGTTGTTATTTCTTGGATGGAAGACTCCATGATTTTAAATCTAAATAATGAATTGTACAAATTATGAAAGCATGGATTAGAAAGACTATATTTCCTAAGAATACCACAAAACATAATGCTCTGAAAATTAATCTGAAATCAACAAACTCAAGATAACTCATACTTGTATAAACTACTAAGTTTATACAAGTAGTTTTCCCTGGAATCTTGCATAATCAGCCCAGGTCTGCTTCTACTACTCTGTGTTGCCATCGTCTGGGCTGTTTGCAGAAATGATCAGCTGATATGCATGCCAACACAGGGAAATGTAGCTTTTTACTATGAGTGCCTACAACAATGCTTAGGCATATAAAATGAAAATAAAAGGGTAATTGACATTTGCCCCCTCCAAAAGATGCCCAAGGAGCAGAGCAGGCTGTCACTCAGCATTCTCACACACTCTTCAGAGAGACAGAGATCATGTTGCAAATAGAGACACAAAACATCAGAGAAGAGCTACAGTTCCAATTAGGACAAAATCAGCCACTCTGGGCAATAAAACAACAGGAGCCATCACAACATCGATACCTGAGAAATACTGCCACTTGTTATCTAACCGTATCGCTCACTCTGAACATTACCCAGGAGATTCAGAGCCAGCCTAAACACTTCAGAAACCATCCAGAACCGTATGGCACTGCACTCCTTCATACCTCAGGAGTAAAAGTTAGCCAGAGCCTTCTGACAAACTAAAGTGATTTATTATCACATAGCAGAACTAATGTGTTCTGCTTTACAACTCTCCTGGTAGACTAGGAAAGATGTTGCATTTATTACCTACAGTACATAATGACTGCTGCAGATCTCTGTATTATTCATAAGACTGGCTTTTTTGTGCCATCATAATGCTGATAAATTATAAAAAAATGCATATTTTATTTCAATTTCTAACATATTTTGGTACACATATCAATCCATCACATTGCTGTAGAAGAAATAAGCATTATTGCTGACAGCTGTTGACATGTTCACCTCAACAGAGATGAAACAAAAGGGCTACAAAGGTTGCTCCCACTCACAGCTACCTCTTCACTTCATTAATTTTTTTGTGGCTTAATATTTAGAGAAGGCTAACTAAAAATCAGTGCCACCAGAACTGAGGAGTGCTGAGGAACTGAACAATACAAAGGATAAAAAAAAAAAAAAAAAAAATCAAAAGTGGAAAGGGCAATTCAATTTTTGCTCCAAAGATAGATTTCTCCAAAGATCAGGGGCTCCAAAAAATAAATTTAACTTCCTAGGTCAAGATGAGTTTAATTTCTAACGAGGCTAATTCAGATGCTACTGAGTAATACAATTACAGATGCAGGTGGGGCTAAAACAAGGGTTATTTCAGCTTCCCTCTCTGGCTGACTTCCATTTCTTCCTCCTCAGCTGCAGGTAACACGAGGGCATAGCACAAAGAGCATCCTCCACCATTGCTCATCACTCCTGATAATAAAACCATCACACTAAAAATACTGTAAAATCTTAAAATACGACATACGTTATAAAACTATTATAAAAATATTATAAAACCTGAAAATACAACACTCAAATGCATTCAGTTACTTTCAAATGCATTGTCTATATTGGTAGATAGGTGTAAGTTGAAATATTTGCCTGTTATTAATTTTTTTTACATGAGTTTTGACCTTATGTTAGCACCATCCATTGATGTTAGTGCCATGTGCAGAATGTAGGTAACAGGGATAGATACTAGGGTGTCATGAGACCTGTGAGATTTTTCTAAAACTATTGATTAACATTATAAGACATAGAACAGACATGAGCATATTAACTTAAAAAATCCTGTTTACAAAAACACCAAAAATCATGTAGCTCATAACCTACACCCTCTTTTGGAAGGCTTAAATTGTACTATTCCCTACCCTTTATACTATTCTCTTTTGATTTTAACTTGAAACAGCAACTATCAATACCATTGCAATTCAGTTCTCTGCTACTTCATTAAAATGGTACTAATATTCATTAAAATGCTGCTAGTATTTGCTGAGTGATCACAGCACAAATGCAAGAGAAAGCATCCGACTTTAATCTGCGGCAGGCACATCTCGTATGTCAGGCGCCCTTTTATCTGCACACACACATTCTGTGTGAGAGGCCCGTGCCTGACACACAGCCATGGCTTTTAGATCTACGAGACCATTAACATAATTGGCTCTGGAGCAGATAAAGGGTTGTTTGCCTTAAATCCCAGCAGCAGGCTAAAATATCTAATACTCACCTTTTACACAATGGTATTTTTAAAAAAACAGGTTCTCTCTCTGAATGAAGAGAAATTTTCACCTTGAGCTCAGCCAGTTGTTTAAATCATTAAAGGGGAAATGGATTTCCTTTAACTAGCACTGCCTGCCCAGCGCTGGGCACAGCCCTGCCACATGGTGTGACCTTCAGCTCTCTGAAAGTCTCAGCAGCATCTGGAGAACCAGGATCTCTTTCACCTCACAACCATCCTCTGCAACCTGGCATAGCCAAGGTGGCCCTGGCAAGTCTGTGACCACCCACCTGCACAGAGCTCCCTTCCTCCACTGAAGGAACCTGGGCACCATCTGCTCCCAAAAGCCTCACCTCAACCTGGCACAAAGGTCTGTGACTCAGAATATTCCCGAGTAGGGTCACTCTTCATCAAAGTTTCATAGACGCAGCAAATAGGCTATGGCTACTCCATGGCCTTAAAGGCACCAGCTCAAATTGGAAGTATACTACATTAGATCAGCGTCAAAACCGCATTAAACACTGTATCAAAAGCATAAATGCACAGAAAGCAGCCTGGGCTGCACCCAGTATGTGGCTGGATGGGATAAACTGGGATATCCTGCCATCTGCTGGGAGCAGATGGCTTGCTGCAGCTCTGCAACCCCTTTTCACTACACGGGTAATCACAGACTTTTAAAATCTGCCAAATAAACTTACGAAAAATGTGCAAATCATTCTGCGTGTCACACAGTTTATTTGTGAAATACATACTATTGTATGTACTTTGAAGGCATATTTGTTTTCTAGGATCTGCTCCAGGTATGCATCATTTTATAAAATATCATATTATTTCCTTCCAGTAATATCAATACTGTTGATTTTAACAGACACATTAGTTCTTGCAAAATTTAACTTTTTGATTACTTAAATAATAAAAGAAACATTTCAAAATTCCAGTAATTAAGAAAGATCTGGTGATAAATTCCCATTTCATAACTATCAACAGTTCCATTATTTTTAGAAACTTATTCCAAATGTTTTGGTATTTTGCAGGGCTAGGGTGTGGACTATGTTTCAGTTAAAACCCCAGATGCTAGATTCAGGAGGTTTCACAAGAATCTGAACATTTTAATTCTTTTTGAGCAAATTTCAAGTAAAAACATTTGAGAAAACTACAGAAAAGGAAGGAGGTGACAACCCCCTCCAATGCCACCCAAAAAAGTCTTGGAAACAAAACTAGAAAACACCTTTGAACACAGTACATATTACAGATTACTTGTATTGTCAGGAGTGAGGCAACTCCATTACAGCTACCTAACTCCAGACCAGCCACATTGCAATATCTCTAGCACCACTGAATTATCTCAAAGAGCTTCATTTCTAGCTTGTGACCCTCAAAGCTGATACAAACAGCCAAGGGCCACTCTAGCTTACTCCAACCAAATGCCCAGCTACAGGAGTGGAGCCCTGGATGGCTGAGGTACTCACTCAGTGCTGCAAGTCTGCAAACCAGCAGGGAATAGATGCTTCCAGGCTGCACTGAAGACAGCTGTAACTTAGCTGGCCAGGTAATACACATGCCACTCTGAAATGACTGCTCTGGGGTATTCCCAGACTTGACAGCATTGAGGTCACTGGGTTATACAGCCATGCTGGGTTATACACCCATACACAGATGGATTATACACCCAGCTGTGTGTAGGCAAGCCTGCCTCACTGCCCTAAGAGACCTGGAGCATGAGGAGCAAGGGGAGAACCCAGGGAGAAAAGAGCAGATCAATATGCAATCTACTTGTCCAGCAGTCCTTTGCAGTCAGAAAGTTGGTTGGGTGAGGCAGGGAGAACACAGCAAACATAAGCAGTTTTATTTAACAAACTCTTCCTAAAAACTGCAATATGAAAAAAGCACACTATCTCTACATGTCAATCTATTAAAAAGTGTTGGCTTAGCACTTTCCTAATTACAAAAAAGTTTAAGACTGAACAAAACACACACAGAGACCTTTCCCCACTGCAGCAGCAGCAGTCCTATTTATAATCAATGAAGAATGCAATGTGTCATTTAAAGAGCAAGGTGACACCAGAGTTCTCAGTTGACTGACTGAGCATAGACGTAGGTTCCTTCTAACTTAATAAAAACCTCTAAGAGGCATACAAATCTTTCTCCTATATCAGTGAAGGCATCATGTCAAAATAGTCCTGTTATTTTTAATACTTCTTAAAAGTCTATTCAGAAGAATGCACCATTAAATATTATGGGCTATGCCTATAAATATGCACACTCCTATATTAACCTGCAAGAAGAAATAATATATATATATGTTACAAATAACCTGACTACCAAGAAACCTCAACCACTTAACAAGTCTACTATAAACAGATTTATTCATAGTGATTACTTCATATCCACCCAGAAAAGCTGCCAACTAAGGGAAAGAACAGTTTAGCTTGCACTGGGGAATAACACAATAACAGCGTAAAAAGCAAAGTGGACTCAAATATTGGATCCAGTGGAAAAAAGTAGCTGAGCAGAGCACAACTGCTTGTGCTGGAAGCCAGCCAGGATACTGGGAATGATGCCTATGATCCAGAGAAAGCTGCTGAACTAATCACCATTGCAGTCCCCTGCTCAGTTTTACACTGAACATGTGAAGTTACATATCTAATAGCAGTGTGCTTCCCTCTCACTCAGTGGCTTAAAAGAAACACTGCTTGAGTGCCAACCTTAAACATACACAAAACTCTTAAGTGCAAGTAAATAGTTTAAATGTATTTCAAAGGGAATATGCTGAAGTTGTGCTAAGCAGTTGTGCATTTTTCAGTTACTTCCAATCACACTTAAAACAGCTGCCAGCAGTAGGAAATAAGAGGTTACCAAGAAGAAAAAAGAAAAAAAAAGCACCTATAGATATACACATCATAGAGGAAAAGTGCAACCTTACAGATTAAGCTTAAAGTGATGAAGAAATGCAATCTGCAAATAAGTTCAGTATAAAAGCAGACCAGAAAATAATTGCAACTCTGATTGCTTGGCTGGCCAAGGCTACTCAAGACAAACTGATCTCATCAATTCTTGAAACTAAAAATAAAACACTCACAAAGAAAAAGAGTATCACACTTTCACTGAGTGATTGGTTTAAAATTATTGAATGCCCTGTCCTTTGTACTGCAAGCACGACCTTTAACAATAAGTAAGAAACAATCCAAACAAGAACCCCCTTGCAGAACATATTTCCCACAGCGACTTTCTAATATAATGTATATATGTGAACTTCCAAGTGTACAACAAAATTCAGCAGTTAATTTGAAATTTTTTTGTATCGAACAAATTTTGGATAGTGAAAGTGAATTTTGGCCAGTGGAAGTGAAGTAAGTATGTCCAAGAGGGTGGTGCCAGAACTCAGTGATAACTCCTGCTCCCAAGATGGACATATGTTTTCTTCTATACTTGTCCTCATTCCAGTCTTGAAACAGTTCCTTTACATGTTTGGAGACGTGCATACGAGTGATAAGGGGATGCATAGATTTTTGTAAGTGATCTTCTTTAAGAGGCACTTAGAGCAGTGACCCCCTAATGTAATTTCAAATAGTTGTCAAGATTTAACATTTATTTTGCTAGACAAATAGCCTATTATTGGCAAATTGGCTATTCTTCTGGTATGTCAATCAGGCCAGGCTTAAAATCAATACTCAGTATTTGTCAATTGTGTTTCATGTGCCTTCAGCCTGATTATATTCATTAAGAAGGAACAGACTACTAATAGCAGGCATTGTAAATCAGGTTACAGTGTCAGAAAGCAAACAATCTTACTGCAAAATAATGAGCTTAAATTCTTAGCTGGAAGAGCCGTACAGACAAAGCTCAGCTATAAAAAATCATAAGGCATGTAGTCTTTAGTCTAAGATGACCTTCAGCCTGCAAAATCCCAGAACAATGTTGCCATAAGTATTTCATCAATCCATGCTTAATATCAGTCATGAGAGGAAAGGTAAACCCAGTGGAGCCCTTCTTAAAAAGAAATCAGCTTATATCCCATGGTTTTGTCCCAGCATTATATACACTAATATTTGAACAGAACTCATTTAACCTTCAACCTTCCAGCTGCCAGCAAAAACAGACACACAGCTGATCAATTTCCTAAAATTACCTTTCAAATATACTTTTATTTCCTCTCAGCAACAAAAACTGATGAACTCCAGTGCATCACATACACTCATCTAATATATCAGGATGCAAAAATTGGCTCACTTTGTTTCCAATGCAATTAAAAAACAGAGAGCAGATCCCCCTCTTCTTCATCTTCACCTGACCTGCATCCCAGCTGATTGTGTCACCCCGATGGATGTTCATTAATCACAACAGCAATGCAGGCAAGCCCAGATCTGGGCTCCAGGCTGCAGTTTGTGAACAGGATGAATCACAATTGGCATATGCAATCAAACTAGCAGAATATGGAAAAAGAGGTGCTTGTTTGGAATGACAAGAAAGAAGCAAAGAGATAAAGAAGTAGAGCAGACCATAAATACAAAACCCTATTAAAAAACCCAACCAAACAACCAAACAAACCACAGGTTGAAAAACCTTTACATTTTTGAGAGAGGAGAAAACAAACATTTGGAAGCACAGTAAAGGCATTTACAATGTTCCAGCTCTTCAGAGGTGGCTGCACCCAAAAACCAGTTAAATTAATTTTACTGCAGGATTGCCACAGTTCTCATTTTATTAATTGCAAGTGTAACTACTGGCTGAAGCAAAGGTTTAAAAGACTCAGTATAGTTACCATGGAAGCAGGGGAGAATGACATTCAATATATTTTAGGAAAAAAAATTCATTTAATGGTATTCATTAATGGCAATTATTAACTTCTATAGACCCATACATCACAAACCTTTGGCTCTCTAAGATACCAACTGCATGATCAAAGAGGACAATGAAAGTACATTAGAGAAAAATGCTGATCATTCATTAATTTATTCAACTATGACAATGAAAACATAAGCCATGGTGTAAACTTCTAGTAGCTCGGCAATTTTCCTACCACCATTAAGAAAGGAACAGCTATATGTTACCATCTTTTTCACAGACTCAGAACTCCACTGGTTTGATTTGTCTAAACACTGTACACTTTCTCTGCAGCATGCAGAGGATAGAGAGACACCAAATTTCATTGGCAAATGGCAAAGTAATGTTGGGTAAGCTCAATCAGTACTGCCACACCACTCTTGATAATGCAGCTAATACCTTGTGTCAAAACAGATTCTAAAACTCGTTTGGAATCTTTCTTTTTAATCTGCATCATACCTTCTTTTAGATATGCTGATGCAAACTATATAGGAATTACCATAGTGCTGTATAGAGCTGAATGTTAACATGAATTAATTATTTGTAAGAAAAGCTAATAACTAAATTATACTGACTTGGAAAATGGTAAAAAGTCAGTTTTAGATAAATTTTTATGTCATTACATCTTATCAAGCAATCAGGCTTTAAACACAAGCAGATTTGTCCAAATAAATAGGCAGAAGCTCTGAACAGTGTAACAACTGGAAACTTTTTAAACTACACAAGGAGTGGAAAAAAAGGGTCCAAACTGTCTTACAGATTCTTGATATTCAGTTACCAAGACAGATATTTAGACATATTTATGTATTTACCTCTTTGCCCTGCTTACTTTTCATCTGCAGTACATTACACAATTACCAAACAATTGCCTTTTTAAAAAAGGTTTGCATAAGCCAGATGATCATGAGTTGTATTCATTCCATGCCCACAATGCTCATATATAGGAAAGTAGGGCCAGTGCCCATACACAGGCAAGTAGGGACAATAGAAACAAAAAAGAAAAAAAAGCCTGAAATTGGTAGGTTTCAAAGCAAGAATTAACAAATATTCAAGTAATTCTTTTTCTTCCTTCAGCTGGAAAAGATACAGATCACTTTAATACTAAATGGTTCATGATGTTCACTACCTAGCTCTGAGGTTTCACAGGAGGAGAAGACCTGCACTACAAACTTCAGGTTTCCCAGTGGACACACAGAATATCACATACGCTTGTCCAGCAGGACATGCAGCAGAAGAGAGAACATGTTCAGGAGCACGAACTGGGCTGTCACCAAGCCACAGCTGCCACAAACCCACAATCTCTGCTGCAAGTCCTTCAAGAATAAACCCTTTAAGCAGTACTTCGTGAATCCATGCTTCAAAGACCAAATGCACTTATTTTTTTCAATCTTAGAATTACAATGGAAATGCTTATGAAACTTATTTGATATTAGCAGAGACCACATGGATAGCATTAACAACTTTCGTGGTGCATAAATGTTAAAGTTTTCAGAAGACCTTCAAGAGTTTGATCCCAGACCTTGCAACTGCAATCTGTCTTACAGAAGGCAGCCAGTACAACTCCAAAATTTGGTAGTTCCAGCCTCCTTCTCTGTTGTAGGTGATGAGTACGCTCATCACCTACAGTAGCTCTTTCTCAAACCTTTTAAAGTAATTTTAAAATTTAGATTAAATAAACACTTTATCTATGTGACCAGAGAGGTAAGTTCTTATATCAACAGAGGAACTAAAGGGTATAATTATTAACCAATCACTAACCTGAGAACATGATCCCGAGTAATTGTAATGACTTTCAACCATCAAAAAGAAGGAAAGAAGCATACCCGTGAAATGTGTGTCCTACTATATTGACAGTGTCTACAAAGTTGGTAGGTAGTGACTTTTAGATTGAATGTCACCATTTGTTGCACACTCAATTTTGTTTACTGTAGGCCAGGGAACCAGAAACATGAACAACTGTACCCTTCCAGATGCATTTTCCAATTGTAGTATTGTGGAGTCCTCCAAGCAAAGTGATGGTGTGAACAGGTAACTCCTTACAGAAAACTGCCCAATTGTCAAATTTGCATTTTCCCACTCCATAATCCCCAAAAAGAGGGAGGGGTTGGAAAATCAAGCTTGGTAAATTTAGCAAGCATGAGCACATTTCACAAGAATTGCCTTCGCTCCTCCCTTAGCTGTTTTGAGGAAAAAGGGTGGGGAAGAAGAGAATGACTGAATGAACAGCGGAAAAAAGTCTGCTATGTGTATTGCACATTTATCATATTTTAAATAATAAGCTAGTTGTGTTTTCCTGGTGAAATGCAGTTGTTTCCTGCATGCTGCAGCTTTCATACTTTTTTTCATACTTTGTACTTTTTTTTCCAAGGCTTGTAAGCAGCAATTACCACCATAGCTGTCTGTAACAAATACCCAGTCTGAGCCTGAGCCAGTCATTCACCATAGATTTCTCCTCAGCTGGAAAAGTCACTTCTTCAGAAAACCATTTCCAGGGGTGGCCCCAGGAGCAAGCCAAGTAGGCCACCCACTTTGAACCACTCATGATATCATCAGTCTCATGGGGTAATCACTAACTACTGAATTGCAGGGAAACAGAACTAACTTCAGTTTCTGAGTCACTGGCTCTACCAGTGCTTCTCTCCAAATTGCATCAGAGGGAAATGCTGGAGCCTCGCTCAGGGCAGACAGCAGTGGGATCAGTCTTGTGCTCTGCAAAATTCAAAGCCACCTTTGAGCAGCTTTTAAACACTGCTCAAAACTCAGTATTGCCTGGACTCATGAAAATGAAAAGGGGCCATAAAACAAAACAACTAACATATTTTACCAAGCAGTTTTTTAACTTTCAGGTACTTAAATCCAGCTCATCATCATACTAGAAACCTCTGATAGCTCACCAAAACCAGCATTTTCCTGTAAAAGCTGAGTAGGTTATTAATGTTGTTTATTTTGTTAAGATGAAATCCTATGTTTCACATACAAACCAGCTATTCATCTTGTAAACAATCCCAAGGCAAATAAAAATCTAAAGCAAAATGCCCTGTTAAAGGATCTTTTCTGAACAGCCAACTAAATGTTCAAACCAGTTTTTTTTTATTTTCCTGTGGTCCATCTATTTAAAAGGTAAACTGCACAAAAAGCACCCTCTGCAGCAGAGCATCCAACCTGAGAATGACAGCTCTGCTCTCCTGCCTGTGTTTCTGAGAGCAGTCCTTCTCCCAAACCTGCAGGAAGCAAAGGGTGTGACACTCTCAGGCAGCCAGTTCACCCACAGAGAAAGCATTCTTTTCACATTTCTCATCAGAGAAAGCACTCTTGTGCAGCAGTCCTGCAGAGGGTGCGTGTGTGTGTGGGGGGGGGGGGGGGTATGTAAAATTGAGGAAAAAAAACCCCAAATGCACTTCACCTTTAGGTGTCATATTTAGCCATATTCACAAGGTAACACTAGAGCTGCATGTTTCTTTCTAAGTATGTAAACGCTCTGGGAAATACAGGCAAATATTTTCATAATGGAACCAGCGCTAATCAGAGGCCACTGACAAAAATGAGCACTGATGAGAAAGTTAATAGCTTTGGGACTATTTATGTGTGTTGTCTCTGGGCAGCTCTCGAAAAAAAAGGTAGTTAGAAAAAAAAGGAACGTGAGAGAGTGTAAGTTCCTCATCTGTGTACAATTAATAAAACATTGGATCATTCAAGCATGGGTTTTGGATGGATGCCCTAGCTCCATTTCAGTACTTCAGAGCAGAATAAAGTAGCTCTGAAGTATCACTCCACAGGGAACCAGCACCACGTGCTGTAGAAACAAACAAACATACATACATACATACTTGGGGTAATAATAATCACTACTACCCTTTGTTTCCTATTTGCAAAGGAAAATTTAATAATAAAACAGATTTAAATTTGTGGGCATAGATAGATTATTTTAACTGAATTACCAAAGGGAAAATATTGCATTTGAGCCTAACACATAAATTGAATGTATTACTATACAATAAAAAAGTTTCCCTGAAATATGAAATGACACTATTACCACCGAGCAGGACACCATTGGCCATCTCTGTGCCTGCTCCCTTGTAACAGATGCCTTGCAAATATTTTAAACATTCCCATTCACACCTAAGGAATTTATCAACCTAAAACTTCTCCACAACTGCCTTTGAAGTCTAATAATCCCATCTGCACTTTTGAACCTACATAGGAATCATCCCAGTCCACTGACTTCAATTAAGTTAATCACTACCCTATCTGGGAACAAAAATGTAGGTCCCTAATATGATAATGAAATAGGAAAGAAAGTTCATGTGATTATCTCAGCATAAGAGACACAATATTGTGTCAATCCAAAAGCTGATCCAAATCAGTATTCTGTTTTCATCAGTGTTGCTAACACGTGCTAAGAAATAGAGAAAATATAAAGCAGTGTTTTTACTGGCACACCTCACACTTTCAAGTGGTTATCAGGAGATTACAGAGAGATCAATATGTGTGAAGTTCACAAAACATTTCCATCTACAGTGCAGGCAGTGACACTACACTTACAGCAGTGTGTTTATGGGACAATATTTTATTGAAGAGTTAAAATTGGAAACATTTCTGAGGTTTTATGATTTGCTACCTTTCTAAAATCTGAAAGAACAGAGGTAGTAGCACAATCTGGGCTGTTAAAAACATATATTAAGTGCTCCAATTTCTGCAGATTTTTTACCTGCAGTTACTTATTTAAAGAGCATTTATATTCTTAGCTTTTCCTCAAAAAGGTTACAAAATTCTTGCCTGAGAAATCTGGCAAGTAAACTTGATGGTATTTGCTTTATTAAATCCTTTTGCAATTTCTCTAACTAGAAAGATTTTAAGGAAGTTCTATTATAACAACAAATCCATTATGCCTATTAAAATGTCCTAACAATAGCAAGGAAATTATTTTCCTCATTCTACCACTCAGTTAACATACATCCTGAAATTACACCAGCTTAATTTTAAATGAAGACTAAGTTCAACTTTATCAAACTCAGACTTGTTGTATATCCCCTTGTCTCTGTTGTCTCATCTTTCCAGTGCAATATTACATTGCCCTCTAATGGATTACCTGCACAACTGCACAGGCCTATTTTTCCTTTTTCAACTCCTGAATAAGCAAAAAGGTTGTATGCAAAATGGGAAAAGTAGTTCTGTTCCTCCTCCTGTTTAATTACCTTTTTTATATTTGAATTAAACTTTGAAAAATTTTAATTTTAGTTTTAAACCCTTTCATTTTAATGTATTCAGGTGCAAAATGCTGGAGGTTCAGGTCTTTAAATGGTCTCAGGCTGTAAGCCGAATTTGAAATCTAGAGTCAAAAAACTGCTTATTAAAAAAAATAGAAGCTGACTCAGGAGAGGATTTCTCAAGCAAATTTTGTCTACTCCAAATCAACTTTTGAACTAATTTACCTACTCCATATCAGACATTAAATTTGCCAACTCCACTAATGTCCTCCTGTCTCAGCAAGGTGACGTCAGGACAACCTTTCTGCCCTTCTGCCCTTTTCTCTCTTCTCTCCAGAAAGTGCTTATCTCTTCCAGATGGAAAACAACTACATTTTACGAAAAAACTAAGACTTTGTGAAGAGATCTAATTGTATCTAAAAGTCATGTTCAAAGTAAACAAGGGCATGTGGGTTTACACTAGATAGCATACGTAGTTTAAAGTAAAAGGCAAGGGGTTTTTTGGTGGTGGTGGTGGTAGTTTAATGTATCTCAATAGTGCTCCAGTAATAATTTTTAATTATAATTATTCTCAAAATGCTAAATATTCATTGTGTATATCACCAATTAAAAAATCCCAAATAAATTTCAAGCAAATTTCAAGTTAATGAAATATTTAATCCATTCAAGGAGCAAGACTGCACATATTTAAGCACAGCAACTGTATTCATCATCCTGTCATTACCTAGCTTTTTCCTTAAAACCACCAGAACCATAATCTGTAAATTAAAACCATTTATCTTTAAAGTATAGGGAATAAAATTTTATAAATATGAAGAAAGTGGAGACTCAAATCTCTGAATGTTACAATTTAACCAATTATCTTCTTTCTGGGAGTAACAGGACAAAGGGAATTCAAGGAAAGAAGAGACATTTCTGGATTGCTAAATTCATTAAGTAAAAGCAACATAAACACAAGTGTCAGCACCCAACAGTGGAAGAACAAAAGATCAGCTTAGATCTACATCATGAAACTAAAACAAGTTGTAGCAAAAACTGTGGATTAAAGATGTTTGAGTAATTATGTTTCTTTTCCTGCAAGAGTTATTTGATTTTGATGATATCAAAGAAAATTACATTTTCTTTTGTTCTTACAATGATGTGCAAGTTAGTTCAGTCTGAAAACACATATATGTACAGACAAACAAACATGCCTTTCTGATAATATCCAACCAGTGTGCTGTTGGACAGAGCTTTCTAGCAAAAGCTCTAATCACTCATTTTGGAATTTGTTCTCTAAAGCTTATAGAGTCTATGCATCTTTAGCAAAGCTGTGTAATTTCAAGGAATGACTCTTGTCCTCTTCTGGTTGAACTGAGATTTGAGCAATCATATTTAAATCAAACAAAAATAGAAGAGAAGTCCACTAAACTGGCTATGACATTTCACCCGTGAAACTGGGTCTAACCTATACTCCTGAATATAATGACTCCTGGTACCTGCATACAGAAACTATTTTTACATCCAGACCACCCGGCATCTGACTGTCTGACTAGGGCAAAAAAAGACTGAAATACTAGATACAATATATATTTCCATATCCAAGCACTCAAAAATATATTTACTCAAAGAAAAGTGTCATTCAGGGAGGTTATTTCTTTCTTTGTTCTCTTAAAATTGCAACTTGCATGAAAACTAATCATGTTTCTGATGAATGAAATTTAACTAAATGAGCCAGCTGAGTAATACAAAAGAAGTTAAGGTGAAAAGCAGTAGAAAAAAACCCCATTCATATAAAGCAAACAGAAGCAAAAATTTCTACTCTTGTGAAGAAAAACAAGGATTTAAAAAAACTTTACTGGGCAACAAGTATCTCTGTTCAGGGATATTCAAAGGCTGAAAGAATATATTGACAAGCATAGAAAACTAATTTGTATGAAGAGATTATAACTGCTGACTTACCAATTCCAAAAAGCTATCTTCAAAGTATGTTTGAGATCAAGAGTAGGAAACCCCATAGTGATGAGAGAACTCTCTCAAACACTCAGAACTCAGACAGCTTTTTCAACAAAATGTTTGAAACCCTGCCTCAAACCCTAAACCAGACTGCTCACTATAAAGGGAGAGATGCTATGAGAGCAAACAAAAGGGTTTTGAGCAAGCTGGTGTAGTGGAAGGTATCCCTGCCTATGACAGGGGACATGAAACTAGGTGATCTTTAAGGTTCCTTTCAACTCAAACCCTTCTATGAAAGGTATTTTTTGGTACAAACTTCAGAGAGGGGAGAGAAGTCTTAAAAAAAGGACAAAAAAGCATTACAATGCTAACTGATGTGTAGCCTCATGGTTGCAACTCTGTGTTTTGCAAAACAAAGCAGGAAACATTATGTGGCCTGCTCTACAAAGGCTGCAGAAAGGTCTCTGTCTCTCAGCCTTATTATTATTATTTAAAGAAAATACCAAAATGGGCGGGGGGGGGGGGGGGGGGAAGGGGGCTGGGAGAAGAGGGAAGGGATTGCCTAAGCCTTTTCCAGATCAATAGGAAGCAGAAATGTTTAGTCTGAAAACACTGGAGGAAGCTGTCTGACTCCATGGGAAACAGCGAAACACCACGACACAAAAAGTACTGGCAAATAAAGTAAACAGATCAAGGGAGTATTTTTCCTCTATTGTCTTTTGGTTATAGAACCTTTTGTCTTTATTTTCTAAACAGTAGACTATGCTTCGTCTTCTAAAGACAAGAAGGAGAAGAATACTTCTAATTCTTGCAAACTAAAGACAGTATTTTTGAAACCATTATGGATTACTATGGAACCTGGTTCAGTTTTGAGATGATAGAAATTGTATTTCTATTTTATTCAAGAGAATATGCAGTAAAGTCTAAAGATATTTTTTCTTCTCCAAAACAAACTGCAAAGGTTAAGTAAAACATAATAGACACTTCATTGGCATCTGTGAACAAATTCTAATTAATTTCTTAACACCAACATGCTCATTTTGAGGAAAACAGGGGTGAATGCCTTAAGGATGGAAACTGTAACTTGTGGGGGAAAAAAAACGTCAACCTGGAAGTTAAGCTGATTGCATGACTAGCAATTCACACTTCTCCTCACCAAGCTCTATCAGAAAAAGCAATTACTCTGCAGAATAACTAGGTATTCAACTAGACTGCTAATTGTACCACATGTGGGTTGAAGATACCATCTCTGAGATTTTGCTAAGGTTGCATTAGTTTTCTCCTGTTAGAAATGCATTCCTACATTTCTTCCACCTCATTTCTAGATCCATATCTAATAGATCCAGCAAACCATTGCTTCAGCATCCCTGTGTGTAAAACTGGGGATGACTTAAGAGGGTGCTTCAGAACAAAGGCTTGCTCTGGGTGGGAGCAAGCACCTGATTTGGTTTCACCTCAGCCACTGTCTTATGACAGGGGAAGGGAAAGGTCTATCTTTTCAATCAGCTGATGAGCTTGGAGAGGCTTTACAAGACAGGTGAATATTAGGGATCACAAATTATATTGCAGTCATGCAATTCCTAGGAACTAAGAAACATATCCGAACAGGAAGGAGCACACAGTTCTGGCAACAATTCTTGCAAGTGTTAGGCAAAGATGCAAAACTACATCATCAGGTGATGAAAGATAAATTATAGGAAAAGAGAGAGCCAACAGAAGTATACACCTGTAAAGAGCAGCCAGGTAATTTAAAAGGAAATAAAAATCTCTGCATATTTGTGAGGTGGAGAGAAGTGGTGGAAGCTGTTGGCAATAATGAAGCTTGGAAGAAAGTCTTTTTTAGGCACATGTCTATTTTTAAATCGGAATGTTTTGGTTAAAAGCTTATTATGCCTTCTGGACTCTAATGTTTAAAAGTATAAACAGCTTTTGTTTTTTTTTTTTTCTTTCCTCAAAGCCAGTTCACAAGGGAATAAACTCTTACAATTCTGGAAGTGTCAACAAGTACATGCACAGCAAGTGTGGGCCCTCAGACCTACAGACAAGCTGACTTTGTGAGCAATTTTTTGAAAGACTTGTTTTGCATTGAACAAGTCATATATAACAAATCATAGCATCAGTCTAATTAAATTTCTGCTTGCTGTATTTATTTCCAGTGAGGAGAAATGTTCTCACCTTTCTTTTTGCTTCAGTAGACTTTCTCCAACCCCACTGCATTTGGGTTTTTCGTTAAATTGCTCTTTAAAACTCTCACTTGAAACAGAAAAACAAAAAAGCACAAAATTTAAACTAAGCTAGACAGCTTAGTTTATTATATATTTCATTGTGCTTCAACATTTTTACCCTATGTAATTTGGCTTATGCCTGAATTGCAAGTTGAAATAATATTTTTGCTCTGCATTTGCATTCACAAGCTCAACAGTGTTAATCACCATTTTAGTTCCAGTAAATGACAGTAATAAATACTAAGAGGTTTTATTTCATTTTATAGTAATAAGGATTTTTCCCACTAAGTCAGCCTTAGCTAATGAAAATCAGAGGCAACAACTGTAACAATTTAGAAAAATACTTCTATTTTCCCAAACTCTTACAACTACTTCTTACAGAAAAGTAAAGACAACTTTGAATTCCAGCAACAGTTGCATAAAAATATAAAAAGAAGATGTAAATTCACTGCCATCAAGTAACAGTCTACCATTTAAAACCACAATGAAGTCGCATTTAGACAATTCTCAGACATTTGAATAAGAGTCGCAAGTATGTGTGCAAGCATTTCCTTTGGGTAAAATCATGTTTAAGTGGGCAAACATGACACAACCAAGAAGAAACTTTCCAAGTCTATTTTTCAATAGAGAAGAATTGTTGGTGGTTTTGTAACCTTAAGCTTCCTGGACTTTTTAGTTTTGTTTTTTTTTTCTTTATCCCAATGAAATATAAAGGAAGAAAGAGAAAGCATATACATACATCTGATGGAAAAAGTTGTAGCTACCAATATAAGTCCCCCACCACTGAATGTTCTTATTCCTCCCAGTAAACGCACTCTGCAGCTCACAAGCAGAGAAGTGCCTCATCAGGTATGTTTTGTTAGTGAAAATTAAGAAATGTTAATGCATTTATTGTCTCTGAAAGTGCTAACATCAAGGTCCATATGCTTCAGTATTTACTAGAGTAAAAAAATCAGCTTTCTATTAATGTTTTCCTCTGGTAAAAGTTGAAGTCGATATGACAGATTTAGTGTTTTTCTTTTTTGAGACAAGAAGGTGCTCAATATTATCATGAGACAAGGACAGATACAATGACTGTCTAACCAGCCATGAGCAAGGGGATGATTTTTTTCTTGTGTGAGCTCTGTAACTGAAGTGCTGCAGGAGGCACTGCAAAGAAGAAAAAAAAAAAACCAAAAACCTAAAACAAAACCAAATCAAAACAAAATAGCTGCAGGCAGGTTTTGACCCTGTGGTTCAGAGATAATCATTACAGATTTGGAGAGAAGCTGTAAAATCTCTAGTCAAAACTCTTCTACTTTACTAAATCAGAAGACAGAAAAAAAAACTTTCAAATTCCCTCTGATAATATTTTCTCATTTATTTTCATTTAGTTACAAAATTTTATAGAAAATATTCTTCTCAACAGAGAAAACACTGCTCTTCTCAAGAAGGCATCATAAAACAAAACCAACCTGAAATGGAGCCTGAATGCAATACGAACTTGAATCTTGATAACTTCACACTGTCTCAAATTAACCTTCAGAAATACAGAAGATATACTCCCTTGTTACTCTGAGAAACACATACTTAATTTACTTCCAAAAGACCTTTCCAATAAAAAGAGCCACTGGCAGTAACTCAGGAAAGCCTGTTCTCTGTTGCACTCTGAGAAAATCACTTGATAAATCAAGTTGGGGTTTCTTCCAAAATGGTACAGGTCAATGAGCTTATGCTGATTAAATTGATTAAGATACTTCTACAGGTGATGGTGTTTCTGGTGATACCAGAATTACCATAATTCTGAAAATATTCATAAGAAATTAATTAACAAAATTGGTGTAGTGAAGAAAAAATGCCTCCTACTACATGTCAACCAAAGGGACCTTATACCAACTACATCTCTTTGCTAAAGAGGAGATAGAAGATCAGGTGGACTGTTGCTTGTTTCCAACAGCACTATACCATTACTCATTGCAGCTTAATACAGGTTATCTCCTGTATGCAGCAGATAAGTCTTGAAATTACTTGGCTGTGAATAACTTTTCCATGATGAAATCAGTTAGCTTAACATCAGTAATTAGTCCCACCTTCAGACACTCTTGGAAAGAACTTTTTAGACACACCCCTCAAACGCAAATACTGAGACACTGCAGTCACTTTATCATTTGGTTTTGTCAACACTTTTAAGATACCTTCAAATTACATATAAAAAAACTTTGACTGTCTTGACTGTCTAGAGTACTTTCATTCAACAACTTTGTTTTCCTTAACAGCTTGCCCCAAGGATACAAATTCCCAATGATGTGTCAGTTTATCAAGATCATGTGGTACAACGCAGCAAACAGTCATTTATCATTCACATCACCAGGCTGCAAAATATTTCTTTCAAATGCAGTATTGACAAATACAGCACATTATAACGGCTTATCCTGGTTTGTGTCACTCCTTTACAAACTCTGTCAGCTTCAATTTCTGGCCATGAATATCAGCCCTTTTTCTGGCATCATATGCTATAAAGTGCAAGTGATTTCAGATAGCAAATAAGACAACTGACAAAATGACTTATAGCCATGAAACTGAAGAGGCAGCATGTTTGTTTATGTGGGACATGGCTTAACCCTCAAATCTCTCTGGAATTTCAGACTTGCTATTATGCATAGATGGAATGTCATGCTATAAGTAAATTCTGGAGGGGAAAAAACCAAAAAGCACTGCAGCCTCCTCTCTCCCTAGAAAAACCCCAACAACAAAAAAATAAAAGCCAATAAATGTCTATGTGTGTTCTTTAACACTGCAAATAGAAGGAACTGAAAATCAGAAAAAAAATACACTTCTGTGTACACTTACTTGAGTATGATATTTTTGAAGTCCAGCAAGACTTTTTATAAATGCTCATGTTGGATTTTGCCTCGTTTTATAATTGTTAGAACCTTATGCAATATTTAAGAGAGAATTGACAATACGCAGAGAATTTGTTATTTAAATCTAGCCTGACAGCTTAAGTCTAGTTCCTGCATCCCAACCATGAGGCCATAAGGCTTACTGCTCAAGGTGACACCTACTTCTTGCTCTTAAACTACTTTCCCTGTATCTACAAAACCATAGCCATGAGAGTCTCAACAGAAACTGATGAAAGACAAATCCCATTATTAAGGTTATAAAATAATAATATCATAATTAATTCAATGTGTTCTTGCATGTTCCAATTCCAGTGAGGAAAAACCCTTTCTCTTATGTGTTTTCTCAATTTAGAGAACATAAGTGAAAGCTTATCCCACCTCCAGTGTCATTGCAGTAACTGAATACTGGGGAAATGTACAATAGCTGTAAGAAACACTATGCCACTGAAATGGCATAACCATAAATACTGAAAATCAATATGGAAATCAAACACAGTATTTCTAGTTTAGGGGTCTCGGATTTGATTTACTGCATTTTTCTTTGAACGTCAGCGATATGAAACTGTGGTAACAAACAGGGCCCCCTGATGTGGATAGAATCCCACTAGATAGAAAAGACACAAATGGGTTATTACTTCTTTCATACAGTCAGAAGAAAATGTGACCACAGGCTCCAATTATGAATTCCAATTAGGAATTACAATTAGGAATTAAGAGCAAGTTTTGTCTTAAAATGTGTAACTAAAAAAAAAACAAAACCAAAAACAAACCACAAACAAAAACCAACCAAAAAAAACAGAACAATCCCACCATCACACATTTTATATCTTGATGAATCCAAACTAAAAAATCCTGGAATAACAATACTGTCTAAGTTGCTCATAATGCATTTAGAACACAATATTTTTCCTGTAGAAAAGTGCACAAAATAAGTTAATAAAAACTAATGGCTAATAAAAGTAAATTGTAAACTAACAAACCTTAATTTATTGCTGTCTTCATAACATATTCCAAAAATGCTCATTAAAGTGAAAATGTATTATGGTTTCTGAGTTAAAGCCCACAACAAGGATTTCCTCAAGCTATTTAACAGGATGTATCTATAACTAATCAGCTGCCATTATTTTGAAAATACACACTGTAGGTAAGAACACTGATAATGAGCCGAGCTCTGGCAGCTTTTGCCATGGTGTGCTGATCCTGACTTTTGGGGGGACCCTCTATTTAGAGAAACTAATTAAATTCTGGAATAAAGGCCTAGCAACAAAAAAGCAACTGGGGTACACAGTGGTCAAACAGACACAATTCAGCCAAGTTAAGCCTTGCAGCAGGAGCAAGCAGCACGTGAGGTTGTCTAGAAAAGCAGTTACTGAAGTCTGGGAGCACCCACACAGCTGGTACAGAGAGCATGACTGACTCTTGATGCTACATTTGCTAAACCCATTGAATACCTGCAGGTGGAGTAGCACATCCCTTGTTTACAGAATCAAGGCAGAAAATCTGCTACCTACTTTGCAGGAAATAAGTTAGATAGCCTTTCCTGTTAGCAAATTAGTATTCTGTATTTCTGGAAGTACTTTAAAAAGGAATTTAAATTTAAATTTTAACTTGGATCATTTATTTTTCTCCTGTAAAAAAAAAAGACAAGCAAAAATGATACAAAAACTGTGCAGTTAGTTCAGCTTAAATGCTGAAACATGACAGAGTATGAAAGCATCACACTGAAGACTGTGTCAGACCACCAAACTTCATGGAGTCCATAAAGCAAGTGGCAAACACTGCATTATGGACTCCATGTGACAGAACTGTTTATGGCCTTGAGTCTCTTACTAACAGCTTTTCTTATGAGCAAACTATTGATGAAGGAAGGTAAGATATTCCTGAGGTACATTCTAAATATGACAATGAGATTCTACCCTCTCATCCCACATTCTGGAGCAGATAATTTCTACCAGTATCAAGTGATCAATGAATTTGTCATGTGAGATGAGAATGCAAAATAGGAAAAAGCCTACAACAAAACACCTCTTCTACTTTAACATGACTTAAAACTAGTGTTTCAAAACATTCCCAGAAAATGCATGAGTAAAACACATCCCCTCTATTTAAACTGCGGCTTATAAACACTTCCTGACCATTACCCAATTTATGTAATTCTTGTAAGGTTGACCACTGACAAGATGCAAATCAACTTGCAAAGGACAGTTTTATGCTATATTAATCACTATTGCTATGTTTCCCCAATTTTTTAAACTCTGAATAGACGCATACCTTCCTTGCAGTACTTTGGTGGTCTCTGCTCTGTTTATGATCAGTCTTTCAGTTAAAATTCAGACTTTCTTCCATCTTCAGCTAATTATTGCTTCCTAAGTGTTATAGCTCATTTCAGTCATCAAAAAAGTGCACATTGCACTCTTTAACACAACCTACTTTCATCATCTCTAGGTACTTAATGGTATAAAATAAGAAAAAAATTGTCTAAAGTGGCAGTGATTAATTTAATGTTGGATCTACCATTGCTTAGGGCTATTTTAGACCATTTATAAAAAATGCTATGTTTTCCCTGTTCCATCCTGAACATCTGTATGCATTTATACATACATATGGAACAATATTTTCAGGGCTTGCTGAAATGTGTCAAGTCTAGTCATAGACTAGTAATATCACAGTGCAACTTTCCCTACACCCTGAGTATGCTACAATACATGCAGATGTACTGCACCTCTGTCTTTGCAGAGAGATTTCATCAAAATGTTGTGGCATCACCCAACTTTTCTAAGATTTCATCCAGCTTACAGTTACACTTAGGACAACTTTCAAAGGATTTAGCAAGAATTCAGCAGTATCAATACAAACACCAGATGGGATGATCTGCTTAACTTTTACAGGATATGGTTAGCTTTTAGAATTACAGCCCCTCAGCTGTCCCAA
This sequence comes from Taeniopygia guttata, assembly GCF_048771995.1. NCBI lineage: Eukaryota > Metazoa > Chordata > Aves > Passeriformes > Estrildidae > Taeniopygia > Taeniopygia guttata. Next base: position 27,987,451 of record NC_133025.1, on the reverse strand, counting down.
AGAAGCGCACCTTGTTCACATCTTTCTTCTTTAACTGCCTGTTCCATACAGGTCATTTCCTGGCTGTCTAAAACAACAGTCTGCATAGCTCACATCTGTAAAATCTTTTAGCAAAAGGATAAATGCCAGCCTCTCATGCAGCTGAAATATCCAGAGATGGTTCAAATTCCCTAAAACCTCCTGAGCTGTAGTCTTCTTTCTGGCAGGGGTTACAAAACAACCCCTTTTCTCTGAGAGTTTCTGCCAGCACGAGAGTTACTGTTTCTTCCTCTAATGCACCCTTACTTCTTGGTTTCTTTACAAAGATTATGGTACTTTTCTCCTTCATTTAACCTATACATATCCAGAGGTCAATGCTATAAATCACAAAATTACTTTGGATTAAAAAAGAAAAACAACAGTACACTTTAATTACAGTAAGATTAACTCTGAGTTAATTACGTTGAAGTTACATGTTCAGTGAACAAAACTTGAATTACCTACCATTTTCTTTAAAAATAAAGTCAACCCACAAGAGTCTTGCTGTACCAGAAATAGCCCATAGTCCTTATCAATTTATATTAAATAAAGCAATAGAAAGTTTTACTTGATTCCGGACCAGTTCTTATTTGCATATCTACTCTTATGAATTATCTTAGCAATGAGGAAAAAAAAGTAACATCACAAAACATCTTGTTCTTAATACTTCAAGAGAAACCTAGGCAGAAGCTATAGTGCTATTAGTATGTGTGAGAGAGGACAGAATAGAAAAGTTCCCAAACCTGCTGTTTTCCAAGGACTTTTTCCAGGGCCCAGACAAGCATTGTCCTAGAGTTACTATGGGGAACAGCATTATACCACATATAGGACTCAGCATGAATGTGGAGATGTCAGGCACATTGCCCAATACATGATTAAAAACATCTACTGGTAGCATTGAGGATAATCATTTTAGGCTTTAAGATGACGATTGCATGAGCCTCAAAGTCTCTACAAGACCATGGATTTACACTCACAGAGAAAGATGAAGTTATTAAAATTGAGCCAGAAATAATGCAACAAGGATTTAAGCTACAGATTTGGCCAGTAATGAAAGACATGGTGATGAACAGCAATTACAGCACAGGACTGAGTTGCAAAAGGCCAGAATGCTCAGCTCAGCTGTTTACTTGCCAGATGACGTGACCCAGCTTACACAAAGCCCAACACACACCCTTAAGTGTTTCAAGTACATGAAGATTGAGAGTGCCTGCCTGACCTATGAAAGTAGGGGAATATCTGCTGTAGAACACATCAGTTTTTCTCCCTCCCCTTTTCCTGGCCAAAAAGGGTCATGAAGACCAACCAGAGGCCCTCTGCAGGTGTGGAGAAAAGGTTGCTTTGGCTTGGAGATGTGCAGCTCAACACAGCTGGTGACTTCCAGCCACAGCTTGCAGCTGCGGCCCCTCCATGTCCCCAGCTTGAACCAGCAAGGCTCCTTAGAAGGCTGTTGGGGAAGAACTAAACTTGTCAGACAGCATTTACTCTCATGACATGGCCAACAGCTTAATTGCTCATCGCAGACAACAGAAACCCCCTGTATCCTCTTTGCCTGTCTCCAGACTCTGACAGAAGAAAAACACCAACCTATCATGCAGGGACCTTTTGTTATTTCATTCAAGTACAATGAGATTTTCATCTGGTAGGTGGTGAAGTAAGAGATTTATTGCTGTATTGTTCTGAGGAAAAAATATTTGAGTCATTCAGTAAGATTTGGAAAAAATCTCGTCACTGTTGAGTAGAGAACTTTGCATGATCACCTTAATCATTGTAAAAGGCTTTAAAGTGGAAAAAACTGAAACTCATTAGATGAAAACTGGATAAAATTATCAGAGGGTTTAAGAAATTCTTTGGGTTTTTTCCTCAAAAGTTGTTTGTGACAGCGTGAGAACGAAGGCAGGTAGCAAGTAGGGTTAGTGCTACGGGATGGACAATAATGGGTGTGGGTTAAGAATTCTCAGAAGGCAGGGGTCTAGCTCAAGATAAAATAATATGAAATGTCACAGAGACCTTGAAAAAAATCAGATATTTTCTTGTAGGATTTCTTTCTAAAGTTTCCAAGCAGTACTGGATCAAAGGACTAGTCTGGAAAACCCTGGAAAATGAAGAAGAGGCAGAAAGCAAGAGTAGAAGAAGCTCCAACACTCGCTGTCTTGCACAACTGCATTTATGTAATTATCCAAAGAATAAACAAGCACATACAGAGACCACCTAGAAAGAGGTAGAGTCAGATCCTGACAAAGTGCTCCTGCCATATTTCCCATACCACAGCTACTGGCATCCAAAACACAGCTGCAGATCAGACAGCATGTGCCAGAGGTCTTTATCACAGATGACAAACTGAATACCAATACAGTCTTTCCTTTCTTGCATCCTCCTCTGACACAAAATACTGTACCTTGCCCAAAGCAACAGGCATTAGTTTAGCATGTTCTACTTAAAAACAGAAGAGAGAAGGAAAAATATGATCATGTATTTTTGTGCCAGAAGGAGGGTACCATAAGCAGACACATCCCCGCTGAGGTCACCTGCTGGATTCCACCAGGACATGCAGTCAAGCTGCAGACCATAAAGAGGGCAAGACAGTAAAATCATTCCCACAGCTCCAGGAACTTCTGTTTCCTAGTCCATATCTTGGGATACCTCTTTCATCCCTCTCATATAATAGTCAGTAAAAGCTTAACTGTTCAAAAAACTGTGAAATAGTGCCAGGAAGATCTTGTATGAAAGAAAAAGTCTCCTTGCTGACAAATGGGCAGATACATTCCCTATGCACCCTGCTATGGAATCCCCATCATGCTGGAGGTGCTTCTGGATATCACAACAGAAAATTAATTACAAAATAAACACAAAGATATTACATGAATGACAGATACTCTGCAGATTTTCAAATGTTAACTCACAATGTAAAAGTAGCAACAGTTCTTAAAAAGTCAAAATATAACTATGCTATAAGCAAGTAGAATAGGAAGGAAGATTGTGGATGAGAGGCCAGTCAAACAGGGAGGAGTGGGAAAGAAGCCAGCACCTTTAGGAGAAGTGGTCAACAAGAAGACAAAAGAGTCCAGAGGGCGTGTAAAGCAGTAGGATTTAGCAATATCCTAAATTGCTGTGAGTTAGCAGCTGGCAGGACATAATAATAACCAGGAGATTAATAGATTTTTCCAGTGTGAGGTCAGAAAACTACATAAAATAACATTAGAGTGCTGACATTTCAGAAGGAACAGTGAAGCAACAGGTATTAAATAAAATAACAAAAGTGGGAAGTGGGTGCAGGGCAGGGTCACGGTCCTGGTGGACATTCTGCTAAAGCTCCTACTTCAGCAGACTGCTCAATCCCTTGATTTTCAAAAGTAACAGCAAGTCATGGATACCAGCTTCTGGCCCCAGTTGGAAAGCACTTTCTATGGCTGGAGAGAGACAATATGCTGCTGTCTTCACCTGGAAATTTTTATGGCATGGAAAAATTCAAAGCAGGGATGAAAAATAAGCAGGCCACATTATACAATAGCGCCTATCCCTAAGAGGAGTAAGTAACAAAAACTAAATCAGGAATTTCTGTAACAGGAACAGAGCAAAGAGGAAAAAAATGTACTCCCTGAACTTCAGATAGGGTTAGCACCAGAAACACACAAATGCTATGTCACTGCTTACTTTGTGGATTCCTATACACTCTCTAGTAGTTTTATTATATAGTTTTTGTATCCAAACCATTATTTCTCTGCATTGTGATACTAAATGCTGACCTGTAAGTTCTTTTGACCATAGCCAACCATATCAGAAACTCTTCACTATTGACTGCTACACTTCATGCCTAAGATTTCACAGAAGTCACAGTATCTGGAAGAGAACAAAAAGATCATTGAGTCCAACCCATGCCCTAACACCTCAATTAAACCATGGCACCAAGTGCCATATCCAGTCTTTTTTTAAACACATCCAGGGATGATGACTCCACCACCTCTCTGGACAGACCATTCCAAAACTTTGGAACATTGATCTCAACATTTCAACATTGATCTCCTTTTTTGAACAGCAATACAGCAAGAAATTTTTCTGAACAGCAAAAAATCAACATAAATTAAGAATGAAAATATATGATTGTATGTTATTTTCAGTAATTGCAAAAACATTTTCAACTCACTACTTCAGGTGTTAAAAACAAACTGATAGATCTGTGACTACATGATACTGACAAGTAGGAGCAGGGATAAATTCTGTGTTAAACTCATGTTGCATTATTGGTTATGTTGGAGCAGAGATGCAGATGATACTGAAATCTCTTGTTTGCCTCTGATCTTCTTCATGGAGCAATATGCAGGCAACATAGGAACAGCATAAGAGGCTGTAGAGAACACTATTGCTAATACTAACAATGCTAAATCAAGCACTGATTTATGAACACTATGTTTGCAATCCTACAGACCCCCTTCATATTCCTAGACAGGTTTTGATAATAATTTGGTGCTGTACTGTGAGAGTCTGTATCTTTCTGCAGCTTGCACAATAGCTGAATAGGCTGAACATGCACACCCAGAGTGCTACAATAAGGTGGAGAGGCAGGATGACTATTAGTAGGAATTAATTTCTAGGACATTTCTAACTTTTTCATGACTAATTAAGATAAGCTTACTTGCTGTTGCAAGTAAAGAACACATGGTGTTATTAGAACTTGGCACAAGGACTGCTTAAAACATCCTCTGGCAACTCATAAAAGAACTGGATTAGTCCTAAGGAAAAATAGAAGGTTCGTCAATCAACTGCAAAAGATATGAACTCAGCCTTTTCTATGGGTGCACCAAGAAACTGATTACCACACAAGCACAGATGAAGAAAAATTAGCCACTGAGCTTTGAAAAAGTTGCAAAAGCAGGAAACCACTTTGAAAACATCCAAATATGAAGCAAATTTATGAAAAGAGTGAAGACATAGCACGACATCTCAGCCCCCTCCCCTCCCCACCTTATGGCACAGGGTACACAGATACAGTCAACAATGAGAGTACAGGAAAAGGCAGCTTACTTTCCAGTTACTATCCAATCCTAGGATCCTTCAAATTATTGCCACAGGCATGAATTTTCTAGCAGAGAGACAGGCTAGACCCCATAGAGATTTTAGTGCCTCATTAGCAGGCTTCTTCTGTGTCAAGTAACCCACATTCATGCTGCCTCCCTTCCCTTGAAATAAGAAATGTGTGCTCCCCAGCTGCTCTCCTGCACCCAATTTATTCATGGTGCATTTAGGTAACATTGCCCATGCCACAACAGTGTCCAAGGGATTTGTCCATTGGTTGTAATTGAAGGTCATATGTGCTGCCAGATTAATGGCAGCCCTGTGAAGGTGCCTTCTGTGCCATCTAGCACTATAGACGCTGCTCTCCCTTCCTGAGCACCTGCTACTCAGCATAACTACCAGTCCATTATATGCCCAAGGGTTCTGATTCAGATACCCTAAAAAAATGAAGCCTCTAGGCAGGAAAAATATTGTGTCAGAAGGAAAAGCTGTTCTTTCAAGTCTCTGGAAAATGAGAATGCCAGATATCTATAATATAACTAAGATTTAAAAAAAATCATTTCACTTTCAGAAAGAGTTTTTCAGATGCAGCTGCAGCACCAACTTAAAGATACTTGAATGTAATATCCATGGTCCATGAAAGAGTAATCTTTATTAAAGTGCAGAGCTTCAGGAGAGGTAACAGTGTTTCATAAATCTAAATTCTCCTGACTTTTTTTGGCTGCTAGAACTATTGAAGCTTTATGAGTCCAGGGTGCTATTTTCTCCTTTCACAGCTATCAAATGTGAAATACATATCAGTAGGGACTGCAAAACAACACTGTCTGTATGTCTGGCAAAGCACCTTCAGACACTGCAGGACATGGAGACTGTCTCCTCCCCTTCTTTGAGAGCAGATCCACAGCTCTCTCTAGTCCACATCAGGCTCCCAAAGGGATCTCTTCCAACACTGAAAAGAATAATTCAAACACCATCTTGTAGGATGAAAATAACACTGATGTTTTTATCCATAATTCAGGGTACCTCCCTATTCAAGCTCCTCTATTTAAAAACAGAAGCCCAACCTTCAAGATAATCATAAAAGACGACTGTGGAAGGTGCAAGTAAAGAGGAGGGAGGAAGATTGTCATTAGAACAGGGAATTTAGTCTGTCAAGTAACAGTTGAAGATAAGCCTGAACTGTCTATAACAGTTCTGAATCACTTGTTCTAAATCACTCATCACTCATACTGGATGTATTCACGACCTTCCTCTGGTATCATGCAACTGCAAGGTATCACTTCAGAGCAGCAGGTCTCCCCAGTTGAAAATTGTGTGCTAAGTTGAAAAATTAAAATTGGTAGAATTAGTTAATTAGGACCATCTTTAGTCTTTCTTTACAACATTGCAGCTAGTCAGAGGTTGTATCCAGCTCAGATGGTGGGAAATGTTTATACAGTTCAAATACCATTCAAAACCTTAAAACATACTGTCTTTGCACGCTTGCCTTCTGCCAGTGTAGCCCTAGGTCAATTACCAGTTCTTCAAATTCAAAAGCTGTGGTCTCACCTAATCCATGAAAGTCAGATACCGTATCTCATTTTCATAAAAAATGTTTGTTTTTGAGGGGGCTAGCTGTGATAAAATCCATTTAACAGAGAGAAAGAAATGATCTTGGCAAATCACTTCAGGGGTACATTTCCTTTACAACACTTTTAGGTTTTTCAGAGATTCAGCACAGTCACGTGTTACTTGGTTGGTTTTAATATAGTTTTTGCTTTCCTGACCTCTCGATCCCCTGAGTGAAATTGTGTCACTGATGAGGTTGAAACAATGCTGCTACTTACTCACCAGTATTCAAAGACCCTTATTCAAAATAAAATGGATGCTGGGAATAAATTCTGCAGTTACAATGACCACAAAAAAATCAAGAAGTGGCTTATGGAAAACCCATTAAAAGAGTTCACTAGTGCTACTGCTATATGTTAGCTTAAGCATTTCTTGGCCGGACTTTTAGCCTTTTGCAAAATGTTACTGTGGTTACAAACAAATTGCACTGAATTTTAAAAACATATTACATTTTTCTTGATAAATCTTCCAACTCAAATGGCAATTAATGTAACAGCCAGGTCATCCCTTCATTGCCTTTATGGCAGTCAAACATTCTCACTCACTTAATTCTATCTTTATAAATCTATGATGATTCAGTGAAGATTACTTGGCAATATATCTTTCTGTGAAATAACTATACTCATACAGACATACAGAAAAAAAACAAGAAAAAACCTCTATAGTCCCCTTCAGTTCCCTCCCTAAAACCGGTAAATATAATACACAGCAACTAGTCCTGTTTCTGAGCATGGTTTTCAAAAACATTTTTCTTTTGCCAAAAATACTGCAAATTATTTTTTCAAACACGAGTAAAGAATACTTAATTGCTTTTTTCTCTTTTTTGTAACTTCTAGAATTGACCTGGGGCACTCTGTTTCTTTGATAAAAAGAGGAAGATAGATAATGGGCTTTTCTTTAGGGTGTCTCACATCTATCACTGTTATCAGCACAGGAACAAAGCTCTTTCATGCTGCTCTGCAGATAATTCAAGAAGTTTACAGTGTAAGTGGTCTCGTTCAATATCTGTGTTTAGTAGAGAAGATTTAAATTTCTTCAAGAAAAATAAACACATTCTTTCAAGCTAACTTTAAAGACTCAAGACTGACAGTTGAAAAGAAAAATAAAACCCTCAAGCTTTACCTTCTGTGATACCTTAAGGGAATTATTTTTTCAGGTCATCATGAGCAAAGCTATCTATGTGAAAGTTGTGTGATTCAGCCAAGCCTTCTAGTTGATTTTTGCTCCCTCTTTTATTAACTAGCTCTTGAAACATTAATCAATTTTGACTTCTAATGGAAGCCCCGATTTTAGGCAATGATCTTCTGCTAATCAAAATAGCAGTAGTCAAACAAGTGCAGACAGGCAGTAGGACAGAGAACCCACCCATTGGCTGTCCTCAAACCAGGAGGGCAGAGGCCTGTGAAGGGAACCATTTTCCTAAATCAATGTTTATAGGGGGAGGTACAGAGGATGTGAACAGGGACAGCACATGGTCACTGTGTATTTTTAATGTGCTGGGATAGGGAGGGGAAAAACCATTTTCCTTCACAAGTTGTTCCAGGTAGCCTAGCTTCCCACCTGCTGCTGGAATCTTCTTCCTTTACCAGACCTCTTAGGCAACTTGCCTACTTCATCTTTACAAACATAACCATCTATACTCATATAACTCTTGTACACACAGGCAGGTGACTCAGCCAACTTGCTGCAATGGAAAAGGTGCAGCAAACTAAATCATGGCTCCAGGAAGATCTCTGGCGCTGGCTGATGGTCTACACCACACCTTCTACACTACACCCATGACCAATCTTCCCCAGGTCCCTTCTGCTCTCCAAAGCAACATTAAACCAATTCCACAACAAACTTAAGATGAAACTGAAATGTCTGGAAACTGACAATTTAAACTGAGAAACTGGAAAGTCAAGATACGAACCAGCAAAAGTAGCGTTGGTAATTAGGTTAAATACTGTCCCTCAGATGTTTTGAGAATAAATAAAATAATTTTCTTCTGCGAATAAAATAAAATGTATTTTATGCCATCTCAAGATAAGGTGCAGAATTAGAAATAAATATTCCAAGGGACAAACACACAACATCTGCTCAAAAAACCAAACCAGTACAAAAAAAGCTTCAATTCAGTAGTTCTTTGTTTTCAAAGCAATTTCAAATCTAGCATAATCTGTTCAACTGTAGAGACCACAACCCCTTTTCTCCAAAATCTCACAGCTGTAGTCCTATAACTGAAGGCCAAATTATGCTGTATGTTCATGCATAGTATTTAGAAGTCTGACAATTCATTACCTCCTGGCTACTTGAGTTTTCAACTTCCTTCTCTCATATTTTCTCAGTATAAATAATGTATAAAACTGGTACAATAAAAGTTTAAAAATAAATTGAAGACCACCCTACTTCAAAGTCTATCATCTGGTATCACATATTTCACAGGAACCAACAGCAGTGATTTTTAGATTCATTACACTAATTTTTTTCATCAAGTCTAACTGAGGACAATTGGAGGCTGTTGAGCTCCACAGCAGTATCAGGCGGGCAACACAAACACTCCAGTGTGAGGTTCCACAGACAGGTACCAAACATCCATGTAATGGAAAGACATAGAATTCTCTGTCTACTCCAAACACCAGAAAAGAGGGAGGTTGAATAGATGATACAAAAGCCTATACTCTGCAGAAGGCAGATCTCAGTACATCTCATCTTAGTTCCTGCTCTGATTCAACATTATGCTTTATTTTAGCCCAAATTTCTTGCCTAGACAAAGACCCAGTTCTAAATTTTGCAAGAAAAACAGACAAACCTGCTTTGTTTGATATACCAACATAAAGAAAAGCTCTGAGTGTTAAAAATTACTTTGTAGCAACAAACTCTAGAAAGGCAGGAATCATTTACGCTACAAGGCTGATACTAACAATAATGGCTGTAAAATCACTTACTTGGGAAACTGGTAGACCATCTATGACTAGCATACCAACAAAATAAGGTTCTGGAACAGATTTGTAGTGGGAGTTTTATAGACTAGGTAATTAGTTTTAAGCACCATCTCCAAGAGTTAAAAGGATGTTTATAACCTGACTGCCTGAGTACAGTCCACAGCTGTCTTAACTGCCTGATGTTTCCAATAATGAACAACATTCACCATTTCAAAGATACAGAATTTAATTATATATTTAATCAAGACTTTTATTTTCCTAACCAGATGAGTGTACTTACTAACAGAAGCCAGAGGAAACCCTCAAAGTGTATTAAAAACTCCAGCTTAGTACCAAGGTGAAATTGTAAAAGACAAATTCAGATAATGTAGTTCATCCTCTGCAAGAAGAACAACTGTTTTGTCATTGTAAAAACTGCTCTGAAAAGGTGTTCCTGAAAGGTTTATACGGAGATGGGCATTTATCTAACCCTCTAACCTCTTTCAGCTTAGGCTGTAGAGGTCAGTTACACAGACCAGTAGCTGGCTTCAAAGCTGATGGCTAAAAAAAAGTGTCAGCAGTGTATCCTTCCTTACCCCCTCTGCATGCCCACTCCAATTATTCTCATATTTACTGACTTCTCTACTCCCTCACATTTCATTTTTCCTCTCTTTGATGATACAGACATCCTGGCTCCATCTGTCATAGGGTTAAATAATCATCTCTGATTTCAGTAGATTCCATGAACTGCAAACTAGAGCCCTGAACCAATCAAGATTTTCAAGAGGTCTTTTTTTTTTTTTTTTTTTTAACTGGTCCCTTCTAAGCTAAAGGCAAGTCCTTCAGAAGGCAATTCTCTCTAACAAATGTTTACCACAGAAGTTTGGCGAGTCAGGATATGTGTCCTTAAAACCATCCACTTGCCTGTCTGTTCTTAATGATATTTTAGTGTTTCTATTCACTATGTACTTTCCCATCAGTCCAAGTTTTCATACATTAGGTGACATAACGGCTCAGATATCCCAATACAGACACAAATGCTCTTAGCTCTGTAATACAGATATCTTGCCATCCTTTCAGATCCTGATACTCACATTTCACTGAAGTGTATACATATCATTTTTAACCATGAGCTGTGAGAATAACACATCATAAACACTTAGAGGTTTTGGAGAAGAGAAAAACATTTCCAGTGAATCTCAGGGCATAATTTATAAACTTTTTTCCAGGATGTTTTTATTTAATGACAAATTATACTCTTCCCCAAGACACAAAGTAACATCAGCCTCATTGTTAATCAGTGTCATTGCACTTTTTCTATCACTCCACATAAGTGAGTCAACAGTATGTTTGTTATGCATTGCTTGTGCCTTCTTGAACTTTTCCAGTGCATACTACAAAGTGGCTAGTGCTGCAGGATGGCAGCCCCTTTGGCTTTTTTCCTTCTTCTGTAAGTTTTGCCAATGGTATCAGTGAAACATCAGCATTAATAAATGTGCTGAAGTCAGCAGGCATAGAATGAGAGCCCTTAGGGTTCTTTCAAAGATAGCTTCCAAACTCAACAGGTGTTATATATGAGATTTTTGCCACTGCTCATCATTCTCAGTTATCACTAGACAAAATTCTCTTACATCTACTTTAATCTTACCGGTATCTGCAGTCAAGATTTTAGGAGTAAGTTACAGAGCAATTATGTATTAAATAATTTTGGCACATTTGGCTCAGCAGAATGTAAAGTGTAATTTGAGTGTAGCCTTCCAAACAGAAGAAAGTCACTGTGCCTGGTTTATCTGAAATATGCTATGGACACTACTAGAACATAACAAAAAAAAACACACACAAAAAACAGGAACCTCATCCAGAAAAAAAACAAAACACAAAGCCTACAAAACCCTCAGAAGAGAATATGTTAATCAGAAAGCCTTAAAAAGAAGTTTTATCAAACATGACAGATGAGGAAAAAACACAAAATCATTTTAATATTTTCAGTAACACCCCAACAGAGAAAATGCTTCTGTATTTTTTTAGCCAACTTAAAACAAAAAAAAGCAAACAAACATCCACGTAGATATCATGTGGGGTTAACAAGAAATATTTAAGTCATTGGCACTGAAAAGAGTTGCCTACAGAAAACATGGATTTTTTCAAGGCTATCATAGGTTTACGAAAGGAAAACAGACATTGGGGTTTGGCTATGATCACACAGTCAAGGCAGGAAGCCCAGGTGTCACAGGAGGACGCTGGGCTCTGATGCAGATACACCCTGGGCAGCAGCTTGGACTGCTAATGAGCGTGACTCAACCAAAACCTCAGCAAACACAAAATCCTCCCATAAGGATTGTGCTGACTGAAACCAAAGGACCATCAAGTTAAAGGTCCAATCTGCAGCTGAACAGTATCCAGAGCAAGGCAAAAAGTCAGAGTAGAGCAAACACATTCCTTCCCCAGTTAGCCCTCCCAGCTTCTACTGGGAAGAGGCTCACAGTGGAGTTCTTATTTTACTCTATTACTCTGTTGATTTCTTTTTCATTTATAGCAAGTGAAATTAAACATAGTAAGGAATTAATCATGGTGGTTTTGAAAAAGGCTGGAATTAAATTTTGGCTATATTCTAGAAAATGTCTTTGGTGTTTGCAAAATAAAGTTTTACAGTTTGGTATAGAACTTCAAAGTCTTTAATCACAAATCACAGATTAAGTGGCTCCACACAGCAATGTGGGGTAAAATAATTATTTTGCAAAACAGGTTAAAATGCAGACAAAACATGTATTATAATAATACTGTGCTGATGAAACAAGAACTTGGATCTGATTGTGAATAGTCCTTATTTATGAGTTGTTTAGGTTTTATAAATAAAAGACACTTTCCAAGACTGTGCTTCCTCTACCCTAGGAGCACTAATTTAACACTGAGTTTGAAGAAAATTTATCTTTTTAGGCTACCAGGAAAATGCTCCTCTAAATCCACTGCTCAAAGGCAAAGTAAAAGAACAGAAAAAATACTGCCACTACCTCCAACACAAGCAGACTCTATAAACAGAGAATTGTAAAGCACTTTGTGTCTATTCATGACCAAATGTCATGGTCCCAGGCCAGGCAGCAGTGGTCACAGCAGCTTCCTTTCTCAAGAAATGCTGTAAATGAAAAATAGGAAATAGTGACATGGAAAAATCAGAGATCTGATTTGCAACTCCAGGCACAGAAAATTCCATCTGTAACTTCCCAGGTAACATTTGATACTGCATACACAGTATAACAAAATTCACACTCTCCTCAGGTTTTCCTTACCAAAACTCAGTCCCCATGCTTCTTTCAACTGAAAGATTACTGGGAAAGACTTCATATTTCTTATTAAACGGCTAGGATGTTTTTCCTCAAGCTAGATTCAACAACTACTGACATAAACAGGAGTCCACACTCTTCATTCAGACTATCAATTTACATATAATGGTCTGGAAATTGCTTAGGGTTAGTTTTGTGGGGTATTGTTTTTTCTTCCTCAAGAAAATTAATTTTCAAGTAATATTTTTAGTATGTATTTAGATCCTCTATGCATTCCAATATGAGATAAATTCTGAGATAGCTACTCCAATTGTAATTAATTTAGTCTGAAGTATTTATTTCCTCTAGTATTTATTTTCATTTGAGACAGAGACACACTTTAAAAGAAACAAAGTTTTTACTTGTAAGTCATGAAATGGAAAATTTCATGTGACAGGTAAAGGCATTCCATATGTGTGTTTGGATGAAACCAAAGATATTTCAGGAAAAAAAAAACCAAAAAACATTTTTTCATGTTAATTAGGAACTTAAATCACATTCCTAAGTGCAGACAGCTACAAGATGTCAGTGCATGTAAAAATCCAGCATATTTCTTTTGTTGCATTATCAGAAAAAATATATTCAGATAATGCCAGTCTGACTCTTTTTTGTTATCTTAGGTTTTTAAAATGTTTATTTTAAAAGCATGCAATCAAACTTTTGACCCATCACTGTGGTGCAGTTAATTAAAGTTAACCAAAAAGCAAATTCATCAAACTATGAATTTCCTTAATGTATTGCAAGACCATTATTATGAAAAGTTAATGGCAAGATCACAATGACTGACTGCCACTGTTCCAGACAGAGAAGAGAGCTTGAAAATGCTCTGTGCTCTCTATAGAGGCAGATATAGGAAAGGGTGGATAATAACTTTCATATTACTCTCAAACATAGGATTCACTCTGTCTGGCTCCATGCTGTTAATATTGCTTCAGTCCAGGCTATTGTTTATTCTCATGACACTAATGAAAAAAGGAAAAAAAAATTTCAGACTTGATTTTTGGCTCATTTTACAAAACAAAAGTGTCATTAATAGCCTTCTGGATGATTCACAAGAATATAAAAAAATTCACTAAGTTGCAGTTATAAAAGTCAACAAATATGGTCTGAATGGTACCTACATATAATCTTGTTTTTCAAGTAAATGAGTAAAAATCTTTTCTCTCCTATAACAGGGAATATAAAGCTTAATCACAATAGGTGGAAGATTGTAAAAACTAACAAGTGAAATTTGTAAAATCGCATTAAAATTCAATTTCATCTATTTTTCATTCTGATCTTTAAAATATCTGAGGAGCTTTTTCTATGATTATGATTTCCTAGGTTTCTTTATCTTAAATATAGCAGCTCTTTTCTCAATGACTTTTGCTCAATGTTTTTCTCAATGACTTTCTGGGAAACAACTGTGAAAATATAATGTATTCAGATTCAATTTTTGAAGAGGTGGTTTGGTTTCTTTGTGGTGGTTTTTTGAACTTCCAGAAATCTTCATTATCTATATAATATCCATTTAGTTCAAACTTTGGATAACCAGACCAAAACAAAAATGTACAAGTTAAAAAAAAACATTTACTTCAAACAAAAATTGAGGAATGTCTACTACACTTTCAATAAACAGGAGAAATAGATATTGCTGTTTCCAAATAGGAAGAACAGACATATATGCTTGCCTGTGATTAGAAGTTTGTACTTCATTATTAATCTTCTAAAGGAAACAAAGTGATCAATCCTGTTGTCCTTCTTAAAACTAATCCTTTTTTTTAAGGTAGTATATCATTACCAGATCATTTGTAATGATGCTTGGCAACCTGATTTTGCAAAAAGAAATCCTGTGGAAATATTTAACACTAAGATGGTTCATGCCCTAATACTATAATTTCACTTTCATGGTCTCAAAGGCTATACATGAGTAAGTAGATTAGAGGTATATCAACAAACAAGCATGGCCTGAAGTCTCAGAGTAGCTATAATCATTGTTAAAACTCTTGCTCTCATTTACAGGCCAGAATTTAACCACTCAGCAATAACAGGTTTTATGTTGCATAGTTTTCAGCTGATTTAACATGGCAGATCCAGAAATGTTAATATATATACTTATATATACACATGTGTTTTATACACATTCTGTGTATATGTAGTGTATTGTGAATACACACCCTCAAGTGTCTGTACTGGGACCAATACTGTTTAATGCCTTTGGTGACACGGACAGTGGCATCCAGTACACCTCAGCAGGTTTGAGGTGACACCAAGCTGTGTGGTGTGGTCAACATGCTGGAAGGAAGGGACAACACCGAGAGGGACCTTCACAGGATTGAGGGGTGGGTCTGTGCAAGGGAACCTCATGAAGTTCCACAAGGCCAAGTGCAAGGTCCTGGGCCAGGGCAGTCCCAAGCACAAGCACAGGCTGGGCAGAGAATGGCCCCTGAGAAGGTCTCAGGGTTCCTGGCTCATGAGAAGCAGGCAAGGCCAAGGGCAGCAGGCAGCAGCTGACTGCACAGCCCTGGAGAGGAGCACTCCAGGGCCCCCTCTATAAAATGAGAGCTATTTAAAGCTCGGATAAATGGCACCCTTCCAGCAACTGACAGCCCTTGGCAGAAGCAGTGGATCAACCCAGCAGTGAGACTCTTGTATGCTGCACACCAACCTGTAGGTGCAGACTAGTTGCAGGCAAACCATGTAGGTTAGGTACTGCAGGTATTGGCCCTGAACACCCAGCTAAGGGCTCTGACATAGCAGGCTGATGCAGCAGGAGGGAAGGCAGATAAGGTCTTGACTCAGCAGCATAAGTTCTCCCACCTTGTTCCCCATGTCCTTTTTCTTAAAACACATTCATTAACCAATTTCTTATCAGTGGGTAAATCTGATCCACTGAATGACTCAGCAGTATAGCTTTGTCTCCCAGTTTTTTGGATGTCCACGCCCAGAGAAGTCAATTGTTTCCTAATTTTCAAAGGACCCCTAGGACCTGAAATTAACCCTTGTCATTCTCAATCAGTGCTGGCTTTTCAGGAAATAGATGTAAATTAAAATAATCAGCTTGATGAAGCATTAAAACTATTATTAAGTGCTATTATCTGGATTTCCCAGACTCTTACAATATTTTCAAATTTATAATCAACCATGAGCATTAATCCAAACCATTAAGCAGTTGGATTACAAATTGTCTGCATCAACCCAAGGAAACTTCCTGACAGGATCAACAACAGTAATTAAACTAATTAAACATCACCAGCAGCTAACATTATTGAAGTAAATCAAAAAAGAGGAGGTAGGGAGGCATGTTTGCATTATGAGGAAGTCACAATCTTGTTGAATTAGCATTATGCACCATGGCCTGTAGATCTTGCTTCTGAAAACTCCCTGAACTCTTTAATGACAAAATACATGAAGTGAAAGCTCTGATTAGACACAAAGATCAGCAATAATTATTCAGTAGCAAAGTCATAGGA
The DNA here is from genome assembly GCF_048771995.1 of Taeniopygia guttata. Lineage (NCBI taxonomy): Eukaryota > Metazoa > Chordata > Aves > Passeriformes > Estrildidae > Taeniopygia > Taeniopygia guttata. Next base: position 27,971,137 of record NC_133025.1, on the reverse strand, counting down.
AGGCATAGGTTACAGTACTGCCTCCCAAGCAGTTTCAACACTTCAAGAGCAGATTTAGCAGGCAAGCTATACTCCACATCTAAGCATGGGAGGCCAGAGGAAAGAGCCATCATCTTTTGGTTACCACAGCTGCAGCACAGCACATGGATACTATTCACAGCACAGAGGATACTATTCACTACAATCTGAATAATACTGCTTTGTGCATTAACCAAGCTTCTCTATTTTTGTGGTCTTTTATCAGTCTGAAATCTGCTTACATATCAAATCCGCTTATATATGTAAAACCAAGGATCTGTACATTTTGATTTTGTCTCTCCCTACAAGTGCCTTGGGAGCAAGAAGAGATTGACTCTAGGAGCAATGCTGCTGCTGGCAATGGGTGCTCTCACAGGGAACCACAGCAGCTTCCAGCTGTTCCTGGAAGCTTTTCCACCACAGCAGCTCCATTTCTACCTACAGGCAGTTCCTGCAGGTCAGTCACTTGCAACACTCAGCATCTAATGTGAAATGATGCAGATCTCAGCTGACTTCCCATGAAATGGGGTGGTCTACATCAAAATCAGGTATGAAAACTAAGGTACATGATGCAACTTGCATGTGTATACAAATACATGCATTCAATTAATTATGCACAGGTTTTTTTTTGAAGGAGGAGGTTCTTGTTACTTTTGACATATTTTTTTAAAACAAGTCTCTGAATTCAACAAAGCTTCTACAATAAAAATAAATTTAAAGGTCTTATTAATAGAAAATGAAACAGCAATGTCTACAGAAACATTTCCTTTGGAGTTTCTTGACGCTAATGAAATTACTAATAGTATAAATGCCTCCTACTAAAAGGGAAAATTCATTCATCAATACTAAAATATTAATCATTCAAGTGAGGAAACTGAATGAATGAAATATACTACTATAGCCACTTTATCACAAGTCAACTCGTGCAAAAATCACTTCCAAATTCTCACATGTAAAACAGTAGTTTGAAAAATAATAGCAGTTGCCTTCTGAACACAGAAAGGTTCAGCTCACAAATTGTAAAAACAAATTTTAAGTCCCATCCCAAAAGCGCAGTTTTACAGTCATTCAATAGCTGAAGTTGGAAAACTGTTGCAAGGGAAAGTTAAATGATATCCAGAGAACATAGCTGAAAAACCATGTAAAGAAAAAAAATCAGACTGGAAAAGTCTGTTTAATAGATAAAACTTCAGATGTTCCTTTTATGTTATCCCCGTCTCTGACATGCTAGCCCATTAATATCTGAACTGTGTCAAATAAAATGCTACAAGACCTTCCACTAAAAAGAATCATAAGAAATTGATACTGAATATTAAACATTTGTAACTTTCTTTTAGTCTGACTCATTTTTTAGATTGCTGTTTCATTATTAGAATTTACACTGGTGTTTGTGCTTTTGCTGCCAAGCATTACCTGTTTTCTCTGTAGCCTTCAAATGCTCCAAGGTACTTCTACAGAAAACATCTTCCAAATGTATTTTTAATGCCTCCCCACAGAGGCATTCTCAGAATCAATACATCTCCCATGTGTGTATCCTAAAACCTGATATTCTTATTCAGTGCTCAAATATTCTTGTTGAAACTGAGTGGAAACACCCAACCATGAAACTCCAGAATAAACTCTGGATACAAAAATCAATGAAGACAACTAAGAAAAGAAAATGTTATTTTGCAGGAAGCAATCCCCACATCTCCTAATTTGTCAGTCCTGGTCTAAAGACAACACCAAAAAAACCAACCAACCAACAAAAAAAAAAAAAAAAAAAAACCCAAAAAACCCAAAAAAACCCCAAAAAAACCCTCAGATAAACTTGTCTTAAGTAAAAATACATAATATATCTTTCTATGCCAGTTTTAATGAAAACACAATTTTCCCAAAAGCCTTCCCAAATTTTACAGCTGTCTTAGTTTGATAAAAGATGCTGCCTTCCTTCACTTTTGTCACTTAGATCTTTATAAAAAATACTAAACCCAAAAGTGACAAAAATGCAGATAAAAATTTCTTACTTTGAGCAATAGTCTTTATTGTCCTTTTGCCAAAAGGAGTCTCAGTCTCAGTAACAGTCTCTCAATCTTTGCACAGTCTGTTTCTCTGAACAAACTCCATCTCTCTGAAGACTGCTGAAAAATCAAGCACTGCTCTGTTGCTTTCCATGGCTGGAGCCCTGAACCATTTCAAACATACAACTGAATCTTCACTTGCTAAAACACATCACCAAGGCTCCACAAACTGCAAATATCAGAGTTTGCTGACTCTGATACAAAGGCACAGAGAACAGTCAAAGCTGAGATCCAGCACATGCTCTCAGCTGATGCAGGGGTTCATTCTTCTGCTACAGCAGAGCCAGCTAAACCAGAGATACACCAACCATCCCCTTAGAGGAACAGGCTGCCATCCTACACTTGGGTTTACTTTACTCCAGTTGGAAAGATGTAGAGATTAACAAGACTGGAGATGACATGAAACCATATGTTAAGTGATTTCAAAGCTAGTCCCTAAATAGGGAGGGTTTAAGTGGAGCATTTCAAGTTGCATCTCTTTTCATGCTAATTCCTGCCAGATTTTGAGTAACAACGTTCAAAATTAGCAATTGAAATATCTGAATCATGGAATAAAGCATGATCTTCTTGTTGTATGCCTATTTTGCTTGGCTAGTTTAATGAAAAATGTATCATTGAGAAATGTAACATTAGAACTACTGAGTTGGAGCAGGGCACCTCAAACAGGAGCACCACAGCATAGGAGGTAGATTCTAAGGCCAGTTTTGTAACTGAATTCCTCTCTTGGCACTTATGTTGGCGTTTTACATATTATGAGTTTCCATTTAATTAATGAATTATATAATTATAGAAGAATGGAATATCAGACCCACGTGAGACATAATATACAAAGAAGAATAAAGCAAATTATATTATTTCTTCTTAAATTTTATTCATTTTGGAACAACACAAGATTCAGTAAGGTTTGTTCTGGCTTTAAATAGTGAAGACCTCTGTACAGAGAGCATTAGCCCAACAATCTAACCTCAAAAGCACTAAAAAGCATTAAAAATATGTTGGTTCATGTGAAAATTCCAAAGAGTTCAAGATGTTTCACTAACACTTGCTTCAGCTGAATCTCATCCTAACTCGGACAACACTAAGTGAAATGTTTCAGGTTGAACTAATCACCTTTGCTAAAATATATGTCTAACTCATCTTCAATACTTGGAGAATGATAAAATGTTGAAGTATTTATCCACAGGCAGTAGGAATCTCAACTTAAGTGTCCTGTGTGGTCTAGGTTCTAATTTTAGATTGGTTTGTTGGGCTTTTTGCAGAGCTTTAAACACATGATCAGCACTCAAGTAAACATCAGGCAGATAGCTTGACACAGCCTGGTGAACATCACTTATAATAGTTCTCCTACTTAGTAACACGGATTCATCATGGTTTGGCCAATCATTTATTGGTAAAATGCACAATACATGAATTCAGGGAAAGCTCAACTAATTTAAAATGGGAAAAAGCAGCACCAATCATAGTGCTTGCAATTTTTAATTGGACTCCACTGTTTTGTAGTACACATTTTGTCTACTACACATTTCTCTATCCAGTCCATTAGCCTCTTAATTCTCATTTCATTTTTAAGTGGATGAATCAAAGGAAAAACTTAGCAACTGGATTATGGAGTTCAGGCTTTTCCTGCCAGAACAGATCTTTAATGGCTCAAAGCTGAATAGACAGACAACAAGTTCTTTGAGAAGACAGGGTATTTATACACTAGGTCGCTACTCTGATTAAGAAAGCAGGAGTGGTTATTTTTTTGTTTTAAAGTACATAAAAAGAGAGAGACAAATCCAATGCAATAAGTCAATAATGAACCCACAGAGTTCTTAATTTTCTACTAAAACTCCCTAAAACACTTGGTAATGCCCTCAGCAAAATGGCTGTAATGGACCGCTGGGCCCTGACCAACATAAGACAAGTTTAAAGAATTGGATGAAAATTGTGTTCTCAAGTAGCTCTGCTAAGGTATTAACGGCACTGTCTGAACAGTTCACTCTCTGAAAAGTATTCTGAAATGTCATCATGTTCTTTAGTCTTTAAAATATTGTCTGTGGTTAGTGCTAATTAGAAGATTCAATATCTGGGCTCAGTGATGAATAGTGATCCTTTAGATTTCCATTACCTCATAGCAAGGAGGAAACAAAAAATACATAAAAACCCCACAGTCTTAGTAAAAGAGCACAGCACTTAAGTGACTTAGAAAAGAACGATGAAAACAATGGTCTACATTTATTTTATGAGAAATTCTAGCAGTAATAAGAGTTCTTTAAAAAAAAAATTATATGAACCATTTTTCCTTCCTCCAGTTTCTTTTTGTATTGAAAAATATAGAAATATTCTTCCTAGTACTCACACTCTCCCTGTTCTATTTTTAAATAAAAATGAAAAATAGAGAAATCATTAAAAATACTTGTTGAAAAATAATAAGGTATTTTGAGTATTTGGAAACAGAAGAACCCATATGTTTTTGAAAATTACCATACTTATTCTGCCTACCACTCAAAAAAAAAAAATTAAAAGGTGTGCTAGAAAGAGCATTATGGCTTTAACATGATTCTCTTGGTTACTAGAAAGTAAATTTCTGTTTAAAAATTTCTCAAAACAGTCAGTTTTCCATATAATCACACACTAAGAGCATACTAAAAACCGGTTGTGCTGAGCACTAAGAGATTTTACGGAGAAATTAGGAAAAACAACATGCAATGTAAGTGCAAGTTAGAAGTGTAAGTTATAGAGTTAAAGTGTAAGGCAGAAAGTGCTGCTACACATCTGGCACTAGCATAAGGCATCCGATTTGGATCAGGGCTCTCAGCACTGCAGGGGAAGTGAAGGATTCAGCTTTCTAGTCCAAATGCTGGACATTGTACCCCTCAAAAAAATGCAACTAATATGCTCAAGAAGGGCACAACAGCCTGAAAGCTCCTGGAACATTTATCTTTTAGGTCACAGTAGCAGCTACCAGAGAAAGCTGGGCGCCAGGCAGACGTATGTGCTCAAAAATCTTGCTGACAGCATGAAGACCATATGGCTCCATGTTTGCCATGTGCCAAAGACTAGCCTAAATCAATCAAACTGTAATAGAGAAGTGTAGGGATCCAGATGTTTTAATTCACTCGAGACAGCAAATCCCTTCCATTTAAAATAGCATGCCTTCTTCCCACAAGCTGCTGGAAGGACTTCAGATATTTACCCTCTTGATCAGCATGGTTAAAGAAACAAATGCAAGATTGAGACACTGTACTTGGAAACAGATGAGCAAGCTCTGAGCCTCTGGGTCTCTCAAACTTTGGATGTTCCAAATACAGAGGGAAAGACAGAAAAAGGGAAAAAAATGTCATATTCTTTATCAACCAATTTCAGAACTTCTCTACTTGGTGACCTCTTCTAAACACAGAGAATCAGAAGTCATCCAATTTTGAAGTTGGTAAACCATTTAACAGGTGTTTGGAATACAGTGACCTTCAAATAAAGTTTGCATACTTAAAAACTAAGTAGAAATCAGGATGATGTCAACAGTTCTGAATTTTTTTCCTGTCATTTCTCCCATTCTCTCTCTATTTCTGAGCCTTTCTACTTGAAAGACAAATAATTTCCTCAAAGAAAAATATGTAAAAACATATTTTGACTTATTTTGTCAACAATATTTCATAAAGAAAACGTCTTCCAAAATAATTTGCATTAAGAAACAGTGTTGAGTCATTCTGCACTCCTTTCCTGTGGTAGCTGTGATTCAATCAAGTAGGGCCTACGTACAAAGTTGTAAAATTACATTACATTTGCAATTCCAAACAAGACACATATTTACCAAAACGTCTGTGCATTAGTAGCAAATGTATTTTGCTTAGTATATGTGATTTTACTAAGTATAGTCTTTGTTGGTGGTTTGAAGTGACCACATCTGCTCTTGCCAATTTGAAATTTAGTTTTTTTATAACAGGATGGCTTTAAATGCTGCAGAATTTTTCACTTTGGAGAGACATTACCAAAGATACATTTTTTTAAACATTATCACTTCTATTTTCAAAGCATTTGTAAATCACAGTGCTGCACATACTTCTTACGGCTCCTATTCAAAAGTTCTAAGGAGAAGCATTCTCCCATTCAACACACTGCTCACTGCTGTATTTCACAGCTTCTTAAAAATGGGATTATTAATTTTTTTTTATGTGAAGCTTTGAATAATTACTTCATTTAGAGCATTTCAGCACTGTCAGACAGTAAAGACTTTTAATCTCCAATTATAGACAACAGTGATTACCTATTCCTTAAAAATATAACTAGCTGAATAAGAAAAAGAAGAGATCAAAGCCCTTGGAGCACATATCCTTGGGACTGCAACAATCAGTTCAGTAACTTAATAAGATTCTACATTCACACAACACATGTAAGCTGTCAACTCCTCTAACTGTGAAGTTCTCCCAACCACAATAAAGAGCAACCTTCATGAAAGGCAGAAGAAGTCTCTTTCCACTTTCTGAAAATGCCAAGAGCTTCTGGGGTGCCAGCAGCATGTGCTGTGAGAGACATGGCTTCCCTGCACATCCTTCAGCTCTAAGCAGCAAACTCAGCATGGTCTCAGACTTTATCAGAGCTTTCCACAGCTGGGCTTGCCATCAATTATTTCCATTGATCATGAGCCTCAAAGGGTTAGATCTCCCTGATACATCCTAAAGTGCTCTCTGAAGCTTCTAACTTTTCCTGCTCTCTATGTAACTGACATGGTTAAGGAAAGTCATTGGAGAATGCCTTTCCTGCTCTCAGGTTTCCATAATTCACCAGGTTAGGGTACCTAGCTCCACAGCAGCCATCAAGTTCCCCATATCTCTGTGACAGACTTGGGCCAAGACCAAGCCAATGGTACACAACCTACAGCCCAGTTGTCGTGGAGATTTGGCTTATCAATGGATGAGAAAGCACTTTCTTCAGGGCTGCCCAAGATCATTCCCAGAGCAAAGATCCAAGAGAAGGGTTTTCACACAAAACCTTGCACCTCCCACAATAAAGATATTTCTATGCTCTTGTCTTCTCTAACATAAATAGACACTGACATGTAAATATATGTGTATGCAATTATTTGGAAAATTCCTAAACAAAACACTCCCTTACATTTGCCATTCTCTTCCTGGGAAGGGGATGAAAGCAACAGCATTTGACAGCTATTAGACAACTTGTTTAATGCATTCCTGAAAGTGTTTAATGAGCACCTCACATGAACAAAAATTTCCTCTAAACCTGCTTCCTCACCTACCTATAAAACTGCATTGCTCTGGCAGCTGGGCAAGATGGAAAGATGCTTAAGTCTTGTTGTTTTGTAAGGTTTACCTTAAAGCTCTAAAAAAACCCCAAAAAATACTAATGGAAAGGAAGAGAAAGATGACATGGAGCGAAGTCAAGCTCAAACAGGGCATCTAGGAAGATGCTAAGCTTCAACTTGCCAAATTTCTGACACATTATACCTCAGGGGTGAGATCAGACATTTTCTGAAGGAGACGGGTGTGACCTGGCCTTCACATGATGTTGAGGGATCTGCAGCCCATGGTAGTAACACCATTTATGGGATCTTGCAGGTTCTTACATTAGTCAACTCTTCCACAGGTTAGCCAAAAATCCTTCCTAGCAGCACTTCTGATTTGCCAATTTAGCAACTGCCTAACTCTGCAGACCCAGTACAGTTATCATAGTTCTGCCTCAGTACTGTTCCCTCTCATTTACCTATCAGAGTTCATGACAGTGTATATAGATATCTAATTTGACAATTCAGTCGCTACTATTCCTATATGCCTTCCATTTCTTCCACACTTCCTATTTATGAGCAAGCACTAGAAAGTACTTCCGTGCAAACTTGAGGTTAGTGCTTTGTACTCTTTAATTGTAAGGTTTCCCATTTTTCTTTTTTCTTGCACATTCTTCTTCACTCTCTCTCTTCTGGTCCTACACTGATCCATCTGTTGTAGAGCTCTCCCACAGCCAGAGCAAAATAAAATATCTCATGGGAGAGCAGTGATTATGCACATTCATGTGCATGCAAGATCCTGAAGCCTCTTTCATCATGCCTAACCCAAGCTGCCTAACAAAACACACAGCATGGTAGAAGCAGCATAAAAAAACAGGGTAGATTACTTTCACCACTTTCTCTTGACTTCTTTCATGCTGGTCACATTTCAGAAATACTCTCACACTGTTACTTCTGCCCCATCTGCCTTGTGCCATTTCAGTACCACAGCATAGTTTTTCTTTGCTTACTGGGAGCACCTTACTGACCAAGATCCATGACACACAATCTGAAGAAATTTACTGAAAAGGACGACACTGCCTTATCTGTCAAATGCACCAGTTCTGCAAATAAACTAGTTGGAGACCTCATCTGGTGGTCATATTCCAACTACGTTTGGCATTTCCATCATTATTTAAATAAAAGCACTGTGAGCATACATATTTTCACAAAACCAACGCAGCATTATACTTGCACACGTGCCTGGTTTCTGTGAGTACAAGATGAAGCAAAAACAGATAGAAAACCCTCCTACAGGCTTCAGCTTCTCTACAGCTGCATCCACAGCAAATTCTCAGTTTATGCATCAGATTAAAAGGCTCCATCTCTTAGAAAACAAGGCATTTAAAAAATTTTGCATGATGCTACACAAGTATCAAGAAAGTATCAAATAATATTTTGCCTGCTTATGAATCTAAGACTTCATTCAGTCAACTAAGAGATCGAATAGTGAATTTCTGTTAATAAAATCGTGTCATTCATTGTTTACTCTATTACAAAAATTTCACCACTTCTTAAATATAATTTTATTTCTTCCTGTTCTTTAGGACAGAAAGCATTCTGTGAAGTCTTAGTAAGACTAATGTACTTCACAAAAAAAAAAAAACCAAGATGTTTTAGGTCACAGAAAAATAAAAATCTCATTTTTCTTTTTAAAACACCAACAGTGAATTTCTAGAATTTTAAGTGCTTTTTGGAAGGAACATAACCTGTTTCTCTAAACACAACATTTGCATTTTAGTTCAGTGAATAGAGAGGAATGCAAGCACCTCTGAAGACCTGTAGCTAGTCTAGTCAAATGTAGATTACAGATCTGTGAACTGAGGCAAGGAATTAACAAAATTCAGGCTTTCTATGGTAACCACAGTCAACTTCAGAAGGAACAGGGCCTTGAACAGTAAGTTCCTCCACCTAAAGAGATCCAGTCCTCACGGCCTTTTGATAGTGGGCACCAGCAGCAGTAACCACCTTCCAGGTAACACTTGCAGCTTGAGTTAAAACACAGAGGAGGAAAACCCAATATATTGGTATTTATTCAGTCAGGAAACCCCATCTCTCACATTTTAAAAAGTGTCCCAGCTAGAGGATTTCCTGGTTAACAGCATTTGCTATCTCCCCTCCCAAAGTCAAGGCACTATGTTAGAAATGCAAGTATCATTAAACAAAGTGTCACAGAAGACAAGACTGTGGAAGAAAGAGGGAAATTCCTGTGTATTGTCACAAGCACATGCCTGGAAAAGGGCAGGACCAATATTCCAGATACAGCTCCCTGGAACTAGTGTCTATTTCACACCAGGTTACCTCTGGATAATCCTGATTCTCTAAACACCTGCTGGAACCAAGCTCTGTTTGAGGAGGATGGATGGACACTGCTCTAACACAGGAGAGCCTCTGCCTTGGTAACGAGGGCAATTACCTGGAGAGGTAAATTCAATCCTTCTCAGGCAGAGACCACAACCAGGATCTCGTGCTTTTTGGAGAAGCACTCTAAGGATTTCTGTTAACCAAAAAATCCAGTGGAGACAGCAGCTCCAATTCAACTGAAGTTATGCAGACCAGGTCACACCCGACTTAAAAAATTTACTCAGACAGATGAAAGATTACAGGTGTCCAAAAACCTGTATCTCAACAGGTGAGGGAAAGGTGAAAAGATTCTACAGACATTTCTAAGCCTGTGGTTTCGCTAATTTATTATGCCAGGGATCTGTCACACTAATTAGGAGTTATCTAATGATTGCATGTGCCAAACCTGGTTACCTGCAACATAATATTATGACTTTGTTACAGATTTAAGTGAAATTAATATAGCTAAGGCATATTTTGATGCCTGAAAGCTACACCACTAAAATTAGTTATATTAAGTTTTCTTAGTTGCCACACAAATTTTACTGGCCACATCTCATGCAGCTTTGCTTCAAAGTCATCCCAAATCTTCTGGCTCTGATCCCAGCAAGACATTTTAAGACTCACTACTTCTACAGACATAATCTGACACTGGAGATTCTTAGCCAAATAAACATGACTAGTATCAAAGATTTTGCTTGAGCAACATAGTGAGTGTAATGACAGAAACATGCAGAAGATAAAACATCACAAGACTGACACACAGCACAGTCAGCAGTCTGGCAATAGTTAAAAAAGTCTCTGTGTAGGCACTCGGCAGATGTAAGTTACTTCTGCCAGGATAAGCCTTAAGACTTCATCTTTATTGGAACTGGCTTTGCTGACATGTGCTTCAAAGCCATTGTGTGAATACTCTCCAAAAAACTAGAAAGAACAAAGGGAAACATGGCATACAGGATGAAGTCTTATTTATCATCTACTTACGGAGCTCAGGTTGCATGAACAAACTACACAGTCACGATCTATAAATGCATCTGTCTTATTTTTCAGACTTAAAGATCCCAGACTAAAAATTGTTTTCTTTCCCTGCATCTCTATCATGCCTGCTTAATTAATGAGAATCAACTGACTAAAATGCAGAAGGACCGATATTCTCATTTCACTTGAGAGTTAAAGAACAGAATTCTTTTCCTTGCAGTGCAAGGAACAGAAAAACACTTGAGCCTTTCAGCTGATGATGTGCTTACAGTTCCACATATGAATATTTGGACTTCAACCTAGCCCCTTTTATTTGCATACAAAGTTTTTCATTGCTGTTTTGTAATATGGCAAACCTACTTTGGTAATGTTAATTAACAGTTGCTTCTTTTCCTCAAATTGATGAAAAAACGGTTCTTTTTAAGAAAAAAAACCCCAAACCATCAGAAATTCTATCTGGATTGCAAATTCTGTCCTGGTCATGTATTTTTTGTACAACATTGAAGTGATTAAAGAGTATTCTGCAAGACATTGTGACTTACAGAATTGAAGACTGTAAGAAAAACAATCATGGGGTTGGTTTTTATTCTAAAGCTGGGCTTAAAAACAGAGGACACCGTATACCAATATCTGTAAAATTAATGCCACACTAACAACAAAATAAAACAACTCAAAGAGTTCTGACTAGCTTGGTAACTAGGCATTAAGTATTGTGCCTGGAGATCTGGCCAATGTGGTGCCATATTTATGTGAAGGTGAACTGTCTGCAAATTCAGATACAAGTTTTTGTCCATATGGAAAAAGCTGCTTTCAGCATTAACTGCTCAGAACTCTAAGTAAAAAAGCAGCAGGTGAAACACTTCTGTGTATCAGTAACATTGCTAAGGTCGTAGCTGTTTTATGCTGCCTTGAAGAGGTAATCAAGCATGAACAGAGATAAGCAATGAATTTACTAAGTAGGAATGATTAGCATGCAGTAAACGGGAGGTAAAATGATGCTGAGCTATATAACTGAGAACCATTCTAAACATGCTTTAATAATTTTTTTTTCTCCTAGAAGCAAACAGAATTATTTGAACTAGCACAGACTAATAAAGAGCCCTCTGCAATGCTTGCTGCTTGTCTCCTCTTGACAGATTCAGAGGTAGGGTGGAAAGGAAGAAGGCAGAGATCCAAAAGTTAGGGCTCAAGTGGCTTTATTCCACTGCTCATATTCAAGCATTTCATGTTGGAAGTCACAGATATCAGTGCTGCATGTAGTTTTATGAGATGCATTTTACAGAATGTGAACAGTTGTAGTCCTTGAAAACATGAAGCAGTGTCGATTTCAGGGAGCTAGATTTTTGAATAAAAATTTCTGAAAGCATCAGAAGACCATGATATCTGCAGGAACCTGCTACATAGAGGTAACTCATAAGGGTTTATTCTTGATGAATAAATAATGATCATTTGGGGCTTATAATAGGATTCCTGGAAATATATATATATATACATACATACATATGCATATATATATATCAAAGTGTTGCTTGTGTACATCACTGTCCCAGGTCAACTTTACACTGCACACTGCATAAACAATCATTTTTTCACAGAGGCATTAACCTTTAATAAAGAGGCTAATGCTGTGCCTGAAACCTGTTCTTCAGCAGAATAGTGAAAATGATCAGCAAGGCTCCTGTGACCATCCCCCATGAAGTGCTGCAGTCCCTTGACACAGGGGATCTGGGGCTGTCACTCTCGAGCACCACCACCCTGCCAGCACACAGGCAGCTGTTTCAGCTTTCAGATCCTCTTGAACAAAATATGCTCCCCTGAGGGTAAAGCTCAATAAACATCAACCTTCTTCAAATGAAAGTGTCTGAGGGTCTATGGCTTGGGCATATTGATCTCAAAAACTTCCAGCAACTCAAATAATTTGTGTAGCACTTTTACACTTAGAATAAATACCTCAAGAAAGAAATCTGATTCCTTCCCTTGGCATTCTTCCAAATATCTTAATTATTTGGCAATGTTGCTGCATAGGTAATGATCAATATAAAATAAAAGGCAACACTACTTATATCTACCAGCCTTGGCTCTCAATTCCATCTGCCAGTGCCATAGGACTGTGAGATCCATTTGCTGCACTAGGTTGCCCACAAGATGGTCATCTGAAATGTGTATAACTCACCATAGTCAATCATGTGCAGTTAATTGTTGTTAAACATGTGATAAATCACTATAACAAATTACCTTCTTTATTTAGCAAATATGCCTTGAGAACAGATTTTCTGATTTAATGGCATAGTTCTGTCCATTATCCCATTAGATACACATTGCTAGAAATACCCTGGGCATCCCATTGCCAAACATATGACTTAAGCTATTAAAGGGTCTTCAAATAACATCAGTTCCTTCTGCTCTTGATTATTGAAGAATGGCCCTATACAATATCACCCATTAGATCAGATCACTAAAAAAGTGAAAAGCAAACAATAAGAAGTCCCACTTCCTATCAGCTTCTCACCAAAACTCCTATCCCATATACCTGCCAACAGTTTTGAAACAGTTCCACTAACCTGATTATTTTCTCACAGCAAAAGTTTTCAGAATGATGTCTCACAACAAACCACATCAGAGCTGGCAGGGCATCCCACTGCAAGAAGACACTAATAGCTATGCATGGGAAAGGAAAAATTCAATGCTCTGATTCCAGCTGTTTCCTGTATCTAGCGTGAAGGAATAATTACCTATTTCCTCCTCCTCTTTTTATTTTGGTCTAATAAATTTTGAAACACTGAAACATATACTGGAAATTTTGGCCTAATCCAAAATATTTTAAAATGCTTGACAGAATACAAAAGTTATATACAAATCTGTTGCATATTAATATTGTGCTCCGTTCAGAGCTGTATGAATACTTATGCTAGATTGGATCTATAATGTCACATAGAACTGAAATCTGTTTCAGTACGATTTTATGCAGCCAGAATTTTTTAACAAGTAAAAATCAAGCATCAGTTATGGCGACATTTTGAGATACGAGCTCACATATAATAAACGCTGGTTTGTGACTTTATTCTTCCTTCTTCCAAAACCACTTTGTTTTGTTTTAAAAAAACAAGGCACTACAAAAACACATTAAATTAAAGCATGAAGTGTTGAGCAAATGCGTGAAATTACATAGCTGGTCAGTCTGTTAAAAAAAAAAAACAAAACCAAAACACAGTGTGGTAAGTAAAATAGTAATGTCAGAAGAAAATAGATCTTTATAGCATAAAGCTGCTGTTCAAAAAAAAATGGATCTGAAAGCTTTTGTATACCTTAGGGAAATAAGAAGTATCTTGCAAGTTCAGTTCTGCTCAGCCCACTTGGTGTCTCCTAGAGATGCATTTATCTGCCAGCTAAGAACATAAGCTTTATTCTTCCAATAAATATATTCATTTGATTTCACACACTGCTCTAGGCTCCCAACATTAAAAGCAATGCCAACATATAAACACTCTTGGCTTATGCTTTTAGTCCTTAGCAGGGATATAACACAAGAAACCAGCAGCAGAATTCTGCATTTGTCTTCCAATCCACTTATTTCATGTGCCTTTGTTCATACACCCATCCCACTGGCAAGTTCACACCATGCTCCTAAGCCTCCTCTAAACTTGCAAAGCTGGAGTGACGTGGCCTAAACAAACCCAGCAGCAAGCAGTACATGCTGTCATTGCGAGTTGTGTCAGAGCTGAGATGGGAAACGCTGTCTTGGCAGCACCCTAAGGAGCCTATTTCAGCTGGAAACTGCTCCTCTGAGATTTCTTGACAGGGCTAATTAGAGGTACACATCCAGTCTAGACATCAATCTATTCTTCCAACTGACTTACTGATTTCTTTTATTATTTATAGTTATTTTATGAGAAAAACAACATACAATGCAGGAGCAAACTGAAAATTCTATGCTGGCATATTACATGGCCATGAAAGTGCTGTAGTGATCCAGGTGAGAAAAACAGATGATCTCCTTCTGTTCGTACAGCAGGAAGTACTTCCTGTAATTGCTTAAGAAGTTCCACAGCAGTGCTTACCAAGCCATCTTGTCTGCCTTGTCCCAGAGCCATGAAAGTAATAGTCCCTACACAGGACAAAATCAGTTTCACTAAACCTGTGAATTTTCAGTCATTCGTCTTCTTTCTCAACTTAATGAAAAGAAGCACAAAATGCTTCTACTGCTTATTATTTAAGTGTTGACACCTTTGCTTCACCTAGATCAGCTTAATCCTAATACAAGTAGATTTATTACTTGTTGGAAAAATCCATCTTGTGTCTTTAATTCTAAGAAATATTCAAGTAGTTCAGTGTACAAGAATCATGTTCAGACACAGCAAAAGAGGAAAGTTACAACCTACTTAGGGTGAAAACCATCAAATCCTTTATTAATCTCATAATATGACAGACTAATCCATTACTGTGGGTTCTTACCTCAATAATCTTGTCATGAATTTGCAGGCCTTCTGCTTTGTCTGCAGGTCCATTTTCCAAAATCTTTGACACATAAATTCCCTCAGCAGATTCCTCCTGATTGTTCTGTACCAGGCAATAGGGGAATTGCAAAAAGGGCCACGTTAGTACAAAAATTGAGAAAGTACTAAAATCAGCAGCAATGAAAACCGTAAATCCACCTGAAATATGCAGCTCATTTTTCTAGCTAAAAATTAATCTCCTTGAGATTTTTTTTAACACAAAGTAGTTATTAATCAAAAGGACAGAATTAATGAACTATTCCAGCAATTTTTATAAGATTATCCATTTACTTCCGGTTATTTTAGTCTAAATGAGACACAGTGTGCAACAGTAATCCAATTCCAGCTAAAATACTTGGAGCAAACCTCAGACGTAACAGCAGCCAGTGACTAGCAGATAAATGCACAGTGGAAGACACTAATAAGAATGAATGCACAAGTGTTTCTCTCAGAAGGAAAAGGGCTCCTGCAGTACTGCTGCTTGCAAACTGCCTTACTGCATTTGAAAATAAAGCTCCAAGGAACAACGTGACACTAGTTAGCTGGCACGTAACAGTGAGAGGATTTGGTTGGAACTGGTTAACCTCATAAATCCTGTTCACATGGGAGATTGAGAACTTGCTCAACTATGAAATCCATACAGACGAGCTGTGGACAAAGAGAGAATCCATCTCCAGCTGATCTCTATGCAACAAATCCACATAAGGTTGAATTTGAAACAGACAAGTTATCTACCACAGCTGCAACAATATAACTGATGCTGTACATGCTGGAATTACTTTATTTTGTCATATGATACTTAAAAGTAGTTTAAAAAAATTACTAATAAAGAACAATGTCAAACAGACAGTGCCTACTTACAGGGTTTAAAGTGTTTATATAAATAATAACCTAGCTAGCAATAACTGAAGGAATCTTTTTCCAGCTGATTTATGCTTTGGATTTCAGTTTATATGATGCTTATTTTCCTTCTGTGACTGGTGACTCCCTGACCAACAGCACAGTTCATATGTGCACAGGTTTCTAGTCTAGGTCCTATACTCTCATGGGGAAAATCCTTTTTAACTTTCTATTAAGAAAACTGTGAAGACATATGTAAAACATTCTTTACACAATGTGGCAACATTCTTATGGACACTTGACCCAGGTAGATTTAAGGTCAATAAATATTTGTTCAGCAGAATATTAGTCAGACTATGTTTTCATAAATTCTTTTTTTTCACAGAGACTCATATGTGTCAGGAAAGAAGCAAAAGAGAAACACAGTAACAGTTCTAGCAATATTTTGAAATTATGAACAAATAGATTTCCACTGACTTCCCATCTAAGCAGTGAGAAATGAAAGTCTGATAAAAGAAGCATAATGGCCATTCGCGAAAATGCAAGAGGGATGTGGTTTGGTTTTAATCTGAGAAAACAAAAAGGTAGATTATAGCACCTTCATCCGTCTAAAACTGTATTTCTTACCATCGGAAATTTCATTGGCTTTTTTCAATAGCAATGTATGACCTGTTTTTAAAAAAGGGTATTTCAGTCTGGCTTGTGGTCCCCATCAGTTGCATGTGCTGGTACCCACCACTCCTGACAGGAAAGCACAGCACAAGGCGCACTGAGCTCTGGCACTGTCACACAGCCCAGGGGCTGTGCACAAACTGTGCCTGCAGCACACGGCCCTCCAGCCTGGCTTTGATGTGGTGTCCTCAGGGGAAACAGTCCTGCCAGCCAGACAGAGCCGGGGTCCATCAAAGCAGCCTCGCTCCCTCAGAATAATGAATCACCTTTCAGAAACACACTTATGAAAAGCAAGTTGCATTCTGACAAAATAAAAGATGATCCTATGATGAGTTGTTCCTTTCCTTGCCTCCTTCCTTCAGGTAGAAGGTAAACAGTGGGGATGCCTATTATGGACTGGAAATAAACACAGCCAACAGAAAGTATCTATGTGCATTACCCAAGTCACCAAGAGTCACCTGCTTTCCAATGGAAAAAAGCTGCACTGCGCTTATAAAACACAAATAACATGATGAAGAACACATCTCCAAGCACATGACTAATATAGAGACATCACTGTTTTGCTCTTCTGCCACAGGAGCCAATGTTTCAACCAAGGGCACTTTTTTCCTGGACAGTCTGAATGTAAAGAGCACCTTCATGAACTGTTTTTGTCTTTTTAACAACTCCTGTTCCACTATTTAAGCTTTCCAGCAGAACTTTGTGGTTTTACTATTTGAGTCAACAGCATTTTTTCCTGTTCTCTCCTCAGCTCCAGATACACTGAGTCTCACACTGATACCTGGGAAACGCCAACCAAAAGCCTGTGGTAGTCACACTTGTCAAAATAAGAACAAAATATAAAGGAATTTCCAAATTGAACTTCAAAGATTCAAAACCACCTGAGACTCATCTCTGCCTCACAACCTCACCAATTTGTCTCCAAATATGAGTGTTTGTAGAAATATATGATGGTCTATAGCACTGTGTGTTGAGAAAACTGCCGAATGGAGAAAAGGAAATTAGACCATCATATATTTATCATTTAGTCCTTAAAATTACAAAATATTAAGTCAGAAAGTGTGACAGTTTGTGATACATATCACTGTTGCAGTATGCACTGTCAGCTTCTAAGCCTTTTAAAGAAGCTCAGTTGCCAGCCCAAGAAAACCGAACACATGCTCCCTTTCCCCTGCAGTTCGGCTACAGATGTAAATAAGAGATATCACAATGCAATCCAAACTAAAGATTGTCTGAATTTTGTTTCTACTATACTCAAATATGAACATAATCCTGGCATGTGTGTTTTAATTTGTAGCCACTTGTTGTCTCAGCCTTCCACTAGAAAAATCTAAGAAACTCTTGATTTGGATTTACAGCCCCAACATCTGATAACTGCTGGTCTTCGTATTTACCCACAGGGAACAGTAACTGCAGCACAGACAGTGGACTGATGGGAACAGACTCTTTGGCACCACTAAATATAGCTTTAGAGCAGAAGATTACCAAACTAATATACAGGGTCCTACTCCCCTCCTCAACAATACTAGAAGGCTACAATTCTCCCCTTAACAAGAACCTGATCAGTGCATAATTATTACCAACCCTTTTTAACCAAATATTAATTTTCCAGTTTAACAGGTTTCTTTACCCTCCATATGCAATCACAGTCCTGATTAATGCTTTTGGAAAGACGAAGTAAAAAAAAAAAAGCCAGCATATTCATGTGTATATTCTAAGTGGGGGCTAGTGATCCTTATGCATATTCTATGGTTTGCAATGAACCTACTAAACCTACACTGATGAGATTAAGATACAGCATTGGTGAAAAACTGTTCAGTTCATAAAGAAAAATTGAAAGCAGGCATGTGAGAACAGGACATGTAATCAAACTATCTGAGCTACAGAAGCAAATTTTCTTTTCTCCTGTAAATAAAAAAAAAAAAACAAAACAAGCTGTTTCACAAAATTCCAAAGGCTTAATCCTGCAACAATGACTTTTACAAGTAGTCCCAGATATTTCCATTGAACAGTTAACAGTTTGCATGAATACATATATTATTCACATGGGAACTGAGTGTAAACCAGCCTAAAGTTTTAAGGCAAAACCACTATGAACACTCTTCCAAAAATGAGAATAATACAATTCTCATGAGATAACATCCTCCAAACAATGACTCCAGAGATACCTGATTACCTGATGATAAGCAGTTCTTCTACCTGAAGAACAGATTCCATACTTATTCTCATCAAAAGTTACTCTTAATTAACAGTGCGTACAGTAAAAGTAGATGGGGGCAAAATCACCTACAGTTACTTTCTGCATTACCTGATTGGGCCGTCCTCCTATAATATTGAATCCCAAAGTGTCATTTTCTCGGTGTAGCATGATCATTAATGGTTTGCGTACTCCTCTCTAAGAAGAAAGAGATTAAACATTGTTAAAGAACACAGTCTCAACAAGAAGTTATTAAATGAAATCATTATTGCACGTAAGATTTTTAGCTGGAGAGTATATAAGATAATGCTTGAAAGAAAACTAGGCTGAAAAGACTTGGCACTGGAAAAAAAAAAACAAAGGAAAAGTCATGATTCACTGAAAAGTTAGCAGGTAACACCTGATTATCTCCAGTTATCTTCAGCTGAACATAAAAAGGACAGATTTTGGGTGTGAGGAATGCTTGGCACCACTGAAAAAAGTCAGAGCTCCAAATGTCTGGAAGTGTCTATAAACATAAAATCCCTATAAGTGTTAACATTTTAAACATTAAACATACAGATTAAAATACACAACATTATAATTTTCAGACCCCAAAGTCCTACCAGTACACATTTTAAAGTGACTTTCAGAGAACACAGAGAAGATGAAAACGAGTTTTTATCCCAAACATTTTCTCTCCAAAAGGAAAGAATCCAAAACATCTGTAAAAATATGGGTTGTAATCTGAAAAAAAGGCTTAAAGTATAAAGCAGACACTGAGAAGTATAAACTGAGTAAAAGTTTAAAATGAGAAAAGAAAAAATCTTTTTCCTTCAGCGGACCAGGTGAATAATTAAAATATTTTAAAAATTACAAATTGGAGGCTTTAGCTCAGCAAGTTACCTTATTTTACGCTGAAACCCACGTGTTATTAACTGTGCCAGTGACGTGTCTTATGCCCGAACGATGGGTTGGATTTAATTCCGTGCATTTCTACGGAAACAGCGCTGAGCGGCGGCAGCGCCCACAGCGACACCTGCCGGCGGCGCGGCGCAGCGCCGCTCCCGCCCCGCGGCAGCTCCCACCGACCGCCCCGCGCCGCTCCTCCCGCCTCACCGCCCCTTTCCTCGCACACCCCGCCCACCGAGCAGGCACTGCTGGCCCGCTCCACACGACCTTATCTCGTCTGCCAAGAGATGAAGAAAGTGTATGAGCAACCTCTCAGGTCCAGCAACCTAAACCTCACAGGCTAGCTGACTAGGGGAAACGTAAAAAAAAAAAAATACTCAAGTTTTCAGAATTACTCAAGACCTGCCAGATCTGTATTCTGAGGCATTCTGGTGTCCTGTGAACAACGTCCCCTTTCCCATTTTCCATGTAGTAGGCAGATGCCCAGCACACTCATTACATTTCTTCTTCGGGTGTGAGTTTCACTGCTCAGACCTTTTCCACCTGGGATTTTGCTTCCCAAGGGCCCAGGTAGATTTAGGTAGAAAGAAAAATTCCTTGCATTAAAACATTTCTCACTACGGCTGCAGTCAGCAATGCCTGAGCCTACACAGTGGGCTTCCAGGCAGGAATTAAAAACCAACCAGTTCCATCACAGCAAGCGAAGCCAGCTCACCGCAATTCTGGCATGGTTTGTTTTGCCTGAGGAGCGTGTCGGTCTCTGGGCAATGCCCTCAGATCTGAGGGGAGAGCGCAGCACTGCTCCGGCCTCTGCTTATCAAGGGCGGTAGTTGTCATGCCATTCTCCCAAAGCTTTGCTGTCCTTTCGCTATCGTTTCCAAAGTCTACAATAAGTTTACACTCAAGTTTTTTAAGACAATTTCTCAGCTGCTCAAATAAAAGTTAAAAGCCAGCTCCACGCCCCTGAGCTGCCGCCAGTACCAGCTGGAGCAAAATGAGAAGCAAGAGCAGCTGGGTCCCTGCGAGGCGGGGCGGTCTGATGTGGACACGCCGATCGGAGGAGCCAAGGACCCGTTTGCCAGCTGCCAGCCCAGGAGCGAAGCCATCTCCCCTCCCGTCCGCTCCCCATCCTCTCCGGCCGAGCAAGCGCTCGGTCGCAGCCTCTGCCAAACACTGCTGGGCTCACCGATTTCGGCTACCGAAGGGCGCCGGAAGAGGGACAGGCAGGGAGCGTGTCCCCAGTGGAGGTGTTACAAAAAAAAAAAATCAGTAAAAACAAAACTCTTCATCTGGCAACAGGGTCCGGCGGCTATATCTCCCCGAAAGAGGCGAGGGACGGCTTGCACCGCCCGGGGGATGGGCAGCGGGATCGGGCTGGGTCCCGGATTGCTGTGGTGATGACTGCCGGCCCCGGGGACACCGCCCGCCCCGTCACTCGGCCGGTGGTTCACAAGTCGGGTGCGGGCAAAGCAGGAGGAGAGCACAGCTGGAGGGGCGCAGACCGGGGCGCGCTGCCCCGCCGACCCCTGACGCCGCACTCACCTTGCCGGGCTGGCCGCCCGCCAGGTCCCGGGCGATGCTGCTGATGTGGCTCATGTACTGGCCGAACTTCGCCTGGTACCGCCGCGCCGTCAGCTGCACCTCGCTCTGCAGCGCCGACAGCTGCGCCAGCAGCGACTTCTCCCTCCTGCTCCAGCGCAGGGCCTCCCTCTTCAGCTCCTGACCCGGCTCCGGGGCGCCGCCGCCCCGCAGCGCCCGCAGGCAGCGGTGCCCGCCGTCCGCCCGCGGCTGCCCCGCCGAGCTGCCCGGGGCGCGCCCGGCCAGGGGCTGCGGCTCGGTGGGGCCGGGCGGCCCGAAGCGGCACGCCGCCAGGTGCGCGGGCAGCTCCCGCAGCCGCACGGTGCGGCCGCAGCCCCGCGGGCTGTAGTCGCACTTGACCTCCAGCTTCTGGACGAGGCTGCGGAGGGGCAGGACGGGGCGCAGCTCGGCGGCCGCCAGCGGCCGGCAGCGCAGCGGGCAGCGGCGGCGCCGCGCCGCCCAGGGCAGCAGGCAGCCGGCGCAGAAGACGTGCCCGCACGGAGTGGACAGCGGCTCCTCCAGCACCCGCCCGCACAGCCCGCACTGCAGCTCCGCCGCCACCGGCCCCGCGAACCGCGACGGGTCGAAGCCCATGGCGCGGCCGGGCACCGCCAAACTTTCGGCGCCGCGACCCCGGCCCGGCCCCGGCGCCGCTGGAGCAGGTCCCGGCGGGCGGCGGCGAGGGGCGGGCGGAGGAGCGGGGCTGCGCCGGGAGAGGCGGGCGGCGGCGCTGAGACGGAGATCCCGGCGGCTCTCCCCACCCTCTCGCATTAGCTCCCTCTTCGCGGCGCTACCGCCCCACGCCCAGCGCCGGCACCACCTCCGCCCTCCCGGAGCATCCTTGCTGCGCGGCGGGGCGAGGGACCGAGGGCACTGTCCCGGCGGGAGAGATGTATTCCCGGCGGGTCACTCGGGGCTGGGCTGTGGTCCCGGACGGAGGGAGGGAGCTGAAAGGCTGCGGGACAGCGAATCGCTCAGGCTCCGACTGATGCACACTTGTGCTGGTAAATAACGCGCACGTGTGAGCACCCCGGTTTCATGTCTCTCCAAAAGGCTTCCCCCTCTCTTTTCCTCCCGTTTTGGGATATCCGTCAGGGCACAGAATCCTGAAATCCCTAGTACTAGTGCTCTCTTTGCTGTCACACCGTAAAGGAAATAGGTCAGGATAAGAAAATTATTTGTTTAGCTCCCTTAAACTACAGCATATGTATGAACAACGCTTTCCTTTAAAGAAAAGCTAAAACACAGCAAAATCTGGAAAAGTCTAGTTAGGATCAATAGCCACCTGGATTCTACCCCTTCATTGCTGCACAACCCACAACATACACTGAAACATGAAACCCCTAACACATTCCCCACATAACTTCACTACTGAAAACACAGGGCCAGATTGCTGCCCCCAGCCCTGTGGAAAACCTCCCAGAGCAGAGAGGGATGGAGCTCTCTGAGGGGTTTCTTCAGTGGACTCCTTCTCATGTGTATCAGACACCATAATTTTTGGAAAGGGTGACAGGTTTGGTCTCTCCAGGCTCGATCATAGGTTATTTCCTGGGCTGAGAACTTCTGAGGTAGAGCCAGGGTGTGTCCTCACCACTTCTGCAATTTCTACTTCAAATTCTGCATCTCAGGAGCATCCCTCTAGGAAAGCCATGGGGGTTTTTGAGACACAGTAATGAATGGTTCTTTTCCATGACTAAAAAGACATAATGTGAGCAATACAGCAGAGACTTTTTTTTTTTTTTTTCCAAAGCTAGAAGGAAAACCCTGCACATACCTGCCCATAGAACTGAATCTGGGATAGCAGATGTTATGTATACTCATGTTTTACTTAAAAAAAGATTGGCAATACCTCACAAAACATCTACAGACACAAATATTAGTGAGAAGCATGACCAATCTACTTGCCAAATAGAAACCCACAGTTTTTCTTGGGTTACCATGGCCATGAAAAAAATAAGCAAATGAACTGCACCATCAAATATCTCTCATCTTGAAGACAACGCACTGTAATCAAATATTTCATTGCAGATCAAAATCACATTCTCCCACATGAAAAAGGAAATCAGACACCTTGAGTAATTGTGCTATTCATACCAGTTTTAATAATCTATCCATTGATTTTAATTGCTTTGCTCATATAGTCAAATCAGTGTCATCCAAAATGTTATAGAAAATTATTTTTAGTTCCTCCTCTCCATTTTTAAATTTAACTATTAACTTGGCCTCAATATTTCTTTATATTTATTCTCTTCTGTCTCCCAGTGTCCCAATGTATCTCTTTGACCTCATTATACATGGCCCAGAACTTCAGGTCTGAGCACAGGCAGTAATGTCTTCATTCATAAATTAAACTGGGCAGAGAAAAGGCTCTGACACTGTTTCATGATCTGTTAAACTGGTATTGCTTCTGTTAGTGTGATTCTTGAAATGGCTTTGGTGAAGATGTGTGAGCAGCATCCGAAACCACAGCTGGACACAGCATTAGCACTGCAGGGGCAAGTGCCAAGAGATAGTTTGGGGTGGCTGCCCTCTTTGGGAGGTGGAGGCTTAAGGGCAAGGCTGTAAGTCCTTCTGGGGTCCCTGGCACGTTTTATTCACCAGTATAAAGGCAGTCATAGGAAGGAGGTAGCCAGGTTTGAGCCTTGGAGCCTTTCAGATTCTTTTAGATTAGGTGATTAATTAAACAATGGTTTAGGCTTCCTATGGTAAGCATACTTGAAAAAAACAACTCTGTCCTTTCTGGCCCATTTTGGGCATTGATATAATGTCAGTGCACTGGCTAAACAGTTCCAGGCAGTTGATTTTTTCTTTCCTTGTGCTGGACTAAGAGATTATCTTTTTTTGCCATGATGTCAGCACAGATGGAAGCACAGGCAACTGGGTTGATCGCAGAAACAATTTTCTGGTGCAGGAACCTGTAATACAGACAAATATACTAAACTCATCTAAAGATAACAGCTGTTTGCATACCAGGCCTCCATGGAAATGGATACACATGGATAAATACATGCAAATGTTACCAGTGTGCTTACAAAAGATGATTCCTACAATTAGTCCTATTAGTTCTAATGTAATCAGGAAATGAAAAACACAATCATCCTACTGTCCTGAAATATTCTTAAAGAGACAACATAATTATAATTTTTTTTGCTTCTCCAGGGTCTCAGAAGCCACAGCTCCAAGTTTCCTACAGCCACTCCAGTCATGGGTTCACTTAGGTGGTCAAAGAAGGAAATGCAGATTTAAGGAGATGGAGAGAGGCTGAGGAGCATAGGAGCAGCAGTGCTCTCCTGAACACTGGGGACAGCTGTGATAGCACCACACTGGGACTGAACCTGGTCATGGATCAAATAAATGTGCAGAGCCTTGTCCCCAGATCAGTCCATGTCTTCAAGAGCTTCTAACACATTCATTTTTGCTCTGCTCAGTAAGGCAGAAAAAGTAGAGTAAAGAAAGCATTTGCTTCCTTAGTCACAGGTACCTACACATGCACATGCACACGCACACGCACACACACACTCACACACACACACACACGCACACACACACTCACTCACACACACACACACACATATTTTGTGGGAGGATTTTGGTGAAAGTAACTGTCCTGAAGGAATTCTTTACCAGCACAGAACCCCAGCTGCTCCTGATCATCAGAGCTGGGAGGAAGAGCTATTTCTATTAAAAATAGAGGGTCATATTTTCCCATATCAGAAGACAATAAGAATTAACGCTCTGAAATATTGAAGGTTTCTGTAAGGCTCCAGGCTCCACTGAAGCCAAAGGGGGAAATCCTGCAACCTTTCAACTCACATATGTGGGAATAAAATATGTATTTTTATATTCCCCCCTCATTTTCATAAAAAATTGGCCTGTTATTCATCCATAGAATTTCACAAAAAGGTTCTTTTTTCAGTCACACTAGTAAAATTCTGTAACTAATCTAGACCTAGGAAGACTCAGCAACTTCACTCTAAGAACTTAGATCTGAGCATTTGCTATTAAAAGCTGTTATCATCAGAAATCTGCAAAGAATTTTTTTCACTGCATTTTGGAAAAAAAAGATTATAAGCATACAATTAGACAATATTACTAATGTTTTATTAAAAAGAATCACCCCAGAAGGTTTGCAATTTTTAAGTCAGCAAGAAATTTTTATGTGCTACAGTTTATCATTGAGCATAGTAAAAGTGTTTGGGGAAGCGTTCAAGTCTGAGAGTGTACAGATTTTTGCTGAAACCTGAGCAAGTATTTGCATTCATCAATTAAGGAAGGAAAATTCAATTAAGCTGCACACATTGGGTGAAGAAGATTACATCCAGAAAACATTTGCAATTTATGTTATTCACCAGCACAAAGACACTATATGATCTCTATGTTGGTGTAACTATGTGTAACATCAAATAAATCAACAATTCACTCTGGCCACCAGGAAAATGAGAACAGGTCTTAAAAAACAGTAAGTGGGTGGTCTAGAGTTTTGGCCTGCCTCTTTTATCCACTAAATGGCCATAAGCAAGTCCTGAAACAGCTTTTCACTTTTCACTTACTGCTAATGCTGCCCAGCAGAATATACAGCGGTCATCTTAAGTCCCTATACAACACCTGTAGTGAACAAAGATGCCTCACCAGGGCACCTTAGGGCAATCAGAATTGAAATATGCACCTTCCAACACAACAGGTGGATGAAAGCACCTTCCAGGATGTGCCTGACCTGGGAGGTGTGCTCTGCAGTCACACCCTTGAGGTGTGAACCTTGCAGAGAGGAATTCAAGGAGCAGTGAGACTGTGTGTGATCTAAGAGTCAATCGGCCCAGTACTATAAAAGCCAAATTCTCCTAAGCATGCCTGTTTAGCCTAAGAGCTTACCTGGTAGAAATTAACTATGCTATCAGCTTTGGACACCTCCAACAGCTGAACAGGAGTTTTTTTTTCAGTAGTACATTTCTACTGAAGTCCTTGGTACAAAGTCAAAGGTAGATATGAGCACTTCAAGATGGTTTTTCCGTATACCATTTTAACAGAACATTTTAATAGCAAATGAATTTGAAGGAGGAAATGGTTCCTACACCTGTTTTGTGGATGAGGATAATTAAATTCTTTAGATTCTAGGTCAAAATTGTCCACATAAACTGGAAGTATGTGTTAGAACAGGGAAGTGGGACTTCTCTTTCTCTTTAGGAAACTATGAGCAAGGCAAAGCCATCTCCTAAATTGGAAACCCAGGTAGAGAAGACTACGCACTTGACCTATATCAATACACTTTTTTGAGCATTGAGACTGCTTTTTCTTTATTCCCCTGTACCTTTCCCCCCACCCTCCCTGTTGTTCAGTGTTAAACATAAGCTACTTGCTAGTACTTAACATGGCAAGAGAGGAGAAAGGATAGGTGAGACCCAGGCTGAGAGAAAGCAGGTGTGTGTGTGTGTCTGTATGAGTGTGTGTGTGTTGTGTATGTGTGTGTGTGTATCTGCGTCTCTGTGTGTGTGTGTGTGTGTGTGTGTGTCTGTGTGTGTGTGTCTGTGTGTGTGTGTCTGTGTGTGTCTCTGTGTGTGTGTGTCTGTGTGTGTGTGTCTCTGTGTGTCTGTGTGTGTCTGTGTGTGTGTCTCTGTGTGTGTGTGTGTGTGTGTGTGTGTGTGTGTGTATCTGCGTGTGTGTGTGTGTGTGTGTCTGTGTGTGTCTGTGTGTCTGTGTGTCTGTGTGTGTGTTAACCCCTCGTACCTGTCAGGTCTGTACCACCCTCCCACAGCCAGGCTGTGCTGGCTGCCCATCCCTGCCCAGCACTCCTGCACGGCCCTGCACACTGTGGGGCTGGCTGCAGTCCCTGCAGAAGGTGCTAGCAGTGGATATAAATATAAGGGAACATCAGAGCCTTGCCTTGGGATTTCTGCCTCATTTCCCTTTCCCAATCCAACTGTTGCAACCTCCAGACATCACAGGTTTTAAATTTGTCCCTGCAGAGCCAGTCCACAATGCACTTACTTGCTGCAGACACCTCCTTTCTGCACAGAGATGCTCCCTAAGGGTATGCAGATACAAAAAGCTTTCTATTTTAGCACCCACTAAATCAAGAGAAAAATAATTTAAGGGGATAATTTTTCACATTAAAAAGTCTCATCAGTTGCTGTTACTGAGAAGATCCACTCACTCATCTTATGAGGTGACAGAGCCCAAACTGGATTGGAGAGGAATCACCTCATTGCTGATGACAGTCTCTCCTGAAAAGGGTTAAGTCCTCTTGCCCTTGCAGTACTTGATCAACCAGCAAACACTCAGTGGCTGTTCCTAGGTCTTCCTTTTCACAAAGCAAAATGACATAAACACCTATGATGGAAAGACAGTCACCCCAGTTTTAGTAAAATAAGGTACCACAAACTGGGACAGAAGCAGAATCTCAATTTCCAACTCAGCATGAAGGCTTTGACATCTGCTCAGAGTTAGAGAAATTGGTCAGGGTATTTCTACCCTTTTGCACGTCTCTTTCCAGTGTCACATTGCACAGCCTTTAGAAAACTGCCTTTACCTTTGCATATTTTGTAGTATTTACTTACACATCAACTGGTAAGGGAGACAAGTAAAACACTTAAAAATATATTTGGAAAGTTCAGAATGAAATATAACAAACTAAAACTAAATAAATATGGGAATTTTTTGGTAGGATTTTCAGAACTTTTATTTAAATAACACCTGAATTTAAGCCTTTGAAATTAAAGTTAAATATCATTGCCACCAGAATGTGGCTGGTCTTAGTCTAAACCAGGTGAACAGCCTAGGAAATGTGTGCAGAGAATTTTGATTACTTTATGCATTTTAAAATTATACAGATTGGAAAAAGCTATTAGTAAGTCAAAGAAAACGAGTCAAAAATTAAAGAAGCCAATGGTAATCAGTGCATGGGAATATGGGAACAGTTTAACACTGTTTCAGTGTTAAACTCTGATACATGATACAGTACAAAAAAAAAACCACAATAGCTTAGAAATATGGAAGCAATAGACAAAAAGGGAAATGAAAAATTAATATCTTGTTGTTCATATGGGCCATAAGATAAGCATATAATATGCTTCTGATTCTTCTATATGTTCTATTTGTTTGTCACACATACTGTAATTTATGCAGTGTAGAATACCCATTTAAATCCCATGCCTGTTTCCTCCATGCACAAAATCGGTTAAACAGAAATAGCCAAGGAACACTTTATGCCATTGGTGTTCCTCAAATATGAAAGCTGTGATACTCCAAATATTTAATTGACCCCAAGGTCAGTCCCTTTGCAATTCAGCTTGCATTAACAGAAATAATGCAGGGCTAAAAAAGAAATATTTGCTCATATTTTAGTATTTTAGTGCACCAGCAAACATGATTCCTAGATGTATTTTACTTTCTCCATGAGACACAACATTGAAGTTTTGTGATTGCATTGGACAGTAGAAATAATATGCAGTAATGATTTATAGCAGTTAATCTTTAGAAATGTCAGCATAATATAGAAGCAAATATTATGAGCAAGGAGAAAGAATGAGTTTGGATTTTGTAGTTTTTCCAGCTCTTGATCTGTTTAGCCTTGTTTTTCTTCTGCCTCCTGTTTTCCTGAAGATATGCTTTCAGAAATTACTTATTAATGAGTCTAAATAAAAATGCATACACTTGCTTATTCCACAAGTAGACTTAAATAATCTCAATGCTTTGTATTTTATTTAACTTATAAATAGGATTTATTGTACTTGTCTTATGTGGAAGACCACCTTGACTAGTTATTCTAAAAACTCATCTCGAACATTGTTTTTTTCTATCAGAATGTCTTGTTTAGCACCCTCACTAAAAGTAAACTTGCTCCAGTTTGTGATGTTTGTCCTTGTAGGTGTGTGAGATCTGTTATTTCACACAGGTTCTCCCTGTCTGCTCTCAGCAAGGCTGGAAGCCATGACCTCCTCTGATAGATGGTGATTTTTTACAGAATTTTGGATAACACCTGCAAGGGACAGCACTAAAGGAACTGCAGGGAGCTCAGATCAGCCTCTGTTATTGATGCCTCCATGCTTTCTGTTCCCTTCCCTCTCTCGTTCCCCAGCCAGGCAGAGGGCCACCCTGGGCCTTTGTCAGAATAAATATGTGACCTCCCAGGGTTCTTGTGCGTGGAGGGCATCCCCAGGCTGACAGAAGATTGGCAGAAGATTTGGCAGAACAGATGAAAGTGGTTTTCCCAAGAGTTACAGATGGCGTCTGTCTTTTCTGATGTTTTCTGAGCCCTGGGGTTCATGTTGTTGTGTCCTTTGGTGGGAAGACCCAGGGGAAGGGCTTTCTCCTCTAGCAGTTTGCCAGGTTTTATTTAAAACTTCTAGGATCTTTCTGTCACCTACACATTTGCAAGATGTGGTTGAAAGAAATGAGGAGTTTAAACACAATTAAAGAGGGTACCCAAACAGGCATGCATACATGCAGATAAGACCAATGAAAGATCTTTTCTTAAGAGTCTAAACTGAGAAACAGGTAAAGCCACAGTAAAGATGTTGTGGCATTTTATCTTAGTACTTGAGGGAGTGCAGTTCAGCTGAACATCTCCTGGAAGAATGTTCTCAAATGAAGTGGATGTCTTCTGTTTCTGGAAATATCAAGATTGCTGAATTAGAAATTTTCAACTTCATAGTTTAATAGTTTTTTATTCTAATGAGCCCAAAAATGGAAAAGAGAGAAATAACTTTCCAGTGCTTGAAAATATTTTAAAAACATTTTGAGTTTGACCAGCAATATCTACTCCTCGTTTTGGGAGACTCAGACCTGAAAGATCAGAGATTACATAATTAAAACATATTTGGACAAATTAAATCTACATTTTTCCTAAACTGCCTATCATCATAGATTCATGAATGTTAATTCTGGTGTACTAATGCAACTTTCTAATGACTACCTACTGCTGCACTGAGGATTGACATGTACAGCCTGATAGTCTTGTTATGGAGTGCTTTGTCAAAGTGCCAATACAGCTCCTACCTGCTGTATTACCTCATTGCTAGTTTTTTAACTTATAAAGGTTTTCAGAAAAGAAGCCTGAGTTTTAGAAATGCTGAGCAGTAGGATGTTATTAATTTTATATTAATTTTATATTTTGCTATCATGATTTTCTCTTCTAAATAGAAACATAAGCTGAGGTTTAGGACAACTTAGCATTTCACCTTAAATGGGAAAACTTAGATGGCAAATGTATTATCTGGTATATACAGATGCAGGGTTTGAAACTTATTATGTCTCATTGTAAGGCCAGAAAATATTCCAAAATTAGTGGTGATTCTAATAGTAGTAAAAGCTGAAGTCTTTCCTAGATCATACATATTAATATGCCATCAGCACAAAGTGCCACTTTAAATTCACTGATTCCAGTCTCCATCCCACGAGAATCTGAAGCAGCATTAACAACTTCTGTGAAACATCTTCATATAAAAATAAAGCAGCATGGTGGTTGAGAAGAGCAGAGACACAGAAAATACCTTTTTTCTGTAGTAATCAGACTTAAAAGTTTCCAAATTTCCTGGTCTCTACAAGATAAAAATTTAACCAGCTTTGTATTTGAGCAAGCAGTAATTCACTGCTGACTAGGACAGGGTCCAAAAGTGGCAATCTTTTCTGAGGCAAAAGTTAGATGAATGTGATCTTTTGGCATCCTGCATAGTAAGAGCTCACCAACCCCAGGCTCTCAATGGAGGATCTTCAGTGAGGTTAGCAAAATGACATTGAAATCTGATTTTGTACTGTTTGGGAACTGAATTTCAGTATATCAATCTTCTGGCTGATTTTGTGAACATGACAGCCTTACAAATAGTACCAACATCTGCAGCACCCAGTGCCTTCAAGCAGCGTGATTCAGACAAGTAAGAGCTTTTCTTTCCATTAGTCCCACTTTCAGTTTTATTTTAGCAACAAAGTGATTCTCTCCTTTCCTTCCCACAAAAATAATCTGTTTCTAAAGAAGTCCAGCTTTTAGAGATTAATAGCATTTTGCAGTCTGTCTAACCCTTTAGTAACAACTGTGACATTGTCAAGGCCAGAGAGATCAGAGCTCAGGGCTGACTTTTCCTATCCCTGATTCTGACGTGCCTTAGGATCTTTATTAAGTTAATTAACCTCTGTGACTCAGGGTAAACATTGGTGTAATGCACGCAGTAATGCTGAACACAGAGTCCCACAGATGTGAGGCATGATAAAAGGGTAGAGGACTATTATTGCTACTAATGATCATTACTTTGAAATCACAGTCAGGCAAAACCAAGAATAACAAGACCATT
This sequence comes from Taeniopygia guttata, assembly GCF_048771995.1. NCBI lineage: Eukaryota > Metazoa > Chordata > Aves > Passeriformes > Estrildidae > Taeniopygia > Taeniopygia guttata. Next base: position 27,939,527 of record NC_133025.1, on the reverse strand, counting down.
ACAATTAGTTGAAATGTAGGGTTGTGATATTTAAGCATCATTAAAAGACTACATGATGAAAAATATACTACATATTTTCAATGAGTGTCAAGAAATAACTTTGTGGGATATCTGCAGTAAAGACCATGAGTAACAGCTCTGAAAAACAAGGTTCACTAAACCTTCTGGTCTTTTTCAACCAGCATAGATTTTTTTCCTACTGTGTCACACACTGTGGCTACTAGAATAAGTCTATTTTCATACACGTGATACCATGGAGCACTGAAAACTAACAAGCCACAAGTTTGTAAGTTTATCTCTGACTTTTTCATTGTTGCTGTTTTCTTTACTGTGCTTAATACTAATTATATGCAATTTCTAGAGAACCACAGATTTGGGTCAGAGCAAGTACTTTTGCCCTGTGCTGTACAAATACATTATAAGATATTCATGGTCTCAAAGAGATAACAAAAAGAAGTTGACACTGTCATACAGCACAGTTGTTTATAGCTATATTTCAATTTTTTTAAAACATTGCCTCTGGGATATAATTAGATAAAGAAAAAAAAATCTCATCCATCAATTAAGATATCAGTGATCAGAACTGAATATTGGCAGTCTCAAAGAAGACATTCCTTTCCAGCTATCAAGAATTTTCCTTTATTGACTTGTCTCTTTCAGTCTATCAAAGAAAAGTGTTAATTTGCAGCTGAAATCCTGATCCCACAATGAATCATGTTTTCTCTTGAATGCAAAGGGCGTCTGTCTGGCAAAGTTGGCAGCCTGACCTCTGTAAATATTGTTCTATTGATAAAAAGAGGAATTGGATATAGAGACTACCCAAAATAAATATTTTGCTGGGTTCTTGAATGTCTGACTACAATAGAGGATGTTGCTGCATTTTAAATCATTCAGACATATGTTAAAGTGAGTATCAGTTTTAGTTGAAAAACTGTCAAAGGCAGTCTGCACCTTTCCTTTCGGAAATGAAAATGGACACCTATTTAGGGATTGCTCTTTTCACTTTATTTTCATAGGGATTTGCCATTGGTTTTATTGGGAGCAAGTCTAGGCTTCTTGATTTCTACAAGTATTAAGAAAGGATTTCAATGAAGTATTGAGAAATACCAGCACTACGTGCTCCCGTCTTTTGGATGGAGGCGTATGGAAAAAGAGCCCTTTGTGCTGTCCCTATCAGAAGCCACCACAGGCTCAGGGAGGCTTCCTCAGCATGCCCTTGGGACAGGTGTGCAAGTGGAAAATCAGCTGTGCAGTGTAGGCAGCAGACAGGCTGGGCTGCCCCAAGGATCAGGGAAAGGGAAACCTTTATGGCCCCACTTCATACTGAGGATGTACAGAGGCATAATTTCTCCCAAAAATGTAATTGCCCCAGTGGGTCACCTGGCATGGCACACGTCCCCGCTGTTTCCGGTAAGGTTGTATCCCAAAAGATGAAAAATGTGCTGCCCTATGCTGCCATACCTCCTCCTTTCTGCCCACTTTGCTCCTACAAAAACTGCTCACATAAAGCAAAAAGGGTGTGCAGAAGGAGGAGGTGTATGTGAAGGATTACAGTGAGAAATCCTCAGAATAGCTGATGAGAGGTGTCTCAGCTCCCTCAAGTCACAACAAAAATGGTCTGACACAGAGGCATGAGCGAGCTTGTGCTGAAGTCAACAGAGCTGTACCTTTGCTTAACTAGTGACAGCCTCCTGCTGCTCTTTCCCAAAAGGAGCAATAGAGAATTTTTTTCCATCAGAGACGTTTTCTTATCAATAAATTACACTATCTAGCTGCTACAATAGATAGTCTGTGAATAACAGAGGACACATATTTTTATTGGCTCATCTGTTTAAACAAAGAGAATTCCTGTCATCAGTGCTGAGCTGTAGACTAAAATTTGAAGGCAAGATACCATCTACTTCTTCTTTCTCGTGTAACTCACAGCCCTGCTGTGACTGCTGTGCAAGGGAATGTTTGTCTAGTGCATGTGACAGATACCCTAACACTTGCTGTTTATCTGGTTCTCCCTTCACATGAATCATTCTTTCTGTACTGTATACCTCCTGAAAAGAGACTCCTGTTTCAAATTTTAAAAAATTCATATTTAAAATAAAATCATATGAAAATAATACTTTTACAATAAAAATAATTACATTATTTACTTGGAATTTGGTTCCTCTTTGCTGGAACCTCGAGCTGAACTTTCTTTTTTCTTTATTTTCTAGATCATGGAGAAGATTTGCATGTATCAGCTTTCTTCGTTATGGGTATATTTTGGAAATGTCACCCTCTCAGCATTTTGAAAAGGCTTTCCTACTTTTTTTTTAAAGAGGGTGACACCACTTGCAGCCTCTCTCACATTTGCAGGAATCAACCAAAGGCCACCAACTGAATCTTAAGCATGTATTAGGCACTCAAAAAAAGAGTGAGAGACAGGGATGACATTCTCCTTGGTGTTAACCCAAATGTTCAAAGAAAATTTAACAAAACCCGTCCATACCCAGAACAAAACACAGAGAACACTATCCACACACAGAATCCACCACCAACAGGCAACTCCCCATCATTCTGAGTGTGCAGGCACTGCCACCAGAGCACACTGAAATGCCTGCTGAAGGCATGCAAGCAGAGCAGAGCCCAGTGTGAGTGCTGAGGTTTCAGGAGGCTGACCCAAGACCTCAGCTCTGCACAGTGGGGACAGTGCCCCACGCTTCAGCAGTGCTACGGCACAGCTTTGTGCCTGCGACCCCAGGCACTGTCTGCTCCACCTCTGCCTTACGTGAAGTTAATGGTGGCTTCCTGGCCATGCTCCTTGCACAAACAAACAGTGAACCTGAGGAGAAATAAAGAACAGTTTGTAAAAGTAGTTAAAAACACAATACAAAGAAAATTAATAATGGTTCGTGAAAATCTTACACAGTCAAAACCAAGGGCACAACGTTTGTCAGGCAACCTAAGAGAAACACAAATCTGCTTGTTAGGTTGCCATCTGCAAGACTGCAGGTCTTCAAAGCTGCCAGAGGAAGGCTGTGTGCCTAATCAAAACACTTCTTCTCCTGGCTCAGTGATTTAATACCCTTGCTTTTGGGAACAAAACATTCTCCTAGGTACTGCTGGGCTGCAAGAGTCTTTCTGCTGTATCTGTCAGAAGTCTGATTTCTGAGTACAAGCTGAAGGTACTGGGGAATCTTGCTTAAAGTCAGTCTCTAAATGAATCTCTGCATAACTGTTATTGCCTTGTTCACACTCCTCTCTTTCTGCTCTTTGCTGTAATTCTCCCAGCTAGAATTGATAGACTTGGTTTAGATCTACAATATTAATGCAACTATTTTATCTCTGAGACTGCAATGTTTTTGCACTAGCAAAACCTTGTGCACCAGTACCAAGAGTTACATTCTGGGACAAAGTTTTAAGACTTTGCTTCCTATTACATCAAAAAGCCACAGCGGAATCAACATCAGTGCATCAGCAACGCACAGAAGATCCATAACAAGTGCTTGCAGTCCTACCTTAGAAGAATAGAACAAATCAAGCTTTCTGAATATAGGCATTTAGTGCCACTTTTGCACATCCTGTCATGTCCCACTTAGTTCCTTGCCTGTCTGTCATGCCAGAGAGGCAGGTCCCCAAGTGCCTGCAGCCAAACCTGGCAGTCCCTTGCAAATGTCCTTAGTATATTTTCTCAGTACATGTAATCAATCCACTGATGACTGGGCAAATAATTTACTTTGAATCTCTTAACTACATCTCAGGATAAATATATCAATTTCTTGTCTTATGTTTTTTGAGCAGAGCTTTTGCAGTACTTGGGGTTTGCTTGTAGAGAAATTACTACAGCCATCATGAACATCTGTATTCTCTGGGAAAGCTTTCTTAAGTTTCAGTGAGCTTTGAACAGAGCTCATGAAGTTACTCTTAAAACGACAGCCTCAGCTGAGACTGACAAATACTGAATAAGAATCAAGAGCTCCCCAAAAGGTTTTGAAATGAACATCAAATATATGTGATAGACAACACGTAAATAAACCGCCCATTTATAAGTATAAATTGACATATTTTTTTAATTATACTTATTTTATAGATTTTGTTTCTACTTCAAATACCTACAAACATGCGGTGGAATCCAAAAAAGAAGATTACACTTCCCAGGTCCCATATCAGCACTTTATCTATGAAGACATTCTCTTCACCTATTAGCTGTGAGATAGGTAACAGAGATTAGGCTAAAGACCATTATTTAGTGTTCAGGAGTTAGAAAATGAATGATGACCAGGAACTTTGAAACAGCAAGGCAGCGTACATGTCCTAGGATGCCATCTTTCATCACATGCTCATGTTGTTTTTTCCTTTCCATGGGTTCTTTCTTAGTGTAAAACCCTGACTGTACTCAATTAATGAGTAACAACACAATGTTATTCACCTTCCATTGTTCAGTGCAAGGCTGTCCAGGTTTCATCTGGGATAGAGTTAATTGTCTTTCCAGTAACCAGTACAGTGCTGTGTTTTTTGGATTCATTATGAGAATAATGTTGATAACTCAGTCATGTTTTAATTATTGTGAAGCAGTGCTTATCCCAAGTCAAGGAGTTTCCAGTTTCCCATGCTCTGCTATGGAGGAACTGCACAAGAAGCTGGGAATGAGCATGGCCAGGACAGCTGATCTGATCTGGACAAAGGGCTATGGCCATAGAACATCATGCCAAATACGTAAACTGAGGGGATCTGTCTGGGAAGCACTGATCACTGCTTGGGGGTAGGCTGAGCATTGTTCATTGAGTGGTGAGCTCATGGGATGTTACAGGTGAGTAACTGGATTGCACATCACTTGTTTCTCTTGGGTTTTATTTCTCTCTCTCCTTTTGTTCTCTTCCCTTTCAATCTTATTATTATCATCATTATTATATTTTATTTCAATTATTAAACTCTTTTTTTTTAATCCGACAGGCTTTATTTTTCCAATCCTCCTCCTGATTCCACTGAGGGTGTGTGAGGGTGAGCAAACTGTCTGGAGTTGAAGCACAACAATAGCCCAACTGTCTTTCTTCTCCATGAGGCTGTGCTGTGAAAGTAGGGTTATTCACATCCTCAAGAGCTCTTTACAGTGTCTTTCATTGCAGCATGCGTGTGCTTCATTGTAATTTGTAACCTGGTTGCACAAAGCCCTCTGAGACATGAACTCAGTGTTTTTCCCATGTTCCAGGTTTGTAAGTGAAGTGCAGAATGACTATGTCAAGTTGAACAGCATGTGCATGCTTAGGGCTGCAAGGTCCTTGGATGTGCTCTGGAAGCTTTGGCAGGGAGAAGTCTGGAAACTTTCACTGGTGAATCACAACCACTTTCTACAGAGATGTTTTGAACTTCTCCAGAGAAACATGGCATTTCAAAGAGCTGTCTCTTGACCAAAATTGAATTTTCATAGTGACAGTAAAAGACAAGCTTCTAGTATAAGGTTTATTCTTCTGTGAAACTTCATATCACAGCACTAAATCTTAGAAGAAACTACATTTAAAGAAAAAGAAGATGTGAAGTTCTGAGACAGGTAGAAGAATATTCTTTATCTCTAAAACACTGGCACTACAGTTCTAGCATTCCCAAATATTCAGAAATTGTCTCTGGGGAAATAAAATAAGTTAGATGTTAGGTTAGATGGAAAATTGCATTCCATATGAAGGAAGTTTGGAAAAGTTGTGAGAAGCTAAAAATGGGATATTGCAACATGAAGTGTGCCACCTCAGAAATATGCTACTGGCCTCACTGCAAACTCAGAGAGCATTCAAAAAAAGAGATGAAAAGAGTGTACTGTAATGCTGAAAAGAAAGGAAATCACAGTAAGAACATCTAAGAAAATAGTGCCTGTCAAAAAATAAAGAATGTTTAACAGATAGTAATCCCATAGAATGTTGTGTATTTCTCTGGTCATTCTTGCCAGACTTGTGGTACCATGCAAAAATCCTTTTCTTGGTTTCCATTGCCAGTGCAAGAAAAAGAGCTTGCTGGTTATATAAAATGGAGGTTATCAGCAATATTGCTAATTAATAGTGCAGTTGCCAAATAAGAAGTTAAACTCTGACAAACATGACCTAATGTTACACAAATATGCTTCATCAATCACAGTTAAAAAATTACACAACAGGCAGCATTTTTTTTGGACAAGTAATGGAACCTATTGGCAGTTAGTATAATTAAAGGCTAGTAAGCAGATGAAAATGTTTGGGGGTTTGTAGACTTGTGTACATAAAAAAAAAAAGAAGTGTTTTTAAAATGCCACAGTTTTAACTGGTTGTTGCTTCAAATGGGAAGACTTTAGTGGGAGCCCAAGGATCTACAGGCAAACCCAGGTTCAGCGTGGGGAGCTCTCAGATCTCTGGGCACAGTGAGGCTGTTTTGGATGTCCTCTGATGGACACAGCTGTTGCTGGCACTGATCTTGCTCCCGGCAGCCAGTGCCAGTGCACTGTGGTACTGGCATCCCCCTGAGTATCTGCCTGGTCTTGTGACATATGGGCTATTCTTTCTTTGTCCCACTGTGTCCCATAAAATTTGAAGTTCTTGTGAAATACTGGAAATGTGGAGGGCCCTGAAGGGCTGCTCAGGTGATGGGTTTGCTTGGCCCTTTTCTCCCCTTTGAATGGAGCAGAAGGAAGCAGAGTCCACTTGCTTAATATATTAAGTGCAGAATTTTTTGAATGATGGCTTGTAACAGGTGGGAGTTGAAGAGTGCAATGATGAATAGGGAACTTCAACAGCAACCTCAAAAGAGACGTTGAGCAGATTATGTTCTTAGGTTTAGATGCAAAGATTAAAGGTAAGGGGAAAAATCTTGCATGGGAGAATTCACTTTACTCATTTAGTGAAGTTAAATCAAAGTTTTTACAATTCTGTTTCAAAACAATGAAGTCTAATGATGAGAATGAAACAAACATTCTCGTATATTCTCTCATAATGCTGATTCCCCAGATCCAAGAGAATGGATGACTACTTTTTTGTTGCTATCAGAAAAGCATTTCTCATCTATTTTAGTAGAGACTTAGTAAATAATGTCACAGTAATATTTATTTAAGCAGAAAAACATGAGTTAGTGACATTGAAAATTAAAGTTCCATTTGTGCTTGGTGATTTGTCATTAGACCCACTGGATTCGCATACCATCCCACGAAGATAAGGAATGCTATGAAAAACTGTTATTAAAAAGGAAATCAAAATATGAATATTAAATAGACTGCACTGTGATGGAGGTTTTATTTTAGTACTGGTGAAAGAGTACAACATTATAAAAGCAAAACATGCTACATGAAAAGACTATGGATGGAAGTAGTGTTGGTGATAGCTGGCTCTGAACCTTTTGTGAACCTGCTGATTTCAGTGGCCTTTGGATGAGGTCCAGACAAAAGCCACATTTTTATATGGCAGGCAAATTTGATAAAAGCACAGTCAGAAGCAAAAACAAAGAAGTATTGAGGAGCTTTGCAGAGTAGACAATGAAGCAGAAATAAACAGAATCATACAGTCCAAAGGACTAGAATTTACATTCACTTACATTGAAGCCACTTGACTGATTTCCATGTAAGGAAATTTGAGCTGGAAAAAAAATTGCAAAAATCTTTAATATCTGGGTTATACAGCTAAGATAAGCCCTGCCAGAAACAATGCATCTATTGGCATTTGGCCCATGCTTTATATTTCAGTTGGATTTCAGTAATCAGAAATCCCCAGGAGTTTATAACTTCTTTCTTTCATGGGATCACCTAGCCAGCTCCCCATTATACTTCCAGCACAACTAAGGCCCATGAAACACAACGTACAAACACTTTGTCTCCTCATGAATATGAGTAAGAACTGCTGTTTCCACTGATGTAGGACTGGATATCCAGTGAAAGGTTTCCATTGCTCCAGATGAAGTTGTGAAAGGCCCCTGCTGAGATGACAATGCACCAGAAAGAAGCACACAAACATTTAGTGTGGGTTTATAAACACAACTGCAAAGCTGCCATGCCATACACCTTCCTATCCCTGTAGGTACTGGAGCTCTTCAGGTGCCTTGGATTTTTAGTTTTTCCCAAGATTGTTTGACTAAAATGCAATTATTTGAGTGAATGATTTCAGCAACACAAGATATAGTGAATCCCTTGTTTTTGTTCCAATAAGGATGGGATTTGTCTGACCTTGTTTTCAGCTTCAGTAGAGAGACTGTCTGGGTTTTAGGGCAGCCAACAAATGGGGATGATGGCACTCTTTAAGAAGCCCAGCTATATAAGTGCGAGTTTGGAGGAGAAATTTGGATGAGCCTTTTATTTTTCCATCACTAAAGCAGTAACTAGACAGGGAGGAAGATTAATAGTACATAATGCCTTTCTGGAACAGAGTGTTAACAGCTGCAAAGGCCAACCAGGTTGTGTTAGTTGCAGCAATAAATGTCAGATTCAAGATACAGTTCAATGCACAGCATTTCTTTTTAGCTGTGTATTAGGTATTTTCCTGCTGATTAATTAATTCCTGAACAAAACCAGCTCCTTTTTTTGGTGCTAGATATAGTTTTTCCCACTCCAGAGGCTGTCCCTCTTCCTTCTGATGGAGATACTGACTGTCCTGCAAGGACAGCAGAGACTTAGGTAGGAAAATGTGAGAGATCTTCCAATGCTGTGTTGTACTGGCCCATGGAAGTTTTCTTCACTTTTTGTTCCACCACTGATTGTTCTATTTGCTTCAGAAACTTTTCTCCAGAACAGATCTGCAGACAAGTTACTTTATCTCTTAGCAGATGCCCAATGTGGTTTGTTCTACAAGATCCCAAATACCTCTGCTGTCATGGTGCTTTGGCCAGCACACTTTTGCCCCTGGTAATCCAGAACATGGGTGTGTGTGTAATTGCATCACCTTCTTGTGTGCTTTACTGGTTATCTCAAAGTGTTTTTTGAGGAGTCTGATCTTGCCTGTGCACCAGAGTAACACAGAATCTACAGGATTTTGGATTATAGAGGCCCTAATTTAAAGGCAATTTAATCTCTTTGAGGATTGGGCCATTTATAAATGGTGAAAAGCAAATATCCTGTATTTGCACATGATTGATAAAGAAAGGCTTTGGTAATGATAATTCATGGCTTCTTAAGAATGTCTCATGTTATGGAGTCAAGATTTCTCGGAACAAAGTTGTGCTCATCAATTACTGCCTGTGAGGAACTTTTTCTAAAGAATGTCAAAAATTACTTATGTGTCTTTAGAAACAAACATGAATGGCTAAAATAGACCATTATTATTTTCCAAAAATTGAATTTTTTCTACAGTCTTTATTCCTCAGGCTTCTGCAATGATGTCTTATTTTATCTCCCCCTCTATAAATAAGACATCATTTGTGATTCACAAGCAAGTTGCTTTCATAGGCTTGGGGCAGAAAAATGACAGTGGGAACACAGTAAAATATTATCAAGTTAGAATGGCCAAACTGCCATAATATTCTTTGTATTACACCTTAACATGTTTTAATGGAGATGCAAATCACGTGATATTAAACTAGCCTAATCCAGGCTTCAATAGGCACCCAGAAATACTGCAAACTAAAACACAGCATGTGTGAAACAAACTTTACAGAAGTACCTGTGACAGTACCTGTATTTGTAAATACAACACACGTACATAAACATCTAGAGATCAATTTCACTCATAATTACAAAATGTTACTCAAAGCATTGTTTATATTATAAAACTTGTAGCTGGGAAGAAAATGTGTTGGGCTTTATCTGCATCTATCATAGCCCAGGAATACTCTGAGTTAAGTTTTGGGTGAAGCTGTAGGCACTTTAAGATAAACAGGCAAAAAAAATTCTAAACTTCATTGCCGCAGGATTAAAAAAACAAAAAACAACAAAAAACCCAAACAAACAAACAAACACAAACAAAAACCCCCAAAAAAACCAACAAAACAACCAAAAAAACCTCCCAAAAAACCAAAACAAACCATGCTGGTTCAAAAGATTCCGTTGTGCAGTCACTGATATGTAGTTTCATCTTTCTTATTTAGGTATCTGTGCTTTCAGCCAGTGGTCCACTCAACACCTGTCCACAAATGTTGTTACTATCCATCCTAATAACTGTCTTGGGAGGCCTCATGTCAGGTTCTGCCATGAAATAGATTAAAAGAAATACCCCAGGGATCCCGGAGGAGGTATTGCACCTTTGTCAGTATGGATCACATATCAAAATATGTATAGAAGATGGAAAAGAAATCTTAGTGGTTTTGTCCCATTTGATATGTCATGTTTGGAGTGGACTTAGATGTAGGCACATTAAAACATGTAACGCTAGCACTGCATGTTATTTTTGACAATTTTTATTAGTCCTGAATTAAATCTAGCCTGGCTTCTGTGACATGTGTCTGACTGGTTTCTTGAGAACACATTTTGCTTTATGTTGGAAAGAAAAATGAGGCTGTGAAAACCTTGAGGACAAAGATTTGCTCTGCAGATGAAAATTACTGATGTTAATATTTCTATTTGTTCACCAAAGATAAAATTTAAATGTCCTATTTTGTTATTTCAGACTCTTGCATGCACAATATTTAATTTAGGGGTTTTTTATTAAAGGAAAAAAAGGACATATTTACAGCAACGTAAGTATTTAGAATGAGGGTTTAAAATTTTATAAGATCATTCCTGCTATTAAATTAGAAATCATTTGACCAAGGATATAATTTTACAAATAGTTAAATAAATGCTGAGTAAGCAATACAATTTCCTTCTGTTGCATTTAAGCATTTCACAAAGTCACGTCACACACTTAGATGGGGCCTTTTCACTCTAGTACAATGTTGTGCAATGGTTTCCACACCCATACTGGGGACTGAGAGGGGGATGACAGACAGCTGTATCTTCTTCACTTCAGGAAAAGAAATACTAGTTGACAGTGTATTCAAAGAGAGAGAGAGAGGAAGAGGGAAAGAGAGAAATGTGTTTGGAACCCACCAATGTTATTATGAAATATCAAGTTCTAATCCACATGACTCATAGCAGCTACTCTCCCCAAGCTGGCCAGAAGACAAAGCACATTATAATTATGTGGGTAAGACTGGAATGCTCTAAAATCCTACGTAAGTAGCCTATTGGACTCCTCTGAAACCCACCAAGGGCAGTAGACTCCCTGACCAAAGACCATACCTAGAGATTACAAGAGGCAGGGCTATAGTCCAGTGAAAACATGGTGCTACTTGCAAATTGTTTCTCCCTAAAATGATTGCTCTGCTAAATGCCTGAGAAGAGTGTCATCACCCATGACAATTTTATTCCCTCAGCCCTTTCCTATTGCTTCAACTGCAAGGAAAATTGTTTTCTTTCCTTTCATAAAACTCCGTTTGAAATTAATAGGCCAGGGAAAGGTTTTCTAAAACTAGAACTTACACTCCTTGAGTAAAAAAGAAAATTCCTCGAATGATTTATTCATAGCAAGATTATTGTTATGGCATGGATTCTTCAGCAAAATAATTTCCTATTGTATGGAAAAGAATTTGGGGAAATGGGAACAGAAGCAGAGCACAAACTGCAGGTTTCACTGGCTGGACAAGATCATCCTTCCTGATTAGTTTGTCTGTGCTTTTTGTCCCCATTCCATGTTAGAATAAAAATACCACCCTATGATGTGTTTATAAAAATGTCTTCTCCATAAACAAAATGTTTTTGAATAGCCAGTTCTCAGTGCACAGCAAGGCGACTGAGACTGTCTTTAAAAGACAAGGTAAAAAAATAAGAAAGCGGGCAACAAAAAAACCAGAGCAAATGTTTTCAATGTCAAAAAACCACCCAAACTACTATCTTAAACACAGTCTAGAAACACAGATCCAGGAAATCATGCCTACAAATTTCTGCTTTCCTTTACTCATTCAAACTTTTCCCATTCCTCTTCCATTTTCTCAAGGAGCTGAGTATTTTCTTCTTTTCCTCTAATTGTTCTGCTTTTCCTTATACTAGTCCCTGACCATCCTTTTTCCAGTATTCAACATGCTCAGTTCTTCTTTCCAGTTCTCTACCCATCCCCTTTTCTATCTGTGGCTGCTACATCTTGTGTCATTTTTTCTATTCCTCATTTGCTAGTGAGAAGCCATGAGCTTCTCCCTTCCACAGACGAGAGAGAAGCACATACAAAAACAAACTCCTGTGGGAAACAGGGAAAAGAACAAGTCCCACCCAGCTGTTGCCTTGTGCTTCCATTCAAAGGCTTGCAGCTTACAAAATCTCACTTCATTCCCTGTACATGAGGAAAAAGGGAGTTAGAGATCCCTCATGGAGGTCCCACACTACGTCAAGAAAAAGAAACACTCCCTTCTAGCAAAAGAAGAACAGATGTAGTTTGCCTTGAACCTTTAGAGATATTGCACAGTCATATCCACTGGAGAAAATAATTAATCAGTTTTCTGTCTATTTTCAAATCACTCCATTTACTTTAGTTCTTCAGATTGGATCATCACCTGGCATAGGCAGCCACCAGAAGCTCACCCTGCTGTTGCAAGTCCCAGGTTTCCCAATGAAGAACTCAGGAAAGTTACAATATCCATCTTGATTTCAGTATCTTTCTTCTTAAACTCTAGCAATTATGTGAAAAAGAGCTCTTAGAGAGCTTAGATGTTTCTAGCAACTCAGTTCAAATGCCAGGCCTGCCATATCTGCTGCTTTTCCCACTAACCTACAGCTGTTTGGTCTCCTTTGTGAGACCTAGCTGGTGTCCTAATCTACCTGTGAATTCTTTTTGAAACTGGATAAGAATTTTATATTCAGCTTGTGAGATTATTAAGGAATAGTGCCAATAAAAAATGGAGCTCTTCTCATTTCTCTGAAATCACTGAGAATATATTACTCAAGTACAGCTTACATAGATTCATAATTACTAAGTAATTCTGGGTAATATTTTTCCTTTTTTTTTTTTTTTTAATTTTGGGGATAATGCTTGTATTTTTGATTCATGCTTCTTAAGTGAGGTTTCAAAGGCTTATAGTCACTCTCAGTTTACCAGGATGTAGTCTGAGGCTGAAGAACATACCTTGCCTTTAAAACAATTCATCTTGAGGCTGGGTTATTTTGTAACCGACATTGAAATGGCACTACTTAGTTGTTGGGGGTTTCTTTTGTTTCCTGAACTCATCAGTACAGAGCTGTTGAAAATAGCTTGATGCTGCTCCTCCACCTCCTGACATTAATCATGGTTAATTAAGTGAGAATAAAGTTTGGGTTAATGCAAACAGGCATTAATTCTTGTCATCTCCCCGCTCTCAGGAGAATACAAATTGGACAAGCAGAGAAAAACAATACTGAAAATATATCCTGGAAAAAACATTCTATTAACATTAGGATTGGAGGTCTTGTCAGAGATCTGCAAAATGTGTTCCCCATATTTTCCCAATAACTGCATGAAGACAAATCCCAGGGTCTACTCAATGCGACAAAGGATTGAGATCTACTTTACTAGTACTAGGATAAAGCCTTTTGTATCCTTGCAGCTGAATGTATGCCTGGCAGTGTTAGGCAGCAAATGTGCTAGGTTCATTTTCATTATTTCAGAAACACTGAAATTTTCCCTCATGCTGCTTAACATGTAGAAAACTAAACCAAACTAGGGATGAAGAACAAGCAATATTCCTTGGGTGGAAAAAACTATGATTAGAAAGAAAGATTTAAGTAAACAAGTCTCTATTTTTCTTTTTTTTTTTTTTTTTTTTTTTTTTTTTTTTTTGGGAAAGAATAATAATTTAACAATGGATTTGAAAAATCTGAATAAATGTCACTAGGTGTAGGTGAAACACTGTTGTTCCAACCTGTGTTAGCAGTAGTCCTGAAATGCTTCTTTCAGCTCAGTGAGGCAGCAGTTAGATATGCTTATGTATCACTCACAGCTCAGTGTCTATTCTTAGAGAATTAGAATCTCTTTCTCAAAGTGTATGAAATACATGAGGTCTGTTACTACATTTCGCTAAAGCATTCATATCTCTTTCTAGATACAAGACCACACAATCAGCACTGTCTCCATGGTTTCTTCTTCATTGCTTCAGTTCAACTCAGACATTTGCCACCACCAAACCAATGCTCTGCTGTTCTTCCTCACCTGCTAACCAGCCCTGCAACACTAGTGCCACTGGTACTACTCCTCTTGCTTGAAACTTGCTGCTGCTATATCCCCGTCACAGTCTCCTATTGATCTCATCTCAAAGAGTTGTTCTCACTCACAGCACTCATGCAGCACTTCTCCATGCTGCAGAAGTTCTGTGGCTCACAAGACTGGCTCTTTCCAAAAGGACAAGGCAGTAGAAGTCAGGATAGGAATTGCCTTCTTTTACCCTAAAATAAATGAGAAGTTTGTTTGTAGTAAAAAGACATACTCAAACTGACCCATCAGCTCCCATGGTTCTCCAACAGATTCTTGGAAAGTTCTCCTGTCTGTCTTTGGCCACTTCTATTCAGAAATTGCGACTGGTTTCCAGGATTGAGATGGAGGCTGCAGCTATGGCACCTGCCAGGACTCCTGGGCAGCAAATTTACACCCTCAGTCCCCAAGAGGGAGCAGAGGGATGGGGCACTGCCAGGGGAGCTGTGAGAACCTGCCCCCGGGTGCACTCCTGGGGCTCCCTGGGGGCAAGGCAGCACTTCCACAAAGTCACAAAGTTTGTGACACCCTGCACCTCCACTGCCAAGTGGCCTGTCCTGGAGTCCCCCACTCAGTGCGTTTGTTTTCGCTCTGAGTAACACCAGATAAGCAGAAGCTGAGTGCCAGTGAGTGTCTGTTTTGTAGGTTTATAAACTAGTTGTGTTGGATGAAAAATGTCTTCAAAATGAAGTTATGGAAAGACGTCTGCAACAAAGAAAATGTGTTCACAGCATTTTAAGTTTCTCATTGCAAAAATTTTAATAAATCTTTTCATTTGGACACTCTTTTGCATACCATGCTGTACACATAAGTGTTGGCAAGTATAAAAGCAGGCTTCTGTTGCAGTTGCAGGATGAGAAGCTGAATTATTTACAAGGGGAAACTTTTTCAGTCTGGGAATCATAGTCAAATGAGGAAAATTAAAAATCTTGATTGCTACACAGTCCAAAGGCTATAAACATAAGATCTCCCATCCCAATTTTTTATGTGGCTAAAGGACATCTATATTCAGCACGAAAAATAATTCATATACAAGTGGATGTAGGGGACCTGCATTTCCCTGGTTTGACTCTTTATGCAATAATGTGTGGAAATACATGATTCAGCACAGAAACTAAACATAGCCTTGGAATTGTTTGTCATGGGGTTATTTTTTCAGGATTTTGCTTCTTCTATGCAATATCAATACACTTCTGTTATCTTCATTTTTGATTTCACAGCATCACAAACCTGCTGGGTGCAACAACTCAGCTGTATTTCTCCTCTTATTGGTGATACATAAATAGCTATGCTCTTCATCCATGTCAACTCATCAGATTCTTGTTTTAAAGATCCATTAGTGTATTGTAACAAAGAAATAGCAATACATTCTTGTGTTCATATTACAGTGACACTATGGAAAAAACAGACTTTACATTCTTTCTGTAAAAAAAAAAAAAAAATTGTGATAAGGACAAGTCTCTTCTACTTCTGTTTGTTGGTGTTCACTCCTCCAGGAAAAGCTTTTATTAAAAACATAGCCTTGGCCCTCACACGCCATCCCAGAATGGGAGAATGGGGACCTGAACACTCCTGTACCTTTGGATAAAGAAGGAGGTGCAATTGCCTCAGCTTCCACAGCTGGATTGCACAGAGGACCCACATGTACTACAGCTTTTCTTTCTCATGGTAAGCAAATAGCAGAAAAGAAAGTTGTTTCCCCATTTCTAATACTGTACAGCAGCTCTGCACTTTTGCTAATCTTTCCTCTAGCAGAGGAACTGAGTCCTTCAAGAAATCAAAGTCATCTGTCTCTTCACTCAACTACTGAGTGGGGAGAAAACCACTGCAGAAGAAAATCCATCTCATTTTGGTTTCTTTTTTACCTTCTAGACACTAAATCTGAGACAGCCATCACAACACTGGCTCTACTCCTTGAAAAACTTGATTGAGAGGTGGACAAATTATGTCAAGGAGATCCTCCAAGAATTATTTCCATAAAGGCAACACCATCTCACCTGGTAAAAACTATTTTTCGTCTGCTAAAAATCAAAGAAAGACAGAATTAAAATTTGCATAATTTTTTTCCTTGTGTTCACTCATATCCACTTTCAGCCAAGACCATTAGTGCTTATGAGGAAGCTTTGCTTTAAAAATATTACAAAAAATTATGACTGCTAGCTTTAAATAAAGAGGTGACACTTGGGAGGAATCTGGATTGCTTGATAAGCTGTGCTCATTTGAACAACGCACATTTGAATATGGTTAACATAATGTCATTAACCTTGACATAAGAATGTAGGTCACTGTTACAAAAGGGTGATTGTATTTTGGAAATCAATAACTATGTTAAGGACTTAAGGGTCATCAGTATGAGGGAGCTAATCATACTTTCCTAATGCAAGGCTCATCCTGATTTCACCCTGCATTTATGCAGAATGTGAAATTAACTCTTTCAGTTACTAAGGTCTAGCTGAATAAGTAGAAACTCCAACTGGAAGACAGGAATGAATGAGGATGTTTTTAAATAGTATGTTGTTTTAAAAAATAATAACTCAATACTCAGCTGCCTTTGTCTGGCCTCCCAGAATCATGCAGTCATTTCAGAATTGCAGCTTGCACTAAAAGGTGAACAACCCTCCACCACACATGCTGCCTAGTTCTGAGTGCTAGGGAAAAAAAATCTGAAAACATAAACTTTGTTTTAATTTAATTAAATCTCATCATGCTTGTACCTGTCATGCTTCCTATATACCAAATAGAGATTAAAAAAATTTTCATTTTAGAAAATATGACAAGAAGGAGTAGCTAAAATTAAGACCGTTTCTAATACAAAGATACAATTTTGTTACCAAGGGAGTTTCAATCTTCAGTCTGCGCTTGAGAAATGAAGGCTACTGCAGCAAACAGGCTGAATTGACTTGTCTTATATGTATCTGTAGACAGTAGTAAATTGGGATAGTCCTACCTAGTTCTAAAGTTTTGGAGCTGTCCATCTTTGGTTTCTTGCTCCAGAAAGCAGGATAACAGAAGTTCATCATCTGTGTTACTGGTAATTAGTCAGTTTTGCCAGCTGTCAGCTACATGTCAGCTGTGTCTCTCCCAAATCTTGTAATCTGGAAGGTTTTTTGTGCATCAAACCACTAGAGCCACCTGGTGTTTCTAAAACACAGAGATCAAGGTCTGCATTGGGGTGCCATTAAAAATAGACACATTTGGGGCCAGAGCTCCTGAGCTATTTCTTTCTGTTGAAACAAGTCCTCAAATACTCACAACACTTAGTCCTGGCATGAAGAGGGACCTGGTTACAGCAGTTTTATTCTCTCTAAGGAAAAATCTGTGTGACCAGCATGGACTTTTCCCTGCTAGCCTTACTTTTTTTCCAAGTCATAGCCTTGCAGCCAGTGATGTATGCTGGCTCTTCCTGGACATCCCAGCTCCTCTCTGCAAAGTCTCTCCTGGGGTCACCATGACACCTTCACACCTCTCTCCTCAAGCAAGAGTTGAGCTATAACCCTATGATTAAAAATAAAAAAAGAAATTCAGGGGGCCCAGCATCAGGCACACTCTCCCCCAAAAGGAAGACTCTTCTAGGTCTAGGTGGGTAACTAGAGCCTACTGCTTCCTTGTGCCTCCAAAACTACTTGACTTTTCTTTTGGGTTTTTTTGGGGTTTTTTTTGGTTTTTTTTTTTTTTTTTTTTACAGTGCAAGGTTTACAGTGCTCCTGGCATCCCTCAGCTTTGACCAAAAGGCCTTTTTCCCCCAGCAGTCCTTACCACTAGTCTTCTGTCTTTAACTCTCTGTTTCGGTGCCAGGATAGCTTGCAGGAATGGGGCCTGTATGAGGATATAATCGCTTGGGAAAGGAATGTAATTAAAAGCAACATATAAAGCAGTTAAAAAAATCTTCTGAGGACGCTCAGCTGGCACAGTGAGAATCTTCCTGAGAATATTTAATTGTTTGCATTATTAAGTGCAGACAGGTTGGTTTTAATTCAAAACAAACATGGCAATTAAATAAAAAGGCCTATGTCAGTACAACACTGTAGCTAGAGAATTAAAAAATGAAAATGTAGAAAACAGAAATATTCAGGCTTTCAAAAAATGGAAAATACTTACTGGATTAACCAGATAATTAAAAAAAAAAAAAGAAAACAGTTTTAAAGTTTTATATCAGCTATTTTATAAGGAACCAGATGAAACACTGATGAAGCTGCCTTGATCATTAATATTTTTTATTCCTGTTTTTCCAGTTAAATGTGCAGCAGAACATATTTCATCTGATGATATCAAGTGCATGTCATAAGAAACACTTGGCAGATGAATTTACATTTATTACATTTTCTTTCTTTAAATGGAAAGACACGTCCTGTCTCACCATTTAATTTTTGAAGTCTTAGCACATTGACATACTAATTTAGGTTTTCAATTTCTTTTCAGAAAATATATATGTTTTCAAGTTTGATGGAAATGTTTGATAGAAACACTGTCAAATATCAGATAGATTTGTGCGAGGTAATGCCAAAATTGATCAGAAAAAGTAAAAGTTTTTTTTTCCCCTATTTTGTTAACTAATTGACAAGGAAATCCTGGCTTCCTCTGGAAGACACTCTATGGGTATATCTAGTATGTCTGTTCCTTGGATAATAACAAATTAACTTATTCTTACCTGAGAGAAGTAGGAAGCATTTAGTCCTGTTTCATAAATGGGAAGCCTAAGTAGGGAGATTGTTTGACTACCATAAATCCAAAGAAGGAAACTCCTTCAGTACTATTATTAGCTCTTGGGAGAGCTGTATTTTTTACCGCCTGCTCAAACCTATAGACAGAATGATGCCATCCACTTCAAAGAAAATACTTAATGTCTTATTCTCTGGAATGGACTATCATTAAAAGGTGTATTTTTCCCCAAACCGACCAGTTCCTCTTTTGAAACCCTTTCCTGAGCTCCTATATTTATTTCCATTATACCCTTATTGCATTCAGACACCTCCTTAGTCAAGTCTCAGCACAAATCAATTTTTCCCTTTTGTCAAAACTAGTCTGGGAAGGAGGGAGTGGAGGGTGGTTGGATGACAGTGTTGACACTTGAGCTGCTGTGGAGAATCATAAACATGATGCTCTAATACGTAATCCCTGCTGACAGGTTAGAAATCAAAGCTCATTAGCACAGAGCAAAGACGAGCATTCTAATGCCTCCATCCACTGCAATTAACACCACATACAGCACATTGTTCACCTAAAGCCAAAAATCACAGTAAAAAGTGTCATATTATACACATATCCTGAAACCACAATAAAGAAAATGAGAAATGGCTTAGAAAAACTAGGGAATACCACATTTTTTCATATGACCAATTAGAAACCAAACCTAGGGCTGAAAACACTTTAAAGCCTTGTAAGATGAATGGTCCTCATAAATAAGTCTGAAGGTCTCTATTTGCCTGAATAAACTGCATTGCTGTAATGCCTGTGGGTCCAACCCTACCAATGCAGAAAAGCAAGAGTAAGGTAATGGTACTCCTAAAGGGAATATATGAATTTATGTGCTTTAGTCCCTATGGAACTTGATATAATTTTTGGTACATGTCTTACAGAATTTTTTAAAGGGAAAATTAGTGACCATTAAGTTGAAAGGACATCAAGAGCCAAATCTGAACCTGAATGTGACATGGAGCTGTAGATTATTTAAACTAATGATTTATTTATTTACATCTATTTATAGATGTTGGACCCTAGGAAGGATTGTTATTACTGTTTAAACTCATCATCAAATCCATTATGTCCAATTTTTTATTTTTACCACTTGATGCACTGCAGGAGGAGGCAGACTTCTTTACAAGTCCTGTGCCCTGTTTTGACATCTTCCTGTACAGATTGTCTCTTAATTGGTCTCCTTCCTGTTTAGGGCACTAGGTGCACATACCAACCAGCTGAGAGAGAGCTCTGAAATGAGACAGAAAAGTGCTGGGAGGGGAAGGCATAGCTCTGATATATTTTGCAGCCAGATGCTGAAATGTGTTTTCAGAAAACAGCATCAATGAAGTGGTGCAGTGACCTGGGCAGTATTGGGGATGCACAGGGTACCCTGATGGCCAGCACTCTGCTCAAGCACACAAAGGAGGTCCAGGAAGCATCACCAACCTGCAGCCTCCACCTGCTCAGCCACATCCCAAAGCCCCCATGCTGGCCCTGCAGCAGATGATATTCTGAAAAATGTTTCTTCTGCTACCGAGGTACATCACCATCCACTTGCTTCTCCCATCTGCCTAAACAAGGAGAGAAGCGGGATGGTAGGCTTGCGCATGATCACACAAATTCCACATAAACTACATCGCCCTTGCCAAAAAGGTTTCTGCCAGCCCATCTGCAAGCAGAGACCAGAAATGTTTCAGAGTTCATCCTGGGACAGCTTTGGTTTTCCTGTGGGACAAACAGACCTTATGATCTCCCTCTCTTTATCAGACTCACCTCTGTCCTGGCCTGGCCTGTCTATTGGATCCAATCTGGGTGAATCCACTTCTCAGGAGGGATTGTGCAGCTGTGCAGGTGCTCTCTAGTTACATGGAAAATTTCTCAATAAGCTGGGCTTGGCTGGGTGTGGAGGAGAGCACCAAGTCTCTCTTTGGGAGCTCCTTGTTGTAGTAGGATATAGATTTGGCACTGGCCGTATATGAAGAGTGGCTCTTTCCTCTGTCTAATTACCATTTCGAGCTGTGGGCCAGGAGAGGTGAGCTCTTGCTGCCAGTGTGCAGCTCCTGCACAGAGGAGCCATCTGGGTGCCTGCCCACTCCCTGGTGATGGAAGCAGATTCCTCTGCGAGGAGTCCCACTGCCTGCCCCTTGGCTGGGGGATGACTAAGGGACAGCAGTTTCACCCCCAGCTCACCCTGGTACCTGCCTTTGGGATCCTTATCACTTGCTATTTTCCTGGTCCATAAGCCTTATGTTCCTATCAGCAGGGGCTAGGATATGACAGGAGCATGGGATCTTGTCCCTTCCCTGTGCCTCCTCTTGAGGATGTTTTGCTGCCTAGTGGTTAAAAATAGGCATTATAATCCCTTAGGAGACAGAGATTATCCAGATGCTCTTTCTAAGAGAGATTGCAGATCAGATCTTATCTGAGGAAGAAGCTGATACCATCAGCAACCTCAGCACTTCTGCTCCCACAGGAGACCATTAACCCTGTCATGAGCTTGACGACCTCCACATTCCATGGACAGAGTAACAGAACATAGTCCTGAAGTAGGTGTTTCAGGGCAAAACAGTGGCAGAAATTCAGGTGTACATCTGTGTCTACTGTGTCCTGAGAGCTGCTCTGTCCTGATCTCTGGTTGACATGTAAAGCTTTCTGGATCAAGGTTTAAAGGCAAAAAATCTTTCCTTGAGTAGGAAATCTGTGTCTTACTTAGGTGGTCTAGATTTTCCTGCCAGATTTCTCTTTCTGCCTGTTGTAGCTGTCTGCGTCATGTGTTGCAATCTCTGTCTTGCCCTTAGGCACCAGCAAAAGAAAAATAATAATCAAGTTTTATGTCAACAACTGGTTGGAAACAAACACATTTCTAATACACCATTATTTCATGTCAGGTGGAGAAAAAATACCTATAGCACAGCAGTGAGAACAAGCCTCACAAATGCCTCTGCTTTTTTTCATGTTCCAAAGGCATTCATTCAGTTAGAAATAGGAAACATAGCAGAGTAAGGGGTGGCAAAAATTTGACCTTCATGCATGTTCTGAAGTGGTCTTTTCCCCACTTCTCTTGTATTTCATTATATTACCCAAAGCATTCAATTACACATCTGAATTTCCTCAGCTTGTCAACAGAAATTTAAGAATTTGGCTCTTTTCACAGAATGGTACAGCTGCAGCTAGACAAGAGAAAGATTCTTACCATAGTTTTCTAATCAAGTGTTCTCTGTGGGCAAATATTCTTTGTCCCACCTTAAGTGTCTCTGAGGAAAGACACATGCTGTCCCATGCTCCATAATCATCAATTATCTGAGCACTACCAGTAGCCTTATTAAGATGGAAGAGAGCAGTTTCCCACAGATATGCTTCTCATTTGATTCTCATGTAAAAATACTTTTCAATTAGCCAAGCAAATATATGCTACAGGGAGTACATGAATGCTGCTGGCCACAGCTGGTGTGTGGATTACTCTGCACGCGTGGAAGGACTCAGCATGGGCCTGGTGTGGGGCTGTCATGGCATCAAAGTCCTGCCTGGGCTTCACACCACTGTGCTTAATTAATCACTTTCTGGAACCAGTGGTACATTGTGAATGGCCTTTAGCCACTTCTCCAGCCTCAGTGACCACATCATTTACAGCTGTAGATCCAATGATTGTATGATTGAGTGCGGCCAGCCTGTGGCACAAGTCCATTACAAAGGTTTAGTCATGCTACTGTGCCACAGTGTTACAGCCTCTACAACATCTTTTACAGCTGAATGATCACAGAAGGAGATTATACACTTGTCGTGTATTTCTGGAATCTGAATGAACCTGTGACAGCTGCAGCTGAACAAATGATGCCTCCACATTATGGAGAAGATTGTGGTTGAAGTCCCTACAGTGTCCTCTGCTTCCCTCCCTGCCTTCTGCAATCATCCTTTTGTAGTAGCCACCACTGGCAGGGGTTAAGCATTTCCTTCCTTTCTCTGTCACTCTTTGGGTAGGCAACCTCTTCTCTCTGTCAATAATACTAATGTACTAGCAAGAGTGGATTGTCCCACATTTATGAAAATCCGTGTGGAAGAAACCACAAGATTTCTTAGTTGATCCACATGCCTGAATCTGCTGTGACACTTTTGTGGGCCCATAGAATGGAGCCAAAAGCAGAGATCAACCTGCCTTGACCTGTTTGCTGCCTTTAGGACTTTCTCAGCAGCCCTGAAGTTTTGCCCAAAGTAACCCAAAACTGCCTCTTACACTGTCATACTTGTTCTGTGGGGCTCACAGCAGTTATCTGGCAAAAACTAACCCAAAACATTTCCAACAACAAATTAAATAAAATAAAACAAGTACTAACAATCAAAGATGCATGGATTCTGTGGGCAAAACCCATAACAATTTATTGACTGTTTACATTCCTTTAAAAAACTCACCACTTATTCTACAGATGTGTTTTGATGGCAGCATTTTGGGCAGCTGCCAAGTAAGGATAAACACAGAGAGCTGGTGCTTATAGGGAAAAGCACAAGAAATGGAGGAAGGAAAGAGAAAACTGCACACACACATAGAAAACCCAAAGGATTTTGCAAGTAGATCAGGAAATGAGAAGACTATTTAGAAACAAGTCTGAAGTCTTTGAGCATTGGGAATGACTTTTCTGAGAGGAGCCATCACAGCATCAGGACATGAAAGGTGTGGCCACCCAGTGGACAGGCAAGTGTGACCTCTGCTGTCCACATTGACCTGACTTGGAAGCACAGACAAGTGCTACAGGGCTGTGTTGGCCTGGCACTGTGCTCATACTTAGAGGCAGCTGTGAGGAGAGCTCTCAGCCTAAACATGGGTTATGTCTGACCAGCCTGAGGGGAGTGGGAATGCCACGTTTGTCTGCATCAGTGTCTACAGGCCTGGGTAAAATTGCTTGGCTGAGCCACAGACTCCTTACATGCCACACCGGTTGATGAATTGGATGAATTGGTTAAAGACTAGGATCTCCTAGAATATAATTATGTCATTATCAATTAGAAGGAAGGTGTATTTGGACTTTCAAGGTTCTGAGAAATGCTAAAATTTCTCCAAAAAAAGGAAAGCTTTGATGATACCTTTTCTGACAACCATTTTCCACTACTTTAACTTCTTCCTGTATCAGTTTTACTGCTAAATCCTAGAACAGTGTCACAATGTAGTGTTTCTCTCCATCATGTATCTTAGGAACATTTTTTTCCCAAAACTAATCTCTAGGTTTTTCTCTGACAGCTGTGCTGCTTGCCTTTGAAAAAGTTCCCAAATCCAAGCTCTTTCCCTTCTCACTTTTCCAAAGATCTCCTTAGAAACTTCTGCAAAAGTGATGGTGGTAATTAGCTAGCACCCAAAAGTGTTTGAACAGATACCCAAAATCAAGATTCGATATGTATATGCAGACCTGATATCTGAAAATATCCACCAGTAACACAGAACAGCCAGGTGAAGATATGTCAAGAAGAGAAACCAAAAGCTAGGATGCTATGTAGGCAGCTTAAATTTCAGAAAGATCAAGCACCAAGTAAATTCCACTGAGAAGAGAATTCTTATCTCATTGTGGCTGTCTTTAAACTCCAGTAAGAGAGACAGACAAAAGGCAAGATTACACTGGCTTTGAATGTGAAAGCTGATTAAATGCATTTTCCTCAGTCACTATTTCATGCTACTTGTCACTGTATCTACCAATTACTCATTCCTTCTGCATAACATGTTTGTGTTTGCCACATAGTGTTATTCAAATAGCCCAGATGCTGAAGCATGAGCCTGTTGCATTTTGTTGGACAGCTGCACGAGGAAGAGATATTTTTATGCTATGTGTATATAAAAGGTACTTTTTCTTACCTTTCTGTGTAAGAGAGAAAAATGTACAGTCTCCACCTTTTAGAAATAATTATTATGCTTTTATTTAAGTCTTTCAGGTCCTTATCTGTGAGGAATAATAATTCTAATTCCTTGTATTACTGAACTGTTGCAGGTTGAAATGCATTACAAATAGTGAAGAGCTCCTATACCACTGTAAAACACTAATGACAAATGCCCAGATATGTAGCTCGTTACCAAGTTACATAAGTTAAAAGTCGCCAACCTGTTTTACCAAACCTACTTATCTGATTACCATAATCTGATGAAAATAAAACTTAACCCCAAAATATGTTGCCTCTGGATATTTTAAGATCAGTGACTGATGTCACCTAGAGACCACATACAACTCCTGGTTGCTTGTTAGGATGTGCTGTGACACAGTGAATTACCGCAGGCAGAGGTTTACAGTCCCTGTAGTCTAAGATATAAATTCAGTTCTGGTCTCACACACCTGAGCTTTGCTTTCCCTAAAACCTTCTCAGGAGAGTTCCCACTGCCACCACCCTTCCCTACCTAGAACGTGGCTGGTGTTCTGCTCCCTTGCTGGGAGTCTATGGGGGAGGCTTTGGTTAGATACTACAAAGGCCTTGACTGTCCTGTTTTCTTGAGACCAGAACTGGAATGTACCTCTAGCTGCTCACAAGAACATAATTACAGGTAAGTTTAATCTTGCCGGCTTATCCCCCTCTGTGTGTCAGCTGAGAGTACAACATCTAATGGAAATCCAGTATTTCCACAGTCCTCAGCACTGTACCTCAAGCATAAGCAGGAGGTGTGCAGGGTGTGAGGAATGTATTAAAAGCATATATATTTGAATGCCTAAATGCTTGCATTTGCCAGCCTTGCTTCCCTGGCCTCCCTTGATAGTCAGTGCAGACAGAGCGTCTCCCCCAGCGGGCAAGTCAGAGCCTATATCCAAGGCTCCTCTCTGAGTCACCCCCAGAGGTGTTACCCTCATGCCCTGGCTCTGAAGGAGGAGAGGGAGACTTATTTCTCTATGTAGGCATCCCAGTTCAGTGCATAAGCCTTGTCAGTATTATTGTTCTCCATCTTCCCTGGATATTTTATATTTTCATTTCTTAAGGGAATAAAAAATAGTGAAAGAACTGCAGGTATTTACAAGCACTTGAACCCAGACTAGAGGACATAGAATGCTGCCACACTGGCTTAATGGAGAAACAAGCCCTGGCCAGGAATGTGTGACAGCAATGTCTAAATCTGAAAGACAGACTGGAATGATACATGGATGATACACAGTAAAGACAAACTTCCCAACTTCCAATGAAGCATGTATAGGCCCATAAGCAAGTGCTCCATATATGGGAGGAAACTGGTTGTTTTCCAGTGCATCCTCAACTCTATGTAAACCAGGAGGTGAGCGACTAAAGAAAGATCCAAAATGAGATACCAGATAGTTCTTTCATCCAGTTTTAAATATATGAATACATAAATCAATGTGCATGTTTATGTGTCTGGCTCCAATTAATAAGCACCCGTCCTATGCCTCAGGCTTCCTGACAAGCATCAGAATTAATAATTTAATACATGGAAGAATGATAATCTTGTGGTTAAGTAATTTGAAAGTTGGATCAGTTCTTGGCTCTTCCATAGATTTCCTGTGTGACCGTGGGCAAGTCACTTAATCTCCTTGGCCAAGTACGTCAAAGGTATGTAGGTGCCTGATCCCACCAGTTAGGCGCCACTGCTATCTTCAAAAAAGCATTGCTTAGCTGTTCCTTGGGTTGGTAGGTGTCTTATTTCTCTCAGTAGGCATAAACAGGGTTTGCTGACATCATCCTACAAACTAACGAGCCACTTTGAGTGGCTCAGTTTCAAAGTCCTAGGTCCCCACTGTGTCATGGCTGGCAAAGCTGGCTTTCAGCTCATGGGACCCTGCGTAGAGGTGCAGAGGACATGCACCTCTCCTAGCTGGAGAGAAGTGAGCAATTTTGGCTGGGGAAAGCATTGCTTTTTTGCAAGGACTTTGGCTGCTAGAAGTCCTTTCTCAGCTGGGAAGGCTATTTCCGATCCATCCCATGTCTGGACCCCTGCACATTCAGTTAGGTAGCAAGTAATCTCAGTTTAGGGGACATTTTAGGAAGGACAGAGGTTTTAGCCTGGGCCAGGGCAATGCACCCTCTGTGCCTCATGGAAGCCATGTCTGGGCAATGGCAGCCTGCCCACAGCAGCCCAGCAGTGCCTGAAAGCCGTGTCTCTTGACTCACTGTCTACTCTTTGCTGTGAGCATCCACTGTCCTCCCTTTCCCTTTCTCCTAGTCCCCTCTAGACTTGCCAAGGGGGAAAGCTGATGTTCATCACTACTGCAAGTCCTCCCAACGCTAGCAATGGTCAGCACTCTGCTGAGTCCCCTGGAGAGTTGAAGTTGTGATCTGAAACTCAGAGCAATTAAAAAAAAAAAGAATTCACCAAACATATTTACCCTTATGACAGACTGGGGACATTGACCAATGCAGTGACAGGAAAAATTATGCATTCCTCCACTTTCCAGCTGTTGTCTGAGGGTGGGTCTGTGAGACATCTTGACATTCACTGGCCCCTGCCCATCGTTCCAGAAGGACCTGGAAACCTGAGCAGCCCCAAGTAGAAGAATGATGTTTTTAGACTTTGAAGACTGGATTTAAACAAGTCAGTCATGTTGCTTAAGTCTTTAGCATACCTTCTAAGTTCAGCCAGTTGTACTTGATCCAAAAAAAGACCAAGGAGAGAAATTTTACATGGGGGAAAGGAGTAAACAGAAAATACAGCACTGAAATTAATTCAGTGGTTTAAGAAATTATTCCAGCTAAATGCTCACTTACTCTTTTAGCTCTTTTAAGATATTGCAAACCAATCAAAATTATAAAGAAAATTAGATTTTCAATATATGATTTAATGGTTTCCATAAGAATGTGTAGCTGCTAAACTTCATTAACCATACATGAGAAAATCAGAGATCTCTGAGCACAACTCAAAGGCACTGAGCTACCAAGGTAAGGAGATTTCAAGCTGATGAAAGTGTCTAGTGCATAGGTTGTGGGGGTAGCAGCTTCACTGGAGGAAAAAGCAGGCCCTAGTTGTTATTTCTCCTTCTGCTGAAAACACAGAGCTCTCTTTTTGTCTCATTACTGGCACAGCCCAATGGAGTGAGCCTGTTTGCAGCTGTTGCCCACAAGGAAGAGCTCCCAGCATGGGGAATGACAAACTTTCCCAGGAAACCTTTGCCTGTCATTCCCTTAACAAATGCCAAAAAAACCCCATTTTCTCCCACTAACGATAGCAACTTGATGCTTCAGTCTTGTTTTGTGCAGTTATAGCTTATCCCTTCCTACAGAAGTGTATCCAGGAGGGTACAGAAGAATTACACAACAAATCTCAGCTATGGCCAGGAGGGCAAAGGCTTCCCCAACCTTGCAGGAGGCTCTGGGATCACAACTTCTCTGGCTCTTGGGTAGATTCAATCAAGCTGGAATGAAAGCCAGCTTTACTGAGTTCATTGCAAAGATAAATAGACCCCGGGTTGACATAATGAACTCCCTTGATACACATTACAGGAGAGAAGTTAGGTTCAAGGCTTCTCCTGTGCCTCCATGTTGTCAAGGAGTGCAGCATGGCAAAAATGAAAATTTAGAAACTTCTTTGTGACTTTTAAAGTTAAACAGAAGGGGCTTGGGGTGAACAGATTGGGACATTACAATGACAAAAAACAAACAAACAAAAGGCAGGAGGTTCATAAAAATAGTACAAGATTTAGAAAATAAATATTTTAGAGGAAAGCAATGCTTTTATACCTTTGCTGTATGCATTCTACAGAAGCAACCTCAGTCGCAGTCTGCTGTCATTATAGTCAGCAACTGCCACAGATGCCTTCAGGCAGGATCAGGTCTTGTGTTGTCCTTCTGGGAAGGTTTTTTAATGGATAATGTGATGAATAGAGTAAAAAACGCGCTAGTTAACTCTTTGCCCCTTCATCCCAGTCATTATAAAGGTTGACTTTTTTGACAGTTGATACAACATACAGGCATTAACTAAATTAGTAGTGGATGGAGACTTAGCCAAGAAATTAGTCTACTTGTAGGTGGGACACTGGTCACAAAATGTGGTGGAAAGGCTTCCATGTCAGCTCTTACACTACCCTGAGCCAAAATGAAGGTTTTTCCTCTTATTGACTGCTAGAAATCAACTGTTTTCTTATGGCCCTGAGCCACCAGGTCTAGTGGAAAGTGTCTCTGCTCACAAAGCAGGGTTGGAACTAGGGGATCTTTAAGGTCACTTCCAACCCAAGACATCCTATGAGTCTACGATCATACTTTATTGCTTAAAGAGTATATAGCCACTGCTCTCTGTGCTGTGTTTTACAGGCACATAAGCACGAAACACTTTGTGAGCTTAATCGTTATTACACCTAATGATAAGCACTTAGAAATAGTTTATTAACATCTGGCAGTCATCAGCTTGTAATGAGAGTTAATTTTAATATCTCCATTACAGATTAGTATTTTTTGATGCTTAATGGACAGAAACATTAGCATCCATAATTTAAAGATTTTTTCAACGTGTTCTTTCTACATATTTTCCTTATTTTTTTTATAAGTGAGTTACTTTTTCCTTCTGGTTGAGCACACACTTTGCACAGGAAAAATAACAGAGGCTTCCTGGTATGAGCCAAAGGAAGTAACAAATAATCAAAGATATTTTAAATAGGTATTGTCAAAAAACCACATAATGCTTTTTCACATGTCCTTAATGAAATGTACATTTGATTTATCTAGATTTTGCTTGCAGTTATATCAGAGAGAAGCAAGGGAATTTTATATTCACTATAGCTACAATTTAATCCCTTTGCATAGTTCTTTCAGTGGTTTGGATACACAATTAACTTACAGGTCCTGTCAGTACTCATGGGATGAAGAGCTGCAAGATGTAATTATTTTTTTCATATTTATCCTAAGAAGTCATCAGAGAACACTAGGCCAGTGAAAAACTATTATTAAGTAAATCAGGAATATGGAAATCAGAAAAGATGTCATGACTTTCTACAAATAAACATGAAAAGGGAAAAGCTTAAAATAATGATCATATATATATATATATATATATTTGTCATTTTAGAAACAGATCTACTAGATGCGAGATCTCCCATTGCCATTTTACAAATGTTCTTTCTTGTGAGATTTTTTTCATTTCATGTGTACTTGCATTTTAAAGGTCAGAAACAGAGTTAACTTCCCCGGAGTTTGATTTTGTATACTAATTCTCAATAGATTTCACAGCTTTTGGCACAACATCAACATTATTGTTTATATGCAGTTATTCTCACAGCAGGTTCTAGTTCATTAATTTCTGAGAAGCTAATACTGTCAACAAGGCTTTGCTTTTTGAATGCTATCATTAGAAATAATCTTTTTACTTATCAGTTTGTTATTTCTCCAGTGGTGCATTCCGCAGTTGTAGCTCCTTCCTTTCAGTTGCCCATTCTCTCTTGAGCAGACATCCCACAGGATTTTACTTTTCGTATAATAAGGTTCAAGTATTTCACTGATAATCTAAAATTTCCAGCATTCCAAGGTCCTGAATGCTGGAAAAAAAAAAAACAACAAACCCAAACCACATATGTTGGCAACCTTCCTTGGAGCACACAGTCTCCCTCGGTTTCCTTTATAGTCCTAGAAGGTAGCCAGCCACCCAGGTGTTCCCACCTAGCTTCAGCAACCAGCACAGCTGAGGGGAGCTCTGCTTGCCACAAGCAAAGGTGAGGGTGATCAGCCTGTCTCAGGGCTAAAAGGCTCACTGAAGCCTGCCTGTCTGGCTCCTCAGACAGTGCTGGTCATGGAGGTACCTGAGTTGGGGTAGAGTAAGTTTTCCATGGCACGTAAATCCTTTACTGATGAAAACACTTTCTTTTCACACAAAGCCAAACTTAAGTATATTCCTCCCCATTCTGCTATGCTGTATGTTAGAATAAATGCTGGCATCCAAATATCTATCATGTTCATTATGAAACAAAATAAGAGAGAAAGAGAGAAAGAAAGAAAGACTGGCTAAGTACTTTGATCATGCAAATATCCTTTTTTGTTTATTTTTGCTGAAAGGCTGAGTGCTGGGAGAGCACTGGTCAGAAGCCACCAGGTTATCAAATTGCAGCAAGGACATCCTGGAAGATGCCAAGTAAGGAAATAAACTGCGTTAACTAAGTTCATGTCCCCTGTGCCCAGTGTTCCTGACAGTGTGAAGGCTTCTAGCTTGCTCAGTACTGATTAGAAAAAGACCAAGCCAGTGATTATGCTGTTTCTACATTTAAAAAATCCTGTTTTTCTACCTCCTGGAATCAATAACCCCCTAAGGACCAGGTTCTTCTGTTGTATGCCAACACACAGTTACTAACAGTGAAAATTAATGCTATTTTCTAGGTCATTTGTATTAGCACATTTGGCTCAGTCTTGAGTGTATAAATTGTTGATTCCTTCCTTACTTACACAGAACTGTTTTACTCTCTTCTCCTGTACTGCTGTTTAAGTCATCACTTCTGCAGCATCACACAAGCCAGAGCTGTAGGCTGATGATAGAAACCCTTGCTGAGCAGAACCCAGTGGAGTCATTCTGTGTGCACTTCCTTGGCTCTCAGAGCACAGTTTAACCTGTCTGTATAAAAGCTGCCACAAAAATACTGTAGACCTACTCTCTATTGTTTTAGGGTTTTTTTTTGCTTGAGGTATTAATTTTCGTCAGATTATGTTACAACGCCAGTGCATGCTTTAACCTACTTGCACAAGGCTCACATATATAAATACACTCACCCTCTGTACACCCTTTTGTATCATTCCATCACGAGCTCTTTACTGGGGATAAATCAGGTGCTGAAGCTGGCTGAAGAGTCTTGTGATTTGATGACAGAGGAGATATCATCTTGGCTTTGGCACGCACTTCAGAGGCATGCAGGGGTGCTTTGGTGCTCTGTTGCTCTGTCAGAGGAAGCTCAGAGGAGCACAGTGGAGAACTGTCTGATTTTCAGCAGCTCCTTGAGCTGCAGGTAGATCCACCGGGAGTCTGATATGCATTATTCTGTCAGAGTACAGTTAAATAAGGATCCATATTAACTGCTTCAGCCCTGTCACAGAGATTTGACAGATGCTTATTTCTCAAGATCTATAGCTAAAAACCTTCTGGGCAGAGAAAACAATATATGACTTAATGAATATTATTGGCTTATCGTAGACTCACAAGACAAATAATAGCAGTTTAATGTTGAAGCATAAAAGATGGCTCTGTAAAAGCGTCACCAGAGAACCTTTCCCTAAAGCCCTGTGCATGTCTCCACTCCCTTTTAAATTGCAGATAGAGATAAATTAGTAAGGACTAAGCTTTTGAGGAATCTACAGTAACCCTGAAGATTTTAAACTGAAAACTAACAAACCCAACATGCAACTGGTAGTGCCAGTCCTGGGACACAGACTCCTCCACTGCTAAGTGGTTGCCAGGGGCTCTGGCATGGCTCAGGGCTGTGCTATCTGAAAATCAGTCCTGGGAGGAGCGCTGGCCATGAACAGTGTCTCATGAACGGTGTGGGTAGCACAAGATTTGAGCAGCTTGGAAACACCATTTGATTCCACCAGTCCAATTCACCTATCATGTCCCATGAGTGCTACCTGACTGCAGGGCAGCCCTTCGTAGAGACCTGTCTGGATGGGAGGAATTCCCTGAGTTTCGTGCCTCTGGGAATTTGGTATTTTTTATATGTGTTTCTCCCAGTGAGAATAAAAAATGAATGTCAATGTGCAGCTAGCACAGTTATTGGCACGTGGGTCCAAGTTGCTGTGCGCTCCCAAAGGCTTTCACTTCAGGTCTCATTGGATGTTGAAATCTTCCCTGTTCACATAATATGGACCTTTATGCTGGAAGATATTTGCTTCTCTCCTCCCATTGAGGAGAATTCAGTGGCTTGTGTTGGATGTATAATTTCTGAGGCCAAGGCACTATTTCCATGTCTGGAGAGAGGCTTTCTGCTCTGGGGACAACAGCTCTTGCCTGTGTGCTCTCCACTGCCCTGGGCCACACCATCTGGGTATTTCTTGAAGGATTTAAGATCAACCCACAGTCAGGCAATGACTGCTGGTGCCATTCACCCCTACAGCATGTACCCACTTGGAACTGCATGCCACAAAAAAGGATCTAAATTTGGCTGGAGCTGGACTATCTCAGTGCAGTGGAAACACTTCTCTATGTGCTGCTTTCTGCAGGCATCAAATAACTGAAGGACAGAGGTGACACAGGTAAATAGCTGCACAACTACAGCCATGAGGAGGGGATGATGCCCAGTCAGTATCTTTGTATTCTCTGTTTGGATTTGTCTTTTTGCCAGCAGATGATACTACATACTGTCACGTCTGCTGCCTGCTGTGAGAGAAAGAAATTATGTCATACCTTTCTGTGAATAAAGATACTATTAGATTATTTAAATGTAGGCCAGAAGAATCCAATCATCAGTACTCAGCAGAGGTTTCCTGTTGAAGTCACCACCTAAATCATGAACTTTTAAAGCGTTCTGGAGAATAAAAATTGGCATAACTTCCAGTTATGCCAATAACCAGAGAATAAACTAGAGTTAAGGCAAACTAAGATGAAGGAGGTACTTTTCAAGTGTCTTTTCATTATGCTCTTTAGACTTGGTTAATTGGCATGGAAGTAAAAGACAAACATGTTAGCCTGGCAAGAAAAAAAAAGTGCCACTTCTTTTAGAGATGTGAACACCATTTTTTACTTTCCATTCATGAGGACTTTTGTGCATTCTCTCCTTTCTTCTGTTTTTGAAAACAAGAAGAATTTTTAAATGGCTAAACAAAAGGAATTGGTCTTAGAAAAGTAAAAAAAAAAAAAAAAAAAGTGGATCATCTCTGGAAGAAATGGAGAAGGGTGCAGAAGGAGTTGGGAAGGGACAGCTGTGACAGCTGACCCCAAAGGGATATCTCAGACCATATGATACCACCCTCATCATATAGATCTGGGGGAAGATGAAGGAAGTGGGGAACATTAGAAGTGATGGCATTTGTCTCCCCAGTCACTTACCCATGCTGTATCCCTGCTTTCCTGGGGATGGCTGAACACCTGCCTGCCCATGGAAAGTGGTGAATGAATCCTTTGTTTTGCTTTGCATCTGTGCATGGCTTTTGTTTTTCCTACTAAACTGTCTTTATCTCAACCCATGAGCTTTCTCACTTTTACTCTTCTGATTTTCTCTCCCCTCATGATCAGATAGTGAGTGAACAGCTTTGTGGGGCACAGTTGGGGGCTGGGGTTAAATCATGACATATCTACTAGAATAGAAAATGTTACCTGAAAAAATACTCTCCTTAGTTATCTCTTGCTTCCAAAAGTGCTGAAAAACTCCCTCTTACTGATTTTAGGAAAGTCTTTCTACCTGTATCACCTATAATCAAAGCAAATAATGCAGAAAAGCTCTTAAACTCCAGCAATAGTCACAGGAAGGCAGGGCAGGGATACACAGGACTTCATTCTATCCACACCTTTACTATCACAAATGACAACATTGCTGTTATGAAATTAGAAAGCTCCAATTCAAAAGACAATTATAATACTTTGAGTAACATTAATACATTTATTTAATTGTCGTTTACTTTTCATTCATAAAAAGGACAAAGCACAGTCCTGTTCTACTCATTTGAAAAGAAAAGATAAAAAGTAACTAAAAAACCAGTTCAATATTCATCAGTATCAAATAATAGCAATATCAATTTTCCTGAAATATAAGGAAACAACAAATATGTCTATCTATATAAACTTTAATTAAGAACCTTGCATTTTAAAGCAGATGATACATTAGTTAGTTTTTCTTGACAACAATTTGAAGCTGAAGGTCCCAGTCAAATTTACACAATTATGTGAAACAGAAAAGTTTCCAACTATCTGATCAGTGTGTGACACCTACTTCATCCATGTCGCTGATTTAAAAAAAGAGAAGTGGCTTTCCTTCCCAGATCATTTCCATGCAAAAATGAAAGAGTTTTGCTTACACCATGTATTAGAAAAGTAAAAGGCAATCATGCATTTGGCAAAAGATGTACTTGTGGTTGTATATTATATAAAAATGAGTCATACTGCAAAAGAACAAAACCAAATGAAGCACAATAAACCACATTTTTTTTTGTACAGAAGGCTTACAGCATATAAGTCTCTTATGTATGAAGACAGCTCATTGCTCTTTCAAATAATTATACAATTTATGAAACTCAGTAGTGTTTGACACTTTGACATTCCTCTATAGGGGAGTATCACTTTTGCCTATTTAAAAAATTTTCATCTTGTAACAAATAGTTAAAATTAAACTAAAACCGTATTATTGATATTTATTAATGAAGACTCTACACTTTTACATGTAAATATATAGTACAAAATTATACAAATAAAATAAAGGGGTGTAAATTATTAATAGACCTAACCTTGCTTCATGTAAATATTATTATGGACCTCTACAGTATCAGTTCTAAAAAGATAAAATCTATTTCTAAGTAGCTAGCAAGGTTGTGCTAATAAAATATGATTCAAAGCTTATAATTCTTGAAGCATCAGACATTGCACTATTACTTGAGCCAGCTGATTCAACATCACTGTGTTTCTTCATCATTCACACTCAAACTAATTCCCAGCATACCATGGAAAATGAAAGGAATGTGCATTTCCTTAACAACTTAAAAAACCCCAAACAAACCAACAAAGAAATCCAGCACTGAAACACTCTAGACACAGTCAGAACAAAAACATTCTCTACCTCTAATAGATTTCCATTTTGAAAAGGCCATAGTAAACATGTAGCTTTGACTAACAGTTGGGATCTGACTTTCACGTACTAACACACAGTTGGATCACCCAGTAATCTGTCAAATAGAGAAATGGTCTCAGAACTTTAAAACTCTTATTTACAACACTATGAACATTACAATAATATCAAGTTCTTGAAAAAGGATATAGTTCTCCCAAATGTACGCCTTCAATACAGGAAGGTAACACCTGGTGTCTGCAGCATAAAAATGTAAATATAATAATTTTTTTACTGTGCTACTCTGCTTTTGCCATTTATTGTATATCTTTTTTTTATATTTTAAATCTTTTCACTTTAAAAAATAACATACGTTTCCTACCATTTCGTGGTCCACTTGGCTGATCTTAGCATGGACTCCATCTCCAAACTCCTAAGTGTTATATTGCTACCTTAATAACAACAATAGGAATAAGAATAACTCAAAACCAATACATTACACTGCTTCCCTGAAAGCTGACGTTTGACTCCCAAAACCAGCAACAAGTATCATAACAGAATTTTTAACAGAATTCTTTTAAGAAAAGAATATAATAATCTTGGGTCAGTGAAGCACAGGTAAATTCCTTTAAGCTGAGCATGCTATCCATGTCTCAGATCTTCTGAACATATTTAAAACAAAAAATCTTTATCACTGACTTTTATATCAATTCCTTCAAATTCTATCCAATAACCTCAAGAAATCTAGCTCTAAATAATTAAATGTTTTTGCTTTGACTGTCTCTCTAAAAACCAGTAATCCCAATAAATGGTGATGGGGCTATTCAAAAATATGCAGTACACAAAACATATAGGATAGTACAGACAGACGTAGTACTCTTACATTTATCACATACAATCAACATTTCAATCTCTATTATTAATTTCACAATTTGTTATTCAAGTTAAAGCACCTACGTATGGTGATTTTACTTTCACTGTACAGCCTATGTTATTGGGTTTTAACACTGTAACTTGCCCCATTGGACCGAATCATGCAACTGTCACAGATCAGCATAAGTGTTTTATAAGGCATATTGGAACAAGTTAAAAATATTTCTTAGCCATTCAAAAGTTGATTTACTTCATGAAGGAGTTCCTGGATGCCTCAGTCCTCTTAAAGTTCATAGGAAATTGGTAGAATAATTCTTTTTAAAGTGTAATTTTTTTGGCTTAGGATGGTGACACAGGAATCAAAAAGAATCGTGGTCCTCATCATCAAAGGGAGTCCTTTGTGTTATGTGGAGGACAAGGTGAATCCAGCTACATTCAGAATCCCGCGCAGGCAAGGACACCCAGGGCAGGCACCACCAGGACCAGGAGCAGAGTTGGTACTCCAACAGCGGCACCTGTGCATCGAACAGAAAACAACACAGCATTGGTCTTAGTCTTACTTCAGCATTACTTGCAGTGGGGGAAAGATCCTGAAGTCCACAGAGTATGGAGGCTGGAAACCAGCTGGTATATCTCAACACGGCCCCTACCTGTATGAATAATCTGAAATGGACAAAGTGACTTGTTACAGTAGGGCGGAGGACTCACTCTTTTGTTCTGCAAGAGTTGCATGTTTATGCAGCATGTTTATACAAGAAACAAGGCCATTTAGGACACATCAGTGTATTTGGATTCGGCCAGTCTGACAAGCCTGGAGGTTATTATACCAGGAGGCAATAGGTCAAAATAAATATTTAAGTATGTAAAAACAAAATTAATGGAGTCTTTGAAATGTGACAAAGCAAAGAGACACCTTTGGAAATGTTAATGTTCATATGAACAGCAATAATCTGAGAGATGTCAAAGAGCCTGGTCCGTTTGTTTACCTGCCAGACTACAAAGTCCAGATGGCCAACTTCTAGCAGTGTGGCATTTATGCCTGTTAAAGTCACGAGGGTATTTCTTAAACAAATATTTTGAGACATAAAATATTAATCTATGGCTTGCAAACTTTACATGACTCGCCATGGCAAACAGAAAAAGGAATTGATATTGTTAAGTGTTTTGTGTTGCGATGGTCCAGCTCCCTGTTAAGAAGCATCTATATGAGAAAACAACTCAGCCAAACTGTGCCTGGCTGTCAGTCCTGGAGATGGGTCAATGGAGCCTGAGAACTGGATATTCTTTTATCCCAGGGAGGGCTTGCCTATATCAGGATGGTAGATGGGCAGTGCAGAACCCAGCTTGCTGCTGTTGAACACTTAGCAGAGAAGTGTTTGCAGCTGGTGCTGATGGTCCTGAGGCGCTGCTGGAACAGGCCCACTGGACAGCTCTCCAGAAATTGTTAAATGAAGAAACACCATACTCAGAAGGTAATGCACAAACTGAGCAGCAGAGATTTCAGCAGGCATAAAAACAAGCTCAGCATGACAAACTGTGAAAGTACAAGGGTATATCTATCTTATTTTTAGTGATTTATGAGGCATATTAATATTTTGATTTAATTCTTAAATATCAGAGTAGAGGTTCTTAATGAATGAAGCCTTAGGGGAAAAAAAAACAGGTTTTGTGTTTAAGACTATCCACAGAAAATGTATGCTGCTTTTGTCAGACCAGGATAGTGCAGTTAGAAAGACGCAAATAAATATTTTGAATGCTTCAAATGGAGAAAAACAAGACAAAAAGTTTGCTGAGTAAAGTTGAATGATGTGCAAGTATGAGGAAACATCTGTTTGCATGTTGTTATTCTACAAAGAAAAAGGAGTAATAAATCTTCCTCTGAGATGTGCTTACTGGCTCCAGAATAATTAGCAATTCATCTCATTATAGTGGTTCCTTACAAGGTTTAGGCACTGTTGCAGAGCTATATTTACCAGTTTTCTTAAATAAAGGAAGTCTTATCCTTGGACAGCACATTAACAGAACATTAGCAGGATAAATGCACATTAAACAGATAATCTTTTTCTTTCTTGTTAGATTACTGACGTACATGTAAGGATCCATACTTTACTGGAAACACTATTTGCCATGGCATGACATCTAGTACACTTCTGCGGCTCATCAATGAAAGTTAAGAAAAGTTTTGCCTAAGAACAGACTACAGGATTTAATTCTGTGCAGTAATGCAATTGTGATCTGTCAGTTTCAGCAACCTCTAAAAGCTAGAGAAATGCCAGATAAAGACTTAATGGATGTGTACTAATAAATACATAGATGTAAATTAAAAGAGAAGGATTATTAAGCTCCCTCTGAAGTCTGGCCAGGTATGAGCTGGAGATATGTAGTGCCTAATGATTCTTTCTCTCCTCTGTGTTATAATGTGTGATCTCTCCTTTCAACCAGCATTTTATGGGTCCAGTGTGCAAGCAATTGAAAACTAAAGCCATCAAAATCACATGACCCAACTACCACTCTAATGCACCATGTGTGAACTTAATATCAATAGTCCTCATTTATTTTAAGTAAACAAAACATATGCCCTTAAATTTGGCTGGTTTTGTTTTGTTTGGTTTTTTAAATGATTTTGGTTTGGGGGTTTTTTGTTTTGTTTTTAGTTTTGTTTTGGGTACTTTTTGGTTTTTTGTTTGATTGGTCTGGTTTGGTTTTTGGGGTTTTTTTTTTCTTTTTTTTTGGTTTTTTTTTTTTTCCCTAACAGTCCCAAGCAAAATAGTAAAATCTTGCACAGGCTTTACTACTGTCTGGTACAGAATTACCGTAGTTGATATTTTTAAATTTAGGACTAAACTATCTATAGAAATACATAGCCAGAATGTAGTTTAACATCAAATAAATCTGTATGGGATGCATGCAGTTAACCTAACTTTTTTTCTGTCTCCTATTCTCAGGAGCCTTTCTCACACAAGTGGTTGTTTATCTGTCTGAGTAAATGAAAAGAAGAACTGCTGGATGGCTTTTCCTTCAGCAAGATCTTTCTGTATCACAGGAACTCCTTCTAAAGTCCCAGTAA
This sequence comes from Taeniopygia guttata, assembly GCF_048771995.1. Classification (NCBI taxonomy): domain Eukaryota; kingdom Metazoa; phylum Chordata; class Aves; order Passeriformes; family Estrildidae; genus Taeniopygia; species Taeniopygia guttata. The sequence goes on along the minus strand of NC_133025.1, from coordinate 27,900,186 downwards.
TCCACAGCTTTCTATTAGTATTATAAATTCCCTGTTGCCATCTCAATCACATAACATTCAGGATGAAACTTTCACACCTCTGAAAGGAGATCCTAAATTTTACTGACATCTTGAACAGTATGCAACAGTCTTCCAAATATATTCAAAAGAAATAAAATCAATGCCTAAATGATTAAACCAGTTCAGATTTTGATGTATTTCTTAAGGCTTTGTGACAATTTGTTACATCATTATTTTCTTTAAATGTTACTTATATTTATATATGATATTTTTGGCCCTCTTCCCAACATCAGTGTCTTTTCATTGTGGAAAAAAAGGACCTTTTTGATCTCTCCCAGACCACAGCAAGCTGCAACCTCCCTCTGAATGGGGCCCCTCAGAGCCAGCAAACTCTCAATTTTGCTATGCTCAGAGGACTGCAGATGAATGCCAAGGACACAGCCTGGGCTGGTAATTCCACACTCCTTGAGGCTCAACCCTTTGTCTGTAGAGAAGATGCAAATTCATTCAACATGAGCTCTTCACTGAACTCAATGGGAATTATTCACATACTCCTTCAGGTCTGTGTGCATGTGACTGTGAATATGCCACAACAAATGTACTGTGAATGTTGCTTGCAGATTTGCAAGTATGTTACATTCATAAGTCAGGCCTGTAAGAGAGTTACTGATGTGCTTACAGTAAATTCTACAGAATCTTTTCTTAAATTGTTAGAGCTAGGCCATTGATTAAGTGCTGTAACGTTTAAGCACTGCAACGTTTAAGTGCTGCTAAAACCTCTAGGCCTAAACCATTGGTCAAGCTGAAGACGAATTTTGGTAAAGAGGGTCCCCTTGAAACATTTTGACAAAACTGGAGAGTCTCCCTTATTCCTTTTTATCTTTACCCTTCCCCATCCATACATCTTTCCATTCCCCGCCTCCATGTAGATAATTTTAGGTTGATTTTAGTTTTAGACTGATTGATTTTAGATTTTATTCTGATTTTTCTCTGTGTGTTTTGTCCATCTAGTAAGTAGAAAAGTGAACCTTACCAACAGACTTCGTTGTACTTTCATTTTTACATTAAATCTGCTGTTCCTTTGCTGGTGATTCTTCAAACAACCTAGAAACTAATTTGTGACAGTCTGCCTTTGTGACTGTTTTGCAGAACAGATTCCTTTTTCCTGAAAGAATGACCAAACTCCTACTCATTTTCTAAATAATACTCTCCTTTTGGTCCAGGATGCAAGGACCTATATTCCATTAGGGCTATCTGGTTTTTAGCTCTCCTTTTTACTATAAGAAGGTTAATTGCAAAGCCTTCTCATATTCTGTTTATCCTCGAGTCTAAGGTTTGTCCATTTCTGTGTGAAAAAAATAGGTCATCTGAAAAAAATGAAGAGATTTTTGCCTGTTCCAGTCACTAGTTTCTTTATCAACTATTAGGCTTCATTTGTATCTGTTTTCTCAGTGTTTTTATATTTGCTCAGATAGAACAGAAAAACAGAAGTGGGGTGAAATATCATTTCTTTGAACTGCATAAAAGTAAAAGATGGGTTTATTGTTCTTTCAACTGGCTATTGAAAAGAAATTGCTCTTGTCCCAGATGGAAACACTGTCTCCATGGAAGACTGCTGCAAAAGAAATAGGTAGTATCAGCTGACATGATTTAAATTCTGTTATCACTATTCATGGAAAATGGAAAAGAACAGAACTAATTATAATATACCTATCTTGCATCACTGGCATCATTATTAAATCATGTGTCCAACTTTCCCTTGTCTAGGAAACCTTTGTTTGTGCACAAGGAAATTTTCCTCTTGCCTGTGCCACAAACCTTTCAAGAAAGGCACTATGGAGTGACTCACAACTCTGTGATTTGCTGTTTTTGCAGCAGAGTAGATGCATGGGATGGAAACAAAGCTGTCTGTCTATCTGCCCATGCTTTGTGCTGTGCTGAGGTTTGCTGTGCATCTGGGGAACAGTTTCAACAGTTCTAAGAAAAACATATATGAACTGCTGCTGATGGTCTCTGTGTTTTTTCCACCCCATGATGTTAGTCTCCTACTTGAAAATTCTGTCAAGGAAACATTTTGTTTTGTTCTGGCAATAGCACCTGGAACCTTGGCATTGTCAGCAGCTGGGATTTCTTTTTCATTGACTCTAGCCCTGCCACAGACCTGGGCTGCCAACATTAAAAGATGACCTAGACTGCAAGAAAAATCAGAAAATTTTCAGTCATTGGATTATTATTACATAGCTGTCAATAAACATAGGTTATTTCTCAAATACCTCTTCCCCCTCACATATAGTAATAGTCATTACAGATTCTTTTGCATGGAGAGTAAAGTAGAAGAGCACTGGTAACATTTTTTAATGAAATATACTCTTAAAGTTGTGCACACAACAAATAATAGCATGAGGAGATTCTTCTGTGATCTAGGCAGAGGATCTTTGGCCAGTTGGCATGTCTGAGGATTTGTGACTTTTTCTTACAAATAAATTCAGCCCAACTATATACCAGCTGTGTCACTCTTTTTGACTTGCAAATAGTCCACATTTAAAAAGCCACAGGGTGCAATGGGTAAAGAGCAGAAACTCTTCAGGCAAAATGGTGGCACAGCCTCCCTCCCTCTGCTCCCTGAGTACTGCAGCACCACAAGGAATGATCAATGGGAACAAGCAGCACCCAGGGCTGGAGTGCCTGAAAAAATATGCAGACAATGAAAATGATGGACTGAGAAGCAGCAAAGAAAATAAATTAGTCCAACAGGACAGATAAGCTTCAATTTGGCCTTGGTCTTCAGCAAGGCAGAAAAAAAAATCTTAAATCAGGCATTAAAGTCACTGCAGAAGGAAAGAAAGGAAACAATAATTATCAGAGGATAATGTAGACTAAGAAAACATAACTATTACAAAATGAAAATATGATATGAATGATATAAAATATGATATGAAATGAAAATATATTATATGATATAAAAATATTTCCACTATCTGTCTAATCTTCGAGTTTGAATAGAATCAAAAGTGAAAAAAATGAAATAAATGAAAATATGGCTTTTCAAGAAAACACTTGTTCTATCACTGAGTATGTTGTAATGCAAGGAATTGTCACCTTATTCAATCAAATTAAATCTTGGAAGGAGGCAAAACCAATAAATTTGAATCGTGATGAAACAAAATGTGATGATGAAGAAAAATCAAGAAAAAAAACTGAGAACAAAATATGTTGATTTAAGCATATGTATGTACCAGGTTAGAGGGCATTCTGAGTATTTTCTACTTAATTTTTTAGTCATGAGACAACAGCGAACGCATTTTGAAAATTACTTTTCTTTTAGAGGAGAGCTCTTTTGGAAATGTACTTTCAGTTTAGTAGAAGCATTTTGCTATATTCTTCTACCAGATGCATAAGAAGTTTGAAGGCAAGGAACAAAGGACTTTCATGCCCCTAGAGTCTGTTTTCTTCAGTATTGCTTAAGATTTTTACCTGTGTTTTCCTCCTCTTATTACCACAACAATCTTTGAAACAGATGGGCATTTTCAAATCACAATCAAAAACTTGATTATAACACATGAGAAGTGAATGATCACCTGACTTACTTGATACTAATGTGTGCAATAAACATTTGTTCCCTTTCAAACAGTAATTGAAAAAATTAAAAGATAAATAATTAAAAAGATTTTGTAAGCTAGTACAGGCAAAATGTATGGATTTTCCTTTGAAAGAGCTGTACTTCAAAGTAAATACTATTTCAGGATCCTAAAATATGCCTCTGGCAAATAGAACTCATATGTGTATATTAATGTGTGTGTGCACTGAACACAGAGAAACTGTAATTTTGTTCTCTTGCTATAAACATATACAATACATAAATTATTCTTTGTCCATGACACTATTAAAACTGAGACATCAACCTGATTTCACATGTGAAGCTGAAGGTGTATGGTATTTACCTTTCTTCCTCAATATTTATCGAAATAAGAAGAGTAACCCTCCCCTTTTTCCCACCCTGGATGAAATTTTAAAACTTGAAAATTTTAAAACTATTTTTCCATACTCTGGCATAAAGCAACTGCACTGAGGCCAGTGCAGTTACACAAGTGAAGTGAAAAAAGAACGAAGCACCATATGGTTGTAGTTCCTACTGATTGCAAGATTGTTTTGATTACGCTAATATTAGTAATATGAAAAAGCATTGCAGTCCAAACATCATGAAAGAGACAAAAAAAATTCTCAGACTTTACTATATTTCAAAGGAAACAGATAAGCCTATTATTAACTCTTGAAAAAGACTCCATTGGTTAAACAAGTCATTCCAATCTTCATCTGGTTGTGGTAACTCAAGAATGAATTTTAAATTTTGTAGCTCATTAATTTACTATAATGGGCTTAAAAAACATCTCCAAACTCCTTACTCTACAACAGGCACTGGCCAATAAAATACAAAATATCATGGCTGTATTTTACTGATTACAGCTGTATGCTGGAATGCATGTATACAAAGAGTTATTTTATTATAAGAAATTTTATTTCAAGATGTTCACTAAAAAGAAAGGCATGCAAGATAGCTTTAGATAGTGATTGGTAAACTTAATTTGTATCACTCTCAACTAAAACAGTGTAACCTGTTGGAAGCTGACCCGTTACATGAGAGCAAAGTAGCTGCAGAATATTTGCCTCCTTTTTCACAGGTGACTGAGTTTTGTGTGGCATGGAAGAGGATGAGGAAAACAAAAAGGAGGTTTTTCCCTTGAACAAGGAATTGAGACAGAAATAAAAAATCTAGTTTCTTTTTCATTTGGCTTTCAAATGTAACTATCTTAGTTAAAACATGTTATAATTTTAATTCCTATGTTAGGACCTCAGGACCAGTTAGTGCTCCTGAACCCGAAATATAGGATGAAAGATGTGTGCTGGTGTCCTGTCTGGCCTCCACCTCTGTCCTGGGATGACTTTATGATGCTGAATTGTATTCCCATTCATCTGTTTAGCCCAGAAAGAAGTTTTGTGCCTTTTAAAATAGATCCAAGAGAGAAGTGGGGGGAGATGGAAAAGCGGTGGAATTTTTTCACGGCTGTATTCAAAACCAAAGAGACAAGAGCTGCAGCTCTCTCTCAATGAGCATCATCTGCAGCACAGACAGGGAGCAGGACAGAGCTCTCCTTTGCTTTTAGTTAGTTTTTGTCGGAATTCAAAATGTCCCTCAGACATTTTCAGAGGTTCCAGGCTTTGGTCAGAAGCATTTTAGACCCTGGCAAGCAGCTGAAAACAGCTGTGATTTTGAGTTTGAACCATGGAATGAATTACCAACTTTGAAGGTGGAACAAGCAATCACAGAGGGTTAGATGGTATAGTAAAAGTAGTCACAAATTAGAGGGAAAATTTTTTTAGTATTGTACAAGGGGGTTTTAGTACCTGTACAGGGGGGTTTTTACTTTGTACATGGGGGTCAGGAGTTCTAAGATGGAGGAAAGTGGGCCTGATCCTGTTCTTCCTCCTTCTTCTTCCTTACCTCCATGTTCTTGGTGATGTTGGCATTTTTCTATTGGTTTAGGCTGGGGACACACTATTCAATGTAGGTGACAGATATTGGCACATTATTGTAAATATAGTACACGTAGTTTCTGGTATATAATGTTTGTACCATCCCACTGAGGGGCAGAGCCCCACACGCTGCCCTGCAAGACAGACCTGTGGCAGGGCAGCAGAACATGTTATAGATAAGCAAAAATAAACAACCTTGAAAATAGCACAGACGAACTATGGCTTCTTCTTTGGCAACGGGGCAGAAAGACAGAGACTTTCTACAATCTCGGAATCACCAATACCCACAGATTCCGACTAGTTTTTAGATAGCTGAGGCAGAGAATTTCCCCAGACTGTGGCTTTGTTTTTCTTGGAACTGTTCAAACTTGCTCTGGATCAAAAACCCAGAAAAAACTGTGAAAAAAACACTTCGAAACAGCAAAAGGTTTTAATGTTTAACATTCTTAAATTTTTTTTTATGCTTATAAATATTTTGCTTGTTAGAGAAACAGTTTTTTCCACTTTTCTTGAAGGAATTTTATCACCTGAACAGGTGGAGGAATGGACCATTGAATTTTGCCCTTTAAGGAACCATCCCTTTGGAAGTTCCCTTCCAAATTTGTCCCAAACCAAGACAACCTGCCTACCTAGAAGGCCTCAGTTCCCCTGTTTTTCATGTCATGCCTGTCAGAATTGTGTCCCTGGATGTAGCATTTGAGACGCCCCAGTTTAGCAGGAACATCCTGGGGCAGGTTTTGTTTAACAATCTTAATTACACCCTACATGAGAACTGATTGTAATGGGAGCTTAGACACCTAACTCAGCCATGTTATATAGATTACTTTGGATTTGATACCCAGTGAACAGCAGGAAAAAAAACTCATCTGGATGACACACTGGTGGTATAGACATTCCTTGTTTAAGATCCTACCATTCCTATGTTTTGCTTTAGCTATTGTTTACATCTCTGTGTAAATATGTAACTTCCATTTTGGTCAGTCAAGCACCAAAACATGCATTCCTATCAAACTATATCTTCTCTTTGCAATTCTCTGAGAAAAACTGTAATTTAAAAGAAATTCCATTACTCTATCCTTCTTTTGGGATAATTATTCAAAACCCTAATGCATTACTGGAAGATTTCCTTAAGAATAAAAATTAGCAGACATAATTTGCTATGTGTAGGCATTAAAGCTATACTTTGTTCTGCTTTTTGAAAAAGCAGCCTAGAAATAACCTGAAATTCTTTCCTGATTGGCTGTATATTATATGTTCCAAAGAGATTACCTTGCCTTTTGTCTCACAAATTTTCTTTAACTAAGTCCAGGGAATGCTGCCTCTGTCTAGGTCACCAGAGGCATAGTCCCTGTCTGTCTAGCTGGTGTTTGGTAGAATTTATGGATGAGAACTTGTCTGCAGCGTGGAAGGCAGTTTAATACAAAACTCTGCAAATCAGCATTTGCAGGGTGCTAACTCTCCCAGTGGTGCTCATTCTGTACAGGCACATTTGGGAGAGGTCATAGTGTTGGCAAGAGTGATCAGCTTGGGCTTGACATTGCACTGACATGATGCTTTTGGACTGGGAAGTAATCTGCCGGCTGCGATTACTTAAAGGCTCTTTGCACCACACCAGTGGCAGGTTGCAATGCATGTTTGATACAAAGATACTCAGGGCATGTCCTGAAGACAGCAGTTGCCTCAACTTTTTTGCAGCTTATAAAATATGTTAAAAGTGATTGTCCTGGTGTATGATAATACAACAATATATTTCAGATTTTTTTAAGTGGTTGACTTACTATCCCCAAATAACTCTCATAGAACATGGTACACGCAATTAACACATATGCTAAATGGATTAAGAATTCAGTCACCAGCAGATTTCAAATCACAATTATTGAAGAATGGGCATTGAATTTCTAGTGCAATTCCACACTGAACAGCTGTAGACTAAATGCAATCCATATATTTATATCAAAAGCAGCAGAAGTAAGCACCTATGGAACCAAAATGGCAAATATAGAGACAACACCACATTAATATAAAAATTCAGACAGCATAGGGACTTGAACCATTCAAAACAACTGTGCTTTGTCACAAAATAAAACATAAAGTTAAAAAGAGACCTGATACTGTAGTGATACTCTGAAAATAATGAGATACTGTATCCTGGAAAGCAAGGATTCCAGGAAGGATTTAGAGATGGGGTTGGATAAACAAGATGAACATAATTTCATAGCCCCATGAAAGGTAATAAATGTCTAATGAAAGCCTTTTATGAATAATGCTGGAAGTAGCTAAGTGTAGGGAGGCAAGAATATCTCTGCAGACAGCTGAGTTGAACACAGTGCATATATAGTATCTACAGTCTTAAAGGAAGTATCAGAAGCTGGAGAGGTGAAGAAAAGAGTTGATGAAATTATTTAAGATCTGATGGCAATATAACTGAGGAGAAATTCAAGGCACACAGTGTTTTAAACATTTGATTAGTCACTTTGCTAGTATAGATACATTTCTTAACGGGAACAATGTATTACACACAAAAAGACTCTTTAAAAATAGCTACAAAAGGAAACAATGCTCAGACACCAAAGCCAGAAAAACAGAAATTAAAAAAAAATGCAAAAAATGTCAACTGTGCAGGTGTTCATTAGAACAAAGTAGACAAAAAATACAAACTTCATACAAACAAAAATGGCGATACTCATGAGCTCACACCAGATGATATAAGCCATATATATTATTAAAAACCTGCAGATGGGACGTCCACTCCTTCAGGCATAGGCAGCTTTCCTCACAGTACAGATAATACACACAGGCATTGTTCTTTTTAAAAAGCCATAATAATGATTGCATTGCTTCTGTGACAAGAGTATTGTTGACATTTAATCCTTTCTAAAACCCAAGTTAATTTTTTAAATTAAAAAGTCAAGAATACAATGAAAGTGATTGGATTATAACCTTGCAAAGACGCTATCCAATTATTTGATGTCTATTCATATGTCCTCTTTCAAACCGAATAGTGCCAAGGAACTACTTAAGATAAAAAACTAACAGGAAGGAGATGCACAGACCATGTCTGGACTTGTAATTACGGAAAACATTGAACCCAATTTGAACTATCCTAAGCCATGATCCCTCCTTTATCAATCATCCAGACTACTCTGAATTAGAGTATGTGGAGTTTCTTATTACTTATTTATCACTTTTATGCCACAGATCCCCTTTTCACTGAGAAGTGGAACTTCCCTGACAAGTCATCTGGGGATCACTGTGGACCACTCCTTTTCTCTATTATTTTCCTTTTAGTGACAGTTGACAGAGGAATGAGATAGAGGCAAAAGGTGCTAGAAACTACGGGGTTATTGCAAGCTGATACCTAAATCCTGGGGTCTCCACCATGTAGTTATGCTTGTAGGACACTAATAGAAGCAGCAGCCTAACTGGAGACACCAGTAAAAGCACTCTGGTATTTGGAAGATTGGCAGTGCTTCCAGGATTGAGCTACACTGCTACGGAAGTGTCCTGTGTGTGCTATGAGTCCTCAAAAATGTTTTAAGATATACTCTTATTTTCAATAGCATTTAAGAGGAAAATACTCAGTCCAAAATTTCCAAGAAGTGTGGTGAAGAAAAAGGGAAGTTATCTGCTCACCTGAAATTTTTATTTGGGCTACTTCTCCATCTCCTCCTTCACTGTGTGCTCGCACTTCAACAACATATTCACCATTGCTGGGGACTGGGACCTCTATCGTATGCTTTCCAGTGGAAAACAACTTGCCTTCATGCTGTCCATCTGGCCTATAAAGTACCTAGGAAAGTCATGGTAAATATAGTTATTGAAATGTTACATTTCCATGAAGATCTATTTCTGTATGTACAGTGTGTCAATGAAAATGTATGAGGTTTTTATTCATATGAAACATTATATATACAGACATACACACAAATACATTACAACTTTTTTCCATATTTACGCAAGGTGAATTTAGACAGGATGTCTTCTCATTTTCTGTAACAAAATTTTGCCACCTTTTGAAAAATAATTTTAGCACTCACATTCAAAATAAGTAATTAAGTGATGGAGAATAACAATACAGAGTGGCATTGTTATTGAGAATAAAAATATGAGAACTCAGCTGGGTTTTCTGACATAAAATTTACAACCATTTTCATAAATATGACAATTATAAATTTTATTATTAACTGTTGATGCTAAACTATTGCAAATGGGATAGTACCTGTCTTGTGGGACCTTTAGAAAAAAAATCCCATTTCTTTCTGAAATAATCTCTGTGAAACACTATTAGCAATTCCCAGGAAGGAATTCACTCCTCATTCAAATTTGCAAATGAAGAATATGATACTAATTTTCTTACTGCCAAGCAAGCAGCAACATTAGACAGGAATTGACAGCTGAAGTTTTCTATATGCCCTATAGTCGGTATATACACTTGCTGTGGTTACAGAGTAACTGCATCTAATGATGGTAGAGGTCCCTTCCCTTCATCTACATTCCCAGACTTGAAAAACTCATGTTTCAGGAACTGTAACCCCCGTGGAGATGGGAAAGGAAAACTGGAACAATGTATAGAAATAAAAGAAAAAACTATGAAGTGTATAACTTTTCTATGCATTATTTTAAGCCAACAGAGAATAAATATGATCATGTGGGAAATGAGGTTGTTGAAGTCACTGCTATGAACTTTTTTATATGGTTTACAACCCAAATGAATTTCAGTGCCCAAATATTTTCTCATCATATTGACTAAACCTACTGGCTTTGCCCTACGCCTACTGGATGGTTGCAATTGCTGAGCATGATACCATTCTCTTCAACATTCAAGTATGTGTAAGTCTGATTATGTACAAAGATTCAACACTGTCTATAAAATGCACTACACAAAGTATACATAAAGATAAAAAATATTTTCAGAGATCATACTTTATATCCTTCAACGGCAGACTCGTTTGACATTGCCTTCACGTGATCCCAGGTGATGATGTACCTTGAACCAGATCTTACAGAACTGATAATTCTTGGGCGTTGGCTTGGAGCTGAAAAGCAACATATGTATAATGTACACATAAATGAGATTTCATTAATGTTCAATGATGCTTTTATTAAGACATGGAAAAATGTAAAGATGTGAATATGGAAATTAGGCTGCCATATATATAAGCAAGAGAGAGTCTCCTTCTTGGAATGAACTGCTACAGCTCCAGCCAGGCAATTTTGGATGGCTTTGTGCAGTGGCTGCATTGTGGGTCTGCCTTTCTGTATTGCCAGAAGGGAAGTGGCCAACATTACTCTTCACTGTCTTGCTGACCACTAGTGTTTGCTAGCATGCAACTACCTTCAGAACCTCCCAGAAGTGTGGTGTAAACCATATATATTCATTTAGATCAAATATTCAATCAACTATTTACAGCCATTTCTACATCATTTAACTCAGATCAGCAGAAATAACAGTACCCCACTGCAGAAATTCATTATAACTTACACAGTAAGCTTATGAAATGGACTCTTATTAATGAATCCTGCAGGTGCAAGTTGCAGAATACACTACTTAGTGACAGAAATCCTCAAATTAGTTGTATGCATTTTTAGCCCAGAAAATTGTGTTTTAAATACACAAGATGCTTTTCTTACATTGCTCAGTCTGTGTTAGTGCTAGGTATCGTCATTGAGTCAGGAGCAATATTCAAAAACCTGTTATAGTATGTTAATTCTAGGGTGAGATTCAGATCACCCACTTCTCAAGGCTGACTGAATGTGCTGCTCTGCTGCTGATGAAAGAGGCAGCTGGTCACATTTCAGTCATCATTGACTAAACAAAAAAGCAATGTATAGATGCCTAAGTAATAGCTGGTCTCAACTGCTCATCATTTAGAATATTATGTCCAGCTTTGGGATTCCCAATGCTTGAAAGACACTAGTAATCTGGAGTGAGTTCAACAGAGCAATACCAACCTGATGGGGATCTGGAACACTTGATTTGTGAAGGAAGGGTGAAAGAGCTGCACTTGTACAGCATGTAGGTGAGACAGTTTTGGAGGGGACCTAAGAATGCCCTGTCCTAGCAGGGGGTTTATCGAAAACGATCCAAGCTCTTGGATGGCATGGCAGGAGGACGAGTAACAAAAACGCACAATATTGATTAAGAGCCTCAGACTAGATGTTCAGAATAAGAATAAGACATCCCCATTATACATGGCAACAAAACAGAGGAAGGAGAATTTTAGCAGAAATTTTCAGACTAAGAAGCAATATCACATGAGGAGAGAACATTTGGTATATGAATGAGAAGCCACATTTGAAAACATGATGGACATGATTATACTCGTCCTAATGTTCCATTTACTTACGTGCTTTCCTTGTAACAACATCAATGGTGCTGCTGGGAGGTCCATAGCCTGCACTATTGAAGGCAGACACATCCACATGGTAGCGGGTGTTAGGCTTCAGGTTTTCCAGTTTGGTTGAATACTCTTGATTGCTCACCTGTACCCGCTGTGCAGCTGCTTCTTTATCATGAGCAGCCCAGTAACGAATCTGTAAGCATGGAAATTGGAGGATTAAATTTAAGATATTTAATAATAAAGAAATGTTTTAAAAAATTGATGTATTTCTATACTATATATTCAGATATAAGCCAGCTAAAAGAAATCTAATAGCAATAGCATAGAATTCGTTCTACAGGTTGTAATTTTAACCAAGTTGTGTATAGGCATAAAAAAGCAGAAATAAATGTAGAATGTATTATTAAACTTTTCTCACAGTGGTTTAGCTTGTTCCCAGCTAAGTCACCAGAAGCCTGGGAGCTGGATAATGCCTTCAAAGAACAAGACTATTTTCTTCTTGCTCTTTTGTTTTTGCATTCTACTCTGAATTTTAGTACTATTTTTTACAGTAGTAGAGACTAAACTCTGAGAATGTTTTTGGTGTGTTTTGTTTTGAATGTCTTACAAATTTAGGCCTTTTGTAATTCTATCTATGGAAAGCAAAGTATTCAATCATGTTAGCTGCATGTGTAGGTCTGGATAGGTGTACATAACAATTTTCTAAAGTTTTTCAGCTAAACCCAATCAGGTTTCATAGCACAATATGGCATTTGTCAAAGTAGATGAAGAAGTACATGAAAATACTTAAAATATGTAAGCTTGTAACACCTTAAAAACCAAAGCCAATTAAGAGTACACAGAAATTCCATTAGGATTTTTTTTTCCCCCCCGAAGAACTTGTTCCATCCTACTTTTGTTCATTATGCATTACAAAGCACCAGGTGAAAACAGTGTAATTCCTATGGAGTGATGCAATTCCATAGGGTCCTATTCTGCATGGCCTTGTGAGATGCAAATGAGAGTGAAACACTGTCAGTCTCTGGGTTTTGTCTGGTACATAACCATTTGCATAAAACTAAATTACTGCACAAACCTGAAAGAGCAGAAAGCCGTGCTCATTGCATTTTGGTTCTGACTGTTTTCACCCTCAGCTTCTGCCTGATTTCATAATGAATTTTGTGTATGCTACATGAACACATTTTAGATTTTTTAGGAAGAAGTTAATACTGTTTGGTAAATTTGGGCTCAAGGAAAAATCTTACTTTGTAAGACATTATTGGTATCCTGTCATCTTGTCTTTTAAATAGTAACTGCTTTAACCTTCTGTTCTTCTGACATTAGTTGTCTATGAAAACTTCATTTAAGGAATAGGTTAGAAGAGCAGATAGTCTGTCAAAGTGTTAATATTGCAAGTTCTCTACAAGTTGTGGGTTCAACCCTTGTTTGGTGAGGCTTTATTTTCTCCCATTTAAATTTAAAGTAAAATATTTAATTTAGCAGCGGATTTCTATTTACGTACTTCAAATGTCTTTGGACATGAGAACAGTATCACTGTTCTGTCAACTAAATACTTCTTGGAGCTTGACTATTTTCAATGTTTTTTGCCACAGTCCTTCCCACTAATGTTATAGGTTACTCACTCTGATTACTATAAATCTGACATCTTAGTGGCCTTCATCATTCTTTCCTGCTGCAGGGAGAATCACACTGTCTCTGCAGACCAAACTGGATTTGCTTTTTAAGTTCAGCATGCATACCTGATTTCCAGCAGGAAAAAAAGATAATCTTCAGTTCTATAAATATATGTCCTGCATTTTATTCAGAAAGTATCATCCACTAGCATCCTAAACATCAGTTTGCTGTAATTTAGGCAATCACACTCATAAAATTCATACTACAAAGGTGCCTATTTTCCCAAGTAAACAGCCTTTACCCTAAAATGAGGACTCTGCACCCAGTCCATTCTGCAGGCTTCAGCAATAGAGTGGCAATCCACCAGATTAATGGTTTCAAACCGGCATGGATCTGAAACTGTGACAGCCATTTCATCTGAAGGTCCGATAGTGATCTTCAAGTCAGAGTTTCTTTTATATGATTATAATTAACCCACTCTTGTAGATAAGCAGGTCTTGTTGAATGCAACCATCTGTACACCATAAGGTGTTAACTGCAAGTGGCTGACTCAGGTGAGAGAAGGCGTGTACATCAGGAGCTAGAGAACATCATGTCTAGCTCTAAGTTCAAACAAGTTTCTAGCCTACAGCAAAAGACTCTGTAAAATTCTAGGTGGCCAAAAGTTTATTAACTGCGATAGGACCAGTAGTAGCTTTGTTGTTGATTTTAGCTGGCCATTGGAAAATAATTAATTTCTTTTTAGTATGCTCTATTATGTTAATTCACAGCTCTACCTAAAGATAGAAAACACACTTTATATGAAGATTTTATTAATCATTTGGCATATTCTGGAAGCCTTTGAATTCCTCTGCCTTGAAAAGCTTCTAACAATCTTAATGTTCATTTGCAGTACAGGAAGGCTAATGGTGTAATACAAGAGTAATGTAACACAGAGCATCAATCAAGACAAGCGAGAACAATGAATAAAAATGCAAATTTCTTCACAGAGAACATATTACATTTCAGACAGAAGTAATACAATTTAAAAATTAAATAAAATTTACATCCCAAATGTAATAGTTCTTGGCTGCAAAGTTGTGGATTTTATTCCTATACTACGTAAGCTATATGTCATGAACACAGAAAGTTCTTCTCTAATACACAGCCATATTTACATATTTGGAACATTGTAACAACTCCTGGAAAAAAAAAACAACTATTACTTGCCTGAGAGCTAAGAAAATTACTGTCTTCTTTATACTATTTCTACATTTCTAATTTTATTTTTAAATAATTTCAAACTTTCTTGAAGTAATTTGGAAATTTCTTTCTTGCCTTTGGAATTAAATGCCGCATTGCTACAAAGGGGTCACATTTCCCCACTCTACTGAGTAGCCTCTCTCTTTTTTTTTTAAGAGCTTATATAGTAGCCCCAGACGGCCTTCTTATTCCTGGTGCTCGGCATTTACCTTGTTAGGGTAATCCATAGAAAATGAATCCCCAGAGGACACAGAAGGGGATTTCAACCAAGCTCTGGAGTTTTTGTAGGAAATCAGCCAATTGTGATTTGTATGAAGGAATGCCTTAGCCACCATGAATAATTGCAGACCTCTGTGCTAAAATCAGGGAAAAACCTGTCTTTCATGGTCTTCTCTATTCAAACTTTACTATATTGAAACTCTTTCTGTAGATGTTGTGAAACAGAAGCTTCCATATTCTTGAAAGTTCTACACAAAAATATACTTTACTCATATTGAGAAAGAATGTTAATAGCATATTTCAGTCTAGAAGAGACAATGATGGGGAGTAGTGATAAATTTGTTTAATAGAATATACCTACATCTATTGCATAGAAGCAGCGCGAAATACGGATAGTGTCACTGGTGCTGCATGCACTGCAGAGATGCGGCTGTTAGCAGTCTATTGTAAGAATCATCAATCTTAAATTCTCTGTATGGATGGAGCTGGTTTTCATACCTTATCTCTTTAAGTGTGAGCTGAGGATACTCCTCTGTAATGGCAAAATGTATCAGCTCACACTCATCACCATGGGGGCAGTCATCCTGACAGTATGCATTAGTGTCAGGAAAATCTGACTCCTCCTGGTGTGAGAAGCATTGTGTCACAGGTGAAATACCTCAGGTTCTCTGCTCAGGGCACTCCCACCTCTTAAACTCTAGCACTCAAAAGTCAATTCTGCAATTTTCAAAAAATAATAAAGACCAAAAGGAAACTGAGAAGGTGCTCTGGTGTATGATGGTTTCTATTAACCTGAGTTATACCTGAGCAGTAATTTAAAGGTAACTATTTATCCGTGCAAATAGCCTCTCAGAGATAGTCACTAGAATTTCATCATGCACTTTGAATACTCCTTCCAACACAACTTTTATTGCCACTTCACAAATACTGTCTGTGGCCTTAACCTTCCATAACAGCCCTCCCCATTTTTGCCATCCTATGGCTCCTTCAGGACTCATAGGGGTTCTCTGATCTTCAGGAACACAAGTTTTTCTTTTTATTCTCAGTGAAGAAGCATGGGCTTTCCTTTTGCTGCCTTCCCCTCTACTAGTGTGAGACTGGTGATTTCCCTGGGGAAAAATATCTCAGAATTAACACCTTATTGAGCATTTTGGGGCAGTAATTTGGGACTACCAGTCTGTTTATCATCTAGCCAGATGGAATTTTTTACATAGTCCTGATAATCAGAAGAATGTCTTAGAAAAAGAGAAATAAAAAAGAAGAAATTTATATTCTAATGTAGCTCCTCACTGTACATCTACAAGCCAGTCAGTTCATGCTGGATTTGTGAAAGTGTATTTCTACACAAATAGGTGGATAAAATTACACTACAGCTAACAAAACCAGGCCACACCCCAAACATCCATAGTCTTTGTAGCAGATGGTCCATTCCCAGGATATCTCACCTTTCTAACAGTTATTCTCTTTTCAGCCCAAAGATCCCCTAAATTTCTTTCTGATTTTTTTTGGGTTTTTTTCTACTGACTGTTCCATTCATCCCGGGCTTTCTTGGTAAATCCTCTCACCTCCCTTCTTCCTCTGATGTCTCCTGATACAACTCAGATGTCTTTATGTCAAATAAGGTAAAATTTAAAAAAATGGCCAAACATGGGTTGCCTATAGGCATGTTCTCCAACCATGTTATTTCCACATTTATCTTTGCCCCTCCTGCTTTACTGCCGTATTCCCTACTACAGCTCTGAACATCCATCTTCATGATCTATCAGAATTGTAATCCCAGCTTCTATCAGCACTCCTTGTTGCTGCTCTATCCACCAGAGAGAGCACTCTCGACCGGCTGTCACTCTCCACATTCCCAGAAGTCCCCTGGTGTGTGCCTGCCAAGTGTGTGTCCTGCATGTGAAGACTTCTGAAGTTTCTGGGCAGACTGTCCAGCCTGGGAGTGCAATGCTGCTACAGCGCTGTCCAGGCTCAGCTCACAGATCTCAGCTATGACCATCAATTTGTCCATTCTATTCTAACTTATGAGACACCAAACCAATGGGCTGCCTTAGTAAATTAGGAGTTGCCACTGATATTAGTGTCTTAATTTCAAACACCTGTTTGAAATTAAGTGCCCTCTGTAACTTTAATACTTTATATCTGTACTGTCAACCTTTACATGGGACACTATTCTTGTTACGGTATTACAAAAGTTTTAAATAAATCTCATGGAGACAGAAACAGAGATCAGGAAATTAAAAAAAACCCAAGTATTAATTATTTATTCATAGATTTAATTTAAAAAACACATTCAATTAGATTATTATTCATTTGTATGTCCTTATTTTGTAACATAGAGGAAATTTTCAAGTAGCTGAAAACTTAAATCCCAAGGTAAGTCACTAGCAAAATAAATACCCAAGCCCCTATTTTGGGTTGCAGCCAAAGTAAGCAGACTGTAGTTTGCCAGCATACACTGTGCATGGATGATGTTAAGCCTTCCCCTGCTATAGTACTACATGGCCACTTCTCATTGCACCCAGCCTGTGGCTGCTGTCACCTCTGCAGAAGGACAATAACAATTTTCACCAGTAATACCATTGAGATGGACCAGATGGAACATGCCTCAAAGCTCTTTTTCATGTAGAGAATAGAAACCATCAAGAGAACATCACTGTGTTTGTTGCACAGTAGCCGTGTAACTGTTAGACCGTAGTCCCACTTACTACAGGGTTTGTGGGGGAAATATAGTAATAACTGCTGGTAATTTAGGTGGGCCAGAGTTAGTTACAATTTTGCATATGTATTGAAATTTTAAAATTGAATTTCAATATGTTATAAGAAGTTATAGATAGGCATTCAATTACATAAAAGACACAATATTCTTTCATGAATTAATGGTGCCTTTTGTTAGTTGAAAAGTGCAAACATACATTTCTAAATCTATTTTAGTAATGAAGTACATAACACCAAAAATAATCTATTTCTCAAGATGCAAAATCTGCACAGAACATGCTAACTAAAGAGAAGTGAACTCTAACAGATGGAATGCCAGAGTAGGAATTATTGTGGGCTATAACTACTAACAGTAAATTAATAAATGGATTGACATTGTCCCTACTAAACTCACCTGATATCCCTCCACAGATTTATCAGAAACATGGTGCCAAGAAACTGACATTTCAGAAGATGACAAAACCTTTACGCTCACATCTGTAGGTATTTCAGTTGGTGCTGGAAGATGAAACATATGTTAAACATTCAGTCTGATCCTGTAGTAATGTTATATTTGTTTACAGGGATTCTCTCACTTCAGTATTTTATATTATCTTCAGTATTTTATATAATTTTCCTGACATCACTGAGCTAAGGGTTAGTGTTTAATTTGGTTTTCCTTGAGTAAACTTCAAGTCCAGTTATGATCTTAAGGAAAATGACTCTGTAAAAAGAAAGCAATGATCCTTTTACTTGGCTCAGACTATGTATTTTTACACTTCAACAGATTTAATGTTGAAATTTATGTAAACTAAAAATAGCCTTTGATAAAGCCTTTGAAGCATCCAGTGATCTTTTACTAAATGGGATAGCAGCCCATATATTATATACGTGACATTTTTAAAGTTAGTTATACACAAATACTTGTGTATGTCGCTTAGCCCTAATACAATTTTTTTGTGAGAGCAGATATTATATACACAGCTGTCTAGTGGCACATACAAACTTAAATATAGGTGTGAAATAATCTAAAGCACCTTTCAGGAAGGCATACATCATAAGGCTGATTTTGTTTGCATTCTTAGTTCTGAACAGCAGACAACATAGAGTACAGACCATCATAATGTGATGACTTTTATCCAGGGCTTAGAATATTACAGTCTACTTTCATTTCACTGCTGTTTGAATTTTAAATGAGGTAAGGAATAAAGAAAGGCACAAACTTAGCAATGTCTGTAAAAGATAAAGTTTTCCAAGTTAACAGTTCTCTGTCGTGAACCTTTTGAAACAAGTTGCAACAGACAGGCATGGCAGCCCTAGCTGAGGAAAGGCTTTCATATACCTAATCTTCCAACTGGGCATCCAGTCAACTATGCATCAAAACAGCCACTGTTAAGAAAAAAAATCACTAACATCTCTCATGAAAAGTATCCTAGGTAACAAAATAATCTTATATGCAAAGTTACCTTTTGTAATTGTCTTTCAATGGCTGTTAATAATGCAAATGTCTAATTAAAAATTATACATTATTGCAAAATTGTTTTCACAATGACAGGAATTTAGATAAGCAAGAGGCCTGTGCACTCATTACTAGCAATCATTACTCACTACTAGCAATGGCAGATATGACTAGCAGTTGTCAGACATGGAACTTGGCTTATTCTGTGGGAACATAGAAATTCCCTAGTCACTGAAGGGAATAACAATGCCCACAGTTACAACTAGAGAAACATAGATCTATTATAGAATACACAACTTGGTGGAAAAGCTGCCACTATATTTATGTATATATGCATATTTATACCTATCTGTATGGAATATTGCATGACCATATTGCTTTAAGATTTCCCTAATACCTTTGAGAAGTTGTGTTGTTTAACAGTAATAACATCACTTGCTGACTCAAAGGTACAGAAGTACAGATGGAATAGTTGTGAACATCTAATCTATTCCCAAATCACTGCCAGATTCTACGTATCCATTACAGAACTTCCCAAAAAATTTCATTCTGAAAAGTTTCAGCTGCCAGGGCTTTTGCTGATACAATACTCTAACAATACTTCATCTGCTCATGCTTGTTTGTGAGCTGTGAATAATTAACATGCCTATTTGTCATTTATGTTTTACAAATATTTTGCAGCCTGTCCTGAGCCAGAAAGATGGCATCAGTTGCTTTCCTCCAGCCTGCTAATTCACTATTTCTACCAATAAAAGGAGAAATCATGTGATCATCACAATATATTCTCTTCACTGAAAATCTAGTGGCCATGACACAATTACCTTCTAAGAAAAACTATACAAAATTCAGGCTGGCAGCCAATAAGCATACTACAAGGTATGGAAGTGATTTTGTTCATGTTCTGATGCCAGGACACAACTTTCTCCTCAATGCTCTTCAGAGTAACTTCCATTACATCTCAGGAAAATTCCTTCTAACCTGCCCTGAAGTTCCTGAATTGGATATAACAGTAGTAAGGGTCACACATCTGCTGTAGTAGGGATATAGGATATGGGCATAGGATATGGACATAGGCAGTAGTAAGGGTCACAGGAGCTGTGAGCCCTACTGCTAAGGTTTGTACTCTTGTGCTTGAAATCAAAAAAGTAGGTTCACTGACCTTCTATTTCTTTTGCAGTCTGTATCTGGGATCATTTATTCACAAATGTTTTTTATCAGGTATCTGGACTTCGCTAAAGTCTGTGTCAGAAATTCAGCAGCCACTCAAGTGACCCCTTTATCTGGAAGCTGGCACTACTGCACATTTGCTTTTCCTCTGTCTTTTTGAGCTACTAGGCTCTACCATGTCCCTGAACTTGGAGACCATACAGACACTTGCCACTCCTGGCATGGTCTGGATAGTCTTAACATAAATATGTGGGAGCTTATCAGTCAGTTGTCGATAAAGTCTCTGAGGAAGGACGGATACTTAAGTGTAATTTGACTGATACTGCTTTCATTACACCATAACTATTTACTAACACATTTATACAATTGCACAAAAGCCCTCTCTGTGTTGTTGCAGTGGCTGTTGAAGATGATTTGCTAAGGTGTGCTTTCCTGAGAAAAAAGATTGGTATTATCCTCATCAGCCGGCTTGGTATTGAAGGCTCTTCAGTCTTTTCTCTGTGTGTGGCCGATTTGTGAGCAAAGTTCCCATTAGTGCTAATGGGAACCATGAACATAAATCTTCCATAAAGTACACAGAGTACAGAACAGAATCGGAAGTGTGAGAATGTGACCCTGTTATCATATCCCTCCTCCTGCCTCTTTGGTCTACATCTGTTGACTTTGTGGTGATTTTGCTCTATGGAAAGAAAAATACTAGCAGTTCTTAGGGTTTCTGGCAGAAATTAATAAACTGCATTTTTTAAGAAAATGTTTGAGTGATGATAATGCAATTAAAGAAATTGTATATATTTCTTGTGATTTAAGGTAAACTTTCTTCCAGTACTTTCTCTCTTCTGCTAACTTTATGTCATTTAAACTTCAATCCTAAAGATCCCAGCATGTGAAACAATTACCGTAAGAATTAAGGAAAATATTTTAATGGAATGTGAAGGAGGTTTCTATTAAATTACTTAATAGCTCTAACATGCAAACCAGAATAAAGAATGTATCAGGGATAATTTATATGAGACTCTAAACATACTGGAAATGTAACTAGATACAATTGAACTATCATTCCTTCACAATTTTGGGCTTAATGCTGATCTACTTAAATACTAGGCTTTAGTGTGGTCTGTAAAGAAGAAAAAAATTAAGCCTATGTCAAATACATGTATTAAGATCACAGAGACATTGCTGAATAAAGATCTAAATGTTTGAGGCAACTGCTGTGAAGGGAAGAATTTTTTTTCTATATTTTTAAATCTTTTAACAGGCTGTATGAAGAACCTTGCATTTTGCTGTGTATTGCTTATTGCCAGCAAGTACAGCCAAGTGCTCTGCATCACACAGAAAGCAGAAAGTGGAAGTTGTCTGTTCAGAACAAATGTTCTGTGCAAGACATAACCAAGTTCTACTGCTGTTGGTAGTGATGATCTGGACCCACAGTGTAAAACTCATTTGGAACATTTACTCACCATCTTGTGCTGAATAAATGACAGCAGTGAGACTGAATGGCCCATCCCCTTTGTTGTTAAAAGCTTTCACTTTTACTTGATACTGAGTTGAAGGTGGCATTGATTCATCCTTGTGGACATATCGGCCAATCTCAGGATTAGTAACTGTAACTCTTCTCCATTCTTTCTCGCCAAATGGCTTGAAGGCCACTATATAACCAAAGTTATTGCCATAGTGGTATTCTCTTGATAAAGGCTGTAGAAAAAAAACCACATTAATTTTTTTTGCTAAACAGCTAGGTCTAGAATGAAATATAAATAATGCAGAAAGCATCAATATGAATATTTTAAAAACACTGAACTCCATTTCATCCTGGTTTCCTTCAAAGTCTTGCTTCCACCCCCTTTAAAAATAGGCCCTCTTAGATCTGCAGTATTAGTGTATTTGCTAGGAAAACATTTTAAGAACTTTTTCCTCATCTGAACTCAGTGCAACACACATCATGTTACCTCCCACAGCAAGAAACCAAGAATAATTGTGTAATAAAACATCTGTAGTTAGCAAAAAAAGACCTAAGGAATGAGGCACAGCAGATATGTAATACAGACATATTATGCCAGTATGTATATGTGGAGATAGATATTCTTGCAAAAGAATCACAGTGAAGAGAAATACTATATGGTTGGCCCAAATTATATTAATTAACTGAAAGTTTGTCACCTAGGAAGCTGGCAGAGCTGATAACAAAAAATGGACACATTCAAAGAATGACTCAACCTACTAATTTCCACTGATGATGGAAGGGATTAAGATGCTACTTTAGACTGCCTAGCTTCTAACTGGTGAATCTTTTAATTAAATTACTCCCACTTTCAGTACAGGCATTTAAAGTACCTACCCAAAGTATTTCTTAAAACTATAGCTAATCTCCTATACCTAGGAATACTGGAAAATACAAAATTAAGGAAGACAATCTGCCATAATGGATTTTTCTTCTTTTACCAATGCTCTACATTCAGTGATTCCCTTCTCTGTTCGTGGAGCTTTTACCACAACTATTAGATGCTGCACCCAACCAGCCAAAATCACACCATTCATCTGTGCATCAGGAAGTTGACCAGAAGCGTCCTTTGAAAATAAGCTTTCTGCATTACCTTTTTCCCTAATGGAAACCTCACAGAGATGAAATAGCTTATCTTGAGGCAAAGGCCTTGAAGCAGTGACACAGAGAGTAATTATTTTCTTTAGGTGTTTGCCCACTGCTGCAGCACTTCAACCAACATGTGTGGAGATACTCTGAGCAAGGTTTTCTGAAACTTCTGTGTAGCTGATCTTCTTAATCTATCACTGTAACTAGCTGCTTAAAATAAACCAGAAATTGATCTCATATGCCAAAGTAAGCAGACTGGATGAGGCCCTAGCCTCAGAATGATTTTCAGCCAGAGCAAACTTTAGAAAGCCAGGAATGGCACATAAAAATTACATTCTGAAAGGTTTTATATGAAATGTGAAAGCAGCTTTCCCTCCAATGGCTGCACATAATAAGTAGGTGTAAGTAGCTGAATAGCTTGTAGAATCCACTGAAAATTTTAAAAAAGAAAATGGGAGAGGGAAACGGAAATGGGGAAAAATGAGGAAGAATGGGCATGCTACTCCTAACTCTCCTTCTCAGTCCCTCTTTCAAAACAAGTCTTAGAAGAGCTTTGATTGCATCTCTGGCTGTCTCATTCAACCTGGGCTTATGAATCATAGAAGAAGCTGAAAAGGGGTTGGCAGCAACATGTGAACCTGCCATACATTTTGTTCTTCTCTTCTTAATTAAGGACTATTTAGAGTAGCATATGCAAATGTCAGCACATTTGTGGGAATCAATATATATTTTTATCTTAGCATTACAGATAGATATATTGTTGTCTGTCAGACTCCCTGAACCTACAGTCTCTACTTAAAAACCCTTGCTAGGCATAGCATAGAAGATTCTTGGGAAATAAATACTTAAAGCCATACTTAATTTATCTCCCTAAAGGAGCTACTCAAAACAGCTCTGAAAAGCATAACATTAGGTAAGAGAAACAATGAGAATATAAATCTGCCTGGGCATATAGGAAATACTAAAGCAGTCTTGTACTTCTGGTCTTGCATTAGTCACTATTCTCTTGGTTATATTTTCTTTGTTTAATTTGGTCACAGCCAAGTCATCACTATATTGGAAATACCATGAGTACCAGTCTTTACATACAATGCAAGAAGCATTCAGTAGTTTGTTAGAGCTTTTAGAAGAAAAGCTTGTGAAGTAAAATAATCTAAGTCTTCTGCAGATGTTCATTGCATGTGTTCTTTTGCTCTTCAAAAATAAACAGACCAGAATTAAGACAATTAGGACATATTTACTTCCTAACCTATTATTAGGGGAACTAAGATATAGCCTTTCCAATATATTGTAACACAACTGTAGACCTCCTTTTTCAGAAACTTATAAATCTTTTCTTAACTGTTAAAATACTTAAGAAAACTGAATAAATATTTTATACTCAGTTAAGAAACAAAAAAACCTGAAAACCCCAAAACAAAACTCAGTCAGGAAAGCGCAAATCTGATAGCTCAAAGATATGGCTGGCTACTTCTGTCATATTTGAGAACTTTCACAGATATATGATCAATCCTAAGTACAAAAAGAAGGAAATATGCATATGGATTAAAATCTGTGTATTCATATGGAGACTCCCTATACAATAGTACTACATTCAATTGGAATTATGACATCTTTTCATTACTTCCCTCAAAGAAAAAGCACTCTCCCCAGGGGCAATTCAGCTGCTACATATGAAACAGCTATTCCCCAAAAGACGCAAATGGCATAATGTGCCTTATGTATCTCATAGCCCTACAACAGTGAACAGAGAGGTCAACAGAAAACAAACTTGGTAATTTTTTCAAGCATAACACAACCATCTTTCTTTGCCAGAGGTAATGCTTCTGTAACTCTTTTTCCTGGATACTGATAAGCTCTGACATGAATCCAACAATCTTTTTTTTTTTTTTTTAAATTTCTTCTCGTTAGCTTCCCCAAATACCCTGCAGTAGATTTCAATTCTCTCTTTCATCCTACTTTTCTCTGTGTAACTTTGTTTATAAATCCTTATCCTCTCTTGTGTTGTGATTTGCTTTCCTCTTACCTTGGTGTATCTTTTCACTTCTCGCTTTACCTATATCCACAGTTTAGACAAGTTTTCAAAACCATTGCTTCAATAGAAGAATGAAGACTGCTTTTAAAGATGCATTATCATAGTCAGTATGCGTTTCAATCTCTTTGTTTTAGAATGTTTTAGATGATATTTTAGAAATGTCCAACACATAAACCCCTAAGGTACTCTCATCCTCATTCTTTTTCATGTACTTCTTCATGAGAAAAGTCTGAAAAAATAGATATTATATACAAATCCTGTTCTCACAAGACCCAGAGACAAACAATCAACAGGTCTCAGGAGGAGCAAGATCAGATATAAGATAGTACAGGTTTCATGTCACCTTGCATGCACAATACTTACCATCCATGTTATTGTCAGCTCTCGATTGCTTCCACCCCCTCCTCCAACATCAGAAGGAGCCACATTAGGAGCTAGAGAAACAGAAGAGACAAAAAAAATTACTACAAAGCATGCAGCAGAAAGCTGCAAGGCCAATGAGTACACGTGGCACGCACAATTAAAGTAATGATTAATTAAAGTGTGCAATCTGCCAAGACTAATGTATAGCTCCTGCTTCAGGAAATAGGCCAGCTGTAACCATAGCTAGCAATCATTCTTCCTTCTCCCTGTATTATCCACAAATATTTAATTGAATATTCAGGAATGGAAAATTTCTTTTAAGTCTTATGAGACGTACTTTGTGTATTGCTCTTGTGCTTTCTCAAGTGTTGGTATGCCAAGGACCCAAGCACCATGGACTTGCACGTGTAATAACCTCAACACACTGTGATCAGTTACTCTTGCCTCAATGGATTTACTTGCCATGTGTAAAGTTAAATCCATAGGTCTAGCTTTGAAGCCCTGGCAGCCTAATTGTGTTCTAGATTAGTGGCACATGTCTTCTTGATAGTCCTGATCAGGATGGGTAGATGCACCTAAGCAAAACTGGCATAGCATTATAATTTACTAATTATTGAATTTTACACTGATATTCTCTGTAATGAAATATGATCTGTTGATCTATCATTAGTGCACAGCAGGGTGGTAAAGCAGGATACTTTCAAGGACTCCATCATAAATAATTCTTATATTGTCACTTCTCTCAGACTCTTTGCACTGAGTGCAATGATTCTGTTGCTATCCTCTATGGTGTTTGTGTATTTATCTGCTGTCACTCAATATGGACACACAATGTACCACTGAAAACTTAGGATATGATAACTTTCCTTTAATTATGCCTCAGATGTGCATGCATGAGCTACATGCTCTACCTAAATTAATGTGATCTTTGTGTAAAAAAATTCTGATAGGATCAGGCAGTTTCTCCACTACTCAGTGACAGCCATAAGTCATAGTGCTCAAGCACAATGTAAGTAAGATGTTTGCTGAGGCCTTCTCTGAGGGTCAGCTGAAGAGGAACACAAAGCAGAGCAGAACTAATGTTTTCAGACAGGATAAAAATATGTAAAAATAAATTTGAAATTGAAATCAGCATTCAGTGCATAATTTGCATTATTTATTTCTGTCCTTTCTGAAAACAAATTAATGGAGATCAAAACTAAACATACATACGACAATTTGAGAGAAAGTTAGAGTTTGTTACTTGACCTTGTAGTCACACTATCTATTATAAATATATAGCTTTAGAGCTATGTTAGAAGCAGAGGTTTGCTAGAATGCTTAAGTAGTCAAACAAAATAGACAGACAGGCTGCCAAAGAACTGAAGAAACTTGACCGTTTAAAGTCTAACAAGTCATTATTTTCAAAAGTATCTTCCTCATTCTCTCAGCCACTAAACCCAGGTTTCTCTCTCTGTTAAGACCAGGTAACTAACTTAGACTTAGACAACTTACTTAGACAACTTAGACAACTATACTTACACAATTACGCTAATGCACCCAGAAACTAAAATATATCAAACCAGACCTTGATCTATTGAATTTCAAGAAATCACTGTGAAATATTATTGATGAAGCAAACTGTTTCATTAAAAATAAAATTTTAAAAAATGCACACAGTCTGAGCATGCTAATAAGTTACTGAAATTAGTTATCTACCTGAAGAAACACTTCAAAATTGAAAAAGATGCTGGCAACTTTTAAGTGTAACAGACATTATTTGTCACCCACATAGTACAACAAAGAGACAGCACTGTTTGTTGCTGTTTAACACAGAAAATGTTAATAACTACAATATTTGAACATGGCTTTCTGTTTATTATTTACCTTTTTCAGAATTACATGAAAATATACATAGAGTTGTGCATACTGCTTCTATAGTACCCTTGACATTGACAGTGCAACCTAAATCCTACTGTTGCTTATAAAAAATTCCAGCTCCTGGCAGAAAACACACTTGGGTGCAGAAGTTAATCTGTAAACTGTAAATTATTTATACCCTATTTCGCCATGACAAGAAGTTCTGACTGATGCCTAAGAAAATGCTACCATTTTGCATGATTTGCCAAAAACAGTTGCACGGTCTGCCAGAGCATGGGCTTGTGCCTGGGGAATCAGATAACAGACTAAACAGACCACTTCTTGTAAAAGAGGCACATCCTACTACAAAACTGGAAAGTATGGCGTTTTTGGGGAGGCTACAAAATGCCATGAACGTGGCCAACTGCAAACTGCAGGACACTACCCCTATTCCCCATTCCCTACTGTCCCTATTCCATGATTTCTCTCTTTATCTGTGTCTTTTCTAACATTTTCAAAATGTCTATTGCACACCAGATTTCTCCTGTACATTCTTGGTACTTCAAATGCAGCTCTTGAGTCATAAAACATATGATGCTAGTAGTCAACTTTTTGGGTTGGGATTATCTTTTACTTTAGTTTTAAAGTTCTGTGGCTTTTCCTTCCCTATCCAAAATAATTTAACCGATTTCTCCCCAAGCAACAAAATTTTAATGGACCAAATTTGTCTTTAATGAATGTTTTGAAATTAACAATGCAAATACATTTTAGTTTGAAAATACTATCTAATGAAAATTATGACCTAGCAGGTGTAATTGCAGAAGTTGTTTTCCACAATTTAGTTTTTCAACTGAAGCTATGGGAAACAATTGTAAAGAAATTCTAAAAAGACTGCAAGTGGATACTACTCTGTGGTATACAGGCTTTGTTGGACACAGTCTTTGTGCAGTGATACATTACCCACTAGAACACTGTTGTTATCTCCTCTGTACAGTCAAACCAGAATGTATTCTCTGAAACAGTAGCACCTAAGTCCTCATTTTGAAGAGTTCATTATAAAGAATGTGCCTGAGCCTGAAGAATATCCTCAAATATGTTCTGAGCTATTAACGCTGAGCAACCAGACTGATAAGAGAGTAATTTTTGCTGGATACTGTCACATATGTGACATGACATAAGAAAACCTGCAGTCACAGAAAACTGGCATTATCCAGTAGAACACATATCCTGTCATGCATTTTTTAGTTAGAATACAAACCAAATGGTAAATGGCCATTTTCCTTGTTAAATACATGCATGTTTTTTCCGAAGTCCTGAACCACAGTCCCAAACGTGCATGCACTCATACACACACAGCCTGGCTGACAGGACAGTGGGGGATCTCTGAAAGATGCAGTATGATTCTGTTTCAGCAGTGAGGACAAATTTGCCATATCATTAAGTATTTTTTCGGTCTGCTTTGATGCTATCAGATCTTCGTAGTTTGGTACTTGCTTACTACAATCTGTAGTAGTGGGTGCCTGAAAATTTATTCTCTGCACACTGGATCTTATAAATTGCATTTTTTTAAAGTAAAACCTAAAATTACCAAACTGGTGAACAAAAATGCAAAAATTAAGAAACACATTTTCTGTTTACGTACGAGCGCCTTCGGTTCTAATCCTCGGTGATGGCATACTGGGTTCTCCTGTCCCCAGAGTGTTTGTGGCTATTATCCGAAATTCATATTCCATCCATGGAATTAAATCGATCACTGTAGCAGATTCCATATTTCCTTCAATATCTGATGGATCTAAAAAAAAAGATTAAATGCTTTAGAAAACAGCATTTACACTTATTGTGATGAAACTTGCACTATTCTGCAACCGCACATAGAAAACTAAAGCAAACTTGACACTGTACATTGGGAATATCACGTTTTACAAGGAGTACCCAGAGCAGTGACTGGGAATTTGGAAACTATGACACTATATTGGATAAACCCATATTGACATGCAAGTTTTAACTGGGTGTGAACTAGTACATGTAGTTATGATATTTCCTTACTAATTACATATTGTAGCTGAGGAATTTCATTTTACCTACAGAAAAATGATAAATTCATAATGCAGAAACAGTAAAATAAAAATTCATTACATGGACAGACAAGGGCTAGACATGTAGGGTTCAATCAATTGATGAAGAGTGGTTTATAAAATGTGGTCCTAATTTGGTGCACCTAATTAGTAAGCATGTTATAATTTACTATCTGGTTCCGATCAAGAAATGTAAATATTCTTGCAATTCATGCAAAAAGACTTGCAATTGTCTTAAGGATGAGCCTCTTTATCATAAATAAAATTAGTAACTCATGACTGTCTGCAATTCACAGACAATAGGCGTTGTTTCTATAGCTGTCTGCAGCTATGTAAAGACAGAGGATTTTCATTTATATATAAACAAGAGTTGTTTGTCAAATTAGAGTCTTGTGTTCAGAGGAAGATGAGAACTGAGATATTCTGCACTGGAAAGGCAGCTGATTTAAAATTGAAATATAAATGCAATGCCTACAAAAAACGAAGGCAACAACAGTGTAAGCACTAAATGGTGACACCACGTCCCTCTTCCTAATGAGCATTACATTTCATTCCAAAGTGAGGTCTTGAAGGAGAAAGGAACACACTTTCCATTGTTCTTTCTACCTGACCACCACCCTCCCTCATCCTTACTCAAATTATTTTTCTATCTTGTCAGGAAAGCTATTGCAAACCTCTCATGTCATCCAAGTTTTGGTATAAATTTAACATTCTCTCAATGTCCTTCCTGGGCTATCTGATCTCATTTTAATTTTACTGTCCCACAGATTCCCAGAACGATTATGAACACTTGGCACAATGAGAAACTGATCCCTTTAACTGGAAAGAGCAACATAAATGTAAACAACTTATTACATAATCCATTCATACATATTTCCATGCTGTGAAGTAGAATACACCTCTTTCACAAAACACACTCAGTATTATGAATGATTTTTTTAAGAGAATAATTTTAGTAGTAATAATAACAGTATTTCCAAAAGGCAATGCCAAAGTATATTTTCTTGTTTCACACATTGAAAATTAGCAGCATTAACTGATGGCCTAAATATTTGGTGGCAGATCAATTTGGACTGTTCATTATGCTTCATTAATCTGAAAGTTAACGCTGACTCAAAATGGGAGCAGCTCAGCAATTAGGTAAAAGCTTGCAGTGATGCCAGTGATGGTTACTAGGATGATTTTACCTATTTTGAGGGAATAATCTATTTAACAAAATTCCTAAATGTGGTTCAAATGAAAAAGTAATGATTTTGAAAACACCAGAATAATTGCTTTCAACTTTTCATCAATTAATAATGTATATCTTTTGTGTTAGCATCTTTAAAAAAGGAATTCAAAAATCTAGATTTCTCCCTGTTCCACCCAAGATATAAATCCCACTTAGCATTCTTTAGGGTAAGATTCAAAGTCTGACTGCATGTCTCAAAGACTATCTCAGTAATTCTGAGAAGCAGAGAACTTCAGAGGTGCAGAGAAGTTCATCCCACCATGCCTATAACATTGCAAGTACGGAATCTTCCCGAGAAGTGAGAAGAGTGGTTTCAAGCCTCTGCTCTCAGACAGAAAGAATGAAGATCTGAAACCAACACGTATGTTAACTCTTACACCTCCATTTCCAGTTCCAGTAATGGACAGCACAAACTAAACAGTTGCCACATTAATTTTTTTTTTTTTTTAGTTCAAAGAAATCTATTCTACAGAAGCCATTAAACAAGATATAAGAGATAAGAAGGGGCTGGGGAAAATTCTGGGTTTATTTTCAAGCTCTTTGACATAAAAAATATCCGTGCTGGCTGATGGAGACAATTATATTCAAGTGAACTTCATATACTACATAGTCTGAAAGAAAAATATGATCTAAGGCAGAAGGCCTACTATATCTAACTTTTTACTCTAAAAAAGTAATAGATTTTCATTTCAATACGTCAGTCTGTTCTTACATGTCTGTAGTTTCAAGTGAAAATTTAAATGGAAGACAATCACAGAAACTATTACTATTCTTAGTATTTAGAAATGCTGAGTATGTAATAACTTAATTCCTCAGGAAAGCACTTAAGTTGTAATTTAAACGGGTGGGATAATGAAACTGATAGGAAAATTCTGTATAGCTATCCTTCATAAAGCATTCAGAGATACTAGTAGCTTAAAAATATTTTAAAGTTTATGCTTTTATGTTAAATCCTGCAAAAAAAAAATTACATTAGCATGTCTTGTGCTCAGGTAGGTTCCTCTACAACTGCAATTTTGTAGCACTATGATGACATCCAGTGGTTAGGAGGATAAACTTAGCTATGTTTTCTCTAGGGGTGCCAGTTTTAATGCAATTGGAACTTAGTCTGCTCCCAGGGAAAAGCAAACAATTTTAACCAGCTTTCTCCATAACAAATACAGAAACAATGACAGCCACTTTTCATCTAAATTAACCTATAAATAAATTTTTATTATTCCAGTAGTTGATGTTGAATGTTTCAGGCAACAAGGAAAGAGGCAAAAAAGCAGGTATCAACTCTGGCTGGTTCTTTTCTGTATTTCTTGATATTCAGTTCAGGCTCTCTAAATGCTGGGAACAGAACTGTTGACATGACACTGACAGGACAGTAACCCTGCAGCAGACATCAATAGCATCCCTGGTTTCCTTCTACTATGATGACTTTCTGATTAGTCAAACTTTCTAACAATCATACTTTAAAACTTACTGTCTTTATTTCTTCTGGCATTACTCTTACCTGTTTTGGCATCTTTCCACTCTTCAGATAGAAAGGTTTTTGACTGGATAGTGTATTTAGAAATAGGACTATGATTGTCTGTTCCACGACTCCAGGTAAGTGCTACAGCGGTGTCTCTAATTTCTTCTACTCTTATACCTCCAGGGGGGCCTGGAGGACCTGGAAAAAGAAAAAAAAAAAAAAAAAAAAAAAAAAAAAGAGATAGTACAATTAACAAATTAAATAGGCTGAAAATATTAAAGTTCATCAACTTTTAATACTCTATGGAATGATTCAGAGGACAGCTGCTCTTGCATTTTATAACTACAAAAACTTCCATGATTCCTGCCTAATCAATACTGAGATAATTTTAAGTGCAAAGATGATACTTTGAAAATGTTGCTGCTCTTTTTACCAAACAAACTGAACTCAGGAAAAATCCCAAAAACTTCTCCTTCTCAAATTCCATATGGGCCCTGGCTTCAAGTTATGTGGAAAACCCTGTGACTTATTTTGGAGAAAAATCATACCGCAAAAGAGATTTCTATAGATCTCTTCCCATTTTTGTTGGCCTTCATATTACCCCAATGTGGTAAACCCCTCATCAGGTTCCAAGCTCCTACAAAATTCTGGTTTTGTTATTGTGCTTCTCTTTTATATGGTACACAGTTATCTGATACATATTAACTGTTGTGTAAAAACAGATACATTAGGACTACTGAGATGTATTTTCTGCTTCAACATTCAGAGATAATAAAATGCCAACATGATTCAGATAATTATCCAACAACCTGATTGAACAAGTCCCAGAGAATATTAAAAACCCCAACAATACCATAATATATTTCTCTGCACTATTTACAGAGAAACCACAGAGAATCAAAACAAAACAACATAAAAGAAGGGAAGGAGATTTCTACATCAAATCTAAACACACAGTGTGCCAAATATATTTTCATCTTCTCTTGAGCCCTTTATTTTCTCCATACAGTTGAGCCAAAGGACTCAAATTAAATTAACTGAAACAAAAACATACTAGTTTATGTTGCTGTTCCTTGGTTTCAATGAATATAACCTTCAAGCAATCAATTTCATTTCTTGGATCTCCCTTTCAAGGTAAGGACTAAATACCTCACTGCACAGGGAATCAGCTTCTTAGTCTTCACAAGGATGCAGGAAGTAGAAATTGTTGTTAAGAGATGATTTTTAAGATGAGGGTTGTTGGTTAACTCCCCACCTTGGTAACATGCATATTTCCTATCCCAGCTCAAAGGACACACACAGGTAAGGTCTGATGAGAGACCCCTTCTCCTGCAAGACTGTTTGCTTCAGAAGCCCTCAGGCTGGAAGGTATGGAAAGGTTCATCAGTCCCAACAACTTTCCTTCTTTCTTCAAAAGATACCTCTTACAGCTTCTCACTTCACCATCAGCTTCTGAAAATGGCATGTCTCAGGAAACACCAAGGGCCACAGGAAAAGGAAAAGGCTCCATAGGAAAGCTGGTACTGGACCCACAATTAACCCCAAGGTTGGTAGTTGCTTTAGCAATGGGGCACGGTTCCACTGGGTCCAAGTATAGTGGGCAGAGCCAGGTGTTGATATGGTAGTCCCAGGTACCAAGGACAGTCAGCTGGGTGCATCCAGGTGACAAACTGCTGCATATATCCAAGCAGTCCATCCAGGAGGCAGCTACCCACAGCACAGGCCTGAAGCACATCCAGGAGGCATTCCACATTCCAGAGCTGGAAGCCAGCATGTCAGTAATACTGCCCCAGTGGGGCCGACACAGGGCTGCTAAGGTCTGTGGGTGCATGCAGGGGCTGCAGTCTTCGGTGGACTAACATCACTAACAATTTAAACAAGATCACATAGAACAATCAATATGAACTGTTAAATTGTTGTGTGGACTGACAAAACATCTTCATGTGCCGGCAGTGACAGTGGCTATCCTTTACCACGCCACTGATGACATGCTCTGGAACATAGCTCTTTGTTTTCATACTCTGCTGCTCCTCTTCCTTACCAAAGCATTGAAACTACCATCCCACATTTGTCATATGACATACTCTTGGCCTGGTAAGATGCTGAGTCTCATACTCACAAAAAAGACAGTCATAAGTAGAACTGTGTTCACTGTTTTAAAATCCGAATTTTGAGAACAAAAAAGAGTGCTAATTTCTTCTACAAAATAGTCTCTGAGAAATGCTAATTACTGGGTTGGAAGGGGAATCAAAAGCTTGATAAAGCACCTTGTAGTTTAATTTTTAAAAGGAATTGCTTACATAATACTAAGGCACATGAACAGACCCTTTGCAGAGCTGTTCTGCAGTTTCATCACTTACCATATTTGCTTTGACATATTATCCAAAATTGATGACATTTCATGAGCTGCTAATACCCAGCAAAAAATTAAATGCAGAAATATTCAACTGCACAACAACCTGAGATAACAGAAGTTCATAACCATGACACTAGTTATACTTCAGCTGCTACACAGCTCTGTGGTGTGACTCGAATCTGGGGCAAAACACAACAGCAAGGCAACTGAATGTTCAAGTTATATCAGTTCTGAATTATCAGCAAAACAGAGCATTAGCACCTCAGAATGTGTTATGCCCACAGGCATAAAAGAGAGCAAAATGCCCAAAGGACATTAACTCATGCTATTAAATCTTCACATTGTAACAGATCTTGTAGGATGCATACTGTATGATCAAGAACAGCATTTTGAGACTGGAGTAACACTTAACAGACACAAATCAGACAAAAACTGAGTGATAAATATAACCTCAGATGTCTTGGTTTCTGTAATTTGACAGAATCCTTTTAATGTAGGCCTCATATTATACACAAAATCCATACAGCTTTATGAAAAATGAGAAGTGACTTAGAAAAGCATCCAGGAGATACATTGAAATTATCCTGGAAATCCATTTTTAATAATGAACACTAAATTAAACTATCTAAAAATTGCTTTCACATAAGGAAAACACCCATAATCAAAAAATCCTTATTTCTTTTCAGGAAAACACATACTCAGATCTCTAAATGTCTGCAACCAAATCAGTACCCTGAGTAGACTTTTATGACTTTGCTCATTTATGCACTTCTCATTTTAATTTCTGCCATCTGTTGATGAGAAATTACATATCCTAAACAATCAGAAACACTCCTATCTTGGTGTCTTGTCTAGGTGAAAACTAGCCACATTTCTGTATTACCTGGAGAAGCTTACCTCTTACCACAAGGTCAGCTGAAGCTGAGGAGTTGTCCACAATTGTCTGAGCAGTGCACATGTACCTCCCTGCATGCCGCAGCTGAACATTTTTAATCAGCAGCTCACCATTGGATTTAATCTGTCACAAAAACAACACTTAGTGAAACGGGTAAACATCCCTGTGCAGCTATGTGATACTTGTCTACACATCCCTCCCAACTGACTTACAGAGGCTGTTATTTCTAAAAAGAAACTGTTTTCTTAGAGGATGGGTCACCCTCAAACCTAGATCTGACTTATAGGACAGCTGAGCAAAGTATCCCATTTCCTGAGGAGCTGCTGCTCTTTACTGGACATGAAACAGTTAGACACCTTAGTAAATTGTTATTAAAATGTCAACATTTCCCTCTTTAAAGCCCGTATCTGAGAACTAAATTGAGTAAGGAATTTGTTCATAAACCACAGTTATATGATTTTTCTGCACCATTACTTGCTTTTTTTAAACACATTGGCAGGATAGCATGTCATGGAGTCCTACTAACAGAACAGGAATGCTGTTCGGCTCTTCCTTTTTAATCCTGTGGCAGTACCTGAGCTTTTACCTCAAAAAGGCTACAAGCACAGCCTAAACAAAGATGCACCAAGACCTGTCCTGTACTCCTCTATCCTCCCTTGCTACTGAGGCCCGTGTCAGGCTGGACATGCTCAACTCTCACTGCTCCTTGGCAAACAGCAGGACCCCAGGGAAGCAATTGACCTTTCAACAAGGCTCATACACTCATCATCCCAGACCCTAATTCTTCCTTAACACTCTTTACCAATGTCAGACTATTAGGATACGCAGATGGTTATGTGGGCCACTGGCTACCTTTGCCTGTACAGAGAGACAAACAGAATATAGTATTTTCATCCTATGACACTTCTGAGCAACCAGATGTGCATCTGTAAAACAATGAGTGGAATAGAGACCACTATGTGCACCACAGCTATTTCTTAATGAAAAACACATTTTATGCGAAGATTGTAACTTAAGTGCTAAAAAATAACTCACTTAAAATATTTTGCTTATACATCCTGCATTTTATTCCAGAAAAAGATTACTAGGCTAAATCAACGTGCTAATCTTAAAGGGATTTCACTAAAAACCCAAATGTCCTCACCAAAATACATCTGAACTTCCATGGGAGTAAAAGTGCTACAAAAAACATAATACATGGATTTATAGCACACTTTTTCAACAGGGGCAACATTCAGATTTCCTCATTCACTGAGAATTGTTCAAAAATATAACTGAAACACACTCTCCCCCCACAAAAAAAAAAAATCAAATATTGAGATAATTCACTGCAATCCATAGACCTTTACATGCAGGAATAAAAGCAATACAGAAGCAAAATGGTATGTACAAAAAAGAAACTGCAAAAATATTTATATAAGAACTAGTGCTATCATCATCATAGATGCTGGGTAACAAAAAAGACCTTTGAGACAATCTTGAATATTATGGGCTGCTTCTCAGCATTCAGAAGAAATGAAAAAAAGCTAATGCCATCCAGTTTATGTTTCCTGATTGAAAAGGATGAGGGGAGAAAGTAAGGGTAAATATTTTCCAAATGCTCTGAAACTAGAATGAGAGCTTATATAGTCTACATTTAGCGGAGATTAAAATACCCAGATAACACAACCCTTTTCCCTTCCAGACTCCAGTGAGGATTTTGGTTGCCAGCTTAAATTTCTTTTGGCATAAAATTTCAGCACAAACTGAAATCTGTTAGCACCAATTTTTTTTAGGTCCAACATAAGAATTCACATATTTAAGAACTTACTGTGGTAAATAATTGGATGAAAGAAGAATCAAGCACACATGAAAGAAAGAGTGCTTGACTCTGGCTAGCAATACTTCAGCTGACTGCCTTACAGGGCCAGCAAGAATGGCAGGTTACACTGTGCCTTCTCTCTTTTTGACTGAAAAAATGCTGCTAGCAAGGATCAAACAGATCTGCTGGAGCAGTGAACAATCCAGTATTCCTGATACATTCCAGATAATTTCTCTCTTAGTTATTATTAAACTATTTCCATGTGGATATATATATATATTCACACTTTTCACTCAAGACAAACATGGCTTTTAATTTGATTTTTCAACATGCATGCATCCTACAGAGATGAGGAGAGTCTGGGATAGTGTCATTCCTGCGCTTATGCCTCCCCAGTTTACTCATGAGGACTCCAAGAAGACTGCTGTCACAGACAACATCCTTTGAAAATCTGCTGGAATTACTGCATAAGTGAACATTGTCTGGCTGAACACCTGACTAATCACATGTGAGCCCTACAGCGGGCTGAACAATTCTGGCAACAACTTCCAGGGAGAAAAATCAGTCAGAGTGTCAGTAGTTCTATGGGAACAAAGAAGGCAGCTAGTTGCTCCTCTGTCCTCCAAAAACTTACAATAAGAAGCTATAAAAAAATCACACACTTTGATATTTCAGCTCCTGTTTTTAATTTGGTTGTTGGTTTTTTGGTGTGTGTTTTTTTGTTTGTTTGTTTTTTGTTTTTTTAATTCTGCTCTTATTGGTTTTGGTTTTAATAAAAAAGACAAACATTTCCCTATTTGACTGCTGTGTATTGGTTCATTAACACTAAATGTCATCCTAGAAAGAACCACAGTGCCTGTGATTCTCTGATAATTACTTGCATTTTTATCTGCAAATAAAATTAAGCAAATGCTGAGAAAAGCAATAAGGTTTAGAAGCAGACCAGAATTCTCATCATCATATTATTACTTCAATAGCAAATAATTGCAAATTCTTACTGGGGCTAGTATTCATTTCTGTATTAACACTTTAATTGAAATAATTTATTGTATTTAATAATGATGTGCCCATATACTTGCTCTAACAATAATTTCCCTTATGGGAACTTGGGTCATATAGCCTAAATGATGAAAAAGAGATGGAAAAATGTAACATAATTTTAAAAATAATAAAAAAATCATAGATATGGTGTTGTGTCTTGTTGCTTCAGAAGCTGTCCTGGAGCAAGGCTTTATGCAGTTGGTAATGAAGCTTTCTATACCTCAGAAGAAGCCTAAGTTCATGGTGGTAAAAGAAGAGCTTACCAAGCAAATTAAAGAGCACAGGCATCAGCGAATTCTGTCCACAAATTAGATATGAATGTACTGAATGTTTTCATCCAAAAACCTCAGCTTGGCTATGTTTAAAAATGCCTTCCTTAACTCAGAGAAGACTGAATCACAGACTGGAAATAGTTACAGCAATACTCACAGATATTCCAAGGGTATCTGTGGTTCACCACTCAGTATTTACCAAGTTTCAAGTAAATACTTGCATCATATAAGCCCTATATTTATGATTTAATAGTGATGTCAAAAATAGCATTCTATGACCTATTTCTGATAGTCACTGTTTTTTTTGACCACCACCTTTGCCAGGGCACTAAATTGCTGAAAGCCATCAGAATGTGCCCCTGTACAATTAAGTATCATTTACAGGAATCTAGTGATTTGATTGAAAACAGTGTCTATCTACTTTTGTTGGGCCCTCAGAGACAATAAGGTAACTTCTGTTAATATAAAACTTACATGCACTTTGTAATACAAAAGTTAACTTGGCAGAAATAGAAGAACCTGGTAAGCAGAGACAGAGTATTTTTTTTTAATTCAGGTCCTAAAATAAGACATCTGAGCTTCAGCATTGTTTAATACACAGTAGATGTAAAATGGTAAGAGAATCAATAGGAAGTAATCCAGAAGAGATGGGATTCTTGGTGATGAGATCAGTTTGTCCAAAGCTAGAAATACCATTAAAAATCTTCCTCTACTACCTGTATCTAGAATTATTAACTCTAAATGAGCTCATGTTTGATCCTTCTGGTACAGAATTAGCTGAGTGGTTGCTAAAACCAGAAGAGATAATCCAACAGCTGTTGAGGTATGTTAATGTAAATGTGATTATAGATATTTTCTTGCTATTGACATCAGAGACATAGGGACAGCACCACCAGTGCAACACTACTGTCTTAATCCTATTCACCTGAGACCTTATTTTGTCTTACAAGCCATAGTTACAGATAAATAAAAAACTCAGCAGGATAATGATGACAGTCATTCCCACTAAAGAATCTTTTCCTTCAGTGAGCTACATTTATATGTAAAGAATATACAGTGTTAATTCTACGCTTCAGATGTGGACCAGGAAGTATTTCCAACAAATGTATTATTATTCTTCTCTGTTCAGCATACCCCTGAAAATTCCTGAGGACGCTGTGCTTTGTACCAGCATCCTTTTGGTAATGGCCTTGTTATTTCACTTATAACAGCATAAAAAGCCTAGGCACTTGCTCACTTATGCTCATGGCTCACAGCTTTATGGCTGATGACAAAAATTCACAATACACTGCAAACTCTCAGTAGTGTTCACACCTGGCTTTCCTAGCTTCTGCTATCTAACTACAGATGGTACATGAATTTTGGTAGCTTGGTAAGTCTTACAAGCACATAAACGGTAGAGTCAAACGCTTTTGTGGTGTATTTTTTAATTCTAGCACAGAAGTTGGTAGATCTTCTAAACTATTCTTTGTGCTGTAAGTAGAATAAATTTCCTCAAAGGCTTCTGCCAGAGCAAACTGCTTGTTGGTTTCACTCTCAGCATTATATCTTCTGCTTTCCTTCCCCTCCTTGCTCTTAACCACTGACTCCATCCATCACATTCCATGCTCAGTAGGTTTTTATTAGGCCATTGCCTCTAAATATTACTCCAAACCTACCCAAAATTGGGTAGCTTTGGAATAATATTTAGAGTGACTTTCAGGTCACTCATGTCTAAAACAATATCAAGGCACTGAAAGCAGGGTATTGAGACAGTACCTTGAGAGTCCTGGCACTCTCTTCCATAAAAAAACAGTAAGCAGTTGATTTGGTTGGTCATGCTTCATTAACAATCAGATGTCACCTTAATATGTTCAAACACTGTACTAAATGAGCTCACTACAACTCCGGCTCTGTTCTAGTCCATAAGTAACCACTTCTTCCTAATCAGTGCATAACTGAGCTTTCCTATTTTGATTTCAACAACAAAGTGACTTGTTACTGGGTGAGGGAAAGGCTGCGGATGTTGTCTGCTGGAATTTAGGAAAGCCTTTGACACCATTTGCCACAGCATTATCCTGGAGAAATTAGTTTCCTGTGACTTGGATGGGTGGACTGTTGCTGGGAAAAAACTGGCTGGATGGCCAGGCCCAGAAAGTAGTGGTGAATGGAACTGCATCCAGCTGGTAGCTGGGCATCAGTGGGGTTCTCCAGGGCTCAGTCTTTACTCGCAATCTGAATGAGGGGATCAAGTGCATGCTCAGTGAGTTTGCAGATGACATCAAGTTGGGCAGGAGTGTTGGTCTGCTGGAGGGCAGGAAGGCTCTACAGGCTGGATCAATAAGCCAAGGGCAGGTCAATGCCTTGTATGAAGTTAAGACCAGGTGCAGGTCCTCCACTTGGGTCACAACAACCCCAGGCAGTGCTACAGGATGTGGGAAGAGTGGCAGGAAAGTGGTCTGGTGGAAAAGGACCTGGAGGTGCTGGTTGACAGCAACTGAACATGAGCCAGTGTGTGCCCAGGTGACCAAGAAGGCCAATGGCATCCTGGCTGGTATCTGAAAAAGTGTGGCCAGCAGGACCAGGGCAGTGATTGTCACTCTGGTGACACTGGTGAGGAGGCACTTCAAGTACTGTGTTCAGTTTTGGGTTCCTCACAGCAAGAAAGACATTGAGGTGCTGGAGCAAGTCCAGAGAAGGGCAAAGAGGCTGGTGAAGAGGCGGGTGCACACGCATGATGAGGAGCAGCTGAAGGAACTAGGGGTGTGTTACAGGGGGGGAAAACTACAGGGGTGTTCAGCCTGGAACACAGGCAGAGGTGGGACCTTATCACTCTTTACAACTACCTAAAGTAGTGAGGTGGGGATTGGTCTCTTCTCCCAAATAACAAGGGAAAAAATTCTCCATGGAAAAGGTTTTAGGTGTTGGAACAGGCTAGCCTAGGAAGTGGTTGAATTATCAACACTGGAGGTATTTAGATGTGGCACTTAGAGATATGGTTTAGAGGTGGACTTCACAGTGCTGGGTTAACAGTTAGACTTGATGTTCTTAAAGGTCTTTTCTATCCTAAACTGTTCTATGATTCTATAATTTTACCTAAATATTTTACTTCAATTCTTCAGTTCTTTTGAACTTTCTATTAATTTTCTGGTCTGCACCTGGAGCTAGACTAAACACTCTGCAAGGAGGATTACCAGGGAAAGTAATGAAGAAAAATGGAAATTAAAATCCTTGGACATTTTCTGCTGCAGGTAACAGTGGAACCATAGACTCACAGAATAGTTTGGGTTGGAATGCAGATTTATACAATAAAACTAAGTGTCTCCATAGCAATTTATTGAAGTAGGAGCATGCAGTAGAAAAACTTTGTCTATCCATGTCAGCCAACAAATGGCAATTTAAAATAATGTACAAAAACCAGGCTGCTGTAAATCTGTACTCCTCTAATATGACTTTTATAATTTAACTTGTTCATTGTTTATAAAACCATCAGTTTTGGAGAAGAAACAAACAAAGTGTTTGATAAACACTTTCTCCAATCTATAATTCATCTCACCACTTTCAGAAATCTGAAGTGTGAATTTTGGTATTTGGACCTTTAACAATTAAATAAAGAAACGGGTTCTTCCATTTGTGTTGCACTTAAATGAAAAGTACCTGTCTGGCTGTGTATGTCCAGAATATTATAAGTATCATCCTAGAACACTGTAAAGCTTTCTGTACTTCAAAGAGAGATAAAGTCAGAGAAATAATATTTGCATAAGAAAAAAGCAAGCTTTTCAGTATTCAGAGTTACACTACTACAAGTTAACCACAAGAGAGCTGCAAGGATAGAGAGGTGGTTATGCACAGACACCTTGGATTCAGAAGCTACTTCAAAGCTGGACAGAGCCTGAGCTATGGGTCCTGCAAGTTCTATGCTGAATGTATTTTTCTGCCTTTTGCCATGTCCCTGCACGTATGAACACTGGGGAGAACACTGCAAACTCAGAATTCACACTTCAGAGTCAATGTGGATTCAGCAGGTTTTGCTTCCTGCTCTGTAGCACTCATAACACTGAGGTGTGTCAGCATCATCTTGAGAAATGCCCCTTCATATGAGAAAATGTGCGGAGGTAGCAAGTCAGTTGTCTCTGTGACAAAATGAATCACCTGGCTTTACTGTACCTTTCCATCACTTACTCTTTCTTTGAATACTTAAAGAAGAAAGCTATTAGCAAGCAGGTCAACTTCCTGAACACTTGTACAGCAATTCAATTTAACTTATTAAAGATAAAATGGTGATAAAAATATCAGCGTTTCAGGTTCACTGATTTGAAGATTCCATTTGACTCTTTGGAAGCTAACCATTTCTTTTTTTTTCTTTCTTTCCCCTCCCCCCTACCCCCCCCCCCTTTACATACTGCTGTCACAGGAAATGAAAACAGAACTGACAAATGTCCTTTTGAGAAATTAGTTTTAGTATTAATGTAATGCAAATTAGCTTTGCCTTCAGCAATGATTGAGATACCAAAGCTTGCATTTATAAGAATTATGCAGGTGTTTACCTGTATTTAATTAGAATTTCACTATGTCTATATGACAATAATAATAGTATTTTGATAACTGGAATAAATGTGGCTCTATCAAGTTTCAGCAACTTGATCTGCATAGTTTCATAAATGAATAGCGATATTATCAGAGGGACAGATGAGGATCCTTCATGAACAGGAAATTATACACATGCTTCATATACCCAGAAATCTTAATATACACAGTGGAATATATTTTTCTTTTGTGTTTGTGAAGTGCTCGTGAGCATGTTTCAAGCTCAGCAGCTTGGGCTGCTGCTGTCAGGTGTCAACCAGCTCATCCTTTACATCCAAGAGAGCCTGAGCAAACCTGCCACCCAGTGACTTCAGCTCAGAATTGCCAGGGAGAGGAATCTGGCAGGAGAAAAAGAGAAAATCTCTTTACTTGCCCAGGAAGGAGAAAAACCCTTAATGCAACAATACAATAACAAATGAATGGATGAGAAATACAGAAACTGCATATTCGTCTTCATTACATCCTACATAAACCATTGGATTTTCTGAATTTGTTAAAGATTTCTGCATTTGTTACTACTTAAGCACTGAACCACCTAATACCCACAAATGCAGACTTCAAATGCAATCCTACTGTCTCCTCTGCCCCAGATAAAGACCAAGGTAGATGTGGAAGAGTAACAAAGACTATTTGCAATTGCTTTGCATTTGAAAGCCCAGAATTAAGGCTTTAAGGAATGCAAAACAAGAAGATGCCTCTGCTAAAAGAATTTCTATCAGTTTTGACAGATCAAATGCAAAACAAAGAAATATTCTTCAGGAGGAAGGATATCCTTTAGGGTATCCTGAAGTAAATTTATTGGTATTTAGATCTAAACTACTTAAAGGTCTAACTGAATTAAGAGTTCTTCATCTTCTTTTGAATCCCGTGGAGTAGCCATCCCTATATCTATTGAAAAAGGAAACATTCCTGCACAAGATTCAACACACACCTGAAGAGAAGCACCTCTTTCTCTCCCTCTGTAGACCACAGAAAGTTTGTAGAAAGCAAGGCAATCTAGAAAAGTTAGGGCAATTTGGTTTTGAAATTAAGCACTTCAATAAAGGGTCTAAAATACTGTGGAGATAATCAGAATTTGAGATGAGGAGTCCAGGACCACTGGCTGTCTTGAAGATGAAACAGGTAGCTGGGAACAAAATAGTGTCAATCTTCTAAGATAATTGCACATTTTCTGAGGGCCTTATTTTGTCCCATATTTGTCAACTTGAAATGCTTTGCTAGAAAGTGCCCTAAAAGCAGGAGTAAATTTCAGAATTAATTTCCCCTAAAAGAAAAAAAAAAAAAATCCAGTTCACTTCTATTTTCATTATTTAGAGGAAAGCGCAAAAGTATATATCAGTGATATAAAACTTTTTGTTTAACATGTTCAACACAAGATCTACAGATGGCGAAAGCTCAGATTCTTTTCTCTTGCACAACAAACTGTTCTGATAAAGCCATTTTTATTGTCCTTCCACATCAAAATAACAGATTCATCAACACTTTCAGTCTGCATTTCTGTTCTATGGAACAAAGTTCTTTGTGTGACATCTGTCAGGTAACTAAAGGCAATCAACTAAACAAAATATAATACAGACTGATTTTATTTGCTCTTTTACAAGAAGTAACTTTACAGGGGCTCTACTCTTTAAGCTCTTATTTTGCCTGACACTCAGACTCATTCCAGTCTTTATCTAAGGACAAACTAATGCAATTTGGAGGCAATTCAAGCTTTTTCAAGGTATTCCTATGCATTAATTATTCTACCAGAGTGTAAATATAGACCTATCAAAATTGTGACTTAATAGCCACCTGCAGGAAATGTTTTGAAAGATGCCAGTGTACTGGAGAATAACTACATACTTAGGTGTATGTATGTTATGTAGGTGAAGTTATGTAGATACCTACAATAACTGAGGCAACACAAAATTTGGTGCAGACTACTTGCTACCCTGCTACTGAGTGTAGCCATAGCCTTTCAGGAGATTTATTGCAGAAAGGAGTGTACGACTTTGGTTTGAACATTTATCAGCTGATCTTCTACTGGCTTGTTGGACAAGGACATGTTCTCTCACTGAAAGGGAGCAGTGTGGCTTCTTAACTATGTCTTACAACTCAGCAAATGAGCAGGTTGAGGCAACTCTTGACTCCTCAAAGGGTTG
This sequence comes from Taeniopygia guttata, assembly GCF_048771995.1. Lineage (NCBI taxonomy): Eukaryota > Metazoa > Chordata > Aves > Passeriformes > Estrildidae > Taeniopygia > Taeniopygia guttata. Next base: position 27,855,254 of record NC_133025.1, on the reverse strand, counting down.
TTTTGTTCCAAATCAGACTAAAATATTGACACTTTAAACATTTTTCACATGGAGATAAACAGATACTGAAAGCAAAAAAAGAAATCTCTTGGTCCATGGAAAATCAGATAATATTGCCAGCCTAGGAGAAGGACTCTTCAGGGGGCACTGGTACATCATTTTAAACACAGAGCTGAAACTAAATGTGGTCCCTGGTGTTCCCAGACACTACAATTACCATTAGCAACCTTTTCTCTCCACACTCACCACAAAAAAAAAAAAAAAGGTATCTAAGCATGAGGATTTTTGTATAATTCAAATTTAAAGAATAAGTATTTACACAAGTAGGCAACCACTTGGAGGTTACTGAATATTGGGCAAATCAGCATGTGATTAGACATAACAAGAAAGGATTTCTAATAGAGATATTAATTTTAAATAAACCTGATAGAAAACTCTAAAAGCATAACCATACATGCTAATACAAAGGAACTATGATTGTTCTATATGCCAAAATGAGTGTCTTTGTATTAACTTGTTTAGCCTTCTCATAAACTGTTCTTCCTCAGTGTTTACAGACTGTTTGACTCCTACCCACCACCTGGCCCAGTTTTGTGCCAAATTCCAGAAATGTTGATGATAAAAACATGGGTAAGTAAAAATGAATGCATATGCAAACTTTTTTGAGGTAATTTGCACCCTGTTTACAATCAGGCTGTCTACTTACCAGCTATTTTCACTAATAATCAGAGTGGGATTTATCTGAGGTATCAAAATACTTACATCAATTTAGATATCTGATTTCAGGTATCTGTCTGCAAGTGTCTTTTTGTCTGTAAGGTGTCTGAATTGTAATTCTATTTTATGTTCTTGGCCTATTGGACCCGAACTGACACAGAAAAGAAAACTATTCACAAAAAAGAAAACTTGCTTTTCATGTATTAAATAAGGACGTACAGCATCTTACCATAACATTCCGTTCATAATGTTCATGTTCTTTCTCAAAATCTATTACAAAGCCATTTAGAGACCAAATAAATGTCAGGTCTAATGTGGGATCATGGGATGCAATGCATTGCATGGTAGCATTCTCTCCAACGGTGACATCAACATTCAACGGAGCTAAAGTAATCCTTGTAGCTTCTGTAAAGTTAATGGCAAACATGGAAAATTCCAATAAATTAATATTTATTCAAATATAAATAACTCAGCTCCATAACTGTTTGATCATACATTAAACCACTCCCTCAAAGTCTAGTTTACATGTTATTCATACAACTACATTTCAAAGGACCAAACTTCTTCTGTCTAGTTGTTTAAATCTCTGAATCACAATATAACTATTCTTATTCATTGACTATATCTCAAGAAGAAAAATGACAGATGATTAATCTTACGTGACTTGTGTTGCATTTCTTGTTTCAATTATAGTATTTCCTATGTTTTAAAACTTGTCTCTTTAATGAATTAAAAATTCTACTTGGTTAGGCTGACTCAGATTTTCACTAGAGCATTGTAGGGATTGTGATCTTAATTTATCTACTGAGAAACAATATAATGCATAACAAATTGTGTAGATTCCCTCTCCTTTGTGAAAAAGAAGAGAAAACAATACAAGAAAAGGAAGAAAGCACATCAGCATTGAGCTGTCACATCCAGCATGATTTCTGGAACCGAGGTTAAAAACTTATTTGACAAATGACTCTTCCACTATCAGTGGTACTTGACACAGGTCTTACAGAATGCTGTCCTTCCTGTCTGTAGTCTACAGTTATTTGGTATTTGACATCATATTTAAAATACACAATTAAGGATATCAGTATTCAATCAGTAAATAAAAATACTGATAAAGGAAGGTAATTTAGAAGTGCAATCATACGGATATATGCCCTTATCTAAAAAATTTCATATGCATTTCTTTAACAGCAATGCTCTCTCAAACATGCTTATACCACCACAACACCAAAACTATCACCAAAACAAACAAATAAACAAACCAACAAAACAAAACAAACTCCCTACAAAACAAAAAGCCACCACACTAAGGAAGGTCATCAGGAGTCCCACTTCTCTGAGTCATGGCCCCAGAATCACACCTTAGCATGAGTGCTAAGCTGCCAAATAAAGGGAATGCATTAAAATATGTCAATTTAATGTATCTTGTTTAGTAATCTCTTATGGAAAAATCAGCCCTGAAAATAGAGATACAGTGTAAGAACTGATGCAAACATACCCAGTTTCAACTAAGCAATATGCTTTAAAAGCATAAATTCAGTGTTAATGAGCAACTAAATTAGAAAGATGTAGAGCAGCTTGAAAAAGCAGCGCAATGCTGAACAAGAAGTCATTTTGAACTAAGGGATTGTGCCCAAAACAAATGAATGCAATTCTGAGGTTTACCTGTCATTTCTAGAACACCAGTGCTATTGGCTTTTCCTCGGTTATTTTCTGCAAAACAGGTATAGCGACCTTCATCCAGCTTTGTGACATTGATAATTTCCAGGCTCCCATCATCCCAGATACGTATGCTATGGAAAGTGCAAAAAATAGCTAAGAGAAATTAAGTTCTATATTAGAAAGCACTGCTTCCTGTAGAACTGCAGTAAATAAAAGAACAAACCACAAACATAATTTGAAAGCTCACATCTAACTACTGGATTTATAAACACGCCTACAGCAAAAAATATTTAAAAAGACTGTGGCATGATTAGATGTCTCAGATTGCTGGAGCAATAGAATGTACTTCTTTTCACTTGTTCAAGTATTTTTCTTAGAGTTTTATAATACAACTCAATTCTTAAACCAGACTGGGTAAAGTTGGATACCCTGCTAACTCTTAGAATCCATACGGGCAGCAACATTTTGGCGTATTCTTTTCATGAAGTTACACATTCTCCTATCCCTGAAATCTGCAAAATGGAGAATCATCCTATGCAATAGACATACAGATACATAAGGTTACATTTTTAAGGTTCAAAGTGTTCACTGACAATCAATACTAACCGGCTCCCATTTACAAGCAATTCTGTTCCTTTGCTCCAGGAGAATTTTGGTTTAGGAGCAGCTTTAGGTTTGCATTCAATGATTACACGCCCTCCTTTAGCTGCTAAGATTTTCTTCTTCATAGGGTTCAGTTCAAAAGTAGGAGGTGAAGCTGAAAGCAAAAATTAACACAAATTCTGCTGTTAGTGATTTTACTGCAAAATAGAATTTGTTTCCAACATACATTAAATGACAGAACTATTGAATTGTTTACAAATGTTCATTATTCAGATGCGTGAGAAAAATATTAATGATACAGAGATGCAGTTGAAGTTCGTAGTGATCTACAAGAAACAGGAAAAATCATTATGCAGTTCTGTGCTGTGCTACACTAGACATTTCTCTCTATTGATTTCTGAACTTTCATCTGAGTTTAATCTAACAAGATCAAAGTCCACTGAAAGTTCCTCCCTTTCAAAAGGCCTTTTGATCAGTCCTAATAAAATTCAGATTCCTGGAGATAAATTTCTTTAACAAGTTGCTCACTCAATCATAATTCCAGAGAATAGTTGGGTCTACTTTTCAGTGGTTTTAACCCTCTCTACAAATTAAAATTGTGTCCTTCTTATTCTTTATAGTTTTCTGTTTGGCCAGCTGGCAGTAGGTGTATTCTCAGATGTACAAGAGTATTGAGATGTGACAGTCATAAGCACCACATTTATGTCTCTGAGGTCAGATCTTTGCTTACTAGTTTTTTCTTTATTTTAAACCAAAGAAAAGAAAAAAAAAACTTTTAATTATTTTGCATCTTGGCATACCAGCAAGTTAATAATGCCAGCAAGTGTGTGCACAGCCTGAGGAAATAAAGCTACTATTTAATTACAGAAGTACAGAGCAAAACTCTGACCAATATCCACATATTGCCAACACTGACTTTTGAAAATGCACAAATAAAAGGTGTTGATTTTGTGTAAACCAAGCTGGTAGTGAGTACATAGTAATGGAAGAACAGTGTAGAATGAAGCATTGGTGTGCAATGGGTTGGGAAAACCAAGAATAATTTAGTTCTTGGGAAAGTCTGAAGGCAAGTGTGAGATGGAAAGAAGAGCAATTACCACAGGGAAATATAGAAAAATATGTCATACAGCCAGGGTGTCTGCTCTAATGAAAACAGAAAAAACATCAGAAATTGTTTTAAGGCTTAGAACTTTGGATCTGAGAGTCAAACTTTCAACAGGATGCTCCTCAGGAAAACACAATGGATTCATAACTACATCAAATGGCACAGCTATATTACATACAAACATTGTGACTTCCATGTAAGGGGTTGCAGAAAGCAAAACCAAAGGGAAGAGCAAAGATAAAGAGCTTCAAAGGCCAAGCAAGTGACAACATGGTTTCTTAAAAAGCAGATTTTGCCTCAAAGAGGAGTGAGTGATCATATGTGAGCAAAAAATTAAAATGCTTCTTAACCAGTTTTGCAAGCTTAAAAGTTTAGGTTGCAATTCTATGTGTTTCATATAACTTCAGCACTATCAGTTCCTCTGAGGGGGAAGAGCAGAAAACAAGCATCATAAATACAAACAGAAAACATGCCCCACAAGTTGGTAAATTTATTCCTCAAGTTGTTGTCAAAAAACCAGCTAGAGAACTCAAATAAACCCCATCTCACCTAGACTGAGTGAGAGTTCTTAGCTTCATCCTCACAGGAATCTGCTACCAAACAGTACTTGCAAATATAACTGCTATCTTACTCATGCCTGAAATAGTAAATAGAGAAATAATCCCACTGACCCACAATCTTCAGTTCAGCATTTGCATAAATAATTCCATGCATGTTTTCTGCTATACACTGGTACATGCCGGCATCGTCAAAGGTCAGACTTTGCATTCTTAGTTCACCTTTCCGGAACTAAAACACAGAATCAATAAAATAACAAGATATTAACATAAACTACATAAACTGAATAATCCACACACATCCACATTCTTTCTTCTTTGTTTTTTTTTAATCTTTTTCAGTAACATTGGGTTCACCCTTTTCTAAAGAAAGAGTCATTGTCATTCAATATTTAAGTTTCTTGGAAACTCCTGGTTGAATGTCAGTAGAGAAATTTACTGTCCAGTCCCCTATTATCATATCAGTGCAAACACTACTGATTCAGAAATAAGAAACAAAGAATTAAATTAATTTTATGCATTGTTATGCCATGCTCACTGGTCAGTGCTTTCTGTTGTTACATAATTTTACAACAAGAAAATGTCAAAGCAAGTCCCAGTGAGGTAGGAGTTTATCAGAAGATTCCTCTGGGAGATAGTACAAACTATTTTCTATTACTTTTTTTTTAATGTAAAAAAGAAAACAACAGCCAATCAAAATAAGGTAGCTAAGGTGGGGTATTTTGTAAATGTAGATGCCAAACAGTTTTTGAAAGATCATGTTAATGTATTCTGTTATCATGTGAAAATCAAGCTGAAAGTTTCAACTCTTGTATCTAAGTACATTGGAGTGCATGGAGCAGTGGAAGATTATGAGAACAGTACTTAGTTGAAAAGAGAAAAGATTAAAGGAAACATATTTTCTGACTACTTTATGTGAAAATGTTTTAATCAGATTTTCTACAAGGAATCTTTGTTGTGCTCTAAATGAAAGGCCTAATTACAAGTTATCTGATTTAGAAACAAATTATATTTTCAAGGCAATTAACATATTTCTGCTATCTGCCATTTGGAAATCATCTTATCATCATAGTAACACACAGCATAATCTTCTGGTGTACTACTGGAGAATTGCACACTGTGTTCTGCAATCCAGTATGCGGATTTTGTTCGTGAAAGCCAAGTTCAGTGGGGACCAGCAAGTAACTCACTTGTTAAATTACTTGTTTGCAATAATTACCAAAGCTAGACAACAGCATTATTTTTCCTGGTTTACGCCACCTCCATATAGAAGATGGCGATATCCCTGCTCTCCCTCCAACATCATACAATTTTTTTAAGATACACAGTAAGAAACCAAGCTGTCTCATTGTCTTTTTTGTTTGTTTGTCAAGATAAGAGTCACTAGAGCTCAGCAAATGCAGAGCTTCATTGTGCCCTTGTATTCTCTTGGTTTTTAAATGGTTTTTCATGTAGTGTAAGCACTAGACTTTGAATGCCTGAACAGGTTTTTCCCAGAGAAGCTGTGGATGTCCCATGCTTGGAATTGTTCAAGGGCAGGAAGGATGGAGTTCTGAGCAACCAGGGCTAGTGAAAGGCACCCCTGCCCATGACTAGGGGGTTTGAACTAAACAATCTTTAAGGCACCCTCCAACACAAACCATTCCGTGATTCCAGGATATTAGGAGAGAAAATCTACTTTGTTTAAACCAAATATCCAATGTAATAGAATTAAATTATCAAACAGTACTTCTTTAAACTCTTTTAAACATCACCTAAACATTTGCAACACTCTGTGTCTAGAAAAAAAAGGGAAAAAATACAGGATACAGAAAGAACACTGATTCTTTAAAAAATAATCTTTATTGTCATATCTCCACTGACTATTTTGTCTTATATTTTTAAAGACATATTCATGTTTAATGTGGCAAAATGGATTAATTTTAAAGAAAAGCCTGACATTTTTTATCCAGAGTGAAGAGCATTTACTCAAACAGACCTGGAGAAAAAGGAGTATCTACCTCCTAAACATATGGTCAAAAGTTAAGTTCATAATTCAAAGCTGAATACTAAATAGCCTGAAGAAATAAGAGAAGATTAAGATGAAACTTTTAAAAATAGATTTTAATGCCTCATACAAGTGACACCAGCAAATATTTGGATTGTTATAATAAACTTTCCTTTAACCTTTTAATAATGCACGCTTCAAAAAACTGTTTTCATGAGGTAACCATTCAAGCCTGTGTTAACTACAGCAATACACTCACCGAGGCACCATTCTTCAGCCACCTAATTGTTGGAATAGGCTTGCCCGTAGCTACACAAGGCCAGTACAGGTCACTGCCTATATCCCTTTCTGTGTCATTGATATGTTCTACCCACTCAGGAGCAGCTGCAGAATAAAATACATGATGCATTGTAAATATAGCACATACATATTTAATTAGCATTATATTGTATTAATTCCACTGCTTTTTCCATTATACTTAAACAGGCCACTCAAAGTAAAGATGATAACTCAGCAATGCACCAGCACAAAAATCCTTTTGTCTTACAACATAGACTCATAAAAGCTTCCAACTATTTTTTATGAGAAGAAAACATGGAATTGAAATAATGGTTCCTGAAAGACAGAAGACAAGATATCACCACTTAAATTGATCTGTAGATTATTCTGTGTGGAAATTACTCAGAAGTGAAAATGATAGTTAAATGACATGAAATTGTGCAAAATTATGGATGTACCAAAACGATCTCCAAGAAATTATGCTCCTGGTCCAAACAGTATATGTAACAAATTAATATTGAAAACAGTCCAGCATACTTGCTTTTCCTAAGCAAACAAACCAATTTATTAGCTTTAGTTATTACAAGCAGTAATAAACTTCCCACACTAATTCTGAGTTTGATCTAATGAAGTTCTAGCACCTAACTGAGGATCTTAACTCAGAAAGTCTTCTGTACAGACAGTGAAAGAGACATAAATCTTCTGAGGGTGGTTCAGATGTTACATGTGACATTTTCATGGCATGGTTTTGTGGCATCAACCTCATTCAAGAAGCCAAGTTACTTTGGGTTATTTCACTATAAGCAATTTTTGGTTATCTAATTTAACAAAATGCATTAAGAGAAGTAACAGAAGGTGGAGAAAAAAAGAACTGTGCATAGCTAATAAGACAGAGAGCTAAGACAGAAAATACAAAGAATAGGAGAAAACAAAAAATCCTAACAAACCTAATGGTCTCTTTTTCTTAGGAGGTCTTTCACTTTGAGTACTATAAATTGATTTAATTTACATTATGCATATGTATATAAACACAGAACTGTCAAAGTGTATATACCAGCTATCTAACCAGACAAATTGAGTAGTCTTAATTTATACATAAATATCATGCTTGGCATTTAATGCAAGAATTTGATGCTGCTCTATTAACTTGAACAGCATTGTGTGAGGATAATGGTACAAATCAACACAGACAACTGTGAAAACACAGACACTTCCAACCGAAGTAAAAGCAACACAGATCATCAAGAATAAAATTGTTCTTCCTACCTTGTACATAAACTCTTGCTTGGTGTTTATCTTTTCCTTTATAGTTTTCAGCTTCACACTCATAAAGTCCTTCATCTTCATACTGAATATTGAAGATCTTAAGAACTGCACCAGACATGCTTATCTCAGCAGAGGCTGGCAAGGGTTCAAGGTATTTACTCCATCTGAGTTCAGGAACGGGACTTGAAAAGGTACAGTAAAGCAGAAATGAGCGTGTTCAAGAACTGGCGGTTAAATTGCAGACTACAAAAAGAGCATTTGATCATGAAATATGTATTTTCATTCCATGAAATATGAAAGCAATTTGTGCTGTACAATAACTTAAAAACACACTTACTTTCCAAGAGCAAAACACTCCAGTGTCACGTTTTGTCCCAGGAGAGCATATGTATCCTTGAACTTCACCTTGATATCAGCCGGATATACTTTTGCTCCTAATATGAAAAAAAAAGATTCTAAGAAAAGGCATGTCATAAAGTCATACAGCTATTAAAGTTTTCACAGTTGATTAAAACTTTTCTTAAAATTCGAGACAAAATTGTTCTTTACCCTAAATAAAGCCTGTCAGTTTGTTAAGTCTGATGAAGCACTGAACTTTTACTAGTAAGGCATAATGGTTTTACTCAGCAACTAGTTATCTTTCTCTGGATGATAAATCCTAAGATTTTTTTACAGAATTTTAAGCATGATTACATACTCTGTTTGTGTGTAGACAAAAACCTGAGTATGTTTTCCACAAGTTTTTTACTGGATAGAATATTTTGAATTATTTTGAATTTAAGCTCACTTTTACCTCAGTAAGGTTATGAAGGAAGCAAGCACATCTACAGTTTAATGAGCTTACAGAGATGTAAATGCAATTAAATCTCCCTGCTAGCAACCCCTGTAGGAACCCTCTTGCAGTTCTAGATGAAGATGGGAGTGTGAATACTGGAATATTTGGTCAAAGATCGCTAATTTGAAATTATATTAATTAAATCAGTGATATAGAAAATTGTAGAGAGAAAAGGGTCACTGAAAAATTGATGATCAGTTTGTGACGATCTAGTGATGGACAATCTGAAGTGTCAAAAGGGACATTGGTTCCTATTTGGAAAACATGCAGTTCTGAAGACATGGTGGCAAATAATGCAGTAACACAAAGCCACAGAAGTGTTTTAGGAGATTGACCGTGAGACACAAAGCCCTCAGGCCACCACTGGATAGGAAATTTCATCGGGGAAAAGGATTTTCCTCTTTCATAGGGGATTTTCTGAGGGAAAAAAGGTAAATCCTGAAGCTGTTCATCAACATTTACATGAAGTTTCTACTTTACAATCATATTCCTTTGAACCAATGCCAAGATAGTGAAGATTTTGGGATCAGGGGCTTATCACATAAAAGAAATGGGGATTCTAGGGATAAGAACTCTTTACTCAATGATTTGAAAGGAAATTTGTGAATTAATCAATGGAGATTTCTTTCACAAAGATTTCACGGTGGATGGGAATGATTTGTACCTCTGCATCTGAAACACCAAACAACATTGAGAGTAGCCATTATAACTTGCCATATAATTCTCCTTACAGAAATGAAAGTAGTTATGAATTAGCAAAATTATAATACAAATATATATAATTAATATAATTAAAATGCTGTGCATAATATTTCCAATAAATACTTACGATCAGATTGCGGAATAAGTGGAATAAATTTACTGAATACACTCTTTGTTATCGAAGGACTGGACACAAAACATGAATAATTGCCCTTATCTGATGCTTCCACATTTGCAATGTAGAGATTGCCATTTGTCTGTGACACAAATCGTCGTTTGTCCAAAGCAATGAACACTGGGAACTCATTTAGAAGCCAGCGATAACTGAGGTCATCTGAAGGAAAATATTTTAGTCAATATTAAAACCCAACACTATCAGCTATTTAAACCACAGAGTACTGTCTGCATACAAATGACTTGAATCTAATTTCTAGGTTATAGATATTTTTTTTGGAGAGGCAGCTATGTGAGAGAGATTTATACATGTCTCAGCAGCCAGCTCATTCTGTCAGCACTGAACACTGGGCGCTGCTGCTGTCAGTGCAGGTTACCGGGGACCTGGGTACACTGTGCACACCTTGCCCTGGGCACAACCATCCCACAGGAACTGAGTGGGATGGGATGAGAGAGGCAGCTGGGTCTTGACCTTATGCAACAGAGAAGCTGGGAACTTCTCACCAGTCTTGTGATTTAGACAAAACCTTAGACTTTTAACTAGTAACATGTCTCCATTCTTCAGTTCCTTACAATGCTTGAACTGAGCACGAAAACTAAATTATTTTTCCATTTCACAAGGTAGAAGATATGCTAACAGCCAATTTCATCCCTCATGATAGAACTCCAGATGCTTGAGATTATGGGTATAATCTCTGCAGAGATCTTCAGCAGCTAATGATGAGAAAAAGTCCCTTCCAGAGAATAAATAACCTCACCTCTGACCCTCTGGGGCTCTTCTGCTGTTCCATGATTTTAACAGAAGCCCATGATCATAGCATTTGAGGTGACTTTACTACGTGGAATGAATGGTCAACATATGGTCAACAACAAACATTCAAAACAGAAACCTAACCTAAATGGTGATTCTCAAGCTGCACAAAAGTTACTGTTTAAGTGAACATAAAGGAAACTTGCGAAAATAAATATTAATTCATCTTTCACTCTTAAGACACTGAAAATGAAGCACTTTTAGCTGAATTACCTGGGTAGTGGTAAGGGGGCTCACAAAGAAGCACTGCTCCAACACCTTCTCGCACTTTAACCTCATAACGTTCCTCAGGTGGAAAGGGATCCAGATCTAGTTTTTAAAAAGGCAAGGGGAGGAGAATAGGGATTTTAACTACAGTAACCTTTTACTATTATAATTAGTTTCTGTCCTGTAGCAATTAGTATAGAAATACATCAGTACATGGCAGCTAGAAACTTGTTGACCCCTAATGCACGTTTTGCTTATTTGTCACTATCAAATGAATTTTTGCTTTGTTATTTTTGTCATCATAATTGTAAATGCCAGGGGAAAGAAAAAGTGATGCAGACTTTATCTCTAGAAGTAGTTGTGTTTAACATATTTTAATGAGTGTTAAGGCACTGGATCTAAAAAGTATGTACAGTATTCTCAGACGGACTAATTGATGAAGTATATGAGAGAATGTGGGTTTTGTTCCACAGTTTGAGTAAATTCAACAGCAAAACAAAATTAAAGCTTGTCAAGACTTCTGAACTCTTCTAAATGGTTGTTAACATTTTTCAATCAGTTTATGCATAAGCAAAAGATAAAAAGCTTACACTAAAGATCAGGCATTTTCTATATTAATTTTAGCAACTCTATTCAGTTCTTTAGAAACAGGGATTGTAGAAATACATTTTTTTATAGGTGATCACTAAAAAGGAGAAAGAAATACAACAGTATAATAAAGAATAAAAGCAGGCTTTTTTAAACAGATATTTATCAGTTTCCAGCTATATTTTCACTATTCCTTACCTCTTTACCCTATTTTAGTTTACATATTAAAGCACTGTATATTAGGGTTCTGTTCAGCATTATTTTTTAGTATACTATCAACATTCAGCTCCTGCAGCCAGTGATCTGGTAGGCAGAAAACATGCCTTAGACTGTTTTGGTTCCATTATTTTTAATCTATTAGGTTTATTGGTTTATTTTCTTTATCCTATTGAATATTCAGTACTGACTGGTTGCTTTATGTATAAATAAATATTCCATAAATGGAATGTTGATGTTTTCTCCATTAAAAGGAAGTAAGAACCTGACCTTCAAATTTTTTTTTCTAGAAGATACAGTGGGTAAATACAGATTAAGACTGCGTAACGATGATATGATTCATCAGCTCATTATAGCGCCTAACTTTCCCTAATATTTGTAGTCCCACAGTCTCACAAATACTATCCGAAAGCTGATGTCTGATCTACAGGAAGGAGTGAATTCTACTTACGGAAGCTGGTTAAAGACAAGAGGGGCACCAAACCCTTAGTATCAGGGCATCTAGAGCTTTGTGAAATTAGAATGGATTCCTTTTTTCTAGGATTCCTTTCTTTGCCCTCTGATGATAAAATATATCTGGCAACCTAAGGCAAAAAAAACCCAAAATCCCAAACACTGTCTTAAGTCCAAGTTTTACATTAGTCTTCATTTAGTACTCAATTTTTTTCAATTCATTTGGTGATATGCAGGTCCATACATGTACATGTCTTCACAAGTCTAGCTCATGGCTGTTGACAGAAATTGACATGAAGCTGACAGAAATTTCCCCCAGCAGGGTTTTTTCACTGTAGCCTAGGAGTCGGGGCATACTTTACTAGCAAGTGCTGTGCCTTCCTCCTGCACCTCTTGCTTGCACTGCACCTCATTACCATGTGCCCTCACTCGAGTCTTTCTTCTGTGACTATTTCCCCTCAAGTCCTACCATGATTTTAAAGGAGTCTGGACATTATTATCTCCAGATCTGGCTACATGAGTCTCTTCAATTGATAATTTAACAATAACTCACCAGGAAGGCTGTTATGTTATGTCAGCTGAATTAACAGTCAGCATTAGCATTCAGAATATAAAATGCTTACAAACTTATTTTGTGTCGATCTCTGCAGACTACAGCACTTAAGATACTGTTTTTACATTAGTACACATACAGCACATGTTAGCAGAATACACCGCAGTGTAAAATATTGGGCATTCATAGCTAACCAAATTTTTCTATGTTCTGACATAACCAACAGCTTACATCCAAAACTCAGAGTGGCTTCACTGCTCCTGACAGTTCCAAAGATATTCGACACTACACAGACATATTTTCCAGCATCCCTTGATTTTTCTGGATTGTTGATAACAAGTCTGCCTCCCACCATACTGTAGCGCTCCTTTGTTAAATCAATATCCCAGTTGTTGAGTTTCCATCTATTAAAAAAGAAAAGCAAGATGTAAGATTGGCCCCAAAAAGCAAACCTGATAAGAAAAATGATCTGAAAAATAACTCATAAATTCTGACAAACTCTGCAGGAAGTTATTAATATACTTCTATACAAGTTTTAAGTTTTCCTTCAAAAAGAGGCACATATTTGAACTCCAGAAGTCTTTTAAACATAACAGTGTCAGTTCTTCCTTCTTAGAGACATGACATAGTTTGTTTAAATCTAGTTGCTGGCCAAGCAGTAAGAGATGCTTGAGTTGGCTGTAAATGAGCTAGCCAGTCACCAAACACGTGTATTTTAAACATATCTCAAATAAATATCTAAGGCCAGACTGGATAACAATATACTGCCTCTGCACTTTTAAAGTTTGGGGTAATGAGAGATTTTTTTAAACCTGCTGCAGATAATGAAAACACTTCATAAAACATAACGTGCCAGTAAAGTCCGTGCAAAAACTGTTGCATCCTTCATAAAGACCTACTTACTATTGCTTTGGTAAATTGCTGGACACTCTTTCCTTAGTTATGGTTAAACCCCAGAGCCAATTCACTGAATTACCACAATTTTCACTTGAGGGATTAAGACAGAAGCTGGCAGCCCAATTCTGACCAACTTCTACTTATTTTAGGAAAAGTTAAAAAACACAGAGTGGATATCAGAACTCATGATTAATATTTCTGTCTATCACTGGGTCCACAAGAGGGAGCCTGTTACCTTAGAAAAGAACTGCCTGGTTCCTTTGCACAAATAGCAAAGATGCAACTTAATTACTTCTAAAGATCATAAAATTATTCCTGCATAAATATTTTCTCTTTTTCCTAAGATAAGGTTAGCCATTAGTATTTGACAATGATAATACACACAACCACCTTTTCATTCACTATTGAAGTACCAAAATATGCAGAGTTCTCATCTGGAAGTAGAACTCGCTATTGTCATAGAATGAAACAAACAAAAAAAAAATTAAAAGAACTCATGAAATAGAAGAATTTTAAAGATGCAGCAAAAGGCATTTTGATCTTATGGAGTTCTAGAGGTATAACTTCAGTCCTGTGAGACATACTATATGTCAGTGTTAGCAAAAATAAATATATCCTCTGTTCAGAAATATCTAGGTACAAATGTCCTGAGGACAGCTCATCCTGCAATGAAAATGGCAGGAAGGACTTATTTACCTCTGAGATAGAAGAATTTTGACTCAATAAATGGTAGAGGGCTGAGATGAAGATAACATATTGAGGTATACTAAAAATAACATGTCAGGAAATAAGAAAAGTGGACTTATTCTGTACTGCAATTATCATCTCATCACCTATCAGTGCTAATTGTCAGATCTCCCCTAGACAGAGAAGTTCTGGAGGTGTAATGCAATTCTTTGACAGTGTTTTTGCTAGTTCAGATTTTGCTGAGCCCAAAATAGAAGAAGAAGGCCAAAATTTATTCAAAACCTGTAATCATCTATAAATGGTGAGTTTACAGTCTTGCAACAGTGTTGGGGGAGTCTCTGGACCATCTGGAAGGGATGGGGAAGTACAGCAAAGGGTATCAAATCTTAGCATATGTAATCTCTCCACACTTTCCAACCATGGCAAGAAGTAAGTGCAACAAAATGTCATATTCAAATGGTGGTTCTGTACAGGTAGATAACCTGCATATTTTTAAAACTGGCAATGAAGATGAAGTAAGATGTTTTGATGGAGGAATACCATAGTTCACCACAACACTGTAATAGATTTAAAATAATAGCTAGCAGACTTGATTGGTTTTTCCGTTCTAGAAACCAGTCTGGGAACACACATAAGTGAGTACTGGGGCCAGGTCATAGGGTAATTTACTGAAATGAATCTCTTTTGCTGGCAAGATATTGTGTCTGTCTTTAGTACAATGACAGCAGTTTTCTGCCTGATCAGGTTGTAATGTAGTCACAGTCTTAATACTGATAATCTTAAGTACATTTCCCTTCACACTATGAGCAGATAATGACTGACAAACTCATATGAATGCACAACAAAACATTGCTTTCTACAATCATATAATTATTGTGAAAGAAGTCATGTGGGAATCTGTATTAAAACTAGCTGAAATGGTTTTTCAGAATCAAGTTCTTCATGTTTTCAGTAGTATAGCTGATACATTCTTGATCACTGCCCTGCTACACAGAGGATGCAAAACCAACACAGGTTGTAGAATATCCAGGTTCAACAATTAGTACTTCTCCTTTCAAAGCAAAATAGAATAAAAAAAGCCATTCTGAATCAAAAAAAAGCCTGAAGATTCAAATGTCCGCCAATCTCAACCTAACTTGGAAAGATAGCCTCTCAATATTTTTAAAGGTAATTTTTAATTTTTGAATTTACATATGGATCAGTATTTATTTCAAAATCTGAAAACACAATATAGTGGTTTTAATGCTGATTAGACATTTCAGCAAATTGAATCAAGTTTGGGTCTTACTCAAAAATTGCGTATCTCCACATTTTTTCTCATCTTGAAGACTTCGCTCCAACCTTTTAAGACAGTCAATCATTTAATAAAACAATGTGAAATAGCTGCTGAATAAAATATGCAAGATTTGAAAATCAAAATAGATGTTACCTGTAAGTTGGAAAAGGAACTGCTCGAGCTCTGCAGTTCATTGAAACTTGTCCATCTGAAGATTCTTCTGGATAGATAGTATCAATAGGTTGCTCCTCAAAAACAGGTCCATAGCCTTTGTTTCCTTCCTCTGAAAACAGAACAGAGTTTCAAATTAATCACTTTTTAACTAGCAGTCAAACTGAAGACGAATTTGCATCACACATTCAAGAATCAAAATGTGAAGGTAAAATAATGAGTCATCCAAATTTAAATTCTATGTTCTTCAGCAAAACTGGAGCAGTACAGGTAACAAAAGTGCTGTCTGTCATTCACTGACTCCTGCCTTCTGAGAACAAAAGTAACTCACACTTTGTGAGTGTTATTATATAGTATTATTTCTTCTAATACTACCTTGTGCCTTCTCTGATGAAATTAATTATTTGTCACTGTTTAGGCCAGATGTGGAGATAATTAGGAACTGAAGATGTGTCCCTTAGAAATACAGTGAGACCAGTGTACTTTACAGACACCAACAAATTCTGAGCAAAAGGTCTACATCCAAAACAACTACCCACAGTTATTTCTATTTCATAGCCTAATCATCTCCAAGGATTTTATGTATTTAGAAACAATCTTTACTACATCAGACAAAAAACCCCTTACGTTTGGTATCAAAGTCAAAAACTACATTGTTTCCAGATTACACCTGTCCCTCCTTTGAAGCTGAGGTACGTATTAGTTTTTACACTACAATACACAATTTTAAAAAGGTCCTACATTGAAAATAATTTCAGTTTGGAAAGTCAAGCACTTAAAGGTAAATAAATGTAAAACAGGTTTGAACACAAATTGTATTTTTTGATCTTCATCCTTCATTTGTGGATGCTGTTTTAAAGTTGGTAGGGTCTGCCCACTTCTACTGCTCTCCCTTCTCCTTTATCTCCTCCAAGCATACAAGGTTGCTCTTTGGGGTCTAAGAAGCACGACTAAGAGCAAAGGTGCAATGTATTGGGAAAATTCTTCTCAGTAAATCTAGGATGTAACAGGATTTTTTTTCATGTGATAATGTCAAATATGCATTTTAGGTACAGAATGACTCTGTGAGGAGGCTGTGGATGCTCCATATAGATAAAATTTTGAGACAACACAGTTGTCTAATTCTCACAGGTCTCTACTGAGACTGAAATAATAGTATAGACACTTGTAAGCAAATTCACAGGAGAACAAAGGAATACATTATTGCTAACAGGTTCATTTGCCATTCAAGTTCAGAACCTTGCTTCAAATCCTAGAGATGCCAGAGACTTGTAAAATGACTCCAAGAACCTTGTAATACAAGGGAAACACAACAAACAAAACAAACACAGCTTTAACTAAGATCTTCAGAGATGGATGAATAATTTTTAATAACTCAAAAGCAATGGTTAAGGATGGAAATGATTTTCAAAAGCAATGGTTAAGGATAGAAAAATCCTAACATTTTGCAGTAGTATCTGTGCTGTCTGTGAAAATTTGCTACATGTCTTGTAATTTAAAAAATCTGAGATCAGTAAATAAACTGGCAATGCAAAAGATGAATGTTCTTAAATCATTTGATGACTCTGTACTCATGCAAAAAGTCCTGTGTTTGGTCCTAAAACATTTTAGACTAAATTTGACAGTTTTTAGGAATGCTGTAAAAGAAGAGTCTCTCTATATACCTAAGGAATGTGAACTATACCAGTGTAAAAATACCACATATACATAAAACACTCTTTCTACAGGTATCTTTTTTATTGTTTCAGAATTCCCTATTCATAGATGAACACTGAATTTGAGCACTAGAAGAAAACTGTTTGCAGATAAAAAACAAGTTCCCTTTCAACTTCAAATCTGGGATTAAAAATTCACCATTTCCCTTGAGGACAGGAGCAGGTACAGAAGACACTTTTACAGTGTGAAATACATGGTCAGGCAACTTAAGTTTTAAAACTAATTAATGTAATGAGAATTCCTTCAAAGAAGCAAAGAAGAGCAGCTAGAAAGGCAGAGCTTTTGAACTACGGTCTGCTTTTGTTCATATTTTAAAGCACAACACATTATAAAAATCTACATATTGCTAGACCAAAAGAAGAACTAATTTCAGACTGAAAAGGCAAGATTCACATACATGCTCAGAGACTCGAATGACTAAGCCAGAACCCTGATGGCATGTTCTGTGCAGTTCTTAAATATGAGTACAGAATAACAACTGTCTCCAGCAGCAAATAGCCATATCACATGTAGCTGACTCTTCACTTTAGGACTCAAATGATGTTACAGAAGACTAAGGCATTTCCCAACATGCATTTTTAATGCTGCAAGCCTATTAATTATACTGATTGAATGCCTGCTTCTCACACCTATCAAATGTACTTTATAAGGCACTTCTGCTGCAATCTATTATGAATCTGGTTTCAGGTGTCTGCACAGAATAAAATGTGCACACTGAATTTCAGGTATGGCAAACAATAAACCTTTCATTCTCAGCCACAAGACCATGTGTGGACCAGTCATATGAAACAGCACATGGGAGAAAAGAGAAAGGGGTTGTGAAAAGATCTGCAAGAAATGTTCCAACTTTAAGTGAAGTACCATGACTGTGTGACAAAGTTTGCAGAGGGACAAAGAGTACAAGTAAAAGCATCAGCTCACTGAAGTTGTGCCTACATGAAAAAAAGAAGTAGAGAAAGAAGAAGAAAATGGATATATTAGGAAAACTGAAGATGTCATGAAGAGCATAATTCCTATGTATGGGTACTGCTTTAGACAAGAGGATGGATTATCTGACCTCTCAAACAGTGCCCTGTGTTTTGGGTAAATTTCTTGTGATTTGTATTTTAAACTGGAGCAGAAGCTATCACCTGACTATTAGAGGCATTATTCAGTGAATTCTGAAAACAAGACTCAGACCTTCCAATATTACTAAAATGTATTAGGAAGTCTGTGCAAAGGCCAAGAAAATCTTTCCTCAATGGATGAGATTACGGATCCTGTACTACAATTTTTCCCTCTGGAAGGTGGTTGTATCATTCATTATCCAAGTGACATTTTCTAATGAGTCGTCTCCTTCTCTTTCTGTTTCCTGTACACCTATCTATTTCCCTGGTGCTTAACATTGCCAAAAGCAGCTGCCTGAGACAGTCGTTGGGTGTGAGTATTGATCTACCTGAAAGTGTTGTATCCAGTTACATATTTTAACATGACAGAGGGACAAAGATCTGCTGACATGGCACATGGCTAGATTAACCTTGAGTGCTAAAGGATGCTGCACGTAAGAGCCTTGGAGTCATTCATTATCAGTTTAACCAAGTTCTCAGGCTCTGCACTAGCCTTGCAAGACAAGAAACCATTAGATATTTAGAAGCAAATCCTTTACTGTTTTCAGTATGTCAGAGAAATGAGGACCCACCCATGTCTGAGAAGCTCATGCTCAAAAACAAGATAGTCTGGGAATGAGCTAAAGTATCTCTACCAGGCATGCAGGAACATAAAATGGCACTTCCACATTTCTGAGCACTGTGATCACCAAACATATTATGATTATTTATTTACAAATGTCAGACACTCAGCAGTAGTATGAAATGGCCTTCTAAGATCCAAGCAGGGACAAGACCGACAAGGTAAACAGGCACTAAGTATATTCATCCCCTCCTTTTTTAGGAAGAAAATTATTATCTCTCTTTAGAAAATGTGAACAGTTCTGTATGTTGTGATAAAAAGCTTTAAATAATGTAGATTCTAACTCCCATCTCAGAAATGCCTTTTTGAACCTACTGTTCTGGAAAATGTCCAAGCATGAATAATATAAGGTTTGGGGGCTTGATTGGGTTTTTACTTCTCTAAATCATGTTGGAGAAGTTGTACTTGGCATTCCTGGGATGTTTATTTGCTGGAACAGTAATGTGTTCATGTTGAAAGAATTCATAACGTAGCATCGCCGTGATGGAGAAGAGTGGGTTACATCATCAGTGTAAGTCATAAGGATGCTAAAGATAAATAATTTTCCAAGAGCCAGTCAGCACTCAAACAGAAATGGTAACCACTCCAGGACTCCCACTTCATATTATATGAAATAATAAGACTGTCTTTGGGAAGGCTGCCTCTATTTTTCTGAACCCAAAGGAGCAGGAGAATTAATTCTATTTCCTATGTACCAGTGAGGACATTGAAGAGCCCCATAGTTAATTACATACTTTCTCCTTTACAATAAGTTTCAAGTATGAAAACCTCCAGCCCCTGGCAGAGCAAGTTTCTCCACTTGTGTCTAGCAGGGTACAGTTTTCTCGTCTTTTCATGCTGCCAAGAGAAATGTCAGCCAATACCAATTATTGTATTTTAAACATTCAATATTTAATTCAATATTTAAATTTTTAGGTGATTCTTCCTTAAAAATCTAAGTGTTAGTTCAGAAGTGACTGAAGAGCCTAACATGTTGATCCCATGGGAAAGCCAGTGACCACCAAATTAGGGATGAAGCTAAAGTGTCGTAGTTATTCTGCACAATCTCCCCCACAAGCCTTCCTGGTGCATATGAAATATCAGTGACACATTCAGAAATTCAGCATGCTGTCTAACAGCATCCCCATGTACTCCTCAAAACAACTGTCTTGCACTGAGAGGCTCTGCATCTTACTGGCTTTCTTGCTTTCCCTGCCTTCTCTGAAGTTTCAGTTCCTAGTGATTTTTGGAAATTTGGTTGCCTAAAAAGCATTAGAGTTTTAACATTTTTACCCCTGGACTACTGCCTCATTTTGCACAATTCAGAATAGTTTAAGCTGCCTTCTAAGGCATGATCTGGCCCAAACTCAGATACTATCTAGCTCTGCACTGTCCAATCCCAAGGTAAAAAGTAGAACATTTTATGAGAAACATATCAGAGGGACATTTTTCCCCATTGATTCCTTTAATAGTAAAATATAATTTACTATTCATTAAGCACAATAAAATACAGGGTCTTTGCAGATTTTGATTAGTCTTTTGGAAGAACAAAACAAGCTGTAGCTGAAGAACAGTCTTAATTCTTTTGGTGATAGATTAGTATCCCAACTGAAGACATACTTTAGTTCACTGATTTACATGGGAAGAAGAGTTTGAAATTCAGACTCAGCAACAGGACATTAATCTAAAGGGGAGTCAAAGTCAACTTGGAAGCGCATTGGAGAAATGTCAGGGGGAAGTGGAGAGGAGTCAAATATTATCAGTAATAGGCATGAAATAACATTTTTGGCAGTGGACTGACAATCACATGTTCCCTGAGGAGTGATTTGCTGCTCTCATTTGCCTTGCACTACTTAAAATGCACTCTGAAAAGCAACTCTTGTAACAACTGTCTGTTTTATCAGTAAGTGGAAGACCGAATTATTTATGGCTTTTTCACCAGTTTATATCTGCAAGACTACATTTCAAGCATTAATTTACCTGGAAAATAAATACTGCTCCTGCCTCATTGCAGAAGATGATCTCTGTCTATACCTCTGATGCACTAATTCACAAAAATCTTTGCTTCCCTTCAGTTAAGTAAGTGCACATTCACCACTGATGAGAAATGGCCAGTCAATGCAACAGTTCTCAATTTCTGACTTAAATTGCCACAAAACAGAACTGGCTAAAAAAATCAAGGTGTTTGCTCCAAAGCAAACGCTAAAATTCTAAAAACACTTTGGGAATTTGCTTTTAGGATTTCCTGCAGTGAGAAAAAGTTACCTTGCCTCTTCACTCTGGAACTTGGTCTGTCTTGCTAATTTAACGAGAACTCATGATCTTTACTCAAAAACTGTCCCCAGTTTACACATCCTCCATTACTGTTGACACTGCCAGCATTCCCCTTGATAACATCCTGTGTGAAAGACCACCTCCTAGAACTTTACCACACTACTTGTGCTCCTTCTTTCTCTTCAGTAGGTTTCAATTTTTAACCACACTGAGAACAGTTCCAAGCAACCCATTAAATTTCATTTTGGTTACTGCAGATACATATTTTCTGTATACAATGGCATTTTCATTGCCAATAAATACATTCAAGACAATTAAGACTAACTGCCAGCAGCTCTCAAACCCATTTGAAATGAGAAACCCTCCAGAAGATTCAAATGCTAGGGCTGAGCAAAGACTGCAACACCAGATTTATATAATCTAGACGGATGCCATAAATCCTAGATGATAGAAGTACATTTTCTCTTCACTCAAAAGGTTATTTAATGATTTATGCGAAGTAGAGCAGGTCCAGAAGCAGAGAGCGTGTGCACTGCTCAGCCTTGCAGTAGTACACTGGCAGAAACAAACATGCTCTGATTATGTAAAACTAGAAATCTTCCACTTCGGAGGGTGGTGCCATACCTAAAATATGTGACCATATTTTAACTTTGACTTTTGATGCAAAATGCAAGCAAGTACTTATTCCATACCAGGAGATAAGTTAGGAAATGTGTTTGAACTATAACAGCACTATGAGAACCTGCCCTGGATTCACAATCCTTCACACCAATGGCTCCTATCTAGTTTGTGGGAATCTAAGAGTGCCAAGAACAACAGTCCAGTGAGGGATCAAACAAGCCTTGCTATGACAGTGTCAGTGTGTACTCATGCTGCACACAGTGTCATGATAGCCCACTCTGTTCTTCCTATGTCACTTAATTGTTACCCTCACAGCACACAATCTTCCAATGCCATTCCTGGAATTTGCCAGCACCTACATTCTGCTGCCAAGTTTTTTTTTTGCTAATGGGCACAATTGTGATGTGCAGAATACACAATAACATTAATGATTTGATCCTGTCTGTCAAGAAATTACCTGAACATTCGTTCTCCTTGATTGACTCACCTCTTTCACCAGTGTCCAGCACTTGTTTGGCTACTGCAGCTGATTGTTTTGTTTGATGTCAACAGGTCCAGAACAAAATCGTGTGTGTAACATTACTGATAACACTTCAAAGTCTTTTTTAATTATTATTTTTATTCTTTCAGGAAAAGCCCAGTATTAAATTAAGGTGGTGAGTTTAAAGTTTTCATTTTGGTGCTATCAGCAAGCCTCATATCTTAACAAAGGGAAAAACTCTTGAAGCACACAGCAAATATATTGTGAATGTATGGATTTTTATTAGGCACCAGTCAATCCTCCATCAAACTCAGACATGGACTAAAGATGTGGACTAAAGAATACCATTCAAAACCATAGAATAATATAATGTTCTTGCTAAACCAGAAATCATTCCTGTGATCTCTGGACTAATTTCTTAAAGGCAATGAGCTTACATCACAGTACAAGTCAGACTTTTTTACTCGGTAATGAGGAATATGGTCTCATGGTAGTGAAATTGAGGCAATGCCTGAAATGATATCCCAGATTAAGCAAGTTTGTGGCGCTCAAAGTAGGGAAGGATCTAAAGCCTACCTTGAAAATAACCATAACATTACTACACAATGTAGTGTGTAGTTTGCACTTTTCAAATATTGGTCAATATTTTGTGCATACTGTGTTTACGCTAACAGAAAAATTCATCCCAGCAACTACAACCCAGCATTCATTTAAATTGGCATGGAAATCTGAAACAAGCTTTACAAATCTCAAAGTTGTTTGGAACATTTAGAATTTTGCCTTTTCACAGACCTCCCTCTATCTCTTAAAATGGAACTAAAATTTCAATTGCAAACATTTCTCTAAATGCAGATGCTAGAAATATGATTCTATAATGTTTTATTATTTATGGTGCCACCTCTATTCATGAAAAAACCTTATAATTTTTAATAAAAAACTGTAATCAGATTATGCAGAATTACCCCACTGTCTTAAGAAAAACTACCACTACAGTGGGCTTCTGAAAAATTATGAATTTTAGATGGTATCAATAATACAGAATTTTGTTTTTCATTATTCTAAACATGTTGATCATCTGTGCACAATAGATAATTGATATAATTTTAAAATCTAGAGAAAGATTTCACTCTGTGTATCAAATTAGACACTGCCATCTGTCTTTTTTCAAACTTTTTATTATGGCAGCCATTCTAATAAATATGCTTCCTGCCAGTTTCATTGTTCACACGTAGTAATTTGTTGTATCAGCACAAATAAATTAAAGCCATACACACATTCTAAGTATTCTTGAAACACTTAAAACTAACAATCACTTTAAGGAATTAACACAGGAGATCATCTTACCTGCTGCCAAGGAGTAGACAAAACAGGGTGTAATAAGATGACAAATGAAAAACCAAATGGTTATCTTCTGTTCAGCCATTATCTCAAAAGGAATTGTGCACTGCAATACCATCATTCAGGGAACAAAAAATGCCTGTTACAGATAAAGAAGAGAGAGTCAATAACTCTGACATAAGGCTTTACCTCATATCACATTTGGCCTGGCAGATGATGTGACTAAACTGAATACTTAAGAGTTAATATAGGAGTGAATCTTTTGAATAATAAATGCATCATCAGAATTTCTGGATCAAATTAATTATATCTATTATTCAGAGAGCATTCTGTTTCAGAGTACTCAGATGTTCTGGTGATAGTATAATATGGTAAATGTTAAAAGTTAATATCCTTTTTTTCACTTCTCTTCTGGATTCTATCCTCCATCTCAGTAAATACTACATTTCAATTCATGACTTCAAAGCCTGTAAAAAGAAGACTACAGTGAAACTAAAGTACATGCATCTCTTTCAGATCTATTTTGTCTAGTATATCACTATTTTAAACTTTTAATATAAAATTACTGGTTCTTCATAAAGGTGTTTATACTTTTTATGAGTTTCCTTTTAAATACTGAATATAATAATTATTGCAATGTTGTTTTCAAAGGTTTCTCTTTTCCATATGGGAGAAACTCTGTATATATACTCAAACTAAGCTAAAAAAGCATGCAGCTTCTTTTGAATATTCTAAGATTTTATAAATGATTTTTCAGACACTTCTGTAAGATTTGTTACAACTTCCAATCAGAATATTTTGCTAGCTTTTTTCTTCCTGCTGGAGACTATTATCTGTCTCTTCGGGAAATGTGTTATCATGTTTGCAGTGTGCAATTCTCCAGGTTTTTTTGATGGATTTCTTCATGAATACATAAATACATCCTTTACATCCATCACACCTTGTTCTTGCTTCTTGATTGGTTCTGCTCTAGCACTCATTAAGAACTTCACACAAAGCAAGGCTTCCAGTTTATCACTGGCAGAATGCTGCATCTCAGGCACATGCTGATATCATCCAGTCCCCTCAGTATGTTCATTTTATTACTATTTCTTTATAAAGTATGCTTATACATACTTAAACACCCTTCAGTAATATGCATCCCAGGACATGGTGCATGCAAAAAAAAGACCTGTAGATGAGGGACATTATTTAGTGGTAGACTTGAGAAGTTCTGGGTTAGCAGCTGGACTCAATGATCTCAAGAGATCTTTTCCAACCTAAATGATTCTATGATTCTAATATTGCACTGTCATTTTTTGCAAAGTGTAGTGTCAATGCTTCTGCTTTCCAGCCTCCCATGCCAGGAATGGATGACTCTGACAGTAACATCCACCTTTTACCATGATAGTGTCCTTTCCACATCAAAATTTTTACTAAATTGTTCATTTCCAAAATCCACATATTTTAAATCTTGCTTTGAAACTGTCCCATTTCCCACTTCCAACACCAAGAAAGGGGCAATTTTAAATTACCAAGCACAAGTACTAATAACTGGACTCCCTAAGTATGGTCAGGATAAATTCTGCCCTTATTACAAAGAGCCTCTCATCTGAGCTGCTGTAAGTAAGCACTGTCTGACTGCCTGCTGCAGTGTATGTTTCTCACGCCTCCCCCTGAGGTGGCTAGGAATGTGTCTTGGCCACTGGGGCCTTTTACTTGTCCCCTCTTTCTCAGAATACTGCTAAGATGTTCATTTAAGAACACGCCTCAAACAGTGAACTTTCCTTAGAACAGAGTTTCAAGAGTGTTTTGATAAACTCATAATGCAAGAAAATGACAAGAAACATCACAAGAAAATATTCTGGCTCAGAAATTACAGGAACTGTTGCATGTCACATTTTTCCCATTTTTAAAGCAGAATAAATCCTTAATAAGAAGTTAAAAGCTATATGACCCTACAGTTATGGCTGTTACATGAAAACTGTGTTCAGCAAAAGACAGACAAGAGTTAAACACTGATTCCCGAAAAGTGATATTTAGAAATATTCCCTAGAAAAAGGCTCTTAGATTGCCAACAAACACATATGCTTACTATAGCTGGATCCAAGAAGAAAGATTTACTAAATGTTTTTACCTTCCCAATTCCGTTGGCACTATAGTTTCTTCAGATTCTGTCACACAAAGGACATCTACAACTATTTCATGGCATCTACCTTGGCCAACATATGTACTGTGACTGTATGATTCATCCAGAAGATAGTGGTAGGTTTGATCAAGAAATGACTTTGTATGCTTTTCCAGCAGCCATGCCCAGACTGTGACATCTTTGTGATATAACACTGCCTTGCCCAAAACATTTGCTTCCAAATGACATGAGTAAATTGCATAGTTATGCTGAAATAATGCATATAATTAAATAGCAAAGAAACAGGAACTCTTCAGGGAACAACGGTAATTACACAGCAACTCATGATGATAATAACTGTGTTCAAGTGTATTGATAAAGGAGACTGTTAAAAGCACTGTGTTCTCTGACATTATAGTCAGAGATGGAAAATCCCTCCTCCCTCTCTTCAGCAGAATTTAGGTTCGATTTTGGAAAGATACAATGTCCTCTAGTTCTCCAAAAATCCCTTTTTGCTGGCTCAGAAAAAAAGATGCTTTGAACAATAGCTCCAATTGCAGTAAATAAGAATTGTGTCAGTAAATGCTATAAATACTTCATTTTATTCAGAGACAAAAATATCCACCCTGCCAGGATTTAAATCCTTTCCCTACTCTCACTTATTTCGGTTGACTGGGTTCTGTATATATAGCACAGCCATCCCTCCTGATTCATCTCAGCTTGTGGGTGAGAAGCTGTTTCACATCGCTCTGCTGAATTTTGGCAGAACTGGCTGCTATGAGATGAGACAGCACACAGGTTATTGCTTTATGTGTCAGGTGGTAGAGCTGTGCACAGTGCTACCACACAGTTGCCCAAGGAGTCGTCCTGGTGTATCTGAGGTAGCAGCACTTGTGCTGGAGGCACAAGTGCTCAGGCAGCACAATCTACTTTTGCTCTACAGCTCTCAACCCTTTTTACTTTGCCGAGTGAGAGGGATATTGCTGCCTAATTAAAAATCATTCCTGAACAAATGAACAGCTGAGTCACTTTTCTCGTCTGAAAAAGCAGAGAATGACTACATACCTCGACATACTTCCTTCTTCTTACAAACAAAGCATCACAACTTTAGCAAACAAATAAGACATTTTAAAAATATGCATTAAAATGAGAAGGCATTTAACTGCAACCATGCTATGTTTAATTACCAACTAATGCTCATTAACACACTTAGGTCCCTTTCAACTCTACCGCTTCCCAAAAGAGCCAGTCACCACTACAGAGCCCTTGCTAGATTCAAAAAAAAAAAACAAAACACACAAGTTCTGGTGAGCTGTCTGGAGTGCAGTCCCCAAAGGAGATGGAAAAAACTGGGGCATTGGCTGCTGAATGAAAAGGATGTTTAATTTTGAACACAGGGACCTGCCAGAGTGCTTCTGGAGGCTTGCAGTGTCTCATGATGCTTCATTAGGATGAGAGGTGTTCCCAGGACACAAGGGTAAAGCTGTCTTTCTATAGTATCCAATTGTAAGGATTCTTTATGTCTCAAAATGCGCTTCAGGAAAATGTCTACATTTTCTGCCATATTGTGTGAGGCTTTCTTCATATTTTCAGTGCCCTCTGTCATTTATTAAAGAAAAAAAGACACCTACTTTAGGGCTATGGAAGCAGACAGTGTTTTCCATCACCTCCCTGCTAAATCCAAACATGTAGAGGACATCATCGTTTTGCAAGGACATAAAGCATTTATAAGGTAGAAACAAAAAGATATTACAAACAGCAGGTAATTGAAATCAGTTGAATAAAGATTTTCAAGATCAAAGGCAGTACAGATAAGGTACATAATCTATCAGATTTGAAATCAAGAAGGGATAGTGGTAGACAAGGGACAGCAGAGCAACAGTAGGGGATGTTGTAGGGGTGAGGAGGAGACAAAGAAAAGATCTCAACAATACAGGGGGAAGGAATGCCATGTGGGACATGTAGGATCTATGGGAAGATGGAAGCAATAAACCAACCCAAAAGGGCCAGTAGAAAAGAAGATGGAGAGGGAAAGTGAAGTAGATAAAGGTAGATAAAAATGCATGAGAATTACCAGTTGCCTCTGTCAGTAAATCTCAACATTTACCATAGAAGCGCTTTCCTGAACCTTGCTTGCCAAGGCTTTCAGTGTGGGAGCAGAGTGATTACTGCATCACCCCCAACATCCACTCCAGGCTCCAGTCAAGAACCCCAAGTGCTGAAGGAGAAGAGAGGGGGCAGAAGAAAGTGTTTAGGAGCTCTGGCATGGTACAGTTAGCTAGAAGAGGTAAATCAACATGCTTGTTATTATCCTCATTTCCTGGTATATTATGATAATTATAGACATTCAAGTTTTAGAATTGGTAGAGATTCTGTCCAGATTAGACTGCAAATAGATACAACAATCTCAAAGAAATATGTGGTTCTCTACTCTTTTTCAAAAAATGAATATATATAATTGCAATAATTCACTCAGAAATTAACACAGTAGCAAGTTATAATCAAAGTCTTTTAGGAGTCACACAATACTTCAGCCTAATCAGTGTTTTGTATTTGTTTTTACTTCAGACTTTTTCAGTGTTTTTTGTAAGCATGTAATTGCTCATCGTCTTTATTTTCTTAACAGAGCTGGAATTTTCTTCTATTATAAGTAACTCCTCACAAATCTTATTAGTTTGCTCAATATGTAGAAATACCACAAAATGTTTCGTTTAAAAAATATAATCATATACATTGCGAATTATTTATTGTATCACTTTTTTGTCCTTTTCTGCTATTTTGGCCTTTGCAAAATAATTTTGTGATTAATGAACAAGTTCTGACAATCTGGGTAAAAATGTGCCGTCAAAAAGGGCACTGAATGTTGCTTATAAGTCTGGCTTCTCAACCATCACCCACACACAATCCAATTTACTTCTGAAGCCAATACTTTAGCCACTAGCATTTATAGCTTTCTCTATTACTGGAAAAGTGATGACAGTCAAGTTCCTTGCCACTGCACAGATTTGTCTCATTCCAGTGGTCTGGGACTGCTGTAAGCAAAGTTCCAGTGCTCTTACAGCACTGCTGCCTCTGCAGAAGATTTTAGGTGTTAGCTGTCTCTCACTTAGAAGTCCAAATGTGACTTTAGTTCCCTTCATAAAGGCTTATAGACATACTTAATTTCCTTAAGATTTCTATAATTTTAATCTTTCTTTTTGATAGGTTTGTTCAAGTGGAAATGGAATCTCAAATCCACCACTCACAGTACTGCCCACTGGCCCAAACAGTCCATCACCAACAGTCGTGCTTCTAATATTTTCCACTTCATCTTATATAAAGAACACTCTCCCTTTCACATGAATGAAATCCAGCTAAAAAGCACATCAATTTGATAGCGTAAGTAAGATACTCTTCTTGAACAGAATTTACAATTTCAAGGACAATATGCAATGACATAACAAAAAAGCACAAAGTTGGAGCAGCATGCAGTCTAATTCTTCCCCTCCAATAACTCAATGTTTTTTAACTGCTTAAAGTGACAAGTAACCAAAAATTAAAAAAAAAAAAACCCAAACCTAGAATCAGTTTATTAATATATTTTAACAGTCTAAATTAGCAAGTGATTCTATAACTACTGGATAACTCAATCAGCTCTGTGATTTTACTGAATAAACATTGACTTGGAAATACAAAGAACCACTATCTTGGAGGTGATCTGGAATCTAATAACATCTGGAATTAAGTCTGGACAAAGATGACAAGATAGACAAGAAAGGATTCTTCAACTGCACCACTAACAAAAGGAAAACAAAGGATATAATGTGAGTCCCTTGCTAAATGGAGTGCTGGTTACACTAGGAAGTGCAAAGAGAGCTGAAAGACACCCTTATCAACGCTGCTAGGAATTGTCTTTGAAAGGTTGTGGTGATAGAAAAGGTCCCTGAGGACTGGCAGAAAGCAAAGGCCACCCTGGTCTTCAAAAAAGTCAGCCTCACCTCGATCCTCAGAAAGCTATGTAGTGCCTCATGCTGGAGGCCATCTCTATCCACACAGATGATAAGAAAGCAATCAAGAGTAGGCAATGAAGATTCCTTAAAGGAAAATCTTGCTTGACCAACCTCATAGACTTCTACAATAAAACAACTACTTGGATGAATGTGGGGTGTGCTGTGGGTATTTTCTGGCTCGACGTCAGCAAGGTTTCCTACACTGTCTTGCACAATATCTTCATAGGAAAACTCCAGAAGCGCAGGCTGGATCAGTGGACAGCGAAGTGGATTGAGAACTGGCTGAACAGCAGATCCCACAGTATCATAACAAGTGGCACAGGGTTTAGCTGGAGTCCTGTCACTAACACTGCACCAGTATGGTTTAATGTATTAATCAATTACTTGGATGAAGATGCATCCTCAGTCAGCTCACTGACAACACAAACCTGACAGAAGGGCTGATGCCCCAGAGTGCTGTGAGCCCTTCAAAAGGGCCTCAGCAGGTTGGAGACAGACAGAGAAGAATTGTCTGAAATTCAGTGAAGACAAATGCAGGTCCTGTACTTGAGGAAGAATGCACCAGCACAGGCTGCATCATCCTTCCCATTTTCATCATTTCTCTCTGTTTTGTCTTTTTGTTATTTTGTCCTCATAGTTCACACAACTAATAATATGTCTTATTTTTCTTACTTGCATCCACTGATTCATTATGAATCAACATTAATTTTCTTCCCCATAAGGGCCTCACAGCTCAGCTAATCAAAACCTCTGTAACAAAGGGTCATCTGGTAATACTATTACAAACATATTTTCAGGAACCTTAGGCATCTTCTAATTTTTGATAAGCTCAAAAACTCATTTTTAATATTAATCATTAATATAGTTGAGTTACTTTTCTTTAGGCAGGTGCAAAAACATAGTTTTTAAATACTTTCAGATCATGAAGTCTGCCTTAGTGGTATTTACACACTGTCTTTAATCCTCACATCAGTCACAGAGGGTCAGACAGTCCCTATCCACACTGTTTGCTCTATCAGCAACTGGTTGCTCTTTCTTCTAAGGTAATAAATAAGAAAAAGATCACTTACTACTGTTATAACTCACAGGCATTACTCACTTTTCTGAAAGCTTGCTGTAAGGGCTTTGCTGCTTAAAGACTGCCTGGTAAATATTTCAGCAATAAACCTCTTTCCAAGTCCCAAGCATCCCGCAGAACAGCGTACTACTCTTTTCTCATACGTACAAGTAGCTTCCAATTGTGTCTTTAAATTTCACTCCAAGTTAACCAAACATAACCAAGTATCTAAAATCAGCATGAAAAAACATCAGCCACGAATACAAATAAATATCCACTACTAAAACTGGGTATTCCCTCATGGTAACACAGATTTTTAAGCTACTTTGACCAGTAACATTTAAGGGAAAAACACATTAACTTCTTGAGAAAAATGAAGTATATAATTGATTTTTTTTGAGCTTTAAATTTTATTAAAGTTTATAAAAAAATATTGATCAGAACATCATATTGAAATTACATCTTAAATAGATCCATTTCTAAGAAAAAAACAATCATTTTATTTCAGAAAAATGAAACTAAGACTGTTTAAAAATCTTTATCATGCCCTTGGCATTTTCATTTGATTTTTACATTTTCTTGAACTTAGTAATGCATTGTTATTCATCAGTAAATGGAGATACTGGAATGAATAATGTATATTCAATAAGTTCACAGCAGATGTACTTATATTTTAAAAAATTAACAGTTTATCCATATAATCTGCAACTCAGGACACCCTATAACATACTACTTATTATACAGCCAAAGACAAACTCAGTGGGAAATTTCATCTTCAAAAGGCATGTTTCCTAGCAACTCTCTTGAAATCAGAGTAGCATTTTTTAAATTTACATCAATCACTTGAAACTGTTGCGAATACTTAAAAACATCTCTTTCATCCTATGAATAAACAGTTTGAATCAGACTAGCAGCTGCAAAAAGGAGAAAAAGGAAAATCAATTCAATGTTTACTAGAATTTGCTGGTGGATTTTGGAACAATACATTATTTGTGCCTTTTGGTTTTAAGCTTACACATTTCAGAACAGATGTTGGTGAGACCCATTGGTGGTTTTTATAGGTTTGAGCTGCCATCACCATTTCAAAGATCCTCTGTGTTTTAAAGACTGCTTTTCAAGGATACATACTCATGAGGTAGACTTAGCTGTACTCCGGAGATTTTAGCAGACAAGTAATGGTTTCATTCTATTGGTTTCATGACCTACAACTAAAGCATTGTTTCTGTAGTCTTCAGATTTTTGGGAAGAAAAAAAAAAGAATAAAACTAATTTTTTTTGAAAGCTTAGTTTCTTGCCTCCTATTGTCAGTTGATACTTTTCATACATGAGTTACCTATCAATGCCAGTAGAGCCTCAGAAACACACAGCATGTACCAAAATCTCTCTTAACACTAAGTCAACAAGAAGGGACATGAGGACATATACCAACAGATGAGCCTTTGGAAATCCCAGTGCCAAAACCACATAAGAAATCATACTTTCCCAATGATCCTCAGAATCTTGTGTCAGAGGTCTGAATGGTGGCAACTGGACAAGGGGCCACAGACTGCAGGGATCCATGTATCCAGGGTGCCAGCAGCTATGGAAGCTGATATGTTGGTGTGGGTGTGAATGCCAATGTGGGATTGCCAGCAGTGATAAAATAGCCAGCAAGTACAGCAAGAGGCTTGGGAGCAGGTACTGGTGCTGCTGACAGCAGCTGGGGACAGCAGGGCATCCAGGGCCAGGAACTGGGCAGGGCGGGTGCCTAAGGCAGCTGGGAGGGGTCCAGGTGTGTATGCACGCGTGCTTCCACTAAGGGATCCACCCGGATCAGCCAGACAGCCTGGGGCTCTTGGGGCTGCTTCTGCTGGTGACTCTGCGGCTGTAGGTGGCCAGCCACACACAGAGCTGTGCATGCACCAGGAGCAGCTGAGCACCACCGCAGGTTCTCACAGGCACGGGGAGCTGCTGCAGGCTCACCTTGCCCAGGCAACCAGGTCTGGCAATCCCCTCCAAAAAACAACCAAAAAGTTCACTGAAATGCATCTGGTGCTGAATTCCTACAATGATGTGAAAGATAAGCTCCATGAGAGTGTGTTTTACCTTTGTAATGCAATATAATTGAAAATGCCAATATTTTACCTTCGAAACACAATAATATCTGTATATGAAGTATGAGAATATTATAAAAAGTATGACTAATCAGTTTAATGACTGAATGCAGAGAACTCTTTAAGATCACTTCTAAGCAATAGCAGGTCTATAAATATAACCAAAAGAGAATAGTTTGATTTTATACATGCAAAACATTCTACTTTACTTTTTATACTTGAATATCAAGACAAAAACAAAACAAAAAAACCCCAAAAACAACAACCACCAAAAAAAAACCACAAAAAAACCCACACACAAAAATCTAAACGCAAACAGATATATGAAAGCCAAAAGCCTATCTATTGACATGTCTGCAAATATTAAAATATAGAATAAAAATGTACAGCAAAATCACAAGAGGCAGTCACCAATTTGCAGGAATGAAGCCTAGAAAACTTCATTTTAGGGATCATGTTCCAAGTTTCATATTTTAGTGTCAAAAGATATATTTCAGTATGCAAATAAATACAGCTTAGGCATGTCAGCCACAAAAAAAGACATTTCTCTTTAGTTATCAAGGTTGCACTAGGAAGTCCACTTCAATCAAGTAATGTCAAATATTAAAAATATTTTAGTTGATAATTATTCTACTGAACATAACACACGAGTGTATTCTCTCACAGATGCTATTTCACTAAGGTGATAAGCCAAGAAATCAAAATAACCTCACTCAAAAGCCGCTGATTTTAAAGTCATGCTGTCACATCTTGCAGCTACTCTATGTTTTTCCATGCAATGGAATCCCACAGACTCAGTTAAACAACTGCCTACAGGTCCTGCACAGCTAATCTGTATTTACTACATTTCTGACATGGACCTGACATGGCCTCCAACACGGAGGCTTTCCCTGTTTAGGAGTTTCTCACAAAACAGGTATAATGAAAACGGAAGTAAATTATACCTGAAAAAGATAATGCTTTCAAAATAGGAATCCTACCAGTTTTGAATAAAAGCTGTGACTTGAAAGTATGAGAAAGTATGTAGCAGTGTTAGGGTTCTGTGCTTACTACTCCTGTTTTTCAGCATTAAACAGACTTCAAAAATATCATGTCTGCTTAAAACTTACACACTGAATACACACTGAAATTTTATTCATTTTCCCTATTTTGATCTAAAGTAGGTCATAATAGGGGAAATGGAAAATAGGAAATCTCTGGCCAAAGAGAAATTCTTCCTAATTCTTGATTTCCAACTTCTGGATAAACAAATTATTATTATTATTATTATTATTATTATTATTATTATTATTATTATTATTTTCAATTATTTAGGTTTATTTGGGGGTTTTATATAACCAAAACTGTTCAACAACCAAGGTTGGTCATTCAAACTGTACTGTTAAGTACTAACACAATATTAATGTTCTGATTTTTCAATGTCTGGTACCACAACTGAAGTGCAAGAAACCCATTACCTAAGAAAAATCATACAATCACCTGCAGACATTGTTCTACCCAGTAAAAGCTAAGTAATCAGCATATATTCTAATATCTCTGGTGATATGCTAGAGGTTCTACAAATTATGCTTTAATCCATTAACTTTTACAAATACTTTCTATCATGCCTGCCTTTGTCCTTCTTCCTCGACCTTTTCCCCAAACTGCTCAACTTTTCTTAATTGATTTAATACAAATGGATAGGCATGTAAGGTACTTTTCATGTTCAATTTATTAGTAAAAAAAAAAAAAGATAAAATTACCCCCAGATGTACAGCTGAAATGACAAGAGAACAGACAAAGTGTTACTCACAGTAACCAATACTAGAAATTAATTAGCATCATTACCTTATTTGGAATCTCTGTGTTTTCATAGTGATGGAGATATGAGAACACAGTTTAGCATGTGTAAAATATTTTAAAAGGCTATGTGAAGGATGATGCTATTTGTAGTGATCCAGAACTGCTGTATATCACATTCTGTGGTCTGCTAATGCATCTGTTGAATGAAACATTATAGCAACACAAATGTAGCCATTTAGTATTTCAATTTCACAAAATATTACAATAAATCACCTTTTAAACGTACAATGTACAAAGTTTGTTTCTGTAACATTCTTTGGGGGTATTTGCCTTCTTTTGGTAAAAAAAAAAATTACAATTTCCATTACAGTAGGAACAGTATGAAAAAAATCTTCTAGTGGAGAAAATGACTATAAAATATTCAATATACACAATTAAACTAAACAGACATTTTGCATCACAGTTTTATAATCACCTTTTTCTTCTTATAAGAGAGTAGCTATAGAGTAGCTCTAGGTCACAGCACAGATAGCTTCTGTGCTGCTGGTATAACAAAATCCTTTTATAAGACATTGAAATTTGACAATAAGTCAATATTATCTTAGATATCTCATCTTATATTAATATTTGCTTTGGTAATTTATTTTAATGTTGTAATCTGTCTTTCCTGTTATAGCAAACACAGAAATACAAAGGCAATTTTGAGGAGCTAAGATTTCAGTATTTGTAATCCAACACATGATCTCAAGTCCAAGTTTTTGCAGATCATTCTTTGGACTCTTCAGCAGAAACATGACAACGACAGGAGCATACAGTCCTTTGTCATATGGCATACTGGCACTGAAGGATTTAAGGAGAAGCACAGTGGAGCAAAGGAAATAGCATGATGGTTTAGGACCCCGGGACCAAGGATAGGGTTTCTATGGGAATAAAGCGATTCAGATTATCATGAAAAGATGAGTTTCAGAAGATATGCAGCAAATTCACTGCAGGAGGCACAAGATCCCCTAATAGAGCATGTACCAAAGAATTGAGAAATAATGTACATTAATATACTCCTTTCTTGTACATGAGAATTGAATAAAAGATTTTTCCTGGTTTACATGGGGAAACTTCCCTTTGTTTATGACTACTATAATATGGTCAAGAACAGATTTTTTGATACAGACAAAAAGAAAAATTCTCTTCATCTCTGCTCTCATATTTGACACCTGAGACTACAGTTGAGGAGATTATTTAAGACACTTTGCTATATTCTTCAGTAAATTGTGTGACTTCAGACTTGTCTCCATGTCTTATCAGAAGAAAAGCAATTGAGAAAAAACAAAGTAAGGAGAATTTAATTACTTTGCTTACCATCATTCTTCCTCTGTCTTGATGTTTGTTTTCCAGTACACAGTTTGAACAGTCACTATTGGACAAGTTTACTATTCACAAAATATTATAGTGCTGTGCCTATAAAATATAATGTGTCAGATTTTTTTCATTAAGTGCTCCTGTTAACACCACTATTTTATGCTTTATGGCATATCTAAACAGTATTTCTTCTAAGACATAATTAGTATTTTTTTAATCTTTGTAGTTGGCAATTTGAATTTATCTTGCAACAAGTGTGAACCTACAATGAACACCAAATGCATCTGAATCAAATACAGAGAGAAATGGTCAGATGACAGTTCTAAGTGACCAGTATCAAGAGCTCTTGGACTCCATTATGTTTTAAAATAAATGATGTGAGAAATGGGTTTGTAAAGGATTCTCAAAACCTGACAGAAAGCTCACACAGTTTTGTACATCTGTATGCAAACACTAAGATAAGGTGTGCTGACTGAGGAAGGCCATGGAATAGAGGTGACATTGTTGAGAGGGAGACTGAACTAGAAACAAGTTTCAACGAGTTTAAAAATATGGCCTTACAAAAAGACTAGATATTTTAGAGAATTAGAACTGTGAAAGATGCATTTTAGCAGGACTATGTGGGTAAAAATATAGGTGATTTGTGTTAGAAGTAATAACAGCATTGTGTGGCAAAAGCTAATATGCTGAAAAATATTTATAAGATATTGTAACCAGGAAATAGGTTGTCTTCTGATGGATTGGCATTCATTTTTACATCTCTTGTGTCTCTCTATTCATCGAGACTGATAATGGAATAAAATCTTTTAAAAAATGCCTCAGTCCCCCATCTCTGTAAAAGCTGGGAAAACCAACAAAAGTGACTCATCCAGTGTCTCATAAATTTTATTGAAACCATCTAGCTAAAGTAAAATGAAAAAACATAATCATAAATTAAAATTAATTCTTAGGAGGGTTATCTGAAAGTGATCATTTGCTGCTGTGAAACAATTTAAGGAATTTGACTAAAATTTTTAAATATTTTAAATAACTTTGTATTTAAAACTGAATATGTGACTTGAAGATGGTTTTAAATGTGTTTTTTTGTTTCAATCACCAACTTTTTGTTATTGATTTTGCACATTTTATTTTTCATTTCTTATGTGGTGCACAACCCACTTCTCTTCCTAATTCCCAACAGACACAGGTTAGATGTTACAGTAACATTCAGGTGGAAGAAGTCTGACAGCCCTTGTTAACAGCTCTTACAGCAGGCATTGTAAAAGTTTCCTTCAATTCAAGAAGAGACTTTAAAGTATGTATCTTTGAGTCGAAGTTTCAGGGTCACTTTGACACAGGAAACTTCCTTTCTGATGTCTTCCCTTTCAGAACTGTATTGATGGTTGTGCTGCCAGGCAGGCACACAACTGCAAGATACAAACAAAACTCTAAAGTCTTGGGTCTTTCCCATGTAATAGTGCCAAAGGAAGGACATGGAAAAAGAAATTACAAGAGGGGGTTTTTGACCTGTTCAGCTTGGTAATACTTGTCATTTGGAAATAAATGTTAATTCACTCCTGGTATAACTTCAAATGAAAAAAGTCTGTTTTTCAAAAAAACAATTAACAGTAAGTACAAAGCAGCCACAGTGTTCTTCCATGCTTAGAAAACCAAGGCATTCAGTGCAAAAAGGAATAAATTATGGAGGTTATAAACCAGAATGGGTGCTCTCTGGACAGCAGCAACTCTGACAAACATCTAAGGGATACAGTGGACAAGCAATTTTACTGGGGTTTCCAGGACAATGCTGTGGCTAAAAGAATTGTGTGACCCTTAGGGATTAAATGATTATGAAGCACAATTATCATGTGAATTTGCCTGTTACAAATAAGCAAATTTGCTTGGAACTAGTACAACTCATTTGTGAACACTATCAATAATTGAGATGATGAAATGTATTTATTTAAAGAGACTGAAAAAAAAAAAGAGCATGGAGAGATGTAAAATATACATATTCCTTATGGCAAGAATTTTGCTTGTTCAACCTGTTTGGCATACCAAGGAGATTACTGGTATAAATACATAAGTATGGCTTGAAAATATAGGAGACAATAGGGTACCATCTTCTGGAGAAAAACATAATAGAACCAAAAATCTGGAATTTCATACTGGAATTATTTAGATGGGATGCATGGTAAAATTTTAGCAAGGCATACAGCAACATTCCCAGTACTTTAGGTCTTCGGTAATTACTGAACACATTTTGCAAGGTAGAAAGTACCAGCACTGAGGCAGCTGACCCCAGTGTGACCTATATCAGAACTCTCACTGCCTTTCAAGACCTCGAGCTGCAGACAGAAGGCAGATGATGATGTTCTGGCATGGTGTTTCCACAGAGTGAGATCCTTTCAGACTAACAAGCCTTGTTACCTGTTACCAACACCATTTTATAGCACCTCCTTTCAGTGTTTTCCACAAAGGACATGTGATTCCAGAAAATAAAGTGCCATGCTCCAGTGAGGTTCAAAGTAGATTACTTTTTAGTGAGGAGCAACTTTTATTACTCCTAAAAATTAAAAATACTCCAACTACATCTTTTCTGAATACTACAAATAGCTGTGGAAGCTACAAACAAAGCTGTGATCAAGAGATCAAAAATATAGAAAGAAGTGATTGTAAAAGAAAAACTTCTTGATAATAGCTACACCAATTACAAAAGGTCTGGTGATGATATTGGGTTATGAATTATGGTGAAAGATGTTCCATTTACATAGAAATAAATTACCTACGAGAAAAAAATCTTTATAACCAGTACACTCATCATTTCATCAGCAGCAAGATAATGAAACAGACCTCCATGTATTATGGATAGATCTCACTGTTTCTCTCTTAAAAAACAAGGCTTCATAGCACATTTTAAATTTATGCAATAGGCTGTATGTCAGATTATTGAGAAACTTTAAACTTAATACTTCAAATGCTACAGGCAAAGATTTTCAAGACTGACTTCTATATCTATTATTAAAAATATAATTTTCAAATATTTTTGGGTGCTCTCTCCTTTTTTTTTCCTAAGCATTTAACTCATTTCCACCAATTAATTTAACACTGACACTTCAAATTGCATTACTTAAGATAAGATGTTGCTCACTCTAACATCTACACTCCCACTCTTTCCCCCAACATAATTCACTTCTTATGTCTCATTTTTTGTTTTTCACATAATCACTAGGTTGAAAGAGGGTTCAAGATCATTGAGTCCAACCCATGCCTTAACACCTCACCTAAACCATAGCATCGAGTGCCACATCCAATCTTTTTTTAAACACATCCAGGGATGGTGACTCCACCAGCTCCATGTGCAGGCTATTCCAGTACTATCACTCTTTCTGTAAAAACTTTTTTTCTAATATCCAACCTATATTTCCCTTGGCACAGCTTCAGACTGTGTCCTCTTGTTCTGTCAGTTGCTGCTTGGAGAAAGAGACCAACCCCTACCTGACTACAGCCATCTTTCAGGGAGTTGTGGAGAGCGATAAGGTCACCTCTGAGTCTCCTTTTCTCCAGGCTAAACAACCCCAGCTCCCTCAGACATTCCTCACAGGGTTTGTGTTCCAAGCCCCTCACCAGCCTCGTTGCCTTCTCTGGATGCACTCAAGCATTTCAACATCCTTCCTAAAATGAGGGCCCAGAACTGGACACAGCACTCAAGGTGCAGCCTCACCAGTGCCAGGTACAAGGGAAGGATGACCTCCCTGCTCCTGCTGGCCACACCATTCCTGATCCAGGCCAGGATGCCATTGGCCTTCTTGGCCACCAGGACACACTGCTGGCTCATGTTCAGCTGCTGTCACCAGCACCCCCAGGTCCCTTTCTGCCTGGGCACTGTCCAGCCACACCGTCCCCAGCCTGTAATGCTGTGGGGAGTTATTGTGGCCAAAATGCAGGACTCAGCACTTGGACTTACTGAATTCCATCCCACTGGGCTCTGTCCATCCATCCAACCGTTCCAGGTCTCTCTGCAGAGCCCTTCTCCCTTCCAATAGATTGACACACAATCCCAGCTTAGTGTCATCTGCAAATTTACTAATGAAAGACTCAATCCCCTCATCCATGTCATCAATAAAGATACTGAGCAGAACTGGCCTCAGCACAGACACCACTGGTGACTGTCCCCAGCTGGATGCAGCACTGCTCACCGCCACTCTCTGGGCCCGGCCATCCAGCCAGTTCCTAACCCAGCAAAGGGTGCTCCTGTCCAAGCCATGGGCTGCAGCTTTACCAGGAATGTGTTGTGTCAAAGGCCTTGCTAAAGTCCAGGTACACAACATCCACAGCTTTCCTGCTTCCACCAGGCAGGTCACCTCGTCATAAAAGGAGACCAGGTTGGTCAATCATGACCTACTCCTCCCAAACCCATCCTGACTGGGTTTGATACCCTAGCTATCCTGTAAGTGCTGTGTTCGGCAAAACTGGTTTTGGCCATTTTTGCTTAATTTCAAGCACATTCAGATAAACACATGTACTTCCATTCCATTTCTTGTCTGCCTCTGTCTAGTGCCAGGAACCAGTGGCATCAAGAACCAGCCTTGATGCCACCAATCCTTACTAACCAAAAGCTTCCTCCTATAGTACTTTACCATTGCTTGTAGGTATTAGCTGAGTCTTTGTAAGTTCTCTATGGCATTCATCCCTTACAATAAGGCATGCTTTCAAATACTTCTATTATTCTCGTGATTTTTCTATGAAGCCACTTACATATTTGAAAATCTGCCTGAAAGGCATCTGCAGTGCTTTCCTTAATCTTACTGGATATTTCCTATTTTACTGTAATTGAACATCAGAGAAAAATATTTACACATAACACTAAGATACTGATCATCTCCAAGACCCCCTATGTCTTTTTTAAAGCCATTCACCTCATGGAGATGATAAACTAATCCACAAAAATGTCTGAACTGTACAGATATCTACCTCAGGGAGGGGAAGGAACTGAAAACCCCGGGAACTGCTTGTCTGTCTATCTTTCAATCTGTTCTGCATTGCAGCTATTCAGTATTAAGGAAGAAACTGTTCATTCCTTAAACCTGTTTTTAAAAATCGCGTGTCATGCTTTCGGTTCTGTGAAATGCAGTTAATGAACTGTGCACAATGACTCTCTGTTAGATCTTGGCCTTCCCTATTATTTAGCTGGCAATTAGTTCAACACACTGCACCTCATGCACAGCTAATGTTACCATGTTACCCGGACAGAAAGTATTTTTTCAGAAAGGAGTAAAAGCAAAGAAAAAGGGTATATGAAATTCCATCATTGGAAAGGATGTTTGAAACCCCATCACTACCACCCCTTGGCAAAGACTAAAGAACGCTAGCAAATTAAAAATAATCTATCTCCATAGGGAGCATCCTACCAAAGCTCAGTGTGATGGTACATAAAAGAACAGAATAAAGGAGACTTAAAAAGTGACCACAGCATTCTTCAGATTTCTTGGCTGTAATCCACTTATGAATTTTACAGTTTTTAGTAGTTTTCCCTTCTTTTAATGAAAACTGAAATACAACACAACCATTTATATTTGCAATGTTTCTAGCTTCAATATTTAAATATTACACATGGAGAATTAGGAAAGAAATGATGAATACATTGAATACATTGGCTGCATGAATAAGGCCATTATGGCTTTATATATACATATATAATCTGAATTCTCAGACAAGCCAATCTAAGTGAATCACAGATTTTGAAAGTGTCCTGAGAAGCCACCTGATTCACCACTGTGCTACTATGCCTTCTGGATAAGGTTATACAAAATAAAAATAGAAACAGCACTGTACTAGAAGTATGTTTTAGCTGCACAATTTTCTGTTTGTGTTTAAATAATTTTCTAGACATCTTTGTGGGATAAGAAATGTCATTTCGAGAGTTAAAATAGAAAGCAGATGATTTTAAGCACTGTATGTACTCTTTTTTTTCCTAGGAAGAGAATTACAGGCAACAATATGTCCAAATGTCTTGTAGCAGATAAAGAGTAAGTGATGTATATAACTATTGTGCATCCCTGCCGTGATGCAGCTGCTGCTTTTGTGTCACTAATGGACTCCTCTCTTGGCAGAGAAGGTATCTCCTGTCCTTTTTCAACAGGTGACAGGCAAA